>NC_082683.1:169441804-170045345 GCF_949987515.2 Delphinus delphis | reverse complement strand
GGGGGAGCATTGCAATAGTTCTCTATGATGTCTTCGCACTACCACCACCTGGCCCAACCTCCATTCTACGGGTATCCCCACCCACTCAATGCGTACTATCAAGCTCTTCCTCTCAGTGTAAGACATTTTGTTAATGTACTGAAACTTGCAAAGAAGTTTGAGATCTTTGTTCTCAAGCGTGTCCAGTTTAGCTGGAGATATAAACTGTGTGTGTCTTAACAGACACGACGTACAGGGAGAATCAAATAAGGTCAAGAACATACATGAGAACCAAATGACAGCTCAAGAGCACAAAACTGAATAGTTAATGGCTATTGATTTGATTAGTAATATAGTCAACCAGGATTGTGTAAGCTGGAAGGGGACAGAGCTGCCTTCCTGCTGGGCTGGTAACCAAAGTTCCTACAGAGCTGAGGGATTCACCCTGGATTCAATAGACGACAACAGGTTCCTGCAATCAGAAACCATGTCTGATTCATCTTTCTACCCCCAGAAATCACACGGTGTCCTGGTGTACTTAGTAAATGGATGTGAAGAAAGGAGGTGGAAGGTACGATAGTGGTAAGGAAGAAGTTTTAACACAGGTGTGGAGGCAGGAGGTCAGAAATCATTTTGTGAGCATCAGATTGCCATTTTATAAAATACGTTTTCTATGGAACATTCACATTTGTTGAGTACTCTGATACACAATAAAGAAGAAAAACTAACAAGCCAGTGCCTGACATTAAATTCTAGTTGGTGAAAAAGAATTAAAAAAAAAAACTGTAGTGAGGTGTGATAAGTGATACAGACCTGTTTACAAGATATCATTTGATTCAAAGGGGTTAAGAAAGGTTTCACAAAGAATAAGATGCTTGAGCTTGTTTTCAGAGAATATGAAGGACTTTGGGAGAAACTGTATAAAGGCCTGGAGGCAGGGAAAATATTAAGGAAAGCTGGATGTGAAGGAGGCAGTTAAGAGATGAATCTGGAGAAACAGGCAAGACCCCATCTCAGGCCATATATAGAGTATCTGGTTTGAGAAGTTTGAGTAGAAGACAAAGATGGAAAGGAAGATTGTGTCATAACTATCTCTAGAGTGAATTATTTTAATACCAGCAAAGGCAAGTCTGGCATGTGGGCTTCAGACTTTCCAAAGAGGCAACTCAAATTTCTCCTGGCCTTCTTAGCTTCTGTGTCTTTGTCTTCTAGATTTTATGCTTTTGGTCCTTTTCAAACATACCTGTCCTACTCATTTTGATATTTCATTACTTCACACTCTCTTTGATATTACTTACTTCATTACTTCACATTCTCTTTATCCCACCTTCTAGGATATTACATTCTCGCTGTTAGATTCAGTACCTGCTCCATCCTGGAGCCTCTGTCACTTCCTAAAATAAGATCATTTGTCCCTACACATCACTTTTCAGTATCCAAACTCACTAGAACCCCTGATACTAGCTTTATTACTCTCACCTCTCCTACTAAGTGGACTAAAAAAGTTGGAATTTATCCTGTAGACAAAAGGAAGGCTTTAAAATTTGGGTGGAGGAAGGGAAGAAGATGCTCAAAGTCAAGCTAACAGTTGAATGTCTGGAGGATGTAGATAATTTAACTACAGAAGACCCAGCTGGGATATTGCTGTGCTTTGGGGGAATAAGATGATAAGGATTTTACTTAAGGACTGACACATAACTAAATGTATTGAAAGAATGGAGTCTATATATTTCAGAAGAGAATCCTTAAAACAAGTGGTTATGAGGTGATGATGGGGGTAAGATGGTCAATTCTTTTCACCAATTACTGAGGGAAAAGTAGCATTATTAACAGAACTAGAAAGGTCAGGTACCGAAGACAATATGGGGTTGAGGATATAAGCTCCATCTGGGGCACAGTGAGTTTATATTAATGATGTAAAGGAAAAAACTATCCATCATTTGGAAATGAGAAACTAAATCTCAGAAGAGAAAATGGGGCTAGAAAAATAAATTGGCAATCACCTGCCAATAAATCATGTCCCTGGGAGACAGAGCAAGGACCACTGGGAAAAATGCCCCAGACTTAAGGAAAGAATTGGTCCAATAATAAAGTTAGAACAATCAGGATCACATTGTAAAATGGAAACATAGGTAGGAGAGAACTTTAAGAAGGCAAAGTTAGTTAACTGTGTAAACATTTCCTATAGGTCCAGAATAATGAGAGCTGAAGAAAAGCTCACAGAGCTGGTAATTATTATCTTTTTCAATTGAGTAGAATGAGCCGAGTCCAAACTGCTGGGTGATAATTTTTCATGGAATGGATGAGTAGGCAGTGGGTATCGAGGTCTCACTAGAAAAATCTGGTAGAGAATGAAATGAGAGACATAGAAACAAATTATTAGGGTGGCGCAGTCAGATATAAGGAGGACACACCTGCCAACAAAAGCACAGACATGGCCAAAATCTGGTGTACCTTCTGACCAGAGAAAAATCATATTTCTATCAACTCTTCTTCTCTTAAGCTTCTCTCCTTTTGGTTCAGAGTGGCTCTCTTCTACAGATGGCTTACCTTTCTGTGACCATTTTAAAATTTCATATGTGGTATCAAATACTATAATTAAGATTATTGCTTTAAAATTAAACAACTGAAGGTTATTTCATAAAAGTAGCTACAATTCAGAACACGAAGACACCACCACCCTCTACCAGGGTGCTGTAGGCATCTACATGGTAGTAACCAGGGGAGCAAAAGCCAGGATTTGAATGAGGGAAGAAAATAATAATTGCTCAGTCTGGGATTACAACTACTCGTCCCCAGTTGAAGGGAAATTTGATGAATGAAATTATGAATCACAATAAGAATTACAGAAATATTTAGCCAAGTTATACTTGGGAAAAAATCAACTAATATCATATGTTGTTCAAGAATATGCATGTGCATGTGTTTTTCAGACACACCATTTAATTTCCAGCTTTTACACTTCCATAACACAGAAATGTTATATAAAATTTAGCCCAACTAAAATAGAATACACAGATCAAGGGGTATTTCTTGTGAGAAATGAAGATTTAGTAAAGTAACTTGTTTTGCTGTTGTATGGTCAAATTGTTTCCTTACATTACAAAGATTTATAATGAATGAGGGGTTTTTTTTTTTGCAAGTAAAGAAATAAAAATATGCACACTTCCATTGAAACATCATGTTCTTGACAATTAATGTTGCAGACACTGATAAATCCTATCTTTTGAGCCACATGCCTTAAATCATGTAGTCAATCATATGCTTATACATCCCCATCCGCTGACTTTAGGCTCATCCACGTGACTTGTTTCGGGCAAAGAAATGGAAGCAGACATGTGGTAGCATGTTAGAGAAGAAACTTTAAATGTATACTGTGTGACTGATCTTGACTCCTATTTTCTCCTGTGCCTCATGAATGTGCTTTCATCCTGGGCTCAAGAATAAGAAGACATGTGGAGCAGAGCAGAGCAGTACCAAAGCATTTTTCTTTTTAGAGGTTTGCACTAAAAAGCCATGCTGACTAAACTGGGCAGAAAAATAAACATTTCTCACTTGCTAAAATTTAGATTTTGATGCAAAGAAAACGGGAGATATTCTGAAAAATAGAAAATTTTTTGCTTCAAGTATTTGGGGAAATGATAGAGCATTTTTCTATCTCAATAGAAAAATTTATTCATTCATCCAAGGAATATTTTTAGGAAAATATACTTTGTGCAGCCACCCTTCTGGGCTATTGGGATACAGAGATATATAAAAGAGACATACATCCATAGCCTCACATTTTTAAAAAACCTGAAAATCCAAGATCCACATGGAAATACTTAGCTTTTATGTAAATGTGTTTGCAACTTTAAAAATTTAATCATAAAAACAGTACAGTGACAAGCCCATGGAATAGGCAAAGAGTTCTTAAACAATACAGGTGAAAGTATAATAGAAAGGGAAATGGTTATAAATTGTATTAGGATTAAGAACTTCTGTCTAAGAAAAGGCACAAATAAGAGAGTGAAAAGGTAACTAACGTAACAGGAGAAGATATTTATAAAATATATTTCTGATAACATACATATCCAATAAAAATATATATAATTCCTAAAAGTAAATAAAAAAAGATGAATGACTCATTAAAAGAATGGGGGCAAATGGCTCTTCAAAAAGATGATGTCCAAAATGACAAATAAATGTATGAAAAAGATGCTCAGCATTGTTAGTCATCAGAGAAATGCAAAATAAAATGCAATACCACTAAACGCCCACCAGAATGGCTAAAATAAAACAGAAAATACTAAATATACTCAAGTACATAGAGCAACTGGAATGCTCATAACTACTAGTGGGAGTATAATTGGTACCACCATTCTGAAAAACTGCTTGGCAGTACTTATTAATTTACATATCCTAAATATATGCATATCTTTTGGTCTAGCCATTCCACTCCAAGTTATATATCCCACCACACACACACACACACACACACACAAACACAGCTTCCGAAAAATATACAAGTATGTATATAGAAATACTTATTATACCATTAAAATGGAACATACACAAATGCCCACCAACTGCAGAAAAGATAAATAAATGAGGTATAATATAGCAATGAGAATGAACAAAATATAGCCACATGCAACTACAGGCATGAATCTCACAAACAAAACATTGGATAAAAAATGCTAGGCACAAAAGAACATACTGCATGATCCCTTTTACATCAAGTGTAAAACCATGCAAAATAAATCTATGGTTTTAGAGGTCAATATAGTGGTGATCCTGGTTGGGGTTTAGAACAGGGCACAATGCAGAGGTTCTGGGGGATCAGTACTGTTCTATTTAGTAATTTCGTGCTGGTTACATAAAGCTATTCAGGTTTTGAAATCTGTCAACCGGTACACCTATGATTTTTGCACTTTTCTGTTTGTATGTTAAACTTCAATACAAAGGTTTGCTGAAAATGAAGAAATAATAGAATTATATAAAATTCAAACTATAAAAGCTGAAAGTGAAAATTCTCTATAGGTTTACCTGTCACCCTCACAGAAACTACTGCCAACAATTTGGCAAAGTTTTTCTCAGAAATATTTATACACATGTATGTCATTGTTTATCTGTTTTTTCTTTACTGAAATTGGATTACATCATGCACACTATTCTGTAAATTTTTAAAATTTTTCAAAATAAAATTGCATATATTTAAGGTGTTCAACACGATCATTTATACATATACATAGTGAAATGATTACTACAGTCAAGCTAATTAACATACTATATCCTCACATAGGTACTAATTTTTGTGTGTGATAAGTGCATCTGATATCTATTCTCTTAGCACCTTTCCATACAGTATTATTATAGTATTATTAAGTATAGTCATCATGCCTATACATTAGCTCTCTAGGCTTTTCATCCTACATAACTG
Source organism: Delphinus delphis (assembly GCF_949987515.2). Classification (NCBI taxonomy): domain Eukaryota; kingdom Metazoa; phylum Chordata; class Mammalia; order Artiodactyla; family Delphinidae; genus Delphinus; species Delphinus delphis. The sequence goes on along the minus strand of NC_082683.1, from coordinate 170,039,944 downwards.
CAACTTTGTAGTCTTTGACCAACATCTCCCCAGTCCCTGGTAACCACTATTCTACTCCCTGTTTGTATGAGCTTGATTTTTTTAAAAAAATTTATTCCACATATCAGTGAGCTCCTACAGTGTTCATCTTTCTCTATCTGGGTCATTTCACTTAGCATAATGCCCTCCAGGTTCATCCATTTTGTTGCAAATGGTAGGATTTCTTTCTCACGGTTGAATAATATTCCATTGTACCTGTTTGTGTATGTATGTATATTTTCTTTATCCATTCATCCACTGATGGACATTTGGGCTGTTTCCATATCTCAGCTATTGTGAAAAATGCTTCTGTAAGTGTTTTTCACTTTGTAACATAGAGCAGATATCTTTCCACTTTAGTTCACAAAGATACGTGATATTCTCTAATAACTAAATACATTTACATACTTTATTTTATAATTTTATCTTAGATAACATTTAGTTGGTTTCTAATTTTTTGATATTAAAAGTAGTATTGCAACAAACAGTTTTGCTTGCATATTGGTAGGCTCTAAGATAATGTTCAGTCAAAGAGATTAATTTCTAAAAATTTTACTCATATTGCCATATGGTCTTTGAAAACTAATAATTGATTCAAATACTGGGCTGGCAAAAAAGTTCGTTTGGTTTTTTCTGTAAGATGGCTCTAATAGCGCTTAGCTGTCTTTAACATCATTCGAAACAATTTTGTTAGACTGCATGTGACAGCTGTCATATCAGTGCGTATTTAAAAAGACATCAAAATTGGTGAATTTTTATGTAGGCATTTTAATGTTGAAGACGGAAGCAAAAAAGCAACATTTTCTGCATGTTATGCTTTATTATTTCAAGAAAGGTAAAAATGCAACTGAAACGCAAAAAAAGATTTCTGCAGTGTATGGAGAAGGTGCTGTGACTGATCGACCGTGTCAAAAGTGGTCTGTGAAGTTTCATGCTGGAGATTTCTTGCTGGACGATGCTCCATGGTCATGTAGACCAGCTGAAGTTGATAGCAATCAAATAGAGATATTAATTGAGAACAATCAACGTTATACCACACGGGAGATAGCCGACATACTCAAAATATCCAAATCAAGCGTTGAAAATCATTTGTACCAGCTTTTATATTAATCACTTTGATATTTGGGTTTCACATAAGTTAAGTGAAAAAAACCTTCTTGACCATACTTCCCATGCGATTCTGTACTTAAACATAACAAAAATGTTCCATTTTTAAGACAAATTGTGATAGGCAATGAAAAGTGGATACTGTACAGTAATGTGGAACAGAAGAGATCAAGGGGCAAGCGAAATGAACCACCACCAACCACACCAAAGGGCGGCCTTCATCCAGAGAAGGGGATATTGTGTATATGGTGGGATGGAAGGGAGTCCTGTATTATGAGCTCCTTCTGGAAAACCAAACAATTAATTCCAACAAGTACTGCTCCCACTTAGACCAACTGAAAACAGCACTTGACAAAAAGCGTCCAGAATTAGTCAACAGAAAATGCATAATCTTCCATCAGGATAATGCAAGACCACGTGTTTCTTTGATGACCAGGCAAAAACTGTTACAGCTTGGCTGGGAAGTTCTGATTCACCTGCTGTATTCACCAGACATTGCACCTTTGAATTTCCATTTATTTTGGTCTTTAAAACATTCTCTTAATGGAAAAATTTCAATTCCCTGGATGACTGTAAAAGGCACCTAGAACAGTTCTTTGCTCAAAAAGATAAAAACTTTTGGGAAGATGGAGTTATGAAGTTGCCTGAAAAATGGCAGAAGGTAGAAGAACAAAATGGTGAACACGTTGTTTAATAAAATTCTTGGTAAAAATGAAAAATGTGTCTTTTATTTTTACATAAAAACCAAAGGAACCTTTTGGCCAACCCAATACATTTTCAGAGTTTGAATGACCACATCCGCATACTCTGGTCAATAATGGAAATTTCAAAATCTGAGATGAAAGAATGAGAATTCAGGTTTGTTTCAATTCACTTTTCATATTATTGGTGATAGTAAAAACTTCATATATATGTTAGCCATAAAGATAGCCATATATTTTTATGGGAGTTGTGCACACAAATGTCTCTTGTCCAATTTCAAAGGTCTGTTTATTGGTTCTACTTGATTTATTTGAGTTCTTTTTTTTTTTTTTTTTTTTTTTTTGTGGTACGCGGGCCTCTCACCTTTGTGGCCTCTCCCGTTGTGGAGCACAGGCTCCGGACACACAGGCTCAGCGGCCATGGCTCACGGGCCCAGCCGCTCCGCGGCACGTGGGATCCTCGCGGACCAGGGCACGAACCCTTGACCCCTGCATCGGCAGGCGGACTCTCAACCACTGCGCCACCAGGAAAGCCCTTGAGTTCTTTAAATACTGTGGGTCATCATATGTTATGAGTCACCATTCTCTGTCTCCTGGATTATTGTAATTATCTCCCCTAACATTTTTGACCTCCCTTTTTCCATCCTTGCTCCATGCCCCCCCAACACACAACACACACACACACACACACACACACACACACACACACACACACTATAGTCTATTCTAAAATAATAGAGTCATCCCATCAAAGGACAATTCTTGTCACGTCTTTCCTCTACCTGGTGACCACCAAAGGCTTCTTGTCTCACATCAAGTAAAAGCCAATGTCATCATAATAGCCTACAACATCTTAAATAATCCAGCCTTCACTATGTCTCCCATTTCCAACTATGTTTCCCCTCCCTTTCTCCACTCTGGCTACCTCAGTAATTGTTCTTCCCTCTGCCTGGAAACATCTTTCCCAGGTATCTGCATGGTTTGGTATCTCATTTTTTTTAACAGGCCTTTTCTCAAATTCAACTCCTCTGAGAGACCCATTAAGACTGGTTTATTAACAATTATAATCACCCATCTGCTTTGCCTTTCTGCATAGCACTCACCATCTCCAGCCCGTACTATACTTTCATCATTTATTTCATTTATCTCATATCTCCATCCCTTAAAATATATATCTAGAACAGTGCCTGCTTCATTCTAAGCCCTCAATAAATTTTTGAAGGATTAGATGTTGATCCTTTTTTTTAAAACACCTTGTAATTTATTCCTCCCCTGCTCCCCTTGGTAACCATAGCTTTGTTTTCTATGTCTGTGATTCTATTTCTGTTTTGTAAATAAGTTCATTTGTATCCTATTTTTAGATTCCACACATAAGTGATATCATATGGTATTTGTCTTTCTGTGTCTGAGTTACTTCACTTAGTATGATAATCTCCAGGTCCATCCATATTGATGCAAATGGCATTATTTCATTCTTTTTTTTACAGCTGAGTAATATTCCACTGTATATATATACCACCTCTTCTTTATCCATTCATCCATCAATAGATATTTAGGTTGCTTCCACGTCTTGGCTATTTTAAATAGTGCTACAAACATCAGGTTGCATGTATCTTTTCTAATTATGTTTTTCTCTGGATATATGCCCAGGAGTGGGATTGCAGGATCATATGGTAGCTCTAGTTTTAGTTTTTTAAGGAACCCCCATACTGTTCTCCACAGTGACTACACCAATTTACATTCCCACCAACGGTGTAGGAGGGTTCCTTTTTCTCCACAGTTTCTCCAGCATTTATTATTTGTAGACATTTTTGATGATGGCCATTCTGACCAGTGTGAGGTGATACCTCATTGATCCTTTGTCTAGATAGATGTTTCAAATACTTTCTCCCAGTTTGCTGTGTGTCTTTTAACCTTATGTTGTTGTTTTTCATTATTCTATAGGCTAAAATAAAATGACTCAAAATTTTAAAACATTTTTTCGTAATTTCTTCTAGAATTTGTGCTTTAATTAGAAAGTACTTCCTTCCTCACAAAATAATGAAAAGTAGTCTTTAATAGTTTCTTCTAGCATATTCATGACTATAACATTTAAAATTTTAGTCCAAATGATTCAGCTTCCCATTGGATAATGATAGCAGCCTAATATTTCCACATTTTTCTCTAAAAACCATTCTGATCATGAAGGAGAACAAATATAATCACCATAACCCAAGCCACTAGGGCCATAGAGTGGCCACTAGGGCCAAGCCATAGAGTCACTAGGAGACAGAGAATTCTAAAAACTTCAATATGTGAAGTAGAGAAATAAACATTCTAAACCAGAAGAGTCAGCACTGGAGTTCACACTGGAGTTGAGAGTGGAATAAAGAATGAACAGAAAAGGGCAGAGGGCAGCAAGGACCCAGCCATGGCAGAAGTCAGACAAAATCACCCCCTGAAAGTCAGCTCCTCCCTGAGTTAAAGAAACAAGCAAGCAAGTAAACAAACAACAACAACAACAACACTGAGAACAAAATATTGGCTACTGAGATATTCAAAGAAAGAGGCCTGAAAGGGTCCAGGAAAAGAAAGAGCAATCTGTGGAAGGCACTGCTTCCAGAAGAAAGGGAAGTCACTACAAGGAGCCCTATCTCTTAGCATCAGAGAAGGAAGCAAACAGGAAATTAAGAGTTCTGAATTAACAAAAGAGAATCAGAAAATCAGAAAACACACAAATCAACACAGAGCGCACCATCTATCACCATTCACAAAAACAACAGTATGTGTCTCTCTTGAACCAAAAAACCTACCCCAAACCTTCATCCTAACTGATATACCATTGGTACTGCATATTGAGCAAAAGGTAAGACATTTCAAAATGACTGGAAATTATCATATTACATCCTTATACAGCTACTGTAAGAACAAAATGAAATTGAGAACCAAAACATTTTAGCTGAAGAAAATTCTTCCCTCCAAAATCCAAGCACAGAAACTATAATTAGAGGAAACTATAACACAGCTCCCCAGCATGAATACAAGAGCTGCTAAAAAGCAATTACAGATATGAAAAAAAAATCTTGAACCAGAATTTCAAATTCTCATAACTGACATGGATATGTAGAATATATAAAGAAATCCTACAATGAAATCCTACAACTCAATACATTTTTTTCAAAGAGGAAATGAAACTGGCCAAGAGGCAATGAAAAGATGCTCAACATAGCTTAATCATCAGGGAAATGCAAATCAAAACCACAATGAGATGTTATCTCACACCTGTCAGAATAGCTATCATCAAAAAGAACACAAATAACAAATGCTGGCCAGGATGTGGAGAAAACGGAACTCTTGTACACTGTTGGTGGGAGTGTAAATTGGTGCAACCACTGTGGAAAACAGGATGGAGGTTTCTCAAAGTACTAAAAATAGAACTACCATATGATCCAGCAATTCCACTCCTGGGTATATATCCAAAAATAAATACATAAATAAAAACACTAATTCAAAAAGATACAAGCACCCCAATGTTCAAAGCAGCATTGTTTAAATTGCCAAGATACTGAAGTAACATAAATGTCCATCGACAGATGAACGGCTAAAGAAGATGTGGTATATATACAATGGAATACTACTTAGCCATTAAAAAGAATGGGGTTTTGCTATTTGCAGCAACATGGATGGTCTTGGAGGGCATTGTGCTAAGTGAAATAAGTCAGAGAAAGACAAATATTGTATGATATCACTTGTATGTAGAATCTAAAAAATACAAAAAACTAGTAAATATAACAAAAAAGCAGCAGACTCACAGATATAGAGAACCAACTAGTAGTTACCAGTGGAGAGAGAGGAGAGGAGCTATATAGTGGTGGAGAGTGGGGGTACAAACTATTGGGTATAAGATAGGCTACAAAGATACACCGTACAACACAGGGACTATAGCCAATATTTTGTAATAACTGTAAGTGGAATGTAACCTTTAAAACTGTATAAAAGAATTTTAAAAATTAAAAAGTTTATACATTCATGACCAACAAACCCTGATATGTGAATAATAAGGTTCACAAGGAAGATGCTCAGTTTCATCAATCATCAGGGAACTGCAAATTAAAACTACAATGAGATACCATGTTATACTCACTAGAATGGCTAAAATTAAAAACACTAAATTCTGCTGTATGTAAATGTAAGATGGAACAACCATTTCAGAAAATTGCTTGGTATTTTCTTACTAAAACATAAACATAGCCTATGACTCATTCTGTGGCTTGTCTTTTCATATTCTTAGCATCTTTTGAAGAAGTTGAATTTATCATTTTTGAATGGATAGTGCTTTTTATATCCTAAGAAGTCTTTACCAACATCAAGGTCACCAAGATATTCTCTCATTTTTCTCCTAAAAGCTTTATAATTTTAGCTTTTATTTTTAGGACTTTGACTTCATCTCAGATTAATTTGTATGTATGATGTGAGGTAGGGATCCAGCTTCAGTTTTTCCATATCACTCCAGATTATGCAATATCATTGGTGAAAAGATTGTGCTTTCCTCATTGAATTGCCTTAACTTCACCAAATTTAATTGACAATGGAAATTTGGGTCTATTTCTAATCTATTTGTCAGTACTTCACAAATAATACAATGTCTTGATTTTTGTGGCCTTATTTTAAGTCATGATGTCAGATAGCATAAGTCTGACAAATTCATCAGACTATATTCAATCTTGTTTTCAAATATTCTAGACCTTTTGAATTTCCTTTTAACTTGTAGAATCAACTTGAGAATTTCTTTAAAAAAGCTTGCTGGGGCTTCCCTGGTGGCGCAGTGGTTGAGAGTCCGCCTGCCGATGCAGGGGACACGGGTTTGTGCCCTGGTCCAGGAAGATCCCACATGCCGCGGAGCGGCTGGGCCCATGAATCATGGCCGCTGAGCCTGCACGTCCGGAGCCTGTGCTCTGCAACGGGAGAGGCCACAACAGTGAGAGGCCCGCATACGGCAAAAAATAAAATAAAATAAAATAAAAAAAAACTTGCTGTAATTTTGATTGAAATTACATTAAGCCTATAGATTGACTTGAGGGGAAGGACTATTTTAACAACCTTTTGTTTATCCACAATCATGATAAGTCTTCTCATTTATTTATATTTACTTTAATTTTCCTAAGTCATTTTACAATTTTGGGTGTAGAATCTTTTCACTTATTTTGTTAAATTTAAGTATTATGTTTTGGATGCTCTTTTAAATGCTACTTTTACACTTTTTTCAACTATTATTAGTATATTTGATTAATTTTATCTAAGTTTCTTTTTATTTAATTTTGTTTCAGTAATTTTTACTATAATATGTCTAAGGTGTGATTTTCATTGTATTTATCCTGTTTGAAAGTCACTGAGCTTCTCTGATCCATACATAGGCTGCTGTTTTATCACAAAATCTGAAGATTTATCAGCAGTTGTTTCCTCAAATATTTTTTTCTGCCTATTTTCTCTTTGCCTCCTTCCTGGAATCCTGTCTCTACGTAAGTTAGAACTCCTGATATTATCTCACAGGTTACTCATCCTGTTTTTCTTTCAATCTTTTTTCTCTTTGTTTTCATGTGGTTATTTTATAACTATCTATGTTCAAATTCATTAATCTTTTGTTTTGCACTGTCCATCTGCTGTTAAGCTCATCCAATAAAGATTTTGAACTTCTTTTATTTTATTCCTTTTAGAGCAATCATTTCTCTTCTAAAATGCTGTATTGTCTTTATCTACTACATGTATTTTTACCTTTAAATTCTTTAGAATATTTATAATATTTGCTATACTATTTTCATTCTAATTTTAATAATTTGGTCATCTGGAAATATGCCTCTATTGACTGTGTTGAACTGAAATTGGGCTCTAATTACATTGAGTTCACTTGTGATTATCCCAACTCCCAATGACTGGTGATGTCATTGTTTTGATTTTATTCATATTTAAACTGGCAGGAGATTGTAGATTTTTTGGTTCAAATTTGGATTCAATCCTTTCATATCTCTGGAACCAATCACTGGAAGAATGTGTAGGAGTCCATTTCTAGGCCCTCTTCAGCAGATACTTTCTTGGCAAAATATGAGTGGAGAGCATAATAGGATTTGGGAACTGAGCTACTTGTTTTGGCATTTGGACTTCTTCTAGATCTCATGTCATGTCACTAGGGCACATTGACAGTTGATAGCTGATTTCTTCTTGACTCTGAAGATTTTCCCTATATATATATCAGGCTTATACCTCTGGGACCAAGTACCCACCCTCAGATATAGAAAGTTCCACAGCTCTCTCTTCAACTATGAAACACTTGTTTCTTACTAAAATTCAGTTTGTCCAGGCTTTTCTGCATTACCTGCTCTTTGATAGCCTCACAGAAAAATATGATATTTATTTAGCCTAGATTTTTCTTGTTGTTACCATGATAGTGAAAGTCCTTCTCACTCTTCTACCTCCAAATCTGAAGCAGAAGTTTCTATTAATTTTATAAGTGTTTTTGTGGGAACAGTAAAGCAACTGATTCATATATAGATCCAGTCACTTGTAGACTGTTCTATTAGTGACACATTTTTAACAGATTGTCTTGGATTTTATAGGAGATAATATTATTGGGAAATAATGATTGTTTGATCATTTTAAGTCCAAGTTTTATAATTCCTATTCCTCATTGCATTGATAAGACTGCTAGAACAGTGACATGTGACAGCGACCATAGATCTCTATCTTTTTAGTGCTACTTCTATATTTTTCTAAAGACTGATATATTTACCCACTTATTTGTTCAACTGGTGAATCACCTTTATATTGAAAAATTTTCCTTGTGGCAAATCCTGAACCTCTCTTGCTTGAAAGTATGCCTATATTTTCTAAATCTATACTTCACGTATAGATAACTATGGTCCTCTCATAAGAATCCTTCAAAAATGTAGAATAGCTTTTAGGTCAGACATTTTTTTCCTTTTAACCTTCAATTCTAGGGGTAAACATTTTTTTCCCTTTAGAAATAGATATTGATCCACTGGTTGAGAAAAGTCAATCAAATATTACATTAAGTTAAAAAACCCCAAACCAATTAACATGAGATAACTTTTAGCAGGAATAAAAGAATACGAAAACAACAACTTACTTTAAAATATTTTAACTTGTAAACATAGAGAAAATTAAATAGACAATAATTTAAACATAACTTAGTTCCATTAATTTACCTTTTCTTTCACCAAAATATACTTTTTTTCTGAGAAATAAAGATACGAAAGACATAATACTCATCTCATATAGAACTTATTCTATAGTAGATGGGCCAAATGAATACAAAACACTACAAATGACACACTTAAAGAAGGATATGCAATTCACAGATGTTAAATAGCAAAAAAAAAAAAAAAAAAAAAAGAGACTAACTGTTAAAATGAGGGCAGAGCAGCATATGTGAAAGTTCACAGAAGCTGTGATGACTGAGCGGGATTGTGAAGGATGAAATTATAAGTTAGCTGATGGACAATGTTGTAAAGAGCACATAGGGCTTCTAAAGCCAAGTGATAGATATAGATAAACGTTCATAAAAAAAGAAGATACTGTAGTAGAAGACAGGCATTTTTCCGAAGCTTTTTAAACTACTGTCACAACCAGTATCTCTCTTTCTTGTTGACTTTAAAAAATATCTGCTAGAATTTAGCTTTTACAGTCTGCCTAGTGCCCCTTCCTTGTATTGTAGAAGGAAGTATCAAACCAAAACACTGAGATGAGGATGAAAGGTACTAGAATCTGGTGTTATCACTAAACTCTCCTTCAGCTGCATCACTCAACCAAATCCATTGATCCCGATGCTAAGGATGTGACAGTCAACAATTTTTTCAAATCCTGCTAGGAGCCATATGAAAGACACAGGTATAGCCTGGGATAAGAGTTACTTGTCTCTGATATAAGCCACATTGTTCATCTCTCATTCAATAGAAAATTCCAATAGAATAAACAAAGATATGACTCAGTTTTAAAACAAATCTATCAGAGCTCAAAGGCGCCTTATAGATCAGTATATTAAATTGGCCAAAGATTTATAAAGAACTGCTGTAAAACAACACAAATTAAATATGTTAATGTAATAGTCAAGGTGTGTTTTGTCAGGAAATTTACTGGGGTGTGGAGAATGCAGTCTTGATGCATGAACTCCTAAAATTAAAATAACTCTTCACATAAAATTAATGCATTCTATTACATAGATATTTTCTTATCTTTGCCCTCAGAAAGAAAGCAGAAATCCTTTGGCTTCATTCTAAAATATCCCTTCTGCTTCATTCCCACTCATACCACTTTGCTTGGGGATGGATTTCTAGTTGCCTGTTTGGTACATTAGGTAATGTAGAAGTTCAGTTTCATATAGAAGCAACTCTAGCTGTACAGCTTAATTTGAATTATGCAAATAAGTTCTAAATTGGAAAAAAGATTTTCTTTTTACTTGACTGCCATTAGATGGTGCTAAAAATGTCTCCATTCATAAAATATTTATGGCTAACCAGCCCTATAAATACATGAATAACAAAATCTTCATTGACTATAGTTAACAAAATAACAATTGAAAACTAATCTGAAAATAATAGAAATGCCCTGGAATTAGTCTCCAAACGGCTAACTCGTTATTAGAATGCCAAATGTGTTATTTATTTAAATATGTATTATTTCTTAATTTTTAAACTTACATTGCTTTTCATCTGCTTACTACTGAAGAACTTGGGAAACATTAGAGCAGCATTCTAAAAATTACACTGTAAATGAAGATTAGGATAAAAAGTAGGGAAATACTAGAGAAAAATAAGAATAAAGAATTTTACTGTGTAGGAAGTTTTGAGAAACAGTAGTTAACCCTAATCTTTATAAAACAAAGAATGCTCTCTTTCATCTTTTAAAATAATCCTCCAGGGCTTCCCTGGTGGCGCAGTGGTTGACAGTCCGCCTATCCATGCAGGGGAACACGGGTTCGTGCCCGGTCCGGGAGGATCCCACATGCCGCACAGCAGCTGGGCCTCTGAGCCATGGCCGCTGAGCCTGCGCGTCCGGAGCCTGTGCTCCGCAATGGGAGAGGCCACAACAGTGAGAGGCCCGCGTACCGCAAAAAAATAAGTAAATAAAAATAACCTTCCATTTCAACCTAGGAACAATTAAAAACTGTGACTGCCTGAATGTCACTGTTAATAAGGACCAATCATGCTTTACAATCTCCAAATGATAAGTATACAAGGAAGAATTATCACCAGATACTTTCTGAAACATACATAAGCCAGGATGCTTATTTCCTGTACAGAATAGGCCTCAGTTAATAGATGTACTGGATTAGGTGATCTCTAAAATCCTGTAGTAGTGTGTGACTTTATAAATTAATGAACTAGAATTTTCATCTAACTGCCTTTTCAGTTCTGATTTTATAGCAAGAGACTTCTCAAGTTGCTTATCTTCCTTTCCATTTCATACAGATAGTCTTGCAATCACTGTCAGGCAACTATTTCCACTGCCTTAGATACTTGGAATCTTACTCTAGGTTTTGGGGGGGGGGGCGGTTAACATCTTTATTGGAGTATAATTGCTTTACAATGGTGTGTTAGTTTCTGCTTTATAACAAAGGGAATCAGTTATACATATACATATGTCCCCATATCTCTTCCTTCTTGCGTCTCCCTCCCTCCCACCCTCCCTATCCCACCCTTCTAGCTGGTCACAAAGCACCGAGCTGATCTCCCTTGCTATGCAGCTGCTTCCCACTAGCTATCTATTTTACATTTGGTAGTGTATATATGTCCATGCCACTCTCTCAGTTTGTCCCAGCTTACCCTTCCCCCTCCCTGTGTCCTCAAGTCCATTCTCTACTAGGTCTGTGTGTTTATTCCCATCTTGCCCCTAGGTTCTTCATGACCAGTTTTTTTTTTTTTAGATTCCATATATATGTGTTAGCATACAGTATTTGTTTTTCTCTTTCTGACTTACTTCACTCGGTGTGACAGACTCTAGGTCCATCCACCTCACTACAACTAACTCAATTTCGTTTCTTTTTATGGCTGAGTAATATTCCATTGTATATATGTGCCACATCTTCTTTATCCATTCACCTGTTGATGGATACTTAGGTTGCTTCCATGTCCTGGCTATTGTAAATAGAGCTGCAGTGAATATTTGGGTACATGACTCTTTTTGAATTATGGTTTTCTCAGGGTATGTGCCCAGCAGTGGGATTGCTGGGTCTTATGGTAGTTCTATTTTTAGTTTTTTAAGGAACCTCCATACTGTTCTCCATAGTGACTGTATCAATTTACATTCCCACCAACAGTGCAAGAGGGTTCCCTTTTCTCCACACCCTCTCCAGCATTTATTGTTTGTAGATATTTTGATGATGGCCATTCTGACCAGTGTGAGATGATATCTCATTGTAGTTTTGATTTGCATTTCTCTAGTGATTAATGACGTTGAGCATTCTTTCATGTGTCTGTTGGAAATCTGTATATCTTCTTTGGAGAAATGTCTATTTAGGTCTTCTGCCTATTTTTGGATTGGGTTGTTTGTTTTTTTGATATTGAGCTGCATGAGCTGCTTGTAAATTTTGGAGATTAATCCTTTGTCAGTTGCTTCATTTGCAAATATTTTCTTCCATTCTGAGGGTTGTCTTTTGGTCTTGTTTATGGTTTCCTTTGCTGTGCAAAAGCTTTGAAGTTTCATTAGGTCCCATTTGTTTATTTTTGTTTTTATTTCCATTTCTCTAGGAGATGGGTCAAAAAGGATCTTGCTGTGATTTATGTCATAGAGTGTTCTGCCTATTAGTTTTTAATTTTATTTCTAGGATGAACCCTGAAGTTGAACTTTCATCAAAGTTCTTCATCTGTGTATTTCAAAATTCTTCACCATTTTTTTTAAAGTTGGGTAGTTTGTCATTATTATTGCTTTGTAAATTCTCTTTTCGTATTAAGGGTATTATTTCACTGTCTGTCACATGTGTTACAGTCATTTACTTTCTTTTCTTACAGATTTTTTAAATTAAAAGATATTTATTTTACTGTGGACAGATATTTTTAATGTTATTTCTATTATAAAAATCGTGTAAATTTTTATGTATTAAAATTTATTCTTTTCCAATAATGGTATATCCTTTTCTTTTGCTTTTATAATTAGGTTTCCCAACTAAAAATTTGTTACTTACTTACATTTTCCCATTCATTTCCTATATTTAACATTATATTCCATTTGTAATCTATTTTGACACACAGTGTGAGATAGCGATATATCCAAGTTTTGCTTTTTGTTCCTGGACATGTAAAAATAATGCATTCCATGAGGCAGGAACTTTGTGTTATTTACTTCTGCATTTCCACCACCTTGAACAATGGGTGACACATAATAGATGCTCAAAAATATTTGCTGAATAAATGTTTAATGGCTGCAATCCCACCTTTAGCATATTCTATTGACTCAATCTCTGTACTTTCTATTTAGTTCCACTGATATATTTTTGTAGCAGTAGTATCTGATAATATTTCTAATATCTGACAATTTGTTCTTCCTCTCAGTATCCTTCCCTTCTGTTTTTTAACTACTTCTCAATTCATTCACTTTTTATATTAACATTAAAATCATTATTATGAGTATGTTTTCTCTTTTCCTTAAACTGATCCTGCACATGTCTTTTTAACTTTATACAAGATTTTATATATTTTACTGCCATTATGAATAAGATCCTTTTTAGATTCATTATTACTGAATCATAGAAAAATACTTAGTACATTTGTTTTTAATCAACCATCTTATTGTAATGTTATTCTCTATATTAAGTTTTGGTGTTCTCTCCTTTTTTCATATATATGCTTATATTTTCTGGAAAAAATAATTTTGTCTACTCCTTTCCAATAATCCTACCTCTTAATTCTGTCTTAATACGTGGGCTATATTTTCCAAAATAATATTAAAAATCAGTATAGATGATAAGTATTATTTATTGTTCCCAACTAAATAAGAATTGATACAGTTTTTTAACCATTAAGGTGAATGGTGAATGTTGGTTTGTCCAATTATCATCTGTTTTAGATTACTATGCTTCTTGCTGATTTTTTAAACACTTTTTATTCCTTCTCTCAAATTATATTTCTTGAGTTGTTATTCTGTAGAAGGTAGACGGACCTAAACATGAGTATGATGCATCTCAAACATTTAGGAAACTTTAGGCTAACAGAGTGTGTAAGAGCAAAGAATGTTTTCCAAAGGAAGAATCGTTTTAGGTGACTAGTAAACCAGTTTCTTGGAATTCTCATGGAATGCCCCATGGAAGGAACCACCAAAATAAACACTCTATTATCGAAAGCAATTAATAAGTCAAATGCTGTAAAATGTAACCAATGTCACCAAAGAACATCTGAGATGATTTCCTCTTCTGAGTAGCTTTATCTTAATTACAAAAATATAGACTTATATTGCATGAAGTTTTAGGTAAAAATGCTTATACACATACAGAAAAATAGATCTATTTATATAAATTTATCTGTCTACATCTGTATCTATTTATCCATCCATCCAATTCCAGATTATTCCCCCAAATTGCTCTTGCACACCAAAATATTTATATAAGCATTAATAAAAAATCAGAAGTTTACAAGAAAGATAAGTATATTATGAGGAAGATATCATTCTTAATTAAAAAACGCTTCCACTAATAACCAATAATTGTAAAGCATCATCCCTCCTCTTTATACATACTATATACATTCAATTCCAAACACCTTAAAGTTATATTTCATCTACTACATAAATACACTCCACTTTGAGCTCATTTTTGAAAACTGTTGTGTGTTGGATTGAAGTCAGATAATGCAAAATATGACTGAATGCCATTTAATGATAACTGGACTGTGAATTATAATCAACATAATACGTAATCATTTTATAGAGCAAAAAATAGAAAATTCAGCATGTATTTTGGTTTCCTGAAACAAATAATATGTTTTACCTTGACCTCTTGTAAAATGGTTGACATTTTAACAAGTGACTCTAGCAAATAAAGTGTTTAAACTTAGGTTAAAGTAAAAGGTAGTTATGTAAATATTCTTTAATAAAATGAATTTGTATCTTTTTTTTTTTTTTTTTTTTTTGCGGTACGCAGGCCTCTCACTGTTGTGGCCTCTCCCGTTGTGGAGCACAGGCTCCGGATGTGCAGGCTCAGCGGCCATGGCTCACGGGCCCAGCCGCTCCGCGGCATGTGGGATCTTCCTGGACCGGGGCACGAACCCGTGTCCCCTGCATTGGCAGGCGGACTCTCAACCCCTGCGCCACCAGGGAAGTCCTAGTTTTTGTTTTTATACAACTGAAAAAATAAACTTTTGGACATATATCTATAAAGCATATCAGTTCTACTTTCATATCTTATACCTCACAGAAGATCTAGGTGCTTGCATATACATATATAATTCATATATACCGTTGCACATATACATGCACACATATGCATACACGTTTCATTGAGTTACATTTATATTGATTCATGTCCAAAAAAGGGATTTCAAAAGTTTATTTTAATGTAAGTGTACACAATGTACTGAAATATGCTGTTTTATTTTGTAATACAAGCAACAGGATAAAACAATTAAATTCCACTCACTTGCAGCATTAGTACAATTTCTGAGTGACCTTGACCTTGAAATGATTTAGTGTCTTTCATGTCAAATCTAATGGTTGAAAGTGTTCAATGACCCCAAGCAGCATTAAAGAGAATCTACTTTGGAAGTTCTACACTGAAGTCTTTCTGTACTAACAATCTCAGCTGATCCAAGCAATTGGACCAATATTAAAACATATTTCAGGCTCCTTTGGCGCAAACTAGAATCCTAAAATGTAATCAAATGAGAACAATTTCTCATGTTGCACTTTCAAACAATACATTGTTAGCTCAAAATGAAATCAAAACGTCTACTTCTGATTCTGACCCTACATTTTGAAGAGAACGCTATAACCACATTACGGTTCTTCAAGAATCCTGTCTTTAAGAGTAAAGGAATCCAAGAGGAAGGAGCTGGCTATACTTCCAACTTTGTGACAAATGAAAAACAAAAACAAACAAACAAGAAGCATCCCAAGGGCTTAGGGGCCTCCTGTAGATCAACACTTAAACACACATCTAATTTTGGCATAATCATTGATTATGGAATCACAATCACTGAAGATTCATGGAAGCCAATTTAGAATAACCATGAAACCCATGGCCATTCCACCCCTGTCCTACCCCACTTTACCTTGCTTGTCAGAAGTAGGGCAAGGGTGGGGAGCTCTTCTGGCTGCCTAGATTACCTTGTCTTTGGTAATCTTCTACATCTTGGGCAACCACGGTGTGTTAAGGATCAAGTGTTTTACTACAATGACATTTTGGGGTACTTTCCAGAGGGAAAGGATATTTTACTAAAAGGGACCAGTCTTCTCCTTCCAGGCCAAGGAATAGCTAATCTAAAAATGTGATCACATTGCAATATTTATTGTCTCTAAAAATGTGTTTTGAAAATACTAGAATGCCTATAAATGCATGCTGAATGGAAGAGTAAAATTTCATAATCCTCTTAGCAGCCCATGTCATTGTGTAATCACTCTTACCGTCATGAAGTGAATCCTTATATGTAACTGAGTCCATTCTTACCACAACTTAATCCCATTTTCTTTAGTTCACACTATTGTAGGAATTGAGAACAACAGATTTGCATGGTAACAATGCATGTATTTGAAATTGGTTACTAATTCATTTCTAATACTTTATCACCATAAGACTAAAATATGAGGTAAATTCAATTCAGTAAAAACAAGTTAAACTTGTTTTAAAAGTCAGAGAAATGTTTGCCTGTGTGCAGACAAACCTGTTCATGAACGAACATTTTTGTTTTAATCAGGTAATATAATTGCATAGCTTCTCAATTAAATCACCAAAAACATATTAACCACTTTTGGAGAAGTATCGAGAAAATCAGAGGGTAAAAAGGAACTGACGGCATCTGCCATGTACTTAAAAGAGGGCCCAAGGTAGGACCCGTCCCTCTCCCTGGCTAAATAGGAGGCAGCTGCCTGGCCTTCAACCTGTTCTCCAAGTTAACAGCGTTGCAAGAGTTAAAACAATCTTTCTTTTTTTCCTTCCAAGGGTCCTATATCATTTTGTTAAGATATTTCTTTGGTGTAACTCCAAAGAAGGGGAATTTGGTATTTGGCTTAGTGATTAAAGATAGATGCTAGAGTGTACTGCCTGGATTCAAATACCAGCTCTAGAACTTAATTTATATGTGACCTTGGACCTTATTTAACCTTTCTGTACCTAATTTCTTCATGTATAAGTGGAGATAATGATAGTTTCTTCTTTCACAAAATTCTTGGGAAGATGAAATAAGAAGTTAAAGTGTATAAGGTATTTAGAACCATTTGGCCCTGTATAAGTACTAGCTATTATTATTATTATTATTATTATTAAAGTCCATTGATTTTTGCTTGCTTTGAGATGTGCTTGATTTGGTATTAACAACAGAGGGCTATATTGTACCTTTATTTTACAGTTTACAAAACAGAAAGCTTGTAATTAGACACATCTTGAACACCTGTCCAACTCCAAGAAAGAAAGTGTCTTACAACTTGAGCAACCTCAGGGCTTCTCTGGGAGAACAAAAGTCTCAGCATCCTCATCGTACAACCTTCTCAGAGTCTAACTTCTCACAAGCACACACAGTCCTTCATTATACAGAAATATATTTCTGTGTAAAATTACAGTAAGTTCTTACTCTATTTAAGAAATGTATATTGATGACAGCTACATGTAAAAGAATGAGATTAGAACATTCTCTAACACCATACACACAAAAAAAACCTCAAAATGGATTAAATAACTAAATGTAAAGCCAGATACTATAAGACTCCTAGAGGAAAACATAGGCAGAACACTCTTTGACATAAATTGAAGCAATATTTTTTTTTGGATCCATCTCCTAGAGTAATGGAAATAAACAGATGGGACCTAATGAAACTTAAAAGCTTTTGCACAGCAAAGGAAATAAACAAAACAAAAAGACAACCTACAGAATAGGAGAAAATATCTGCAAACAATGTGATTGACAAGAGAATTAATCTCCAAAATATACAAACAGCTGATGCAGCTCAATACCCAAAAAAACCCAAACAACCCAGTGAAAAAATGGGCAGAAGATCTAAATAGACATTTCTGTAAAGAAGGCATACAGATGGCCAAGAGGCACATGAAAAGATACTTAACATCACTAATGATTAGAGAAATGCAAATCAAAACTACAAAGAGGTGTCACCCCACACCAGTCAGAATGGCCATCATCAAAAAGTCTACAAATAATAAATACTGGAGAGGGTGTGTAGGAAAAGGAATCTTCCTACACTTTTGGTGGGAATGTAAATTGGTAAAGTCACAATGGAGAACAGTTCGGGTCTTTCTTAAAAAACTAAAAATAGAGCTACCATATGATTCAGCAATCCCACTCCTGGACATATATCTGGAGAAAACCATAATTTGAAAAGATACATGTACCCCAATGTTCATAGCAGCTCTATTTACAACAGCCAAGACATGGAAGCAACCTAAGTGTCCATTGACAAATGAATGGATAAAGAAGATGTGGTATATATACACAATGGACTATTCCTCAGCCATAAAAAGGAATGAAATGATGCCATTTGTAGCAACATGGATGGACCTAGAGATTATCATACAAAGTGAAGGAAGCCAGACAGAGAAAGAAAAGTATCATATGACATCACTTATATGTGGAATCTAAAAATAGGATACAAATGAACTTATTTACAAAACAGAAATAGACTCACAGACATAGAAAACAAATGTATGCTTTCCAAAGGGGAAAGGTGGGGGAGGGATAAATTAGGAGTTTGGGATTAAAATACACACACTACTCTATTTAAAACAGATAACCAACAAGGATCTACTGTAGAGCACAGGGAACTATACTCACTATCTTGTAATAACCTATAATGGAAGAAAACATAAAAAAAGAATATACATATTTTTATATATGACTGAATCACTTTGCTGTACATCTGAAACTAACACAACATTGTAAGTCAACTAAATTTCAATAAAAATTTGTAAAAAAGAAATGAATATTGAGTGTCTCTTACAGACAGTGCACATTATTGGGGACACTAATATGGAAAAGATGTGACAACTGATGAGCCCCCAATAATTTAGAGTTTAGAGAAAATGTTTGTTTTTTGTTTCAACCTTTAATCAAAATGTTTCTTTCTTGCTTTCCCAAAACCCAGGCCAAAAACCATTCCTGATCTCCACATTCTAATGGGACATCCCCTTCCTACCTATGACACCAAGCTTTAATAATGAATGAACCAGTTCATCCTTTTACCACTTTTTAAGGACCTCACCAACAGGTCCCTGGAGTATAGCTACAGGAAAAAAAAAATCTCTACATGTATTAGAGTCTTGGCTGTGTTCAATTCAGGACAAAACAAAAATGTCTCATTTCTCCATTTTTCTGAACCAGTGATTGGAAACACTATGAATGGTGGTATGAGGATAGGATACCCAAGCCTGCATACCTTCTTAGAAAAAAGGCCTGGCTACAATCTAAAAAGACTGGTCGTTTCATCACTATACAGAAATAAAGAAAAGACTGAGATATTGTGTAGCAAATAGATTCTGTTCCATATTATTTATTAGGATGGTCTTATACAAACTATTCAAAGAAAGCTTATTTATAAAAAGCTCTCCGAAACTCCATCACTGAATAGTCCAGTAATCACTAAGTAGCCATTTATTCAATTTGGTAATGGTCTGATTAAACAGTTCTCTAGTGCACTAAAACCCATAGAGGTGAAATAAAATATTAGAGGCAAATGATTTTACCCAATGATGCATTTTCTCTCTATTTCTAGGTCTTCCCTTTAAAAAATAAATAGAAAGCTGGTATACTTCAGTAGAATTTACTTGCTTAGTTTTGTAAGTACCACTTGGCTAGACTAATATAATATTGTACAGATTATATATAAAGACCAGTTTTCCTCTAAATATGTTGCTTTAAATTTCTACTACAACTTAATTTCACACATGTCCATTTGTGTGAAAGATGATGTATTTAAATTAAGTGAAATAGTCTACATACAGGATTTTAAAGAAATCTTAGAGAGATTTTGACAAGACTCCTAGTTAAAGAAAATAGAGCATGAGTACCGCTTTATTGCATTTATAGAGGCTTTTCTCCTTAAAAATAGACTATCCTTTGAAAGTCTTTTAGCAAATACACTTGTGCCACAAATAGTCATGATTCAAGCCACTAACAGTGCCATCTGTTGGTAGCAGTAATGCTGATTTGTTTGTTTTCTACAGTGCTATTTTGTTCCTAACTGTTGAACTTCTTAGGTGGAAAAAAGAGCTTCTCTACAACATGGTCATTTTCAAGTCCAGATACCACAGGACGGATTCACTTTGCCTCCTCAAGACCTAGCCAAGAGCCTGGTACCTAGTATATATTCATTTGATTTTTAAAGAAAAAATAAAATCATAAACATTTTCTTATTGCAGAGGAAAACAAGCACAAGAAAGCTGATATACACTTTTTTCCCCCAATCTTTCAAGATTGCTTGACCTGAAAATGCAAGTTTTGTTTCAGGTATTATAAGTGACTCTTGACTACAAGACGGAGAAATAAGTCATTTAAAGTTTAGAACATGGGCTTCCCTGGTGGCGCAGTGGTTGAGAGTCCGCCTGCCGATGCAGGGGACACGGGTTCGTGCCCCGGTCCGGGAAGATCCCACATGCCACGGAGCAGCTGGGCCCGTGAGCCATGGCCGCTGAGCCTGCGCGTCCGGAGCCTGTGCTCCGCAACGGGAGAGGCCACAACAGTGAGAGGTCCGCGTACCGCAAAAAAAATAAAAATTAAAAAATTAAAAAAAATAAAGTTTAGAACAGCTAATAAAGCAGACTGTATCAAATAGAAAAAAAAGTGCTTCAATATGACTAAATAAGAGGGCAAGAACAACAAACAAGACTTTTACAGTTGTACCTCCCAAAAGACTATTGACTAATTATCTAACATGTAATATATGACAAATAGGTAGTTTTGTTGAAATACATGGAATTAAAATGATAGTATCTTATAAAGTATTGAATATTGACTTAAGATGGTAATACAGTGAGAAGGGGGCATAGTATGCAACTTTTACGTCATTAGCAGCAGATCCTTTAATTATTTGTTGAAGCCAATAGTGTATATTTGCTTCAAAACAAATGTGTAATGTACTGGTCAAAGATTGGTATAATTTAAAGATTTTTCATTGTAAGACTAATAATATTATATTAAAGCTGCTGAAAGATTAACTAGGTTAAACTAAAAGGTTGAAGGAACTTACCTTTCGTAACGATAAATTTATGAATAGATGAATAAATGGAAAAGTAGATAATATTTTATGCCTTAAATTTTAGGGTTAAGTGAAAGAGGAAGTCACCGTGATTTAAATTTTGCTGTTTTTTCCCCTATTCTAAAACCACTAATTTGATACCTGTTTTTATTTTATTTATTTTTTTGCCACCCTATTATACTCACCACTGGTAAAACAAACAGGACATTTTAGCTTTAATCTTCTTACTACATAACCCAAATAACTTCAGTCATGTTTGCATTAATGCTGCATTAATCATGTTGTTGCGTATTAATGAGTTTTCAGGCTATGCTAATTACTGTCATAGATTCTGCAGCAGCCCATTAAATATACAAATTACAGAATTAAAGAGCCAGAGCTCTTCGTGATTAATCTCTAAATGGAGAAAAACTAATGATGTCTGTACAAAGTTTCTCTCTACTTTTGGCTGAGTGAGTCCAATGAACAATCAATTAGGCTATTTGAGGAATAAGAATAACACATTATAGAATTTTATGTAGATGCTTCATTGTAACTGTGGACATGGCTTTAGAGTTCATAAAAATTCGGCACCCTTTATCTGTCCAGTTCTAAATATGGGTTACCATGTTGTTCCATATTGAACACGGTTTGGAATAAGACAAGTTCATACTGAATCCATTCTGATGAGGATCTAAAGGACCCAGAGGGCTACATGAAAAAATATTTTGATCTAAAAGGGCCTGTCACACCAAAAAGCCACAAACACAAACATAAAGAAAATGTAGGGTTGTCACAGAGCAAAGCCATAATGTTACATGAAGTCTGCATGAGATAATGGAGTAAAGCTGCCCAGCACAGCAGATCAGATCTGGAATGAAAGGCAGAACCCGATGTAGGTGTATTTACATGGGTGGGTAGGTAGTCTGAATACCCAGTTGAAAGCTCAGGGAAAAAGTATGTTCTAATTGTATGGGTTTTTATGGGCAGGGCATAACGATAAGCTGGTACTCAAAACATGCCACAGATACATCAGAGGGGCACAGGCTCAAGTAAAAGGAAAAAAAGATAAGGCTGGAATAGAGAGATTTGGCCAGACAGACAAGAACAACCGTGTTCATTGTGAATAGGTAGAACTTGGAAGGCCAGACAAGGTAGCACAGTTCAACACAAGGGCCTTGTGTATAGTAAGAATCTAAAGTCCCAAGAAGAATGCAGAGTAGGTTTTAGTCTCGGAGGGCAGCCTAGCAAGAGCCAGACAGCAGTACAGGTTTTAGGGTACCGGGCAAGTTTCCAAGAACACAGAGGAGTCAATTACCAGCACTAAGAAAGAAGACGAGAGTGGTGGGTGTGAGTCTTGGGAAGGTGCTAGGAGGTTCTTTGTCAAAAGTATGCACAAAGTCAAGGTCAGATTCTTCAGTAGGATTGACTTTCTGAGAATCTTAACACAAGAGTCTGCATCTTGTAGGTGAGCTCAGCACTGACCCCAGGGACTAGGGGATGGTGAGTCTCAAGGGAGAGGTCATGTGGTTCCAGTCCTGGCAAGAGAAGGGCCACAGGTATAGGAAGCAGAGAATTTACCAGTCTACTGCTAGGCAATAAACTAAGGAAAATCATTTTCTATCAAGGTCAAATGTGCTAACATAATATGTCATCATACTCTTGGCTATGAAATAGATCAGAAATTTAGTTTTATTTGATAGAGTGAGATAATTGATACTGACAAGAGGAAAGCAGAAGGAAAATACCTTTCCCTGACAGAGCTCTCACCCTGTGACACATTCTGATCGGAATGCTTTGGCAATGTTATGGGTTTTTTTCCCATTTCGGTTATCCCCATTACACAGGTGAGAAAATTGAGGCCCAGAGAAATTATCCAGTACGAGAGAAATGCTCTTACCAAAAAGGAACTGACATTTTCTAAAAAATCTTTTTTTCTTCTCCTTAGTAAATGGCACAGTTTTGTTGAGCACGGGGGCTCAACAACAGATCACTGTGGGAAATACAGTGTGATATAAACAGAGTGAGTGCAGAGTAAGTTCTTGTGCATGTGTGTTAAATACCTGTAAAGCGGAACCAAGCAACTGAGGGGAGAGCACACTGGCTGGTCGTATTCAAGGGCCAACTGATGACATTTATCTATAACACTTGTTCAGGCAAGCCTATAAGCCTCTGCCTCCAAAGCATTTCCGAGCACTGTTGCAATGCCTGTAGGAGGTGTGCAAATTAAACCCTAGAAATAACCAACCATGGATTTATTGTGCTGCTTCCCTGGCTCCAGTTTCAAAGCTATACTTCTCATATGCATTCCCCTCCTTTCCCCATTAATGGAAATTTCTGAAAACAGGAAGAGTTACCATGTTTCCCAATTCATTTGTTTTTCCATCAGTTGCTATATCACCGTGCATACAACAGAAACTCAAGCAATGCTTCTGACTTACAAACTCAAATGCAGAATTATTAGAGAAAGACCAAGATTCAAACCCAGGAACTTAGAGATGATGTATATACCCACACAGAAAGATGAGAGCCATAGCTTGGGTAGTCAAGTTAAATATAAGTTAAACACTTAAGAAAGATTTTTTTTCCTGTTGTAAGGGCATGACTTGTACAGAATAGAAGCTGGTTATATATTCTTTTCTTACAAGGAAGCAGGACGGTGACCTCATAGTCCTATCTTCATCTCCTACACTAATGACTCCACGGCTATAAACCAGGCTTGACGAAGTTATATAAAGAAGACCTTCTCAATATTCTAGATTTCCTTTCCCACACAAAGGTAAGACATCAATCAGAGGTGTTCCGTGTATCTTTTAGACTGAACTGCTAATGTTCTGGGTGGTAATTTAAATAGAAACCTTTTGTCTGCCTTAGCAGCAATTGTATAAACACAATGTTGCCCGGGCAGAAAGTAATTAAATTCATAGAGGAAAGAAACATGACTTGACCTGGATAAAATACAAATACATCAAAATTAAAGTCAGTGTAATGAGCTGAAACACTGCAAATCTAGACAACAGCACATTAGCCAAAGCACAGAAACCCCTCTCAGGCAGTACCAAAGCCGACAGAAAACACAATAACTTGGAATTCCTGCAGCAAGCAAGGAAGTTTATTGATTAGGTACTGCATATACTAAATAGGAAAATAACTTAAAAAAAAAAAAAGCTAATGAATGGCCCAGAGAAATACAATAGGCCAAACTAGAAATATAACAAGAAGAAGAAAGGGGGTAGAGGAAAACACTTCCAGATAGGACTACAACAAGACAAAGCAAAGCTCAGCAAAAAAAAAGAAAAAAGAAAAAAAGAAAAAATAGAGCAATTCAAGTCAGAAACTCAGCAAGAAATGCAAGTCATGGCAGGAATATAAGATCAGGATAAGAGCATATTCAACCTAACCCCAAGTGTTCAATCAGAACAACAAACTCAGCAACAAATCTGCCAAATGCTAATGATTCAAACAAGGAGACAATAATTGAAAGTCGGAAATACACCACGTCTCACCGGGTAATGTTCACAATGCCATTTCCCCTCATTATTCTTGACATGGTGACCTTCTCCTGAAGAGACACACCAAAAACTCAGTATAATTAAGGGTGACCAGTGTAGAGAAGGGTTTTTCTCGTCTCTACGGAAAGACTGTGGATAGTAAGACCTCATTTATCTGGCATCACCAGGTTACAAGGCATTCTGCCTACCTAGGTTTCCAGTTAGCAGGAGTTCATTCCTTTAAAAGCAAAATTATTGTAACTCTGGCACTAAAAATTTTATAAAATGTGTCACAAATTTCCTTGTTTTCTAGAATATGGCAAATATGCTTTAAGCTTTCTGTGATTCAACGTGCTCACATCTAACCAACTATTTTTATACCGTCTCGGATTAGAATGGTATCTTCAGGAAATCTTGAGCCTTAATATCAAAATGGCTCCAGATATGTAAGAATTAAAAAAGGATATCTATGTTTTTTGAGGATTTGGTACCATTGAATAAGGTTTTATTTCAACCAATAAACAAAACAAAATTCATAGATTCTGTTAGGCAGAAAGATCATTAAATATCATCTTGCCTCTAGGCAATATTTGGGTCCGTTCTCCTACCAGCGAAGTCCCTATTAGCTCTCTTCTCTCTACCCCTGGTACCATGAACTTCCAATCTGCCATGTTCTGGAAATAAGATGTTAGAATTTTCTCAAAAGTTAGAGAAAATTGGGTACACACATAGAGAAAATTAGAGTAACTGTAAAGAGCAAAATGAGTGAGGAAAATTACACTGGGTAATGTAAAAGTTTTAGTAGGTGAGATTCAAATATCTATTTTGATAACTCAATGGCCTTTTTTCCTCAAACCACATTTTTCAACCATATTCCAAATAGTCCAAGTTGTTGTAGAAATAGCCTCTGATAAACACATTGTTAACTTATCGGTGATTTTTTTTTTTTTACTAATGGTTTCACTTCTTCAATCTTATAGCCATGGGAAATCAAATATCAAGACAAAGAGATGTGGTAGAAAAATCACTAGACTGGAAATCCTGACTATCCACAAATAAATCACTGTAAATAAATCTTGGCCTCTGTTTCCTCATCTGGGGAAAGACGGGTGAGACTAGTTGGTCTCTACCACAAGGCTTAATTCAATTAAATGTTCGGCGTCCGGTAGACCTCATCTGAGAAGGGCTTAGGTCTTTCATCACTATGAGACAGCTGCCAATTCAACGGATTCAAAAAGCAAATGTATTGGGCTAATTTTTGCAACTTTGGAAATTTACATTAAAAAATGTGTTTGGGATTAACAGATACATGCTACTGCATATAAAATAAACAACAAGTACCTACTGTATAGCACAGGGAACTGTATTCAATATCTCGTAATAACCGTTAATGGAAAAGAATCTTAAAAAGCACACACACACACACACACACACACACACACACACACACACACACATATATGTAACTGCATCCCTCTGCTGTACACCTGAAACTAACACAATGTTGTAAATCAATTATACTTCAATAAAAATTTTAAAAATGTATTTTGGTGCCTTTGCCCTTGTTAAATTAAAAATGCAATGTAATGATTACAAATACATATCTATTTTTAGAAGACTTCCTTTCAGAGTCCTGCTGACTGCTTGTAGACCGACACTCTTACAGAAGAGAGTGACTGCATGCACGTGGAACAGTTGTAGGAGGTCTTCTTTCCCCACATTAGTAGCTGTTGTGTGTCAGACATTAGTCTAAGCATACGTATTCTATCGTCAATCCTATAATAATTATTTTATCCCCTTTTAATGTAAAAGAAAACTGAGACCAAGAGATTGTCTAAGTGAAATAAAAGTTATTGCTTTTAACTAGCCTACAAAAAATTCTACAAAAAAATAATAATGCCATGTAACACTCATAATACATTTGATCCATGATTATCTTACCAAATTTGGTTAAACAATTTTACTTAAAGTTGAAACCTTTATTCCAGGCAGTATTTAATTTGTCTAATCTGTGGGGGTAGTTATCATTTACAGAACTATGGTTTCTACTATAAGAGATGCAAAGTCACATAGGAAATGCATTTCATGATCATGTGATTAGCTGGAATAAGTTCTGATTCTATAATGGTTGAAACGGTGACTCCATACATTATAGCCCTTACCATGCCAGTGCTTACCAACAGCACTGCAGAGAAGCAAGTGCAATAATTTTCAGATGTAATGACCTTAGCTATGGATACATGTCACTATAGAGGCAGTTTGCATTAAGAAATATTTTAAATGCTTGGGTCTCTTAACAGTCCAAATTATTATTGTGAACTTTCTGAGAAGCACTGAAGGTCATAGTATTTTTTTTTTTTTTTGTATGAACAGTGTATTTCAGAAGAAATAAACGGGTGAGGGTGAAAGGAGGGAAAACGTTAGGCTATAGTTGAGTCCTTTATAATGGCATGAGAATTAGAATTCTGTTTTCCTAACATCAGCCAGTCTTTTCACAAAGTATTCATTGGATGACAGAGATGCAGAGAATAGTGTTCCCTTCCAAGGAAGCGAGTGGGGAGTGGAGAACGATCTTCTCGGCATCTCATTGGACTGTTTCCTGTGAGTGAGTTTGAAAGGAAAGGTCACACCATATTGAATCATCTATATGTATTCACTGAGATGTCTGTTATTGGATCCACTTCATCTGTCGTGGCCAGCCTTGGCCATACTTTCTCTTCTTTATCTGATTTGTTTCATGAGAAAGAACTTAGGACAGTGTTACCACCTCTATGGCTGGCACTTATACAGAAACCTTCTAATATCCATCTGTGCTGCCTGCCACTGACAAAATAAAGGTGATTCTGGAAAATTACCCAAATGATATATCATTCCTCAATCTAAAACTAAGAGAGAGGATGCAAACAAAGCATCAGTGAACCTAAAAATCAATGAGTGAAGTATAAGTATCAAATAATTCAAATGAAATGCTGTTGTCGCAAAACTGTCAATTACCCTGCCTTCTTTTATTAATTTCGCTTTTATTTGTAGGACGGTTTCTGTTCCTTTCTCTGGAGCCATTAGAGAGCATCAGCATGGCAGAAGAAGGATTGGAGAAAAAACTGCCAACCAGATTTGCTATCTACAGTCTAAGAAAAATATGCTGATTCAGAAGTCAGTGTATATTTAAACCTTCTGTAGTTGTTAGCCCAAAAGATGCAACTCAGGATGAATATACTCAGGGACTCTGGAAACTTTGGAGAACTTCACTGTAACCTAGAAATGAGATGGGGTGTTTAATGTTGATAACTTTGGGTCCAAAAATTTGAATAGCACACTGAACAGTCTGGTAAATTGTCATGAGGAGAATTATTTAGATAGATTTTATTAGAGTGGAGACCTTACAGTCAAATATTTTTCCAATTTTATTCTTCATTTGTTTTGATGAGATAATATTACATAGCTAAAAACTGAGTAAATATCTACCTGAGCCCAGTACTGCAGTAGGTCCTTTTTCAGCTAATTTATTTAATCCTATAAACAACTGTGATTTAGACATTGTTTTCCCTACTTTAAAGATTAAGACACTGAGGCTTCGAGTGTTTAATCCTAAAGGTATAAAGTACGGTTCTGAATCCATGTCTTCTGACTCAAGTCCAGGGATTTTTTTTTTTTTTTACTGTAAGACAATTGGCTATTTAAAAAAAATTAATGTAGGGAACTATTTTGAGATTATACTTGCAAAGTTACAGTGCCTTTCAAATCACCCTCCTGTGCAAACATTGACTAAACCCCATTTGAAACAAAGTTAGATGGAAACACCTCTTCCTATCTTTCAAAAACTTACAAACCTTACCTTTCCCAGAATCATCTCCTACTATTTTCCCACAAAATGGGCAAAACGGCCAGTAAAGGACCAGTGCTTCATCCAAACTGATCGGTTTGCTATTTCTCAAACTTGCCCTTCGATTTCTCATCTTGATGTCTTTATGCGTGGCTGTCCCTCTCCCTAGAACACCAGGCTCAATCTATCTGTATCTTTAAAAATTCACCTGTTTACAGATTATCTCGTTGCCATTTTCCTTCTGAAGCCCCTTTGATCATTCTCATTGGATATAAGTTGTGTTAATAATAATAAACACTATGTTTGTTGTCATATGTCAGGTACCCTTCTAGATGTTTTACACATGAATTTCTCTCATCGTCACAATGGCTCTACCAGACAGGCATGGCATTTACCATCGTGACCACCATTTTATGCATGACAGAACTGAAACGCAGAGAGGGTAAGAGAGAGAGTTAACGTGAGATCATGGGCTTAGTGAGGTGGTAACAATGGAAATGGAACCCAGGGAGTTCAATCCAGGAACCTGGACCAGAAACTCTAGCATCCAGGGCTGTAACCCCTCTACGTATCACCTCTCATTCCTTTGACTATGATATGCCATATTTTATTTTCTGTGTTTATATATTGTTTTTATTATCTTACTTGTCTTTCTAGCCCTTTGACCTGGGAAGACTGACCTTTCAAAAAAAAGAAAGAAATTTTCCTCATTACTCTCATACTTACAACGTTCTGTTTTCTTACAATGATCCATCCAGTTGCTTTATCTTATGTCCAACTCTGTTGTTTAGAGTCAGAAGAAAAGGACATATATTGTACACGTCGTGTCTCTTACTAGTATTTGTGGTCACTATAGCACTGAGCATCTGACAAATTCACCACAGCTTTTTGTTAGATTGGGCTGCTTTGGGAGATGAGAGCCATGAACTCCTGCAGAGCCGGCCTTAGACAAACCATCACTGAGGCACCATCCGTTTCCAACCCTGCTTTTTATGGCCTCCACCCTTTCACTTCTCTAGGTCCCCACCCTTGGCTATCAAGGCAACCAGATTCACTGTAATATTAGAGCTAAAAAGTTAATGATAGCCACTATCTAGTCAGTTAATTTTGTTCTAATTGAAGAAACTGGAGCAAACGTAATTTCCAATATAGTTAATGTCAGTGGCCTTGCTATACCCCTACACTGTACCACGTTGTCCTCTGCTGGCCTGGGAATGTTCCTAATGGTACTCCACCTGGAAATCCCCTGGGATGTATGGTACTTCAGAGCATCTTTTCCTCTCCCCTTAATGAAAGCCTATTCTCAACTGCTTATAATCCAGAAAGAGCAAAACGTCTAATCCATGTTAAGATGTTAAAGACTGATAAAAGCTTAGTGTGTTTTCTCTCCCAGAGGGCTAAGAATTCAATTTTAATGGGGAAAATATATCTTCTTCCTCAAATTCCCAAAATGTTTATATACAGGACCCTGCTAAATGCAACCTTCAGATAAATGTAACGGTGGGGTGAGGGGGGAGAAAAAGAGTTCCAAGGTTAATGAAGCATAGAAAATACTCATTCTTTTAAATTCATAGTGACTATCTACTTGCATGTTAAATAACCTAAGAAATCATGCAACAGATTAACAAAAGTGACAATAACAACATAAATCAGGCTACCTTGATATAACACAATGCGTTCCAAATTTATTTCAGCATATTAAATCTATTTTGCATTCAGACCACTGGAACAGCAGTTTGGGAAGAACAAAATATACTCTATTGGCTAAACAGCTTGTGTCAGGAGACCAGCTCTGTTACCCACTGAAATCATGCCCAGCTGGGAAGTCTCAAATCTGTCTATTTATAGGGGTAGCTGAACTTGGGGAACGGACACAAAAAAAAGACACAGATGGAAGTCACCAGAGATGGGGGTCTGTGATGGCCCTCCAAATGGAGAAGCTCTATTAAGCAAAAGGGTTTCAAGGCTCAGGAAACCACAGTATAGGATACACGGCTCCTCGACTGTGATTGTAGACTGATGATCTCTTCCCCCAGCTGAGCAATCAGAAGCTGAGGAAGGAGGAAGATGGGCTCAGGCATGAAAATACAAGGCAAGATTAAACAGAAGCCTTTTTCTAGGGCTCAGGCATGGAAATGTAGGACAATATTTATTCCTATATAATGCTCTAGAAACCTATTACGTTGTTAACTTAAAAGAGAATTAAATTAGCACATAGGTCTATTTTTTTTTCACATCTTAGAAAAATGAAAAAACTCTTCCTTTCAGGGCTTTATGTTGATTTTCATATTACTGCTGAAAATATGAATGATTACCGTGTATATGTCTGACTAATTGTGAATGATGACAATCAGGAAATCTCTTTTCTTTTTTCAGTAAACTCGCTGATAGCTTAATTCCTTCTTTCTTATCCCTTTCACAGAATTGTGGATTTATGGAACACTGAATATTATGATTGATTACAATATTTGTATGACAATGAATCAGATGATTGGATCTATCATGTTGCTTATAGGATATCTGCTCTGTCTTGCCCATGAACACTAAGGCAGAGTTGTTTTGACTCAGAAATACTGAGAACTATAAACAAAAACAGTTTTCTGTGCTTTGTAAAAACAACTTTTATGAGACTCAAATTATAACACCTAATATAGAGAGCTATTCATTTCTAAACCAAAACAAAATATGTAGAACATAAAAGTTTTGAAAATTCCTCCCATATTTTTCTATCCTTTATAAAAAAAAATGAAGTCAAATTACACATACAGTTTGATGCAAGAGTGATTTCACATGAGAAAACCTTTAAAATATATCCCAATGGACATAGGCAAAAGTAATGAAGAGAACAAGAAGGCAAATTTAGGAAACAACATCAATTAATTAATATGGAGAGACTAGCAGTGTCTCAGGGAGCAGAACAGGGCAAGAAATACTCACTTTAAAAAAGTGAGAGGGAGAGGCCACAAGAGTGAGAGGCCCGCGTACTGCCAAAAAAAAAAAACAACCAACCAAACAAAAAACCCCACTAAAACAGAAAACCCTGAAATTCCAGTTGAGGCAACTGTATTAGTTTGATAAAAGGATTTCATGGCAATTCGTAATTAAAGGTTATCAATATAGCGCATTTGGGTTCCTATGAAACCAGTTTTGTCAAAACAATTCAAAATCTATCCTTGAAGGAGAAATTTTAAAAACTAGATAAAAATTGTCCACCCAGGGCTTCCCTAGTGGCACAGTGGTTAAGAATCCGCCTGCCAGTGCAGGGGACATGGATTCGAGCCCTGGTCCGGGAAGATACCACATGCCGCAGAGCAACGAAGCCCGTGTGCCACAACTACCGAGCCTGCGCTCTAGAGCCCCTGCTCCACAACAAGAGGAGCCGCCACAATGAGAAGCCCATGCACTGCAAAGAAGAGTAGCCCCCGCTCGCCGCAACTAGAGAAAGCCCGTATGCAGCAACGAAGACCCAACACAGCCAAAAATAAAAATAAATAAATTGTCCACCCAGTGGACAAGCTTTTTATACTGTACTTTTTTATCAATGTTGAAGGCAATTCAGTGTCAGTATTTGTGGCTGAAAGGTGACATTTTGTCCATAAAATGGATTCTATTGCCTTCAGAAAAAGCCAAATATGTTCACATACCACTGCTTGACTTTATTGTAATTAAACAGACACTGTGTCTGTAAGAATTCTGTAAGAGGGGTGTCGAGAGTGAAGTAAGTCAGACAGAGGAAGATAAATACCATATGGTATCACTTATATGTAGAATCTAAAAATATGGTATAAATGAATCTATTTACAAAGCAGAAATAGAGTCACAGATGTAGAAAACAAACTTATGGTTACTAAGGGGAAAAGAGGGGGCAGAGGGATACATTGGGAGATTGGGATTGACATATACATACTACTATATATAAAATAGATAACTAATAAGAACCTACTGTTTAGCACAGGGAACTCTACTCCATACTCTGTAATGACCTATATGGGAAAAAGAATCTAAAAAAGAGTGGATATATGTTATCACTGATTCACTTTGCTGTACAGCAGAAACTAACACAACACTGTCAATCAACTATACTCCAATAAAAATCAATTTTAAAAAAAGAATGGATGACAAGTAAAGAGCTATGCTAAAGTGAGGTGGTGATTAAGGATGATCCCAGGCCAATAACACACAGGCATATGACTTTAAATGACTTAGTTTAGCTGTGGTTCTCTGGCCAGCAAAGGTTGTATCCTGAAAATGGCGGGTCATAACCTAGCCATTGGGATAGCTGTATCTGATTCAAAACAAGAGACAGAGAACTGAGAAGATGAAACTCGTAGTCACATACCATTGCCATAGTTACACAACAAAGGCAGTCTACTATGAATATACAGCTTGCAGCCCGAGATTTAAATACCCTCCTCTAAAATACACTACCTGTATAACTTTGGGCAAGTTACTTATCTTCTCTGAACCTATCTTACACATTTGAAGAGAGGATGAAATTAAAAAGTGCAAGTGAACCGCTTAGAAGATGGTTGGGAAGGAAACTAAGCTATTATGTCCAGCATAAGATTTCCATGATCAAGAAACTGCAGTCTATGTCCAGTGACTTGCTGCCATATTAACTCAACCCTTTTCTCTACGCATATTCAATTTCACTCTTACTATGATTTCCGATCTCAATGATAATAAACCCATGCTGACTAAACAGTCACCGATTATCATCATCAACAAAAACATCATAGATGTTAGAGCTAAAGGGGAATCCTACTGATTATTTAACTGTAACTCTTACATTGTGCAGTTAGAAAATGCACCAAAAGGGAAAATGACTACTGTCAAGGAGAGACTTTTCCACTGGGCTTGCACACATATGAAAACAATTGAGCAAGACTGGCACATAGTCAATGTTAAGCCTTATCAGTAAAAGCATAACGAATAGCATAAAAATAAATGATTAGAATTTTTGCTTGTTAGGATTCAGCATTTATAGTCCAAGATTGATCTTCTCAAGTTTTGAACAATGAGTTTCTGTCAAAGCTACTATTAATGGTTAGCTTTTAGGATATCCATGAAAAAAAAAAAATCCACAAAGTCCAGCATTCTATGTATTTAAGGGATCATCATATTGTAATAGCTGTGATGACAACTGTGTATCTTTGATTAGTATAAAAATGCTCTTACACATCAGGACAACCATAAAGTCATATAAAAGAATGGCGAACAACAGCTCAAGTTGGTGAATTTGGTTGTTGCTATAAATGTACTCAAATCAGCAGGAGTGGATAAGAAAACCATTATCTCCATGCTCTTAAGGTCTCAGCTGAACCCAAGCATTCTGAGGGAAACTTAAAGCAAGACTGCTATGCTATCTCTACAAATACAAGAAATGTCATGCAAAGATAAATTGTGCAATTATGTTGCATTTTCCAGGATCAATTTTAAGTAAAAACACACATCTCTGATAAAATGTTAATTATTAGACTTTTTGACTGGTCATTCACTTGCTTTGGTTACCACACCATGCCACACTATGTTTACAAATTCATAATTTTCTATTAAATAAATTAAATGTGAAGAATTTGGTGGGGGGGTTTATATCTCTTTTGGATTAGGTTATCTCCTCCTGGACCAAATCAATTCTTTACTTTCTTATCAGTTATGCAGAGTAATTGTTAAGGGTTGAATTGTATCCTCCCAAAATTAATATGTTGAAGTCTAACCTCCAGTGTAACTTCAGAATATGGCCTTATTTGGAAATAGAGTCTTTACAGAAATAATTAGGGTGAACTCATACTGGAGTAGGATGGGTCCCTACTCCAATATGACCGGTGTCCTTATAGAAAGAATGCCATGTGGAGACAGAAACATGCACCTAGAAAGAACGTCAGGCGAAGATGGAGTCAGAGATCAAGGTGAGGCATCAGAAAACAAGGGTTGCTAAAGCTTGCCAGCTAACTACCTGGAGAGTACTTAGCTGGGGAGAGGTCTGGATAGATCCTCCCTCACAGCCTTTCGAAGAAACCACCCATTCTAGCATCATGATCTTGGACTTCTAACCTCCACAACTGTGAAACAATAAATTCCTGTTGTTTAAGCCACCCAGTTTGTAGTACTTTGTTATGGGAGCCCTAGCAAACTACTGATAATACCAGAATAATAATAAGAATAAATACTAAGTTGTGTCAAGTACTGCCACAAGTGCCATAAGATATAACAATATGTTTTGCACAATAAATTATTTTTTAATTTAGAATGTTAAGTTTTGAGATACATGTATGTACGTCCTGTAACATGTGATATACATACGCAGGTATATCACATGCTACAGGACGTACATATATAGCATAAAGTTTAAAAAACAAGGGATTAGTCCATGCAGAGTCATGCCAGAGAGAAATTATCATATAATTTATTTTGATTACGACTTGCATGTCTATTGGATGAATGATCCCACTGAGAAGTGAGAAAAAGCTAGATGTGAGAATAATAATGTATAAAAACCTCAGAAACGACAACTCTGACTTCTTAAAGTTGCTGACCCGATTTTTACAACACTCTTTGTTGGCATGTAAAATATGTTTCTTTGAACTGGGAAATTATGATCATTTGGAGATATGAGAGGGTCAGACTATTAACTCAAATTTAAATAATGGGTGACTATTTTGCCCTATTCATTTTATGTACAGCATTTTATTCAGGGTAAGAAATTATATGTTTATAGAATCAAATGGCAATCAGTTTACCAGAGCGATCTGTCCTCTGTTCTCACATGTGGACAAATTTTGCTAATGTGGCTGGTTTACATCAATTAAAGATAACATATTTGGGATGTAAAGAGGAAAAAGATGAATGTTTTAATATAAAGGGGGAGCGAAATCCACTGGTAAAACATTTATGAAAGCCTTACAGGTTTATTCTAGTTTCTTTTAAGTCATTTCCCAAAAGAAAACTTTTTGTGTGTGAGATATAGAGAAAATGTGATTATATCAGAGTCAGATTGTTATAAGCAAATCGTATGAAAATTTTAATCTTATACTGTTACCAGACTATAAATGTTTTGAAAACCGCTAAGATGTATTACTAATCTTTGTATCCTGGTGTTTAGGATAATGGCGTATACTTAGTAGACCTCACAACAGATTGTTGCTCAAGTGAGCCAATCAACACTTCGTATTGCTCAAAAATGCAGCATCCAGTTGAATAGAGGCAAAAAAATCAAGTTTTGGCTCAGCATGTTAAAAAGCTCCAAACCTAAAACAAAAATCCATTACCTTTGTCTTCAGTTAAAGAACCACCACTGTTATGTTGTCAGTGCAGCTACTGCTCCAACTGTAGCCCTTTTTCATGGGTGATGAGCTTCAATTAATTTTATCATGCATTTCCCCGAGGCCACAGGGAGAAGATTTCGCCACAACGTTTGTTTCTGCCTTTTATTTTTCCTGGCATTTCCCAGCATACCAAGTCCTCTCTTTCGGCTCATCCTTTGCTTTTTATTGACCCTTTTATTGACTTCTACCTGATCACTTGATGGACTTTTAATTTTTATTCGACTCTGTTATAGCAATAACATGTAGATGTTATATAACCTCATTTTCTCCCTGCTTGTGACTCAGGGCAGAACACCCTTCTTTGATGAAAGGAATGGGCATGGCTTCAGTGCAGTCATCAGCCCAGAAAGGTTTCAGAAAGACAACGCCAGGCTGGGATGGCAAAAGGAGAAAAAAGGCAGGAGACCAAAACAGTTGAGTTTTCCTCGTTAAAATTCAATATAAGTAAACTTAAAAAAAATTATATATATATATAAATATATGTCACAGATACATACAAATATTTTGAATGAGCATATATATATATATATATATATATATATATATATATATATATATATATATATGTTCTGCCTCTTGCTAAACCAAACCTACAGCCACCATATCCCCCCATCACCTTAACACAAATTGTAGCTTGCTTCGTCAGAAGCACCCCTACTATGTTTGCCCCATCTTCTTATCTATGATATTCCTTATTATTTACATATCTTCTCATTCTGATTACTCTCCCTCTTTATTCCTTCTTCATCCTCTCAGCTTCAGTATTCCGTTAATTACCAACTGCTGAGGTATATCAGCCAAGGTCAGGAAGCAAGTGTGGGAATTCCATCTTCCAATGTTCTGTCCATTTCTGCTTAGATCAGACTCTCAATGTGCCTGAAATTGCTCCCAGGGGTTTACACTTGCCCATGTCACCACCTTGGAACAAAATTCATCTCCCATACCCCAGACACGGGCTTTTAAAAAATCTTGAAGTTATAATGGACCCTTGAGTCACAGCTGATTCAAGGTGATGATTTTTTTTTCCCTCTCTATAGAAAAAAAAAAAGATAAAAATTCATTTTATTTCCTTCTAGTCCTAGGACTGCATGCCTGTGTATCGCTGTTAGCTTACAGATTGTTCAATATGCTTGATGATAACACTAATCACAGTCAGTGTTTTATCACCTGGAAAATAGACAAAGCAAGATCCTGACTTAGAATAGACCACAGTGTTGTTTATTTAGTCCTCCTAAAATGTACTTCGAAATAGATTCAGCTCAGTGACTTCAAAACCTATCAGCCAGATTTTTGATAGTATGATCCTGCTGTTCAGTACTTTTCCTGAGTTCTAATTTACATGAGCATGGATCTGATTACATGCTTTACCTTAAAAAGCTCTGCAGAGTCATGCCCTATCTCTTTACTCTTCTCAACTTTGGGGAACACATACACAAAATTAATTAGAAGGTAATTAACTCACTTTATGAAAAATTCAAAACCAAATTCCTTCAAATAAGGGCTGCTTTAAATGTATTCCAAATAACACGGAAAAGTTATCCTAACCCATATCAAATGTGATCAAAGACAATTTGAATTTCTTAAGATGAGGTTTAAAAATGATAATTTTAAAATAAACTTTAAGAAGATATAATTTCATTTTGGTGAATCAACAAGTAACATGGACTCCTGCTCACCTGCTGAGCCCTATTAGAATGTAGTCCCCATGAAGGCAGGGATTTTGTTTATATTGCTCCCCAGAGCCATACACAGGGCCTGGCACATAGTAGATGCTCAATAAATATTTTGAATGAAGTTGAGTGATTTACATGAAATAATTATACACAGTATGTACCTTCTTGACTCAAAGTCATGGATTATGCCTTGTTTGCTTAGGCATCTTTATGCTCTAACACAGTGCCTGGTACTTTGTTGCTGTTCAACAAATATTTGTTTTTTTTTTAAAAAGAATGAAACTTTCACATGTGGGTGGAAGCATAATAATAAT
This sequence comes from Delphinus delphis, assembly GCF_949987515.2. Lineage (NCBI taxonomy): Eukaryota > Metazoa > Chordata > Mammalia > Artiodactyla > Delphinidae > Delphinus > Delphinus delphis. The sequence goes on along the minus strand of NC_082683.1, from coordinate 170,002,118 downwards.
AATAATGCCTGCCAGTTCAAAACCTTGTCTCCCACAGAGCTGCGATGTGATCTCATGTGTTCACTTCTATAATTATCCCTAGAAGGCCTCTGAGTAAGTGCACGCACAGTCCCCGGTGAGGGCAAGAGGAGGCCACAAACAGGCTGCTTCCATTGACATCCTAGCAAAGTGACATCTGTCAGATTAGCCTACTGTCCAGAGCAGGGGCCTGAAGGGATGGGGCACGAGACAGGTACATTTCAGCTGAAGAGAGGCAGGCAACTGCCCCAAGGTGATCAGACTGAAGAGTTGGCCTTGGGAAAAATCCTCAAGAAGATGCACCAGCAGCCTTGGGTGGACACTGTGTCCACAGGCCCCCGAGAGCGAGGGCACTGAGCTGCGTGGGAGGGATGCCAAAGGCAGAGGGCCTATTTCAAGTTTTTCCTGGGGCCGCTCTGCTTCTACAGCAGAGGTTTCAGCAGCAACAACTTCTGTCTTTCCTCCACAGATGAAATAGAATGGCCCCCTTAGGAAATTTACTTCTTTGCATTTTAAACTTTGCAACTGACTTAAAAAAAAACAATGGGGGCAGGGGCAGAGATTCCATTTTCTCAAATTACAGTTTTCATTCTCCATCAGCCTTCAGAATTTGGCAAGTAGATTCCACTATTTGGTGTGCTGGAAAAGTCAGTGGTGGGGCATATGATGCAACTTCCTGCAACTCGTTAAGATTCTTACCATTCTGAACTGGAAATACACACACGTTAATCTCAGGAGGAAACAAAAATTAGAGCCTCTTTCAACATTATGCACAGGGGGCCATTCAGCTTTCTCATATCCTCCTAGTAAGCATCCCTGCTGCAGCCTTCCTGCAAGAAAGCTGCCGGGTGTACTCTGGGCTCCGTGGGGGAGGATGGCACCCTAGTGAGCATCGTAGGAGCCTACAGAGGCTGGAATTATCCCGAAATCTCCTTCGTTCCCTCCAAAGCTCAGAATACATCCTAAGAGTCTTTCAATACAGCCTGCCTCCTGGATTACTTCTCTGTGCAATTTGTATGCAAGGTTCAGAGAGTCCCAAAAGTCTTTTCGGACTCAGTGAAGTTCTTGACAGCCAATCAAATGGTCCTCCTTTGGTAAAGTTTTGGTGTTAGCTACCTCCCCTTGCTGGGAAAACAATTCTTCTCATACAAAGTAGTGTAATGGTCTGCAAGTCTGTTTCCCCTACTGGATTTTGAGTTCCTTGTATTCACAGGATCTGAGACTCTGACATACAATGGTATTTATATTATATATACTTATTATATATATTATATACATATATAGTATGTATATATAATCATTAGATCATTAAGGAATACATCAAGATTATTACATATAGTACTATTAACCTCTTGTTCACATCTCAGCATCCTAAACATCTTTATTCATCCATTCCTTCATTCACTCACTCACCACACAATTACTCAATGCCTACATTAGGCTAGTAAATTTTAAATGCTAGAACAGACACTGGCTTTGACCTCAGGGATCTGAAATTAGAAAAACTAAAAGATAAATAAATAAAAAAGAAAGGTTTGGTTGAAATGAAAATAGAAAAAAATTACCAAATTAAAATAACCACAACACGCCAAAAGCAATACATATTTTCTCCTACTCAAAGTTAATGCTAAGTTACAGCCTATAGTTTATTTCCTTGAACAGGTAAAGGTACTTTGACATCTATTTTCTCATTTGATCCTCACTGTAAGTCTGGAAGAAACCAGAAGATATTATGGTCTTCATTCTATAGATGAGGAGTGTGACATTCATAAAAGATAAAATGGAAAAGTCTCCACTAGTAGGTAATGGTAGAAACTACCTCCAGAGACTATATTTGGTTTGGCAAGGATTTGTCAAAACTTAAAACCAAAATGTTGAATTCATTCCACAACTGTAAATACAAGATATAATAGATATAAATAAAATAGATGTAAGTTCAATTATATTTCTTGTCCCTTTATGTAATCAAAATTGCTAGTTGGTCTATAATTTATGTATTGCTCAATTCTCACCTTAGCTAATAAATATGCAAAAAAAATAGGAAACTTATGGGACATATTTGACACCTTAAAAGCCAAAAAACCCCCAAAATCCAAAAGCTCAACTGATTCAACAATAATTCACCACAATGAAAATCATATTACAAATAGAAAGGTAGCAAGATTTGATGGGAAACATATTAACAGAAGCTGAAGAACTGCCTTCTATTCCTGCTTGTCTAGTCGCAGACCACTTACCAGTTTGGTGTAATCTGGGGCTTGGGAGTGGAAGTGGGGGGAAGGAGGTGGGAAAGCAATGATATTTACCTCTCTGAAATTTCATTTTCTCAACTGTAAAACTAGTTGATACTCCCCCAATGACTTCCTAAGACTGTTGAGAGATCAGTAAAATGATATGCATGAAAGTATTTTAAAATGTTATCATTTTATGCAAATATAAGCTCTTTTAATTATTAACCCCCTTCATTCAGTTCTGATTTGTCTTCACTCCCACATTCCTATGCCAACTCTAACTTGATTTAGTCTCCACAGTTTAATTGTGCTTGGAATCCAAAAATTTTAAATATTTAAATTTCACCTAATTTAATCTAATATTTAACCTGCATTTTCCCCCTCGTGTTTTAAATCCATTACTTCTTGAAGTGTCTTTGTTGACTAATGAGAAAAATTGGTCCCTCTCCTCTCCATAACACCTCTTTATGCATCTGTAAACAGTTACCATGTGTCTCCTCTGTCTTCCTCCTTAAGATTGAACATCCTCAGGTCTCCTAGCCTTTTCTTAGAGGCCCTATTTTCAGAGCCCTTCATCATTTATTGTTGCTCTCTTCTGAAACCTCTGGCAAACGTGTCTATGTTTTAAAAAGTGTGCCATGCCAAATGGAGCATGGTACTCCTATCAAGGGCTAAGGATTACCAAGTGGAGTCCAATAATCACGTTATTTATTTTGTCCTTGACAATTCTGCTAACACAACACAGGGTAGCTATTGCCTTTTTTCCTTCTTTCTTTCTTTTTCTTTTTTTTCATAAGAGCATCACACTATTGACTTTTTCTAAGATGTTACTAGCGTAAATTAGAGCTCCTAAAGACAAGAATTGGTAAAATTAACTTACTAATCTTTCTTTTAGTCACATTACCTACAGCAGCATTTCATAAATATTAGGTGCTTAATAAATATGGAGTGAGCCAATAAATACTATTTGTACCTACAAATGGTAATGTTTAAACGTATTTTGATTTGATGAAACATATGATCCTTTCATTTATGACTGAAACATACTGAAGAGTAGAAAATCTGCATCTGACTCCTATGGGATTACTTAACACAATTAGATTGAAATGGGTAAACAAAGATTTTACTGCATTTTATTTACATAAAACATCTCTTCATTTACATGAAAGTTTCTGGAAACTCCACCAGAAAACCAGAAGCACAAACCATGAAACTAATGACCAATTAACTTAAAATCAATTACTGTATTAATATAATAGAAGACCTTATAGAATTTAACTGGACTGTCAAACTTGCTTAATATTTGATCTCACAGGACCAAATCTAGAGAAAATATTAGAGGATTTGGCAAAGTCGGTGACTAGAATGCAGGAAGCCTTGATCTTCTAAGCCAGTAGCTCTATCAAGACTTCCTTTTGGGGGAACTGGTAAATGAGAGCAAATAAATGTAATCTCATGCAGATCAGGAGACTGGATTTAAAGGGATCTGAGGTAGTGATGATACCCTTTTATCCTCTAAGTATTATGAACATTTTATCTTATCAGACTGACTAAGAATCTGTTGCCACAATGCTACACAGTGAGAAAATATCAAGTGCATCAGTAACAGTGTAGCTAATCTTCCTTGGCTATTCAGATGAGAAGTGACCCATAGTTTAAATACAGCACTTTCAGAGGATAAGGGAAGAAAGAGCAAGGAACGAGCAAGGGATTCTTCTAGAATACTAACCATTGCAGAATAAATGATGCCTCTTGGACTGCAGATTTTTTTTAATACTTGGCAAACATATCTTTGGGATGGATTTTCATTGAAAATATACAGAGCCAAACTAACCTGAACACATTTCATAAAGCTTACTGGCTAAAATAAATACATATCTTTTGAAAATAAGTCCCAAGAGATTACAATTGTTCAGTTATCAAGTACGTATTGGAAATTTACATTATACTAGAAATTTCAGTAAGGGCCTAAAAATACATTTAAAAAATAGTTTAGTCAGGTAGCAGGACATAGAAATACAAAAATGATAAAGTCCAACCACCAATATCAGCTTTTAGCCTACTTGACTTGACCACTGGGCAACATTTTATACTGGTGACTGTTACGTAATTCATGAAAATTTCCTAGATTCTCAGGCAGTTTCTTCACCTACATATCTGGCTAATCCTTCTTGGTTGTCTTGTATTATCCATCCCTGAATGCCTTTCATCCCCCCACCCCCACCCCAAGGTGTATCCTTGACCCTGAGTCTTTTAATCCATTCTCATGGCTCCAATTTCCATCCACATGCAGGTGACTTCTTTCTTTCTTTCTTTTTTTAAATAATTTTAAAATTTTAATTTTTTTAACATCTTTATTGGAGTATAATTGCTTTACAATGTTGTGTTAGTTTCTTCTTTTTAAGTTAAGAATCTCTGGTTGCATATTCAGACTCAAGCTCCCTTGAACAAAGGAAGGAAGTTATTATCCAGAGATAATGGTACATTCTAAATTCAAGTCTAGGAACACAGCCCAGACTAGGGAAAGTCCTTGGATACAGAGGGAGTGGGAAGGCCTTCAGGAATTTCTCTCTCTGCTGCTTTCTGTTCATATGCCTTAATTCTCTCTCTCATTTCCCCCTACCCCTGCAGCAGTACACCTCTATCTGCTTCTCAATTAATTTATATGTTTCAACTAATTTGCACATTTTATTCAAGAGATAAGAGAGGCTAATTGGTTATCTCTGAATTTCAATTCCAAATTCCTGTGAGACCTGGATCAGTCCTGCTCTGGTCAGACATTCATTCTTGTCCTAACTGTAACCAGTGGAGCAAGGGTCCATGGTCCAAAGAATGTGACTTCAAAGAATATGACCTCAGACTTCTTTTTAAGGTTAATTCTTTTTTTTTTTTACTTTAACTGATGTTAGAATTTATTTATTTATTTTAGCTTTTTGTTTCATGTTGGAATATAGTTGATTAACAGTGTTGTGTTAGTTTCAGGTGTACAGCAAAGTGATTCATTTGTACACATACACATATCCATTCTCTTTCAAATTCTTTTCCCATTTAGGCTGTTACATAATTTTGAGCAGAGATCCTTGTGCTACATAGTAGGTCCCTGCTGGTTATCCATTCTAAATATAGTAGTGTGTACATGTCAATCCCAAACTCCCTAACTATCCCTCCTCCCACCCTTCACCCCTGGTAACCATAAGTTCGTTCTCTAAGTCTGTGAGTCCCTGTTTTATCAATAAGTTCATTTGTATCATTTTTTTAGCTCCTGCCTATAAGTGATAAATATGGTAGTTCTCTTTCTCTGTCTGACTTACTTCACTTAGTATAACGACCTCTAGGTCCATCTGTGTTGCTGCAAATGGCATTTCATTCTTTTTAATGGCTGAGTAATATTCCATTGTGTATATATACACCACATCTTCTTTATCCATTCATCTGTCCATAGACATTTAGGTTGTTTCCATGTCTTGGCTACTGTAAACAGTGCTAGTTAATTCCTATTCCAGTATTTGAAGATTTTCAGTTGTTGCTGCTGATTGTTTGGTTTTGGCTATCACACGCTATTGGGCAGAAAACAATAGCAGTATATAATAATGGTTAAGGATAGTCAAACGGCTATGGGTTCTATTCCCATAAGGCTTGTGAGAGCAGGAAACAAGTCTACTGGATTCCAGCTATGTCCTCAGAGTCCAGTAGAGTGTCTCATGCGTAACAGACATTAACAACAGCGGCAGCAAGAACAAAGCAAGTGGAGAAATTAATCACTTTGGAAAACAACTAACACACTGCTAGTATCCTTGCCTGGGATGTGATGTTTAAAAAGCTTCCATTTCTTACATGTGGTTTAGAAGAGTATTCCTAACTGTACTGTCTTACACAGTCCCACAAAATGGAGATACTGTTGCATATTAGACACAAGGAAGAAAAGAAACTTCAAAATAGGTTACTCGCTGAAAGTTTTTAATGAGGCATTAACAGCTCTGTAAATTAAAGTTCTAATTTGCAGTTTTATGGAGTAAACAAGGAGAGAACAGCATCAGATGTAGGCTGCTGTTGCTGCCTCCTCTCAACACATCTTAAGGGAGTGTCAAATTGATTTTGCAATCCTTAATTATATTTCTCTAATTTTTTTTGGACTACTGAATTTATCAGTATGCAGAAACAATCAGTTTTCAGCAAACTATTTTTCTCAGTTAAACTTAATAACAGAGCATATTAACTCCAATTATATGAGCTATGAAAAATATATTATAGAGGTGCAACAGCATCACAGCAAGAATTGGTCAACTGAGTATGCAAATGTGTATTTCATATTTTAACTGATTAAATTCTTTCCTGTGAAAAAAATACCTGAACAATAGACAAACTACAGCTCTCTGTGTTATAAAAGTTTCTGTCCTAATGTGAATGAGTTCCAAAGAAACCCTATTCTGTAGAGAAAAAAAAAATGTTATTTTGTTGACATTATAGATTCTTGCTGTTAACATAGTTTAACATAGTTAACATAGTTTAGTAAATCTCATTTTTCCTATGCTCTATAATATGTAGTGGATACCAATTTATTTCAGGTAAAATTGAGCTTAAATCTAAAGTATATACATTGCTTAAGTCTCTACCTAAAGGACTTCAGGACCAGTAAATTAAATAATAGACAAATTGATTGATTTTTCTCTACATAAAGCCATTTTTCCATCACAATGTAGATCAATGGTTTTCATGCTAGAATGTTGCAAGAATCACCTGGAGAACTTTTTCTTTTATCCATTTTATTGAGGTATAATTTACATGCAATAAACTGCATCCACTTAAAGGGTACAGTTCAATAAGTTATGAGAAAATCAAAAACACAATGAGATTATCATCTCATACCTGTCAGAATGGCTTTCATCAAAAAAAAAAAAAAAAAAACCCACAACTAACAAATGCAGCCACTGCAGAAAACAATATGGAGGATTGGCAAAAAAACTAAAAATAGAGTTACCACATGACCCAGCAATTCCACTCCTCGGTACACATCCAAAAAAAAAAGAAATATACACACACCCCAATGTTGACAGCAGCATTATTTATAATTGCCAAGATATGGAAGCAACCTAAGTGCCCATCAACAGGTGAACGGTTAAAGAAGATGTGATATATATATATATACACACACACATATATATACACATATATACATATACATATACACACATACACACACACACACACACACACACACACAATGGAAAACTACTCAGCCGTTAAAAAGCATGAAATTTTGCCATTTGCAGCAACATGGATGGACTTGAAGGGCATTATGCTAAGTGAACTAAGTAACACAAAGGTAAGTACTGTATGCTATCACTTATATGTGGAATCTAAAAAATACAACAAACTAGTGAATATAACAAAAAAGAAGCAGACTCACAGCTATAGAGAACAAACTAGTGGTTATCCATGGGGAGAGGGAAGGGGGAGCGGCAATATAGGAAAACAAAGTTATAAGGAATGTATACCTCTGAAGCCCCATTATGAGTACTACAGAGCACTTCCATCATCCCCTCTTCCTCAGCCCCAGGCCATCACTGACCTCTTTTGTCACTATAGATTAATAATTTAAAAAATTTTTTATGTCAATGGAATCATAATTAAGTAGTCTTCTGCTTTCTTTATTCAGCATATCAATTGAGGTTTGATCCATATTGTTGTTCATATCAGTAGTTTATCCCTTTCCATTGTTGAGTAGTGTCCCACTGTATGGATATACCACTGTTTGTTTATCCATTCATCTATGGATGGATATTGTGTTGTTTCCAGTTTTTGACCATACTGAATATAGGTGCTATGAATATTTATGTGCATACTTTTTGTGTGGACAAATTATTTCATTTCTCTTAGACAGATACCCCTGAGATGCAGAGCTGATTCTTATAGTAAGTATCTGTTTAACAGAGTACATATGGAGATCTTGTCAAAATGCAACTTTCCAGCTATTTCTCCAGATATGTGGTGGGAATCAGAGTTTGCTGCTTTCTTTCAACCACTTATCCAGGCTAATTCTTACAAAGACAGGTTTTCTAACATTTTGTGAGACATTGTGTAGGCAAAACCAATAGATGACTGAATAAAATGGTCACTTTTAAAGAGGCAATCTATAAAAAAAAATACATACATATAATCTTAGTAAAAATATCTATTTAATTTAGGAAACCCAGTGGTCTTATAAAGATGACAAAATTAAGATCAAAAACCTTAACATGGTGGTCTTCAAGTGCAAGATTTGGCCTCTTCTTGTATTTCAACTTCAGCAAGCACCATTCCTGATTTCTGTGCTCTGGCTTTATGGAATTCTTCCAGTTTTGCTTGTTGGTTCATGTTTGCTTATTTATATATCATGTCATCTCTCACATCAAGGCACTTATACATGCTACTTTCTCTACCTGAACTGCCATACTTCCTATTTTTTGCCTAGCTAACTCAAATTACATTTTTCAGATTATAAAACTCTTCCTCTGAGAGGTCTTCATGAATCCTCTAGACTGGGTTGAATCCTCCTCCTATCCATTACAACAGTTTTCTACATCTTATTTTCAGACTTATGGAAATCTTTTTTTTTTGTAACTTTTCAAATTGAGGTATAACATAACAATAAAGTACACAAATTATCAGGGTATACTTTGATGGACATACACAAAGTAAATCCACATGCATTAACACTTTTCAGACTAAAGCAGAGACTAATTCCAGATTCTCAGAAGGCTCTGTTTTGCTTTCTTTCACTTATTATCCCATCTTCTGCCTTCCATCATCACTGATTCATTTTCCTGTTCTTGAAATTTATATAAGTGGATTATTAGACTTTTTTTGTTTCTAGCTTCCTTTGCTCAGTAATAGGTCATGAAATTTATCCATATTACTATTGTGAGAATGGTTGGTTCATTTTTTTTTTTTTTTTTTTTTTTTTGCAGTACGCGGGCCTCTCACTGTTGTGGCCTCTCCCGCTGTGGAGCACAGGCTCCGGACGTGCAGGCTCAGCGGCCATGGCTCACATGCCTAGCTTCTCCGCAGCATGTGGGATCTTCCCCGACCGGGGCATGAACCCGTGTCCCCTGCACCGGCAGGCGGACTCTCAACCACTGCGCCACCAGGGAAGCCCAGTTGGTTCATTTTTATAGCTATACATAGTTCATTGAATTAATACATTACAATTTGTTGTCTATTTTTGATGGAAATTTGGGTTGTTAACAGTTTTTGATTATCAAGAATATAAAGTTCCTAAGAACAACCTTGCACATGATTTTTGGTACACATATATATGCATTAATTTTGGATATCTATGTGGCAGTATATCATTAGTCTTTTTGTTTATGCTTGTGCCAATGCTATACTACCTTACCTACTGTAGCTTTACAGATAGCTTTGATATGTCATAGTGTAAATCCTCCAGCTTTGTCCTTCTTCAGTATAGCCTTGGCTACTCTAAGTCCTGTCCTTTTCCATATAAATTTTAAAGTTAGCTTGTCAATTTTCACCAAAATCCTGAGATTATGACTGGAACTACATGGATTATACAGATAAAGTTAGAAAGACTTGTTAATGATATTAAATCTTCAAATCCATGAACATGAATACCTCTTCATTTATTTAGGTCTTCTCTAATTTCTCACAGTAATACTTTGTAGTTTTCAGTGTAGAGGTCTTGTATTTTATTTTATTTTTTTTTACTAGATTTGTTTCTAAATCTTCTATGCATTTTGGTGATATTATAAGTGCTACTTAATTTTTTTTTCCTTTTCCACTTGCTTTTTGCTATTCAATAGAAACATTTGATTTAGGCATATTGATCTTTACCCAACATCTTTGCTAAATTCACTTATTAAATTGGATAGCTTATATATTATTTTGATTCTTCTATATATATAATCATCACATCTGCAAATAAAGACAGTTTACTTCTTCTTTGACATTCTTAATGTATTTTTTTTTTTGCTACATTGCTCTGCTAGTACTTCCAATACAATGTTGAATACAAGTGGTGATAGTGGACTTCTTCATCCTATTCCTGACATCTGGGAGAAAACAGTCAACATTTTGCTATCAGTAGTCTTTTATAAAAATATATTTACCAGGATATTTCATTCTTAGTTTGCTGAGAATTTTATCAAATATATTTATTGAATCCATAGGGATAATCTAGGAGGGTTCATCTTTATTAGGTTAATGTGGTAAATTACAGAGCTATTTTGGCCTTACTTTCTTCATTATTTTTTTCATTTTTTAGTTCATTAATTTTTGCTTTTATTTGTATTACTTCCTTCTTTCAAGTTTGGAGGGTTTTATTTGCTTTTTTTTTTTTCTGGTTTCTCCTTGAGTTAGAAGCTTAGATACTTGATTTCTAACTCTTCCTTTTTTTTTTTTCCTAATATATGCATTCAGACGTTCATAGCTTAAGATTACCATTTACTCCTACAGGGATGGAATTGAAATTCTATCTACTTAGATCCTAATTTAGCTATTATTTTAATTCTAGAACTCCTGTTCTAATACATTCCAATTCTCTGTTTAAATTCTGCATCTTTTCATTTATTTTATTCACAATTTTAATCACAGTTATTTTAAAGTCTGTGTCTGGATATTATATATATATATATTTCCAATATGTCTAGATCACTTGAAGATCTATATTTTTGTATTTATTAGATCCTATTTTTTGGTATTTCTGGTAATTTTGGATTGAATAGCAAACATCGGGTATTAAAAAAAATGTAGATTCTTGTTGATGTTACCTTCTTGCAGCAAATATTTAAATTATTCTGGCAGACAGACTTTTACTCCACCAGCAGTTGAGATGGGTTGAGGATTTACTTCCTGCTTTGGGATGACCGCACTATTCCTCATTTGCTCTCACTGCTAGAGTTTCAGCTGAATGCCTGCCATATTTACCAGGGCCCCTCCTCCTTGGGCCCTGAACTCTAATTTTTTTTTTTTTTTTTTTTTTTTTTGCGGTACGCGGGCTTCTCACTGTTGTGGCCTCTCCCGTTGCGGAGCACAGGTTCCGGACGCGCAGGCCCAGCAGCCATGGCTCAAGGGCCCAGCCTCTCCACGGCATGTGGGATCTTCCCAGACCGGGGCACGAACCCGCGTCCCCTGCAGCGGCAGGCGGACTCTCAACCACTGCGCCACCAGGGAAGCCCTGAACTCTATTTTTTTTGCCTTTCAAGCCATGTTTCCCCTCTGCCCCTAACACTGCAATATAGGAATTAAGAAATAAAACAGAAGGAAAATGCAAAGATAAATAAAAAGCTCACACAAATGGTTTTTCTTATTTCTGTGATCTTGATCCCACCAGGCCTGGCACTCCTAGTTACACAGTAATGTCTTTAAAGTACCATATTTTTAAGAAATTTTTATCCAACTTTTAATTTTTTCTCAGCAGGAGGATTTTTTGAAATACTTCACAGCTGGAGTCAGAAATCACTTGTAATTATTTAATTACATGTTTGATGCCTGATTTCATTGCAAGCTTTCAAGCTCCCTAAGGTTAGGGACTGTGTCTGCTTTACTCAATACCCTTTCTAAAACACCAATCATAGCACCTGGCAAATGGGGTGCAATTGAGAAACATTCACAGTACACCCACTAAACGACTGAGTCCCTCCATTTAAAGGCAGAAGTAGAAAGCAGAGCCAAAAGGTTTGAAAAAAATTTGCAGAAAATAGAAGGGGAAGCCTGTTGAGAAATATTTAGTTTCTTTGTATGTTTAAAAAGATATAATAACACTACTGTTTAGGGACACATAGGTTGAGGGTTAAGAAAAGGCTCTTGTTTTGAAAATTATTGATAATCTTGAAGGAAGCATTTACAGGAAAGAAGCGGGCAGAAAAAAATGTAGATTGAGGAGTGATTGGTAGATGAGAAAACCTGTAACCATTGGGAAAGTCTTCTTTTTTAAGAGGACTGATGATGAGGAAAAGATACAAAATAGAGTTAGATTTATAAGCACATGTTGAAATGTAAAGGTAGCCACTAGAAATGCAGAAATGAGAGGCAGAACATCTAAGCCTCTAGACAGAGAAGAAAGGCAACTAAAAAAAACCAAACAAACAAAGGTCAGAACTTCATAGACTGAATAAAATAAAGTGAATGATCAGAGGGATATGAGGTAGAGAGAGGTTATAAAAGAATATCATCAAGATTTATGTGGTTTAGGCATATAAAATACATGAATGAATGGAACAGCACATAATTCAAAATCCCGAATTTTAAAATGTCAGCCATAAATGCATATATAATAATGACCATTATGATATTGTGTGCTAATTCCTGCACTGAAACTTTACAATAATCCATTTTAGAGATGAAGAAACTGAGCTGGAGAGCGGGGAAGTGACTCATGCAAAGTTAAACACCAGCACGTAGAGGAGCCAGATTTTCAACCTGGGGAGTCTGACTCCAAAACCTGCACTCTACCACTGCCATTGCTGTCTTCCTTCTGAACTAGAATGTCGACGTCAATACCTCCATTGCCCTTGAAATAAAATTCAATCAATTTGATGCTGTTAATCCATCCATAGCATTGATCACTGCTGTTTATAAAGCACTTTCAAGATTAAAAATGTTTTTTATTGTACTATATATGTTTATTATGACTGTCATCCTAAACCTATCGCAATAAGCCCTAATGATATGTATAGGTAAAAGTGTCAAAATATTCATTAACCTCAAAATTTAATAAGCCTAAGGAGATCCTGTGTCTAAGACACGTGCAACATCTTGTTTCCAGCAATACCATGTGACAGCTGCAGTGGGACAGAAAACGGCTCTAGCTATAATAATCGACAGAGAAGTAACTTCACCAGCAACTAAGGGTCATTAATAAGAATTTTTTTGTCTCTAATACTATATAGCTTAAAACATACTTTCTTATACATCTGAGGCCAATAGAGACTAAACAAATTGAGTTATCACTCTAAACTGTCAATACTTCCAAAAAGGTAGCTCTCAACATTTTGTGACGTATTCTAACGCATCACAAATCTCATCATTAAGTAATTCTCATAGCTAAGCAATCTTTCTTATGGATTTTTCATTTTCTACCTAACTAACTCCTTCAGTGAATTCTTTATTCAACATTTATTGAACATCTAGTACGGATCCTATGATGTGCAAGGCACAAATTTATAACTGAAGAAAACAGTCATAACTTCAGCCTTTTGGGGATATAGATAAGTGAACAAGCAATTGTAACGGCATGTGATAAAGGTTAAAACAGAGATTCTTGGTTTCTGTGGTAGTAAGTTAGAGAGGCTCCTAATCTAGGTTTGGCATGGAGTCGGGAGAGGTTGTTGGGAGGCTATTTAAAGGAATAGCTCAGTTGACACTTCATTGATGAGTAGGAATTAGCCAGGTAACAGGAAAAAGAAGCACTTGCAAGTAAAGGGAGGCATTTCAGGGAAAGGCATCAATATCTTCAAAGACCTGGACATTCAAGAGAGTGGGGTAGATTCAAGCAGCTGGGACCGGAAGATGGCTGGAGAGCTGGAGAGTAACACAGGAGGTATATGAAGAGGTGAGGCTGAACGGTAAGCAGGGAAGCAGAAGAGACTTCATGCAGGGCATCTTTATGAGAAACTTTTGAAAGGTTTTTAGCAACATGATAAGAAATATTAGTAGTTAAAAAATAGCCTGTAAAAGAGTGAAACTTTTGATTTAGAGACCCACACATAGACCTGGACAAGGAAGTAGCTATAGGACTAGTGGATATTTCCAAGACATGTATCAGAGGCATAATGGCTAGCGGAGGACCAATTGATGGAATGTGAGGAAGAGAGTGAGAAGTGGTATTCAGGGACATCTCCCAGGTTTCTGTCTCAGGCACCCAGTTATATTCACTTTGGTAAACACAGTGGTAAACACAGAAGAAGGAACGTATCAGGGGAAGGGGTGGATGTGAAGAGACGCAGAAGCCAAGAAAGAGGCATCTACAGTTTTTTTCCGTTTTCTGCCTCGTTGGCTGGAAGGACCATTAAATTATTCATTCTCATGAACTTCCCATAAGTCCTTATCTTTCCTTTATGAAATTCTCCTAGGGCCCATTTTATTTGTGGGGATGACATGGCCACCGCTGCCAGAGATGACTTAAATGACCCGAATGATTAAGCAGGCGTTTCTTCCCGCTTCAGCCTCCTCCTGCACCTCTTCAGAGGTTGCACTTAAGGTCAAAGAACCTCCAAACTGAGACTGGGCCTCAGTCAAGGGTATGTACGTAACTGAGTTTCCTTTCTTGAAACTCCAAACCAGCCTGAGGGCGATGTTTGTGAGCTTCCTACAACGTACACACCTTAAATAAGGTCTTCATAATATTTCTCGAAATTTCCCCACTCCAAAGGAACTCTTAGTGCATGATCTCATAAAACATTTCTTCAGGCCACTAGAATTCGGTTTTGAAAGATCCAGAATTTTGACAATGATATTATTGGAATCCTTTCTATCTGACTGGAAATGAAGTTAATCTTTTTTTTTTCCCCAAACATTTTAACGTAAAATTACATATGTGTATTTTTTTTCAAATTTCTTAAATTGATGTATAGTTGATTTACAATGTTGGGTTAATTTCTGTTGTATAACAAAGTGATTCAGTTACACATATACACACATCCTTTTTTATATTCTTTTCCATTATGGTTTATCACAGGATATTGAATATAGTTCCCTGTGCTGTACAGTAGGACCTTGTTGTTTATCCATCCTACCTATAATAGTTTGTATCTGCTGATCCCAAACTCCCAATCCTTCCCTCCCCCACTCCCCTCTCCCTTGGCAACCACAAGTCTGTTGTCTATGTCTGCGAGTCTGTTTCTGTTTCGTAGATAAGTTCATTTGTGTTATACTTTAGATTCTGCACGTAAGTGATATCATACCGTATTTGTCTTTCTCTTTCTGACTTTGAAGTTAATCACAATACTTTTTTATGGGTGTTATATTTAACCTAACTGATATAAAATAATTGTAACTATAGATCTTTAAATATTTTAATTATTTTTTCCCAAGAAAATATATACAAAATTTTTCACTTTATTCAATCAAAAAGCAATCAGCTCATAGGTGCTAGTTTCACTATCACTGCTGACCATTATGATTCTTTTTCTGCTCGAAGTTCCTCTTTCTACTCATTTAAATTGGATGAAAGGAGAACTAAAATTAGTCTTTTTTTTGATGCAGAATGTCATGAAGAGACAGAAACATTTTTCTTTCGCAACAAAGCCTTAAATAAGATTCCAAAATGGCCAATGTATTGTAAGAAAAAGACACTGGGCAATTTAAGTACCGTAGGTAAATTTGAGACTACTAGGAAACCCAGGGACAGGGTGGAAAGCCTGTGTTTGACAGTATGGCACGAGTGTGTGAGAACACACGTACAGTTGTATAGCAGGCAACAATACATCTTTTTTGGTAATAAAAGAGATGGGGAAAGCAGGTGCTTTAAGCTGGTTAAAAGAGTGTTAGCAGCTAACAACAGTTTGTTTCAAGGAAAAGATTATTCTATTGTATTGGCATGGTCAATGTTGGGGTGACTTTCTGGCCACCTAAGGCTCTGTTGAGCAGAAAAGATGCTATTTCAAGATACTTTCACTTATCAAGCATTACCACCTACTTTGTTGTGTTGGTTTCTCTCATTTATTTTATCTGAGCTCCTTTCTACTTATCTTTAGGCTTCCTGGCATTAGGGCGGAAGAAAAATGTATCATTAATGATGAAATTATGTTAATATTTTTTTTTTAGAATTAGACTTTAGACCAGGGATAGGCAAGCTACCAGTCTGTTGCCCATTTTTGCAAATAAAGTTTTATCGGAACCTGGTTACCCTTATTTTTTTACATATTGTCTATGGATGCTTTCATGCTACCATGACAGAGCTAAGTAGTTGTGACAGAGATCTCTTGGCCCATAAAGTCAGAAATACTGTTTGGACCTTTAAAGGAGAATTTTGTAACCCCTGCTCTAGATTGACTTTGTGAGAAGTTTACAAAAAGGAAAGGGTTCTTCATGCAAAGGCAAATTTGCAATTGCATTCATTTTGACCACCTGAGCAATATCAAAGCCCCCAAAAGGTCTAAAAATTTTGGTGAGACAAAAATCCCTGTGTTGAAATGATTATTTTGTGCAATCTGAGATAAAATTCCAAAGTGAAACAACTTACTTCCAAACCAACCCGACCATTAACTTTCCAAACACAAGGCAACATTACAGAAATGTGCTTCAAAATTAGTCACCTTAAAGATGCAAGGTTAAAACAAATGCAGCCCTTGTAAATTGGCCTTTCTGATGAAGTTGATGAATGGGGAAAAAGCACGGTCCTCTGCCACCCTTCAGTGTCATCTGAAAGCATTTCCTAAGAACTTACTTGGACCTCTCTACTGAAGGTAATAAAAACTAAGCAATTTTAATATTCACTTCTGAATATCTCTTGTTATCATAGGTTAGTCTGACTTCTGTTATTCTAAGAAGATATGTATTTGGATCCTTGTCTCTCTCAGTCCATAAAGGTGAGCTCAACCAGACAGTCACATCTCTTCTGATTCAGTTGCATCAGAAATACCCATGGATCCCCGGCATTGCCCAAGACCCACTTCTTTACTTTGCTCTCAAGTTCCGTGTTCTTACTCTTGCCTTTGTTTTTCTGTATCATTATTGTTAAACTGCTAGGCCATAGAGTCGATTCATAGAGCTGCTTTTCAATAACTGTGGCCAAAATCTAACATCAAAGCTTAAATAACTTTGTGGTTTAAATAGGCTTTGAAAAGACTTGGTGTTTTATTTAGTGTTTTTTTTTTTTTTTTTTTTTCTAAGTACTTTCTGGCAAAACTACTTGCTCCCAGTCAGAGGAAAACAAATAGTGGGACACCAAGGGTGTTGAAGGTCAGAATTAATATGCTTTTACTAATTAGTGTATCGAAGGAGTTTGCCCTACTTATACCTGTACTGTAACTGCTTAGAATCAGCTTTCCTTTAATGCAGTGTTTTAGTGCCTCAGTTCACTGAAAATAATACAAAAATAATAAAGCATAAATATCATACAGTAAAATGTAAAATATACGCTTTTAAAAGATATTGATTTGGGGGGTTGCATTTCTCTTTTCATGGGTCGGTAATTAATTGTATTTCTGGATCGTGAGGCATTTTAGTTCGGCCATTTTGGGGAAGGCAAATACTAAGAGACAAACATGTAAGACAATCATTTGGTGTCCTTGAACGGCATTATTATGAAGAAAGTGTACAGAGTTCTCATCTGCAAGATATTCAACATCAGTCATCACATTTTTCATGAAGACAAATAAAAGGGAATTACATCCAGGTGCACATGTGTGTTCATCTCCCCAGTGGGTTGCTACAAAGATCTCTGCAAAGGCAGTTCCTGATTTCTGGGCAGGTTCACCAGTAAAGGCAGTTTAAAAGGCTGGTGTGATTGGCGTCTGGATACTACAATAGTCAAACCTTCCCCCAAATGATCATGGACCTGTTTTCCACTAATAGGAAAAACAAGTGACAAGGAGAGAGAGGGTCACCTTTGGAATGCCAAACTGAGCAGTATTTTAGTTTGCTGTTTTTACCAGCTTCCCTTTGATTACTAGCGAAATTCTTTGTGTAAGTGGATTTACTCTGCATTCCTGAAAATAATAAGCAAATTTTTTTTTTTCTCTCCAGAAACACGGTGATAGCTCCTTCCTGTTGTAGGTGGGAGGGATGCTCTATTTGCTATTCCTGTTTTGGAAGGACAAAGTACTGTTAACCCCGTGTACTCAGGGGACTATTTCATGATGAGTGTTCACATGATTTTCTAGTTCCAAGATCATGAAATTATGTTGAACTTGTGTCTTCTTTACACCCTCTGACATAACTCAAGAACTGAATATCCATTTTATATTGAGTAATTTTCCCCACATCACTTAAGTTATCCCTAGAAGTTAACTTATTCCCATAAATTCTTCAGATTAGTAGAGAGAAAGCTTACATTTCTGTAAATCTTAAATTGTGAATGTATTATATGAAAGAATCATAAAACAATTAAAAATCTAAGTGTTTTTAAACTCACAGATGCCTTGGTGGTAACTTCTATTTTGAATTTTTGAGGCTACTTAAATAACCTGTGCTGATTTGGAATTTTAGAAGTTAAAGGAATTGGCCATTCAGTACAAGCTTCAGTTTAATAGATGAGCATGATAAGACCCAGAGGAAAGTAGTTTATATAGTGTCTCAACACTAGGTAGATTAATTTAACTGTTTTCAATAACAAAATTAAATATCACATTTTAATACAGAAATTGCACATTACTCGTACCCCAGATACAACATTTAGGCAAACATATCTTGTATGTGCAGCAGCAGCAGAATTAATAGAATGTTGATTTTATGACTTGCAGAAGACTTTTAGAAAATCTCCTGTCTCACAGTAGGCACTTAATAAATATTTGTTCAATGAGTGATAGCTGATAGCTAATGTTTAAAGACTATAAAGTAATCTGTGTGGCAGATACTGTGCAAAGTTCATTAGGTGAGCTATCTCCTTTAATCCTTACCTACCTGCTAGATATCAATATTGTAAGTAGTATTATTATGCCAATTTGAAAGAAAAGGAAACAGAGGCACACAAGTGATTAAGTGGTTTGTCTAATTACATTTAACTAATAAATAATGGGGCATAGATCTGAAACTCCTGTTAGTCTGTTCCCAAAGCCCTCATCCTTAATCATAAAGAAATGGGGGAGTTATTTATACTATGATGTAAATGACTGATAATACACCCTTCCTGGAAATTAGATTTTTGAAAGAACACTTGTATCAGAAAGGAAAAGCGATCAAACGTAGATCCTGCAAAAGATTCATCTGGTTCATTTTTCGGCCCCAAAGTAGATTTTGACAGAGTTCATTTATAATACTAAGCTTACTGATTTATACAGTGAGCAACACAGACATATATTCATATGTTTGAATTGTTTTCATTCTATCATATGAGGTAAAATATTTAAAGCAAATATGGAAGAGGAGGGAGTTATATGAGAGATTCCTTTCTTGAACTGTAATAATGAAATAGTTTATACCTAGACTTTCAACATATTGCTATGACCATGGAATGAATGTATTTACAAATCCTGTCATTGATGGGTGAACTCTCACATTTTTTCCTTACATAAAATATGTATAATAATACACATCCCTGTATATTTGTTTTTGAGTCATTTGATATCTCCATTCATATTTCAGGAATCATTTTTAGTTAGAGTTTGAGATTCTGAAATGAATCAAAATAAAAGATATCTTAGTTCTTCTTACAATTATTCACTTTTTAAATATAATTCATCATCTTAGAGATGATCAGGATTTGCTCATTAAATTTGCCTTAGAATATAAAAACTGCATGAAATTTATAGGAACGTGAGTTGAAAGCACTGTTTGACACACAGCACTTCAGCCCACTTAAAATAATTTTGTTTGATGTTAAAAATCTAGCTTTAGGCACACTCTAGAATTAATTGCTACGGGAAAAAAAATCTTATCCCCAGATGTCTTTGGAGATGCAAGTAATAAATAATGCCAATACTATTTCTGTTTGCCACCTGAAAAGCCAAAAAACCGAAAGACAAATCCAAAAAGTTTAGCAGGGTTGAGTAAGGTTTATTTGGGTGATCATTATTTCATCTTCCATCCTCATTTATTACTTTTAGATACTTATTATTCCACAACTTCCAAGCTACTGTCCACAGAATCATCCCTCCCGCTCTGTGGCAAAGCACCAGCTTTTGAACCAGAAGCTTCCAAATTCACATTTCACCTCCAAAATTCAGTAGCTGTGGCACCACGTGGGAACCAGTTATTGGAACCTCACTTCCTCATGTTCCATGAGGGGAAAAATATCTACCTTCTAATGCTGCAGAGGGATTGGATGAAAGAATATACAAGTAAAACAAATGCATGATGCTAATAATACATTTACCTTTCTACATAAGAAGATCCAAGTTGAAGGAAAGCTATTGATTGAGTTGGTTTTGTAAACTTGTCCCGGTTCATTAATTGGGGAAATTTCATTAAACCATAACCTGCCTCAATAAAAGTATCCAGCCGAATCTGCCAGGTGAGCCAAAGGGTCAAACCAATAACTTGATGGAGACCTGGTTACTTTAACAGTTAAGAGAGACTCGAAAGTAAGCCAAGCTTCTCATAAAAAGGAGGTAGCGAGGCCCCAGAACATGCCTGAATGCAGAAGAACTGCTTATTCTCCAGGAATCGCCAAAGCTCTAGGGAGTCGTTCAAGCCCAAACTGTGATCTCCCTGTCTTGTCCTTCAAATGCTGTGGACTCCAAACACATTTTCTGTGCAGCTGGAGGCTTTGTTATAGACAGAAGGATCCTGCTTAGGGAGGCCAGTGTTTACGGCCTAACTTTCTTAAAGAGGAATTTGGAAAACTTCCCAGACCCTGCATCTGCCCCTAGCCCTTGCACCTCGGAGTCTGAGGCCGGCTAGGGAGACAGCGCAGACGACTAAATTTATTAACAGCCGACGGGCCACTCTATCTTTCACAGCAACAACAGTAGGTGATCCCATCAAAAACCTGTCTGCTGGCTAGCCAGCAAATCCGAGCTGACATGCCTGCCGCAGCGAGACCCAGATGAATGGAAACAAAGGCTGTTTCCTCGAAGAAACACATCACAAGCCAAATGCTGGACCAGGAAGTCAGTTCTAGTTCCATTTGAGAAAAAGTCTTTGACTTTTTTTCCATAGGTTCTTTCCCAGATACTTATGTTTCCTTTTCTTCCCTTTCTTTGACTTTTATGAATATTAAGTAGAAGTCGAGCGTTTTAGGGGAGCTCAATGGTTGAATTTCTAATACTCAGTGAGGAGTTGGATATACTAGTCCAGTGGTTAAGCGTGCATTAATCTTAATATATCACAGCTAGAACATAATCATGATTCGTTACAAATATACATCAGCAGCCAGCCTCACTTAAAAGCAAACTATTTACCATTTTAAGTAAAAATAAAATATGTGAGCTACGTTTTATAGTTCAAATTCCATTTCATTGTCCTCAACGTACGCAGCATTGGAAAGACTAGCTATTTGCTCCAAAATGACTTTCTCGTGGATTAAATTAATATCATTATGAGTTTACAGAGTAACACATATTATATACTTTAAAAAAATTTTAATGGGAAATAAAGTGTGTATCATGAATAATGAGAGTTTTCTACGTCTGTAGTGAAATAGTGCTTTTAAAAACTGTAATTCATAGAGATAACTGGACTTCCAGAATACTGTAATACCAGTCAGACCAGAAATTGAGTGAGACGTGTGAGGTTGGCTCACACAGTGAGGATTGGATCCTGTCTTTATTTAAAATTTTTATATTTTACTGGGGATTTTTTTGCATTGATTTTTATTTTAAAAATATTGTATTAAAATATTATTTACATGGATTACTGAGTTTTGGGTGCCTTTTTGTGCCTCGCTTGCCTTACTCTACTCCTGACCCATAGAAGGTATGCTTTCCCTGAAATTACTTTTTCCCAGAATGCTCTCCATAGAACATGGGGTATTAACAGTCTTTACACTTTAAAAAGAAAAGAGCTACATCAAATAAGTGTTAGGAATAGTTAAACAGTTAAATAGCTTTCTTATAATTCTTTTCAGAGACTGGATAAGCTGATGTATACTGAGAATCTCCAATAGCATGGGGGCATTTCTCAAACTCATTTGCCCACAGAACTCTTTTCCACAAAGGAAGTGAGGAATACTCCGACACATTCTGGTAAATAGCGTCCAAGAGTCATTTCCAGCACATACGTTGATCTAATAAGACTGCCATTTCAGGGAATTCCCTTGTGGTCCAGTGGTTCAGACTCTGTGTTTCCACTGCATGGGGCACGAGTTCGATCCCCAGTTGGGAACTAAGACCTCACACACCACGCAGTGTGGGCAGAAGAAAATAAATAAAAAACACCACTGCCTTTTCACATCTAGTATATATATATATTTTCTTTTCTTTCCTCCACTTAACCCCCTTTTTTTTTCAGAATACCGAAGAGATAAATATGTCAACACAATCAAGCTAAAGTTATAAAAGGGCTACATTAGTATCTCTATAAACAGGTGTAGTAAAAATTCATTGTAAAGACATATCAAACGCATTAAAAATACCCCAGGGCTTAGTGCCTCGTAAAGAAAGTGATATCAAGCACACTTACCAGTAAAGTCTGTATTGAATGGGTGAGTGGAGCTGGGAAATTTATAATATCCATTTCCTGTGAAACGAGTTCCTTTCATCATTGTGGCCCTTGGAGCTGGTAGAGCTGCCTGTCTCCTTTCCAGCTGATATGTAGGAGAGGGTCCATTCTGTTCTTCAGGTGCCTGCCACCTCAGATGGATGGTTGTACTGTTGATTCCTTCAACCAGAGGTGGCCTCAGTTGGGCTGGTGCTAAATATTAGAAAACCCTTGTTACGTTCAAGAATTTGGCTCCTATCTCTAGACACAGATATGCACACATATGTTCACATGCACCTGTGTACATTAACTCAAAATCAAATCACTTATGACCTCCAGTATTTCTATGGTCTAGGAACTGAAAACAGAGTTAATATTAAATGTGACTAAACAAAATTTTGAATGCTGAATACACTTTTATCATTAAGCAAAGTTTTTTTCTTACAAATAATTTCTCTATTCTTTCTTGCGACCTGACAGATACTACATATTATAGTCTGTTGGAGCACCACCCAGATTCTCTTTACCAAGCAGATGCTTCACTGCTCTAGCTTCTGTGCCAGTTGGTCTCTAATGACTCATGGCTTCTCCGTTTTCTAGAGAATACCCCTGCCCTACCCAGGAGCTACAAGATCCCTTGTGAATCCTGCAGCCAGTGACTACCAAGCTAGTGGCTACTGATCACAGAGGGCAGAGTCCCTTGTCTTAACATGGTATTGAGTCAGGGCTGCAATTCACAGAGGCCAAGCAGGAAAAGGAAATGGTTGAAATGGGCTCGTTAGGGAGACAAGAGAAAGTGGGGTTTGAGAAAAACCGGTGAGCGGGGAGGGGGTGAACAGTCACTAATTCGTGCCAGCCCACGGATGATTCAGGAATGACAACCCAATGTTGTCAAATCTTTTATTTTGTTACCTAAAAAAAAAATCATTTTATGTGGAATTTTCTGATTTTTAAAGCTTAGCTACTGGTCTAAATTAAAACAAACAAAAAAACAAACACCACTCTGAAAGCCAAAGCATCCACAGGAAGGAATGAGCCTGTGATCTCAGCGGTTTGCAAACTCCTGTCCAGGTACAACAGACTCAGGCAGCCTCGGGGGCCCTGGAGTGACCACAGCACTCCCAGCAGTGGCCTGAGCCTTGGGCAGTGAGGGCCCAGGGCTCACACGCACACTGGGGCCACGGCGCGCCTTGACGTCCAGGGACACTGGCATTTCTTTGGAGCCTCCTGGGAAACCCCAGGAGTGACAGCTCTGAGACTTCCCCTAAAACCTACTGGAAACAGATCAGATTAACAACGGAGTTGTTGAAAATGAAGACCTGTTTCGATTTTCATTTTCTTAAGCAGTTGGGTTTGTAGGATGAGATGCGTATCCACTCGAAGTGTGTCAGCTGGGTTTGAGGGGTGAAAATGAAGAAAGGAACACATGTCATAATCGCCAAGTCTATTTACTGAGGACCCAGACTAAGGCTGTGGAGCTTAACTTACACCTGTGTTAACACAGCCTTGTGCAGACACAAAGTTTTTGCCTGTTTCAGTACATGTAAGATAAAATGGTGTGAATACAAAAACTAATATTCTTAAACCAAGAAAGGCAATTCACCTTAAATCAGCTTCAAACAATGATCATTTGTTACTTTCTAGAAAGCTTGGCCAGCTTTCCAAAGAGAAACAATTCATTGTGATTCTATTTTCATTTTTAGTAAAGAAGAGAGGACAGTGAGTAAAAAGTTCATCAACTTAGAAAGATAATTAACAATTCTGTTCATCTTCCGCCAGTGTGAGCCATGTGCTATTTTTATTCTTATATATACGGATCTGTAAATTTTATGCATGATTTCCTTTAGTATTCTTTACCAAAAATTAGCTAAATGCTGGGTTCTCAAAGATTTCATTCTACAAGCTATGATCCCTCTTCAGAATAATCCAAAACAAAATAAAAAGCTAAGCCATGCAGACATTTCTTCTCCCACTAAGCTCATCTCCAGAGTTTGGAGTTCCATCTTTGTAAAATTTCAGGAAGCCATCATTGGCTATTAGCTTAACTGGGGAAGGAGGACCGCCAAAGATTTCTGAGTCTTGGGGTCAGAGAAGCAATAATGGAGGACCGATTATATTTTTTTCATTTGTTTAAAATTTTCTACTTAGGAGCAGACAATAGGAATTTTGAGCTTTTCTTTTACTTTCCTGTATTCCACTTAAGATTCCCTAGTGACCTGGCACACAAAGACTTGAACTTTTTAGTTTGAAGAATACCATCTATTCCAGTGATATCCAAATATCATATGATAGCGTTTGTATGTGGAATCTTAAAAAATGACACAGATGAACTTGTTTACAAAACAGAAATAAAGTCACAGGTGTAGAAAACAAATTTATTCTTATTTAAAAGCAGCTACTTTCTCAAGGTCGCATTTGTTTGACATCTAATACTCTTTCACTTTACTCCAATCACCCATCTGGATGGGGATAATGAAAATTTGTACCACTACTGTATTCAGAATCCTTTCCCCATGGATGCATCATCGAAAATCACTTCTTAGGCAGGAATATGATTTCAGCGTCAAAGAAAACAAAATCAAAGGAATTCCAGCAACTCAGTAGGTTTGCTTGTTTATTTGTTTTGTTTGATTGAACGTCTACTAAAAGTGAGAGCATGCAATTTTTAAAATATGACAAAATGATTATAATCAATGAGGACACATGCATTGAGAATCCACTAAAATTAATGTTGACTATTTAAAGTCTAACAAGTCGTGGAGTGCTTCTAGATTCACAGGGGAATTGCTCTGCTGAGCAATTACACCATTCTTAGGAAGTCAACCACAGAGAATGAGTGGAACTAGAGTATATATATGTGTGTGTGTTTGTGTGTGTGCATTTTATTCACTTGCTTAAAAAAAAACAAAAACAACTCTCAGCTGGTCTGTTACAGTTTCACTTGTGAGTCAACCCAGCCCACTTGAAAGGGTGAGTACCTACTCAGTCACTATCTTCAGAATTCCCCTAAGACCAGAGGGGAACTTTCAATCAATTAAATGAGACTGGTCTCATATACATTCACAAGTAGAATAATGATAAGAAAAAAGATACTCCTGAACTATTAAACACATACACGCAAACACAGACTCACTAAGAGACAGGTGAATTAAAGATTATGGCTCAGATCATCAAAGTGAAGGGATTATAGGTATACATTTGTTCATCACAAGACAGTAAATTAAGAGACAATACGGGGCTTCCCTGGTGGCGCAGTGGTTGAGAATCTGCCTGCTGATGCAAGGGACACGGGTTCGAGCCCTGGTCTGGGAGGATCCCACATGCCGCGGAGCGACTAAACATGTGTGCCACAACTACTGAGCCTGCGCATCTGGAGCCTGTGCTCCGCAACAAGAGAGGCCGCGGTAGTGAGAGGCCCGCGCACCGCGATAAAGAGTGGCCCCCGCTTGCCACAACTAGAGAAAGTCCTCGCACAGAAACAAAGATGCAACACAGCAAAAATTAATTAATAAACTCCTACCCGCAACATCTTCTAAAAAAAAGAGAGAGACAATATGGAATAATGCGAAAGTCTCTGCAGACTCCTAGAGATATAATTTTCACTTTTTATCCAATTCTGTATGATTTTACAAAAATCACTTCAAACCTATATGCCTCAGTTTTCCCATCCAACATGAGGATAAATTTTCAGTGGAACACTTTGAAAATAACTGCTTTTAAAAACAATATAATTGCGTTAGGTTTTACAAAGCAAACTTCTATTCCAATACAGGGCACTATTTTTACTAGCCAATAAAGCATCTTTCGAATTACATATTATAAAATGATTCAATTCATCCACATTTAGAATCCGTGTTTACTTAGAAAATCCTCTTATAAGGATAAAGTATAAAATGGATCTTCATAAGATACTTAGGCTTTTAGATTCAAAGACTAGCAACATACAAAGTCTGTTTCCACTTGGAATAAAATTACGGTGCTCTTGTATTTTTTTGCATTAGCTCTGTGATCCAATTTCTAGTTTCTCCTACTTACAAGCATTCTTTTATACAACACTGTGTAATATACATTCTTCTTTATGCATTTATTACTTTATAATCTGATTAATAGCATATCATAATGCATAAGTTTACACTTGCAAAATTTACGTAGTGTGGAGTTTGACCATCTTAGGATAAGAACTGAAGACTAAATGAGCAGAAGTGCTTGCTGACAGGTCTTTAAAATCAAATCTGTTCTCAAGGAAGAGTTTGTTGTCTATGAAGACTGCATGGCTGTGTCAATATTGTAAAGCATCATCAACCATTAGGAAGACAGCAATCTAGGAACACACAGCGATTCCTCATTTCAGGGGTGTGAGGGGGGAAAGACTAATATGAGACATCCTCAGGCATCTTGTCTGTGGAAAATGATCCTGACTTGGTCTCAGAGATGCAAATGTCACAGGAAATGCGATTTGCCAAATGCTGTTAGGCCCGAACACCTGTGAAAGGGCCCTGGAACTAGGACTCAAACGTAAAATCCGGGCTCACGTAGCCATGATTTCCCAGTTGGCAAGTGCTCTCCATTCAGCGTCCAGAAGAGGAGAGGATTCTCCCCTCAGACTCTCAGAGACTTCTCAGTGCTTTCTTGTTGACTATCTATTCTCTGACTGAGGAAAGAACAACATCAATTTTCCCATTTTCTTCTTTGTTTACTAGTCCCCTTCAAGAGAGAGGATATATAGTGGAACTGATCTGGAAAGGAGAAAACAGGTTCTAGACTGCTTCTGTAGGATCCTACTTATAGAACATTGGCTAATCCATTATTTGGCCTCTCTGTTCTTCAGTATCTCACTCATTCATTTATATTTTTGGAAAAAAAATTTTTATTGAAGTATAGTTGGTGTACAATATTATATAAATTACAGGTATACGATAGAGTGATTCACCATTTTTAGAGGTTATGCTCCAGTTACAGTTACTATAAGATATTGGCTATATTCCCTGTGCTGTACAATATATCCTTGTAGCTTATTTTATACATAATAGTTTGTACCTCTTAATCCCTTACCCCTATATTGCCCCTCCTCCCTTCCCTCTCCCCACTGGTAACCACTAGTTTGTTCTCTATAGCTGTGAGGCTGCTTCTTTTTTGTTGTTGTTGTTACATTCACTAGTTTGTTGCAATTTTTAGATTCCACATACAAGTGATATCATACTGCCTGTCTTATTTCACTCAGGAAATACCTTCCAAGTCTATCCATGCTGTTGCAAATGGCCAAATTTCATTCTTTTTTATGGCTGAGTAATATTCCATTGTGTATATATATACACCATGTCTTCTTTACCCATTCATCTGCTGATGGACACTTCGGTTGCTTCCATATCTTGGCAACTGTAATAATGATGCTATGAACATTGGGGTGAATGGATCTTTTCAAATTAGTGTTTTCATTTTTTCCAGATATGAACCTAGGGGTAGAATTGCTGGGTAATACCTCATTTATTGAGGAGCACAACAGACCTGATTGTGCCTAGGGTCTCTTCCAGTTTCAAAATTCTGCTTGAACATTTTCAAGCAGCTCCTCTCCATAGTAAACCAAGAAGGGGTGCTGGATACACAGATCCCCTCAGCCCTCCAGGAAGCCAGCCAGCTTATCTCCCACAGCTCCGAGCCATCTTGTTCTTTACCTCAGCACGGCAGATATATATTATGATTTTTCTGTGTGTTCTATGATATAAACAAGGCCAGAAAGCAGTGCTTTTAGAGAATTTAGGGGGAATCACCTCCTTGATGAATAAACACTCCCTTAACCAGCTGTCATGCAGGTGATCATCAATAATTTGCACGCATCTCACGTCCAACACATAAACAGTGTGAGGATCCGTGATTTCTGAACTGTACATATGGCAGCAGTGATGACAACACGTACTGTTCCCTAAAGTCCCCTGTCAATAAAAGGTAGTTGCTTGGACCGTAATTATGGCATCCTTGCTACCCAAACTTGAAGCTTTTATGGGGCTTATGCAATTAACTACTTAAATGCATAGTAACACTCGCTTCTCTGACAGAAAAGTATTGATTTTTTAATCATTTTCAAGTCTCCTCTAGCACAAATAAATGTACTACAGTTACAGTTAATGCACTGTGTACATGCATTAAACGTTGGTGTGACAAAATTTATTATTTTGTGATATATAGAGCTGAAGTCGGGCTTCTCAGAAAGTAGCATCATGGATCCAGCATCAGTGTGGAAACTACCATTGTCCTCGATACTCCAAATTCTCTTAACTTCTACAAGTTAGAGATCTTTTTTCATAGGATACTTAGGCTTAAAATAAAGGAGGGCATGCTGAATATAAATCTTTCCTATATGTCAGTGTAGGAGAAAATTAGAAATAGTCCAACAGAGAAGATAACAGTTTATTTTTTCCCAAAGCTGTGGGTGTATGGCAACTCTGTTCAGATGAATTTTTGTCTATTTAATTTTTTTTCCCCTTGCATTTATTTAGGGCACCTCTATCAAAATATTTTGCACACAACAGTCTTTCTAGTTCAATTCTTACACGTTTCAATTGTGTTGTTTTAATGCCTTACTATAGTTAATACATCGGAAAACTAAAACGGTGCTTTAAAAAGTGTGATTTCTGCCATGACAAAAGGTGAACAGAGGCCCCGTGAAAGTCACATATCTAAATACAGACCTGGCAACAGAGGTCATTACACAGTGTACGAACAAGCCTTTACCTTGGGTGCATCACACATTCAACATTAAAGTGGGTGAGTGAAAAGCAGTTAATTTTGTTTTGTTAGAAATAATATCATTTTAGTTTTAGCATCGAAGACAGATGCCAGCATTTCACTCTGAACAGATGGTAATTCCATCTAATAGTGCATCTCTGTATTAGTCAGGTCTGTTGTGTATACAAACAGTAATAAACAGTAGGTAAGGATCAAAATAAATTTTAATTGTTGACATTAAATTCTGGCTGCCACAGTTCTAAGGCTGCAATATTCCTTTTTCAAGTCTGTCAGGTTTACTAATGCTACAAAAGCTTTGTCGAAAGCCGCCAGATTCCAGCTTCCATACAAAGATGTTGCGTGCTACCAGCTGTTGGTCTGCACCAGGATTACCTGTTTTCCTACACTGAAATAATCCTTCAGGAATAACATGGGATTGGTGCTACCGCTGATGCACTGGTCCACCATGATGTCTTTCAGAATGCTCCTGAAGGACTGAACCTTTAATTAAGAGGTTGCTTTTTAAAATGTTGTGTCCAATTGTTACAACTGGGGTCATGCTGCTGTCACAGTCACTTTCCTACCCTGCTAAGTAAGGGTCTCTCATTCAGTTCACTCTATTCTCTTTGCAAATCTGGGCATTCCTGAACTTCTATGAAACTGACATCATC
Source organism: Delphinus delphis (assembly GCF_949987515.2). Lineage (NCBI taxonomy): Eukaryota > Metazoa > Chordata > Mammalia > Artiodactyla > Delphinidae > Delphinus > Delphinus delphis. The sequence goes on along the minus strand of NC_082683.1, from coordinate 169,972,240 downwards.
CTTTTCATTTGGTTGGCTTTATCAGGAGTCTGAAGGATTCCCCTAACAATTGCAGCTCTCGTCAGCTGAGCTCTTCTGTAGACTTCGCTGTGGATCAAGCCTGCCAACAAGCACCAATCTGGTTCTCATAATGTCTCCTACGATCTGGTATTACAAGTAGTAGCCGCTCTATATTTGGGGAAGCTGCCATGTCAAAAGCATTATAAAAAACCCCCGTTTGGCATTCAAGTTCAATAACAAACACGCTTTGCCATCATATTTCCTTAAAAACAAGGATGTATTTTTTTGAATCATGAGAAATATATTGCTTCCACCATATGGGACAACCAACGACTCACCAACCGATTTCAGATGCAGCATATTGAGCTGACCATATGTTACTGTGCTGTTGAATGGCTGAGTGATTCATGCCCGTCACATTCTAGTATATCAATTAAAGCTCCTTGAAGTCTGCATGATTTGTGTCTCTGTTATTAAACCCTGCTAATTCATCCCACTTACACATCTGTTATAAATCTCTAGGAGTGCTGCATGATTCATGGCAGTCTGTGAGCATGCTACAGCAAATTCTTCTCCTTGTAATTAACAGTAAATTGTTTTACTGCCATGCAATGAATGTTTCAGTTATATTGCAAATGAACTCCTAAATGTGCGGTTCTTTCCTAAGAACTGACTTATATCATTAGGCAATTAAAAAGTATTGCTTTGAACCAAAAGCTTTTAATCAAGAGAAATACAACTTCAACATTGCCTGAGAGCCATGGAAATTTGACACGGTGGTTAGAAGGGCAAAATAATTTCTGTTGTCGAAAGAGCAAAACAAACAAAACCAACCCTTCCGCGTGCTCAGGACTTCCCTGATGCTAAGACGTGAGAACTGCTGCCTGAAAAGACTGGGTGAGACAAGTGTGCACAGATACTGTTTATCTTAGAAGTGACTTAAGTCATCTGTCATTACCAAATTTCTCAGATTGACTTACACTGCTCTAATTGTAAAACAGTGCCTTTATTCTTGAAATAAATAATTGGATAATTAGCCAAGTTGAATCCGCAGAGGATTTCACTGCTGTTCAAGTGCTCCTGTCAAAGGTGAAGCAAATTCATTTCAGCTCGCCTCTGCAGCTCTTCGAAGAGGCTTTGATTTTTTTTTTCCCCCACTTTCCTGGCAGCAGCCTGAGATTCATGAGTCCATACATCAAGTCGGTAGTTTAACAACAAATGGAATTAAATTCAAAGAAGGGAAACTAATTGAAGGACAGCAACAAAAGTGTTTGGTAATGTGCTTTTTAATATGGCATGCCACATTTGCATGATAATTTTTCCTTTTTAGCATGGAGCAGAAAGTGACTAGCTTAATGAGGGATTATTCAAGACAGGAACGAACAAAATGCATTCATAACTAAGAACAAAGATTGTATTATGAAACAAAAACAGGCAACCTCAGAGAAGTAACTGGATGATTGGTTTATGCATTATGAATAAAAAGGTAGAAAAATATTTATATTAGTGTTCACTAATGACTATATATACAAGATTGTTGTAATTAAAATTATAAATTAACATATTAAGAGTGCTTGTTTAATCACTCTGGGTCCTATTCACAATGAAAAGACTTATGTACCTGCATACAAAACAATGTGTATTTTCAACCCAGCCGCAAACATACATTCTACTTCGGATTCAGACAAAAATCTTAATGCACCACTAATTACCTGCTTAATGGGAGATGGGCACTTCTAAGCTTGTAGTGTAGAGGTCATTTTATGACAGGTAAAGGAAATAGGACATTTTTCCTCCAGGAATGGATCTCCAAAAGGAATGTCTCCGAAGGAAGGTTCAATTTGTACTTAATTCACAAAGGGCGGAAATGTACAAAGTTATTAGAGTAAAAGGGTAATCTTCAAGAAAAGTATAAGGGTGCCCAGTCCATCAGTTTATGACCCTTATATACCCAGAAGCAACTCCAAAGCCACCCATGACAGTTTCCTGAAGATTTTGCAATGGAGATGCAGCCGCTCCTGGGAGAATACCTCTCTCACATCAGCTCTCAGACTTTGTCACGGGCACCAAAACTAAAGGAGTAAAGCAATAAATATTCTGGACGAAATGTGTAATTCTAATAATATCTAATTGAAAAAATACTTCAAAGAGAGCAAATTATAATTCTCGCGCTTTTTAATGAAACATACATCTTTACAAGTATCTTTTTGATTTCTGTGACTGAGATTCAAGGAAAAATAACATGTTTAAGTGATTCAGTGCTTCAGAAAGGTTGACTACTACTTCTAATTTTGGGTGCTGTTCAAAATTTTTAAATGGTCGCTGGCTTCTTCTGATTCCTGACACTTCACTCACATGAACTACATTTAGACTTGAGTTAAATTTCTCACAAATCCATTAGAATTCACTGGAGTAATATATACCCTCCAAATTGTAACTTTATTACTAGAAGAAACAGAGCAGGAAGAATCATAGCTGCAACTTAACTTTTATTCCTTTCCTACAATGGTCAACAAACCTGTTGACGATTCAAAAGGATTGACCTTCTCACTGTTTATTTCTATGACTTAATATCTATCAGTTACGCACAGAGGTTTAATCCTAGGAAAATTTTAGAAAACAAACCTTATTCACCTATTAAAAACAAAGGAGGCAAGAAGGATATTGGATCTGTAATTGCTGGGGTTTTCTTTCTAATAAAAACAAGTCCATTCTCCCTGATCCAAACACCCCTGAAAATGGTATATTTCATAATAAATCCAGTGGCAAGCAAAAATTTTTTTTTATACTTTTGTCATGTAAGTGACTTTATTCCCTGCTTGGCAGATGAAGAGTCAGAGAATTCTGACAAAATAAATGAAGGGATAAAGAAATAAAAAATTTCCCAGAAGAACGCTAAAATAATTTTTCCTTCAGAAAAGAAAGGATTTCACATGTGAACAAAGTTAATATGTTCTTTTTTTAATGGAAATTGAGTAGAAGGAACATTCTGGCAAAGGACAAAAAACTACACATTTAAAATTTACTATCCCATCTTCTCCTGCAACTGTTGAATTTTTTACCTTCCAGCTTCTGCTCTAACCATGTTAATCAGAGTGCAGCCCAGAGAGTCATCAGTGACCCCACGTTCCTTGCAGTTTACATTTTTCCTACTTTCCCTACAGCATGTGACCCTACTGACAACATTCTCCTTCTAGAATTCTCTCTCCCCTTGAGTTTTTGGATACTGCTTTTTCTATGTTCTTCTTCTAACTCTGACCACGTCTCTGTTCCCTTTATTCCTCCTTTCCTCTTCCTCCCAAAATGTGAGCATTCACTGAGATGTAAACTTTTATTTTGTATTTTCCCTGCCTTCACTAATACATTAGCATCCATAGTTTCGCCTCCTTCTACAGGCAGGTGACTATAAAACCCACATCCTTCTTAAGCTCCAGATTTGCATTTTCTGCTGTTCGCTGGTTATAATTGTCATGGATGTGTTTCCATCAGATAATCAAACTGAAACTCATGGTTTTATTTCTCCCATATGTTCTTTCTTCGTCTCTTGCATTAGATTTAGTGGCATCACCACTGTCTAGGATATTTACTGTCATCTTCAATTTCTCTCTCTTCTTAACCTGTGGATTTCCCTTCCTTGATCTACTCTATTCCTTTCTTTTTTTTTTTTTTTTTTTTTTTTGCGGTTCACGGGCCTCTCACTGTTGTGGCCTCTCTTGTTGCGGAGCACAGGCTCCGGATGCGCAGGCTCAGCGGCCATGGCTCACGGGCCCAGCCGCTCCGCGGCATGTGGGATCTTCCCGGACCGGGGCACAAACCCGTGTCCCCTGCATCAGCAGGCGGACTCTCAACCACTGCGCCACCAGGGACGCCCCTATTCCTTTCTTTTAATCTTTCCTTCTATTTATCTGATTTACTTTCTCATGGCCCCCTTGGAATGTCTACCAGTCTCTATTCCCACACTTTAATCTATTCTACACTATACTGACAGAGACATCTCTATAAACCTCAGCTTTCATCATGTCAGTATGGAACAGCCCCTCAAACAGTGACACATGGTATAATAGCTGCAAAAATCTTTACCAATTCTTTATAGTCCATTTCAAGTGCCACTTAACCTGAACTAATTTCCCAGTCTCCTAAATCAAAGCTATCTATCCCGGTATTCTCCGTTCCCATAGCTTTCTTTCATCCTTTCCCCCAAGGTGTTAACCCTACCTGTTATTTGTCAGTACCTTAATGCAGACACCATTAAGGTATCTTTGAATGGATTCTACTAGAATCCCCTCCACCCAGTACTTTAAATAGGAACCTTAATAGATGCTGACTGAATTGAGCACTCACAGCAAAACACAGCAACAATATGGTTATGACACATTATTAACTCTATATTGTAAACAACAAATTTGAAATGTGTAGTTTTTGATCAAAATCCTGAAATGCATGCCGTAACTCTGAACAACATGCTCCTTACAGAACTGAAAAATGATGCTTTTCGATGTTAGCCCCCCTACAGTTTACTTTTGCCATTCAATCCTTAGTTTTAGGACTCTCCACTGTTATATTTATGTTATAATACTGTTACGGAAACAAAGTTGTAAAATAAATTACATGACTGCAATAACATTCGATTAGACATTCTATAACATTTACATTGTGACTGAGAAAAGTATTACAAAACAGTTATGATAGAAATCTTGATTAAAAATAACAATTTTTTTTTGAGGATTTACTCTGTGCTGGGCACTGCTTTAAATACTTAACATGTATTTACTCCTCGGGAGAGCCCCATGTAATAGGTTATCCTTATTTGTAAATTGGAAAACTAAGGCACAGAGATCATATAATTTACTCAAGGTCACAAAGCTAGTAGATGGCAGAGCCCAAATTCAAGTTGCAGCATTCTGGCTTATCACTTTCCCCTAAAATACACAAATAAACTCTTATTTGAAAAAGTCAATTAACTTGCACATCTCATGGCTTTCAGAGACTATGAGAGGTTTCCAAGTTCTGTTTTTCAGGGATAAAGAGGCAGGGAGAGGACTCAGAGGGCCTAGATGAGTTCTGCTCCACTCAGCTTCCAGTGGATGGAGTGGCCTTAAGCCTCCTCACCAGTGACTAGAAGAAGAGCACATAGCATTGGGGCGCAGTGAGTTCCACGCCCCAGGAACTCTTACTGCAACCAATGAGGATGATATTCACACAGATGTGATCATTGATCCATTAAGCAGGGAAGATGCCATTCTATAGACATTTTCCCTGCTTTTCTCTTTCCATGTCCAGGGTCTGTCTAGTCTCTGGGGACGGGCATGTCTCTGTTCAGTTCTTTTAGTTGGTGTCTATGGAAAAAAGAGTAGATCCTATCTAAAGGAGAGAGCCTGTCCTAACAGTGCTGGAAACTTGGGCATGTGAGGTGCAGCTGGGAGGTCCCTCAGTACACAGCCTGGAGGAGAGAAGACTTGGCTGGGGGTACTGTTACTGAAGATGTTACTGGAAGTGATGTCATGACGAAGGTGAATTAGAGTGAGGACGGCGCGCAAGGGAGTGGAAGGAGAATGTTCGATAGGAACCAGAGGGAGGTATCTTGGATTAGCACCGCCTTTGAAATTGCGTTTCGAAGAGGTCTCTAAACATGGTAGGATTTGCCAGAGAGGTGTAGTTCCCCCACCACTAAAGGATCAAACACAGGTTGGACAAACACTTGGAAGGAATGTTGCATAGGATATATTAATATTGGCTAGACAGTCACCCTAGATGACTTTGAAATGTTTTACAACCCTGAGAAGCTGTGATTTCAGTTCTGCTCGGTCACATCATCGGAGTCCCTTTATCCTCCCCTAGATCTCAGGCCAACCTTTGGTTGGTGTGGTTTCTGTTTCCACTTTCTTCAGCCCCCAGGACAGATTCCTCTTTTAATTTTTATCCTCTAGTCCCAAATTATGTCATTTTTTCTAAAAGAGACAGGGAGTCTTCCCCTGTTATCCACACCCTGTAACTCTCTAATAACATAGTATATAAAAATAAATAAATATTCTTATAGGAGCACGGTGTTTTTTGTTCAAGCTAGGTACTCCATAAATACTTGTACATATAGGTTAAATATGTGAAAACGCAAAGAGTTCAGTCAGAGATAATAAAACATAATTACTTGGAACTTTGGAGTCATTCTCATTATTGAAAAAAAAATTTTTTTTTTTTTGGCCGTGCCACGCAGCACGTGGGGATCTTAGTTCCCCAACCGGGACTGAACCCGTGCCCCTTGCATTGGGAGCACAGAGTCTTAACCACTGGACTGCCAGGGAAGTCCCCATCATTGGTGGACAATTTGAAGAAACAAAATTACTTGTTATATTTGAAGTCTGTTGTATATTGATACAAGATAATTTGAGCCAAACAAGTTTTTCCAGAATGAAAACAAAATAAAACAAGACAAAAACTATGGAATTGTATATGAAGACAGGAAGGAAGAAGGTCTAAGGAGTATTTTCATAGCTAAACATGTTTGCATGCTATCTGTCATTCGCCTAGGAGTCTCTTAACCTCCTCACATCTGGACATTTCCTTAAAGAGCACCAGGAATCTAAGCCCTGTTGGATGCTGACAGAAAAACTGATTTGAAAATATCCTAAATGGTAAGTAATTGGGTTATATAGGTGTTAATAATACCTGTAATCAAGTTTGTGTGAACCTAATTTGTCGTAAGTGAAGCAAGCAAAAAATTATACAAACTATTTCCTGGTAAGATTATACTTGATAACAAGTCGTTATTTCAATTTTATGTACTTAGGAGCTTCATGTTCATAATAAAAAGATTAATAAGCACACTACTGCCTATCCAATAAAGGCAAAATATGACACCAGGGCAACCCAGTGATTTCTGGATGTCTGCTGTTAGCTCCATGGGGCAGGAGGGGATAGACCAAATCCCACACAAAAAAAGTTAGGATTGAGAGGAGGAGTATTCTGAGTCCTCAGAAGAAGCCTGCCAAACACTTCAAACAATTGTTGGGACACCTTTAGGACTCAGGGTGGTGGGAGCCCTGTAGTCACTCTGCATCTAATTATGTTTCTTATGGTGACACAGTTGCAACTCAGGAATGTTCAGGGCTCTTAAGTTTCTTTTTCTGTGTCATCTTTTTCTATGTCAAGGTCAGTAGCAATAAGGGCTAGTGAGGGAGAAGGAGAAAGCAGAAAAGACAAATATTAAGTCCAAACTAAAGAAGGTATTGAGCTTTGTAGGTGTTTTGTTTATAAATACACAATGTATTTTTCATGTCCCTTAGAACTTGCTTACCTGCTGCTAAAGTCCGTCCTCCTCCCGAAGCACTGGTTATACAACCAACTGAATTGCAGAGAGAAATAGTAAAGTTGTATATCCTATAAGGTTGTAGTCCTTTTACAATATAAGACAGTTCTTGGGATTTAGCAGTGTACAACATCTGTGAAGCAAAAAGAACTAGACGTCAGATAATAGATAACCAGTGTGAAAAATATTAGCTTGACAAGCAAAGTTCCAGGAATTCTGACAGAGGGAATTATTGCCAACCACGACTAGGAAAAGGGATTCTTTTTGAAGGGCCTCAACAAGCTAGGATTTAATTGATAATTGTACAATCACACTGCTTTATGAGGTAATAATCCAGTTCCTGAGTGGATAAATGAGGAAACCGAGTTACTGCCTCATAAAGCAGCATGGTGGTGCAGTTCGTGTCACTGATGGTACAGATAAAGAATGGTGACACTGTCATTGTTATCGTGAAAAAGTCCAAATAAAACCACGGGGCTTGGCCAACATGAACCCAGTGCAGTAATGCCCACATGCTAGGTGATGGAGCTGGTACAGAAAGATGTCACTATGTTCAATCAATCCCATCATTTGCTTTTTTTCTAAAAAAAAGCCACAGGAAGGAAAAGGGGAAAAAAGGAAAGATTACTGAGCACCCACATGAAGTCAATTCTCAATTATCTTTCTTGTACAACTGAGCATAAGCAGATTGATCAGTTACTTTTTTTTTGAAATCCTGTCTTTATCACACATTTTCAAATGAAAATAGCAGATTTGAGCAACGGAGACTCTATGGTCCATAAACAAGTAATTAAACAATAAGCACTGAGAGCTTGTCCTGTCATTATAACTAGAATTGATCAAAAGCAACCATGTAAATTTGCTTAGTCTGTAGATACAAAGACCACTGGTGATTATATTCAGGAAAAAAAAGTCATTAAAATGGATAGTCTGACAGCAAGCATGAGTACAAAGCTATTTTTCTAAGGGATACTGATATACATTCATATGAAATAATCTTCCATAAATCTAAATACTACAGCTAACTGTAAAGATTCATAACATTTGGAGTCAATTTCTAGATTTTGTTTTCCCTTTAGGAGTACAATAAAATTCATCTGGAATATGTGCCTGGGTACTGACTTTAAAATTTCATAAACTGAGAAGTTCTAGAAAGCAGTGTGTTTGGAATATAAATTATATTGCTTACATAACATTTTTCAGAAATAAAGGTGACTTTGGAGATTCAAAATATCTAGGAATAATTTAAAACACTGGCACCATTTTCTTGCAATTACATTTAGAAATCAGAAAAGCATCAAACACTGAATTATTAATCCTTTTTCCAATTTTAAAATGGCTACTTAGGTTTTGAAGATATAAACTTTTTTCTTTTGTGCAATGTGATTTAAAATTTTCTAAGAAAAATAAAACTTTGAAATGAGTAAATCTTACTTAATATTGCTATAAGATTTATCTTATTTAGCACAATCTTCATGGGATTTAATGTAGATTTTTAGAAAATTAAATTGTTTTAAAAAAAGATAAAATACATTAAGGTATTTCTTATTTAATTAAAAAACTTGAATCATTTTTAAACAAATTATTCTTTGTCTCAAGAACACATCATAAGGGAGGGGATGGACAATATGGAGGTTCCTTAAAAAACTAAAAATAGAACTACCATACGACCCAGCAATCCCACTACCGGGCATATACCCTGAGAAAACCATAATTCAAAAAGAGTCATGTACCATAATGTTCACTGCAGCTCTATTTACAATAGCCAGGACATGGAAGCAACCTAAGTGTCTATCAACAGATGAATGGATAAAGAAGATGTGGCACATATATACAATGGAATATTACTCAGCCACAAAAAGAAACAAAATTGAGTTATTTGTAGTGAGGTGGATGAACCTAGAGTCTGTCATACAGAGTGAAGTAAGTCAGAAAGAGAAAAATAAATACTGTATGCTAACACATATATATGGAATCTAAAAAACAAAAAAAAATGGTCATGAAGAACCTAGGGGCAAGACGGGAATAAACACACAGACCTACTAGAGAATGGACTTGAGGACATGGGGAGGGGGAAGGGTAAGTTGGGACAAAGTGAGAGAGTGGCATGAACATATATACACTAGCAAATGTAAAATAGATAGCTAGTGGGAAGCAGCCGCATAGCACAGGGAGATCAGCTCGGTGCTTTGTGACCAGCTAGAAGGGTGGGATAGGAAAGGCGGGAGGGAGGCAGACGCAAGAGGGAAGAGATATGGGGATATATGTATATGTATAACTGATTCACTTTGTTATAAAGCAGAAACTAACACACCGTTGTAAAGCAATTATACTCCAATAAAAAGGTTAAAAAAAAAGAGGGAGGGGATATGGGGACATGTGTATGCATATGGCTAATTCACTTTGTTGTGCAACAGAAACACAGTATTGGGAAGCAATTATACTCCAATAAAGATCTATTTAAAAAAAATTTTTAAAGAACACAAAATGAAATGTAATAAAGATAAAATGTAGACTAATACTAATTTTGATGAAATTTTACTTCTTCTCTACATATAGTTGTTATAAATTACATGATTTTTAAGAGACACTTATCCTAGAGCTTGGGGCATGTAAAATCATCCCTCAGATAAACTGTGTCTTTATCATGTACATAGACTCATCTTAACAAGTCTTAAAGGATGTATCTAATTGAAAGTTTTTTGTGGGATTAATCTTTAAAGAGGTGAGAAGAACTTTGTAGGAGTTTAAAATACTACAATGATAACAGCATCACTTCTCTATATGTCTTCTACCACATTCTTAGGTAAAGATCCTTTAACAGTTATTTTTACAGCAGGCTTTCCCCAGAAATTTTGGCTATTTATTTACCAAGGTTATAACAAGACATGCTCAGGTCAGTGTGGATACAAACTTAATTGTTGAGAACATAAAAAATTTGACTTTGCCACTTGTGATTTCACTTTCTTGAATATATGATTAGGTAGATGAATATTTGCAGGAGAGGGTATAAGAGAGAGAATAAAGTGACATATCTATATTCTTATTTTAATTCAGACACAAAGAAAAGACTTTGAAACAAACAAAAGATTTATATACATAAATTTTGTCAATATAAAAATTTTCCTGTTCCATTGAATAATATTTTATAAAATGTAATGTAGCCATATCCCATTAATAATAATCACTAATAATAACAATATCTAATATTTGTCGAGCTCTTTAAGCTCTACAAAAACTGTATAGATAAGCAGGAATTGTTTTCCCATTTTACACATGAATAAAACCTGAAGCACAGAGATGTGTGATATGGCAAGTAATTGGCAAAAGCGGGATAAAAACAAGTTGATTTCTGGGATGTGTTGTATAAACAATGTTTTTTTTTTCTTATCTTGGTTCCTTGGAATAGACTATTATAATACAAGTAACAGCCAGAACGCATTATATGCTATGCTAGCTGGTAATCCAAACCCACATGTCACCCACCATTCTGACACTGCTGGCTCAATCTCAACTCCTACCTATGACTCCTTGGAGGAACCTTAAGACTTGTGAGAGTAGAAAAATGTGGTTTGATTTGCAGTTGGGTTGTCTTAGTATGTGGTTCAGGAAGTCCAAAATGGGTGCTGACTGCTCTATAGCTCCATTCAGGGATGGTCCTAAAACCCAGCAATAAAAACAAATCCTTTCAATGGGCAAAACTTTAGGTAGCGCACCTGGTGATTTATTCTTTGTGGAAAGGGAAGGGTCCCTGAATTATATGGCTGTGGTTTGGTTGTACTGAACATGGCCATAAAAGAAAAAAAGACTAGAAAATCAGGAACTAGGATGTCTAGGGAAGAAGAATGTGGACAGGTCCATGGGACAGGGCAACAAGTAAGTGCAAAGATCTTTTCCTGTCCTGTTAATGTCCTCCAAAGAGCATCTTCCTCAGAAGAGATGCTAAACAGCCAAGTATGCAGAATGACTTGTCCAGTTGACATCAGCCGGTCTTTGTCATTGGTCACTCTTATGCTGATAGAAAGGACACTGGTCACATCATAAACTGGAGGGTAACAAGAGCCTCTCATCCTCCAGGATTATTATACATATCAAATGAATTAGTCTATGTACACAGTAAAGCCTCAGTAATCTTAACCTATGATCATTATTCTCATTACTGCTGGCTAGAAGGAAATATGTCACTACATATCCCAAACCTTGAACATGTTCACAACCTTTGCTATAAGCTGTGATAAACTGCATCCCTCAGAATTTATTCTTAGGAAATAGAAATATGCAAAATGTACATATAAGATGTTCTTATCAATGTCATTTAGATTTCCAAGAGAATTAATACAATAGACATATCAATTGATTGTGGATTGGTTGAACCATTATTGTGTACCCAGATAATATGATAGTACACAGCTACTGAATGTCAGCTTCTTGCAAGATATTTAAGGATATATGCTAAGTGGAAAAAGCAGATTTCATGAAACAAAGTTATACCAACTTTATTTCCATAGACCCTTATATTAGGAAAAATGAGTGATATAAGTATTTTGAGCCTTGTGTACATAAATATTATATTAAGAAACGAATGCCCCCTTTAAGGATTGTATTGGGTTGGCCAAAAACTTCATTCGGTTTTAAGTAAAAATAAGACATATTTTTCATTTTCACCAAGAAATTTATTGAATGTATTCATTAACTGAGCAAACTTTTTGGCCAACCCAATATAAATGAAAATTCTGTCAGAATTCTGCAAATACAGAAAATGTCAATATGAAGACATAATTCAATTCTGAAAGGTCGTTAGTTGAAAATAACAATACCTGTGAAAACACCACCGGACTAGATTGTTGAGGTGATTGTTCAGAAACCATACTGACGTTATACCCCACAACTTTTCCTCTTGTCACATTATCTGCTGGCATCTCCCAGGACACATTGAGCGAGTATGGTGAGAGGGCGGAGACTGAAGGAGGGGTCATGAATACAGGCGCTGTTAACAACAACAATAACAACAGCCAAGACAATGAATGCTGTATTCACAGGTTTTCAACCTGAATTCACACATTTATCCTAGTTTCTGAAACACCTCACTCCTTACGTAATATTCTAATTTTAAAAAATCAAAGAAGATGCTGGTGTGTATAAAAGCTACTCACTCACTTATTTTTATATCTGCAAGGATGTTCTCCACCTTCACATTACTAACAAGGATATTTTCCATTTACAAAATTAAAAAATAGGAATTTGCTTGTGTTCATAAAGGTAACTAGTAGATAGCTGGGGAGGAAACCGTAGGTCTTATGACGTCTTTGAAAGGAGAAGCCACAAAAACAGAATATGTCTCAGTCCACAAAGTTTAGAACAATGCAGAGTGACATATTGGATTTCTTACATAGAGAAGTAATTCACTGAGCTCCTGGGAGAATATTACTCTTTAGAAAGAGGGAAATCGAAATAACTCTTTAGAAAGAGGGAAATCGAAATTCTAAATAACCCCGAAGAAATTCGAAAAGTTTTCAATAAATCTGGATTGAAATGTTCAGGGACATACACATCTACATTCTCCCCCTGCCATCCTTGAGATCTTAATATGGATTTTAAATGTGTTAACCAAAGGTGTATTATAAAAGGACCTCCTTGCACTTTCATTAGCCAGTGACCCATACGATTATGAGGGTCCAGTATTGCTGTTTCATCCATTACTTTTCATTTCTGACCTTGACTTTCCCCTTCCAGAATGCCATGGCTCATCACTTGTGCTATCATGGCCCTATTATTTGGACAAGATGGCTGGGAGTCATTAAGAGGTGCTCAAGCACAATGCACATTTTATTCATGAAATGATTCCCTTGGACATCAAACTTGAAGCTACACTTACCCTCCACAGTCCGAACAGATCCAATTTAAATCGGGATGTGGGTTTCTTTGTATATCTATAGATTCAAAGCATAACAAAAGTGTAGTTTTTTTGTCATGGGCTCATGAAATTTGAAGTGTTTATAATATAAAGAATGAGGTGGAGGATTAAAAATAACTCATTTGCCTTAGTAAAGCTATCTTAAGAAAATTAAAACTTTTCACCATCTTTCCTTACCATATTGCCAACTGCTTATAAACATACTTGTGAATTACAGATTTTGATGTCTGGGATTATATTTTAAGGTACAATTTGGTACCTAAGCTATTTGTTTTGGAAAGAGAAAGAAAAACAAAAACAGATTTGTGAAACTGGTAACAGTTATATCTTTCACTGAACATAAATTGTACTGAATCTGGAGCAAGATGGGACATATGGCCAGCCCAGGACTGGAAACCAATTGCTATTTTTGACAAGCATTCCCAAAAGACTATAACTACAGTTAAGTCATTTTGGCGCCTTGAAGTAACAACTAAAACATTCTTTTTTTCCCTAGAACTTACTGCAAGAACTTTGTGACCTTGAGTTATCTATGAAACCAATCTATGCATTCAATATTTCCTTGGTTTATGTAAATGTACAACTCTTGCTTTTCGAATGTATTTAGTGCTGTTGACTTTACTTTGAGGCAATATTTTCATTCAGGAGTTTCCAAAGTAGAGTTCAAAGCATTAGTCTTCACCTGATTCTCCCGTTCTTCCTGTGGTCCAGGCAGAAGACACACTCCCAGCCATGTTCACAGCTAAGACTCTAAACTTGTACTTGGTGTACGGCTCCAAGCCAGTGACGATTGTGGTTGGTTCGGGAGGTTCTAATGCATTTTCACTGGCTGATTCTGCAAGTGGGTAAGGACTGAGCCAGCCACTGCTCTGAAAAACTCGACTTTCTGCTGACCTGGTTTCTCCATTAGATCTCAGTCTTTCCATGTATAGTTCATATCTTATAATTATGCCTAGAAAAGTGAAACGGTGGACAAAGAGGACTTATTAGACAAATGGGCTATTTTAGGGGTGGGGTGATGTTAGGTTATGTGAAGAGTCCTGGCTTTCCTTGTTCTTCTGACTCAATTACCTGTCTATTTTCTTGGTAATCCACATGATAGGTACTTATTAAAAAAAAACCAAACTACAAGTTGATAGCTACATGAATGCATATTACTGAAAAGCATATTCATGGAAAACGAAAACAGCACAAAAGTGTACAAACACAAAATAACTATAATTTATGATAGGTAAAGTCAATATTTTTCAGGATGATTGGTTATAATTTATACCAAGAATGGCTATCTCTTTTCGGAAATGTGATCACTGTACCTTCAATTTGTATAGTTTCAAATCTGGGGATTTTAATTTGATTATCTGCTTAACATAAGCCTTGTTTACATAAATATTAGAATATTACAGTTCATTTCCACCTAGTTTTATCAAGTAACTCAAAAATCCTAAGAAAAAAGCTTTTGTTATAATACACACATGATATTAAATTACTAAAAATCTATGAAGGTGTGCTGGCCTGTATAACCAAGGGTTCAATTATATAAGCCCAAAAATTAACTTAATGGAGTCAGCTAGCCTATATACATATTTTTTTGTATTATTTCATATCTTCTTCTTGCTTAAAAGAAAATTTACTGCTTATGGGTGCCCTAACTTGTGACACAGTCAAATATAATGCATTTCCTAAGTGAGTTTCAAATTAGAAACATCATTCGTGTTATGGCAGATGTCACTAAGAGCAAAGATAATATTAGCCTTCTAGGGGGCAATTTAAATGAGTGCAATTTGTTATTAGATTAAAGAAATATACTTATTCTACTAACCAGGACAAATAGTATATCTTTAGAAATTGTTTCCCAATTATGACATCATGCAGTTATAAAACTGAAAATGGTTGTCAGAATCTTATTGCACAATTCCAAATACCCAGATTCTCCTGCATGTTTTACCCAAGAATGGGAAATCTAGGCCTTGAATTCCTACCATTTGGTTCCATCGGTGGAGCCCATTCTACGTGAAGCTCTGTGGAACTGATCTTCCGCACCTCGGGTGGACCCAGCCTTCGGGGAGGTGCCTGGGCTGTGGTCACTGTCAGAGGGGTGCTGTGTAAACAGCCCCCGCTAGTACACGCCTGTACAGCAAAACGGTATTTGGTGAATGGAACCAGATTCCAGATGGTAGCGGTGGTTTCAGGACCTTCATAGGGAACACAGGGCTGGATGCCATCTAGAGGAGCACAGGACAAAATATATTTCTCGACAGGACCAGAACGATTTGAAGGTACAGTCCAGGTAAGTGTCACAGAGTCTGAGCTAATAGGACTGATATAACTTAAGTTCAGGCTTCCCTCTGGGGCCCCTGGTTTCGTCCTGTACGTGACAGCTGCACTCCTTGTTGAACCACTCAAGCTGCTGGTCTCGAGGTAATAGGAATAGGAGGTATATGGTGACAGCGCAGTGTCTAAGAAGTACTGAATACCTGAAATTTTAAAAAAAAAAAAGAAAAGAGTTACATTCCACAAATTGGCAAGGAAACATTTCTAATTATTTTTCTGTTATATAACATAACTAGATTAAACTACACCAATCCACTCTTGAATAAAAGTATGGTTCATATTTTTAAAAATTGAGATGAAGCAAATACTGGTTACTTTTATTGTGCAGTACAATATAAGAAAAGTGCCTTTTGTAATGATGCATATTTAGAAGCTAAAGCTTTTGTTTTGTTCTTTGTATGATACAGCGTCCTTTTTTATATGCTAGAAACCTAATGCCCAAGGTGATGGTATTAGGAGGTGGGGGGACTTTGAAAAATGATGACATCATGAGGGTGGAGTCCACACATGGGATTAGTACCCTTGCAAAAGAGGGCCCAGAAAAATCCCTTATCCCTTTCACCATGTGAGGACACAGCGAGAAGTTGGCAGACTGCAACCCCGAAGAGGGCCGTCATCAGAACCCAACCGTGCTGGCACCCTGACTTTGGACTTCTAGCCTCCAGAACATTGAGAAATGAATTTCTGTTGTTTAGAAGCGACTCGGCCTGTGGTATTTTGTTATAGCAGCCTAAACAGACTAAGACAGGGACCATCTGAGTGAAGGGTTATTTTGACATTCTGTTACATATATCATTGCAAATTCTTCATGAAAATATGTTGAATATCAGACTAGAGTCCAGGCAGGTCACAGAAAGCACAGAGTAATCTGAACAAGGAAAGCGGAATACACAGAATGATTGAGTACAAAAGGGTTTTACTTACTTAGGGGACCAGAAACCTCTGAAGAATGCAGGAAGAGAAGAGACAGAGACAGGGAAAAATCATGACCCCCAGGGCTGAAGCAGAGCACCTAGGGAAGGAACAGAACTGGAAGAGATAAGACCTGGGATGAGATCAGACTTTGTTGGACGGGGTGCAACCGTGGCCCATTTGACGGTGAAGTTCGCTGAGGTTCCATGAAGGCAGAACTTGGAATCTGGCCTTGGAATCTGGCCTCTAGCACCTCAGGTGCTCTACCACAGAACTTACAGAGAAAAAACTTACTGGCAGAGCGCCAAGGAAAGCTGCCCATGATGAGGGGCTACACCATGGAACTCATTGGAAAGCCACCATCTGTGGTACTAGGGGAAGATGCCACCTGGGCATCAGAAGAATTTACTGGGACTGCCATGCACTGTCTTCCGGGGTGCATGTTGTAGAACTCACTCTTATGGGGCCAGAGCTTGGGAAAGCTGCCCTTTGGGGCCCTGGGGAAAAGCTGCCCAAGGGTAGCCTGGCAGCTGTGTACGGCTGAACATCACCTGTTGAGTGATCTTCTGAGAGGGGTGCACACCAGAACCAGGAAGAGAAACCTCCATCTCCTGCAGGATCCCTCCAACACCCTCTACTGATAGAGTGCAACATCATACCGGCTAGTAAAGGAGAAATGTTTACAGGTTCCAGCTGCATTACCACAAAGCAGGCAATGAAGCCAAGGTTTGAAACGGAGAGGCAACAAATTGATAACTTGTACAAGTATACGCTAAAAAATCGTTTATGAAACCATGATCTTTAGCCATATTCTTGGGAAACATTTCCTTGGGAAGCATATAAAATGACTGATGTGTTATTTATAATAGGAAATGTTTAAATAAATTAAAGTTGAATTTCTTAATGAGTTATATTAGTCTAATATGATATTAATAGGATTCTAATATTATATTACTTATTTAAAACAATAGTGATGAAGACCATACAGCAATATGAGAAAAAATATGAAATGTAATACTGCATAGACTTGATTATTATGCAAAATAAACTGAAGTACATATTCTCCCAGAAATTTTCCAAAATGAAATTCATTTTTGCACTAGAATGCTGGAATTGTGATGCTGAAATTTTTTTTCCTTTACATTTTCTTAATTGGATATACCACTTTTATAATAAAAAGTTATACAAATTCAAATCAAAATCAGGTGTTTAGAGAAATTATTGCACAAGAATATCATGAAATTCCTCTTTAGAGATGCACTGCGTCACAATATTGGCTGACCCCAGCGCCCGTGTGTGGCATTCTCACCCACCAGAGCTACATGGAGCTGTGCAAGTTGCCTGAATTAACCTTATTTTCTCACACACACCTTCATGCCTCGTCTTGTACAATTTCTTCCATGAGAGTAATTCTTCCTCTACCGTGGTATCTGGTTAATTCACCTCACATCACCCGCTTTTGCGGAACTTTCAATGGTTCTCAATCACTATCTCTGCCCTCACAGGCATGGTTGCTTCTTACGCCTCCTCCACTTATAGGATACTCAGAAATATTCTAAAAATATTTCTTAATACTCTTAAGTCTATTTTGGTACAATATTTAATATATTACTTTGTAATCTTGGTTTATTTATCTATATCTCTTTTCAATAATGAGAACTGTTCCTTCCATCCTTGTATTTCTAGTGGCTGGTACAGTTCCTGGTCTGCAGTGAGCAGTGAACAAAGCAGTGAACAAAGAATGAATGTATGGTTCGTCATATACATATTTTTTTCTAGGAAATAGTATTAAGACCCTTATAATAAAAAACATTGATTTTCATCTATTCTGTTTTCATTCTTATCCCCTGCTTATATTTTCTGGGTGTTTTAGGTTTATTTCTCTCAGAGGTAACTGAACCATCTTACCCTTGTTACATTGATCCTTTGATGTGTATGGAATAATAAATGATAATGACATTAAAGGTAGAAATGAAATCCCAGAGTTCACTAAGATACAGTGTTGTTTAAAACTCTCATCTTAAACTATGTTAATGTCCCTAGTGACGTAAGCAATGGTCACACGTAGAAATAATCTTCCTCTAGTTTCCCTGTGAAAGCATTTCCCTGGAGTAACATTTAAGGACTATCTCCCCACTCATGGTGACCCAAAGGAGGAAAGATTTAACCGATTGTGAATTTGGGGGGGAAAAAAAAAGCAAAGCATCCTTTTCTAATCTGTCTTCCTGCAGGAGAAAATGTATATTTTCCAATCTGGCTTCTATTAATAATGATGATGATTTTTATTTTTCATTTCCATCTTATAGATGGAATCCTTATGTCTAGTTCCCCTTTAGTTTCAAACTCAAGTAGGAAAAAATAATATGATTTACTGACCACCCCTTAAAACTTCAATACTATCAAAAGTGTGCTATTTCCTACAATAGCTGTTCTCTTCACCCCTATAACACATAAAATACCTGTTGGCAGCCCTAATCGTGACTGCAGGGGAGACAGTATTAGGTGCTGATTATGTACAATCCCCACTGTGCTAACTTACACCTTTCTCTTCTACTCTTGAAAACTAATTAGGATGCAAAATGAGTGAAATGTTACCTAGGGGGACCACTGACTATACCTTAACTTCCTTTTAAAAAGTTATTTATAAACTTTAAAATTATTCCATCATTATTAGCAGGTATTACTAAGAACAAATAATTTGCAAGATCTAAAAATGAAAATACCGGTGTGTTATGATCTTAGGTTGGAAACTACTGCCCTGGAGAATCCCTTAGTGCATCAGGCCAGCTAGGAAAAGTTTTATTCTAACAAGGAATTCTATAATGGTCTCAACCAAATGGTCAAACTTGCTTGGAAGACACACTATTAATTTTCTTTGAAAAGTTCAATGATTCTCCACCTATAATTCCAAATGCCTTTATTTAACCCAAAGATTTGTGTTCAAATGACTGGATATAAGTACTGTTTCCTCTTCATATTACACATGCTATCCACACACTGGAAATAGAGTAATAAACATGAGGGTATTATTAGAATGATACAAAATTCTGACAGCATTAACCAATTGTTCTTACTGTTCAAATGCCATCATGCAGATAATTTGCATATCATTAATTACAGTGATTGTCAAGAAATGCCAGAAGTGGCATTTTTTAATGAAAAATAAGGATTTAAGAAATAATACCTGTTTAATAGGATTATATAAATTTCTGATTAGTGAACGAGCATACATTTATTGTGTAAGAAACTGTTATTTGGATTCTATATTAGTGCAATCATGAAAAAGAGCCAGAGTGTTGTACTCACATGTAATGTTCTATAAAATAGATCACTATATGTTACGATGTAAAACATGCCTCTGGGTTGAAGGGTATAACTGAGGTTTAATTTTACTATTGAATTAACCTATATGGAAAATAGAGTGACCCTAATATACAACTTAAGAAATAATTCAACCAGTAATAGTGTCATCTTCAAAATCACTTTCAATATTTTAATAACTCTCTCTTCTTCTATCACAAAAACTTAAGTTTCAGGACACCTGGATCATGCTGACATTTGGAAGAAAATAAACATTCTAGTAGCAGGTTTTTAGGATGCTTTGCCAACGTGGCAGATGTAGACAGATGTTCCCTTCCCTTTGCAATCTGCATTATAAAGTTCAGAGCTTCCATTAACTTCAAAGACGACTAGAGGCACTGAAGAGACGTTTAGACTTAACACAAAGTACTGAATGTAAGAACATAAGTCATACAGAACTGGGTGCAAAATGTAACCTACTATAGTATACACAAAATAAAACTGTATGCTATGCAAAAGTTGTAACGCCAATCAATATGTCAAAACAAGGCACCTTCTTAATCATTTTCAGAAAGATTATGGAACTTCAGTGTTTTTACATAGCTTTATATACTTTTCTAATTAACTAATCATGTTAAACTAGAATTTGGAAAACTGGGTCTTAAACAAAGAGAACAACATGGAAACCTGAATTGGAATCACTGTTTCAATGTTTCTTAAACTAGTTTCTTAAACTAGTTTCTTAAACTAGCTTGTAGCTAAACATGACCAAAGCAAACATCAGAGAACACAAGGCTGGAAGAAAATTTCCAAGTTTTCCTTCTGTCTTTAGGGAAAAAGTATCTAAAACATCTGAGTAAATCTTTACAAAGATAATGGGTCTAAATAGTTTGATTTCTACAAGCTCCTTCAAAATCTTCATAATAGTTTCAGGTGCAAAGATAGTCTTCCTGGTTTGTTCACATCCTTCTCTCAATTTAGTTCCATGTTGCTGGGTTTTACCTCTGTGGAAATGGCAATGTATGCATATAATTATACTATTTGCTTGAATGTTAGGACTCTGATTTCCCTGTTTGATAAGTCCATTTTTCAACCTGAGAATTTAAAATGTGAACCCCTTATAATAGAAATATTTGATAAATTTTCTATAATCCTTATACCCAGAAAAATGATAGACCAGTTTGTTGTAAGTCTTCCAGTATTTTTATATATTTTAAATTAAAATATAATTCATAGATTATTTTAATATCTTTTAGTTACCTTAAACAGTATTTCATGGACATTTCCCATTCATTAATAACTAAACTAAGAGAACACTTTATAGGTGACCATATTCTACAATTTACTTAATAATGCACCAGATTCTATTATGTCATGTACCATGATTTACTGAAAGTTTTTTGAATGTCTGACTTTTTCCAATATCTTGGAATTACAAATAGTGCAAGTTTGGACATATTTTGTGATTTGGTGTCCCTTTATGACTATGCATTTGAGATACATTTTCTAAAGTAGGTTTGCTGAGTCAAATGGTTTGCAAAAGGTTTCTCATATATTTTAACAAGTTATCCCATGCGAAAAGTCATACCAATGAACCCTCACAGATAGCCCAGCAGTTTATGTAAGTTCTAGCTTCTCCATATCCTCATTAATCCTGGAAAGGGTAATTTGTTTCCATCTTTGAGGCTTTGATAAGCATTCACGTCTTAACAAATAATAAGCATCTCATTTTCACTGCGTTTCTCTGATTACTAGGGAGATTTGTAATTCTCTCTCTGCTGAAACACTCCATGCTAGACCACAACATGTCTCCTCAAGGTCAAAGAACTTAACTAATGTATCAATTTTCAGAATATTATATCTTTCCATCACCAAACCTTGAAACTCACTGTATGGGTATTGATCTTCAATTGTGTAGATTTCAAAACCATCCCTGAATAAACTGTAAGTGAGCCAGTGGGCATTTGGAGAATCAGGTGGACTCCAGGAAACACTGATAGCAGAAGAATTTTGAACTTTTCCTCTGGGTGGAGGTTGCTGGGATGGAGCTAAATTACAATGGAGAGAGCATGTATCAGCAAAGGCAATCAATAAGGACACAAGTAAACTTAAGTAAGATATCCAGCAAAGAGGTCTTTCTGATTCAGGATTACTTTATCAAGAAGACATGTGGTTTACCAAGACATTAATAAACAAAGAGTATACATCATGAGTTCTCTAAAACAAAGCTTTTTATCTATAAACATAAAATACGTTTGTAGGTCAATGCAGCTGACATGAATATGGTTGAGGGAAGAAAACCACAAAAGTTTACATAAGCACTTTTTTTTATTGAAGTATAGTTGACTTACAATATTATATTCGTTTCAGGTGTATAACGTAGTGATGTGATACTTGTATAGATAATGCACCACACAGAGTTATTACAGCATTATTAACTATATCCCCTGTGCTGTACACTACATCCCTGGGACTTATTTATTCTGTAACTGGAAGTTTGTACTTCTTAATCCCCTTCACCTATTTCACCCATTCCCCACCTCCCCTCTGGCAACCATTGGTTTGTTCTCTGTATCCATGAATTTGTTTCTGTTTTGTTCTATTTGTTCATTTTTTTTAGATTCCACATATAAATGAAAACATACAGTATTTCTCTAACTCTCCACCTCTTTCTTTGAATTTTTCAGAGAAACTATCCAAGGATGCATAATATTTATTTTCTACTTAATTAAATTAAAAGTTGATACACATAAATTGTGTTGAAACTTGAAATAAGTCGTGTCATTTTTGGATTTTTTAAAAGGAAGTTTTCCATTCCATTAAGCACAATGTTTCATCTTGCTTCACAGAGCACAGTGTAAAAGAAAGGATAATAGCTGATGATACAAATAGCTGTGGATGCTAAGGATGTTAAATAGTCTAGATATTAGCAAGAAACAAATTAAATGTATTACATGAACACCAAGCACCTGTTAGAGTTGCTATGATTGTTTATAACACCTGTAAAAATGCTGTGATTGTAACATAGAAAACAAACTTATGGTTACCAAAGGGGAAATCAGTGGGGGGGGGGGAGGGGGGAGAAGGGTTAAATTAGGGGTTTGGGATTAAAAGATACACACTACTATACATAAAATAGATAAACAACAAGACCTACTGTTTAGCCCAGGGAATTATATTCAATATCTTGTAATAAACTCTAATGGAAAAAAATCTGAAAAAGAATATATATAAATATATGTATATAACTGAAGCACTTTGCTGTACACCTGATACTAACAAAACCCTGTAAATCAACTATACTTCAATTTAAAAAGTGCTGCGATTCAGATGTAGAGAACAAACATATGGACACCAAGGGGGGAAAGCAGGGCGGGGGGGGGGGGTGAATTGGGAGATTAGGATTGACATATATATACTAATATATACAAAATAGGTAACTAATAAGAACCTGCTGTATAGCACAAAAAATATAATAAAATAAAAAATGCTGTGATTGTTAGAGATCATATGTTTTCTTCCATCAGGCACATAAGAGCATTCACCTCACTATTTTAGTGATATTTTTATAGTATAAATATATACTATGAACACATTGTTTCTTATCACTATATTTTTCATAGTCTCCCTATTTTGGAGAATCAGTCTACATTGTTTTCCCCAGAAGATATAAAGGTAAAGGAGAAAAACAATGTCTAACTATATTTTAAGGGCAATCAACCACCAGTTTATTTACCCGCCTCTGGTTTAAGATGCATAACCCTTCATCCATTTAGAGAAGCATAATGTAATCGGACTTTCTCATTGAATAAAGTGACAAAGGCACAGCTTGCTGTGTTAACTTATTTTGTAAACCATTAATCTTTCTGTTGAGAAAAAATTTTAAATCATGAATCGATCAATTATCAATATTATTATATGAAATATCTGCAGTCACTAGGTGATAGTCAATGTTTCAGAAGAAAAGAAAATGCACACTCAAGTGATTTAACAAAGAGCTTAATAAAGAAACTCTTTTCAAAAGGGTGGGCAGAAGGTAAAGGAATCAAAAGACATGGAGCAGTACTCTGGGGTATGGTAATAGCAGAGCTCTTTCACTACTTCTGTCACGGGTCAAGACCAATCCCAGGCTCAATGATTCACTAGAAATTCATTCACTCATCATATAGTCCTACTCATGGGTAAGGTTTGTTACCACAAAAGGATACAGAGTACAATCAAAAAAGGGAAAAGGTACATGGGTAAAGTCTGGGGGAAACCAGGCACAAGCTTCAAGTTACAGAGGATGGGCTTAATTTCCCTAGCAACATATAAAAACACACGTGAAATGTTGCCAACCAGAGAAGTTCATTAGAAACTCAGTGCCCAGTGTCTATACTGGGGACTGTTCATGTAGACAGTCTCTGCCTGGCACACACCAAAATTCCAAACTCCTAGAAAGAAAGCAGGTGTTAAGCATCGTATGGTCAGGCCACTCAAGAGGGCTGTCCTCTTGCTCTCTGTACATCCTCTGTTCAACCAGTGCCTGCTTCACCTACATCCTACTCAGGGGACTGACCTTCCTACATACTTGCCCCAGGTCCCAGCTAATGACTGTTCTTATCAGAGGCAGTGAAGGGCGTGGTCCACTGCTGGTTTCTTTGGTAACCGAAGAGCCAGCCAGAAGTAATTCCCCCTATAACTGGTAATCCCTCCCACCCCCCAGTGAAGCCTACAGCCATGTCCTGCCTGCTCTCCCCTGCATATGGTGGGGTGTCACTCCAGGACCTTGCTTCAGACATGTAAGCTTCCCCATCCATTCAATCATTCACGTCTCTGTCATTGACTCCAGACTCCTTCTTTGGTCTCAAAACTGGGGAAATGGAGGCCAGTATTTCCTATGGGTTGCAGCCCAACAAGCATAAACCATGTAATCTGTACAAACTGTAAGGGACAGTGAGCCCTTCTTAAAAATTCTGAGGATGGTGGGAGCCATCACACAGTCCAAATCCCAGATGCCAGCCAAAGGCCAACTTTGTAAGCAGGTCTTTCTAACGACAAGCATTCAGGCCTGCTATGTTAAGTTTTTCTCACACATTATCCCTAGCTTGAAGGGGCACAGCACTCAGAGACAGAAAGGGATGTGTGAAGAGCATCATCTGACCACTCATTGAAGGACAGAGCCAACTCAAGGCCAGTCTTACACTGAGACAGGGAGCTGGGGATTAAATGTTCTGACTTCCCTTTCTGCCAGCCCTCCTCCAGATGACTAGAAGGTTCCTACTTGTAGCTGAAGCCAACCGAGAGTCAGGGGGCAAGAGAGCCTGCTGACACAGAACATACAGAATCTTGGGGAACAGAGCAGAGTGAGAAGTATGGAGTAGTAACGTGAAGTTATCCTAACACACCAGGCAAAGACTTTCAACTAAGAGCTATTACTAATTCATCAGCACTCATGAATGATCTACTCCATTTTAAAGACATGAGATAATCCAACAATAGCATTTTAAGAAAGTATATCAAGAGCACTGAATTTGAAACACATAAAATTCCGTATCTTATGCATAGGCTTCCTAAAGACAATGTCTCTAAACCTATGGTAGATAATATTAATGTCACATTTTTCAAGAAAAATATTCAACCTAGATACATTCTCACTCTTCCCCTTTATCTTTTTTTTTGGAGGGAATTTTCATCACTATGTTAAAATTCTAACTGTCCCTATGCCTATTTAGGTATAGGATAGTGAGTAATAACAATCTCAAAATGACACATGAAGAGAGAATTATTTCCAAACAGCACCTTATATTTTTGAATTCAATGATTTGCCATATTTTGCTATGGTCACTTTGGTTGGTTGAATACTGACAGTACATTTGATCTTTCAGTGGATTTTAATTTAGGGCTCTAAATCCTGTTATTCTTAGTGGAACTTCAAAGACTCATAAACTGTCTCATCTACAGCACTCTCAAAGAGCCTCGTAATCCATGGCAATGTAATGTTTTTTAGTGAATATTAGTGATTACATCTAAAACTCCGCATGCTCTCAGGAACAAAATAGATTTCAGGGTTAGAGCAATCAAAACTGACCATTAAACTATTTTCTAAGACGGCAAAATACTTTTGGGATGATTGAAAGAGAGACAGATGTTTCAGTCCCATGTCAAAGGATGTAGAAAATGATTTGCATTACGTGAAAATTTCCTTGACAACAAACACACACATATATACACACATAGGCTCTTTCAAATGTTTAAAGTTGATTACTTTTTATGACCATCTCTAACCACAATCTTGTCTGACTTCACAGTGTGAATGAATAGTGCTTGTTTGACATTTAATGAGAATTTTCAAAGACCTGAAGGTTTAGATAGTTCAGTACCACTCTAAGAATAAATATTTTGAAACCCTGGGCATGAGATAACTTGAATCCACTTTTTTGTGCTGAAAGTAGGATTCTGAGAAAATGATCATACACTCATTAATCAAAATTGCCAAGAATGGTCTTTGTATAAGGCTCTCTTTTAAGGAAGGAAAGTATAATATTGTGACTACATCCATCAGTTTGGGATTACATCCCAGCTTGGGAACTTTGGTAATTGTAAGATTGCAGTCAAATTTCAGTTGGATGCTCTGACCCTTTTCTTATTTATAGTAAGAAGATGATAATGTCTACCTCTGAAAGCCAAAGCAACTATTATAAGTGTGTTCTAAAAATTAAAGAAAAATATGGTAATTTTGTTTCAACAAAAAGGGAATTTCAACAGAGAAAGAGAATGTATAAAAACACCAAAACCAGAGTTGAACAGTATAATAACTAAAATGGAAACTTCTCTAGAGAGGGCTCAATGGCAGATTTGAAATGAAAGAAGAATCAGGAAACTTGTTATAAAGCAACAGATGGAACTTAAATATACAACAATATGATTTATCTAATCCAAAGAACAGAGAAAAAAATTTAACAAAAGTGAAAACAGCCTCAGAGATCTGTGAGTAAATGTCATATGTATAATGTGTCAACATACATGCAATGGGAAGCACAAAGGAGAGAAAAGACAGAGAAAGGAGAAAAAAATATTTGAAGAAATATTGGCTCAAACTGTCCAAATTCAATGTAAAACACTTATCTCCCATTCCAAAAAGCATAATGAATTCAAGTAGGATACACACAAAGTGATTCAGACCTAGACGTAGTGTAGTCAAACTGGTGAAAGAAAAAGACAAACTCTTGAAAGCAGTAAGAGAAAAAACAACTCATAACACAGTTGAAGGGAAATACAATTAAAGGTTTACAGAAACAAAGGAGGCCAGAAGGTAGTAGAATGACATATTTAAAGTCCCCAAAAGAAAAAAGAATAGTTGGTACCAAGAATTCTATATCTAGAAAAAATTACTCATCAAAAGTAAAAGGTAGGGGCTTCCTGGTGGCGCAGTGGTTGAGAGTCCGCCTGCCGATGCAGGTGACACGGGTTCATGCCCCGGTCCGGGAAGATCCCACATGCCACGGAGTGGCTGGGCCCGTGAGCCATGGCCGCTGAGCCTGTGCTCCGCAACGGGAGAGGCCACAGCACTGAGAGGCCTGCGTACCGCAAAAAAAAAAAAGTAAACATCTACCACTACTAAGAAATGTAGGCCAGGTTTCCAGTGACAAGACCATCCACTTTTGCCTGAGGTGTAATTCCTAGACTGTGTCTCAGGTGCAAGAACAGGTAGCAAAAAATGGAGCAGAAGCCAATATTTTCATACAGCATTAGTGGCAGAACCAATCAAAAAATCTCTAAGATTCCATATGTGTTACGTAAAGCTGTCACAATTCTATCATAAACGATGATTTACAACTGACATCCAAAGAAATATGCCGGAATTTCTGTTGCACACAAATCAATCAACTATATAGCTAATCAGTGAACAACAAATATTAATTAAATGTTCAATGAATCCAGATTGGTGTTTAGACTGTATTTATACACAAAGGCAATTGTGATAGTCCTTTCCCAAGAGTAGCGTAAGTACCTACAATTTTACTTTTCCTAAAATCCAGAGAGACCAGTGAAACACGGGATACTGAAGATAAAACACACAGGTACAAAAGCTGAATATGTCTTGTTAATCATTAGCTACATCTTGCTTTCCACTACTTCCAAAACTAGTACAGTTGCTGTGGACCCCAATATTTTATTACTTCTCTCTCTTCCTTAAATATAGATAGCACTGCTCCAGGCATGCTTATTTACGATGATGTGTCCAGACTTGTGGCATTTCCTAACATTGTGACTCATGACAATCTCAGGACACCTCAAGGAGGAAACATATTGTACAATATATTATAGAGGGCTCCTTACCACATGTTCTTAGCAGGCATTTCCTGGGAATTCTGGAAAAGGTAAGGACAGATGATCTTGAAGTAGATACAAAGAAATCATCGACATGCTATGAAATTGTAGGGCTGCAGGTGACCTTGAGAAGTCAGTTCAAGGCCCTCGAGAATAGTGTTGAGAAGTCAAAAGACACTATGATGTAACCTTTGGCTTCCAAGAGTTAAAAATGTGAGAGATGTTGAAAAACCTAATGCAACTTAAAGTAGAAAGACAGGAATATCAAATACAGGAGTAATATGTGGTGATAAATAATGATAATAACTGCTACAATATCAATAAACAACTAATAGTAGCATAGTGTCCATATAATGGCGGGGGCGGGGTGGAAGGACATAAATCCCACAATAAACTTCCATTTGCTATAGAAATTATCTGGAAATGTTCTTATGTGGTGAGGTGACCACTCATTTTGGTTGAACCAATGTTGTCCTAAATTTTACACTGAAAAGTCCCACATTCTGGGAAAACCCTTAGTCTGGGGTAAACCAGGACTTTGGTCACCTTGTTAGTGATACCACTGCAACAAACGATTGTAAATTTCCCACTACTAAGATCATCGTATAACCAGGTTCAATGATTCAATCAAGGGAAAGAACCCAAATTTCATTTAGTGTAATTTTTTTTCCATTTCTCACTTAAATTCGCCACATTGTACCTAAGCCTTTCTGATGAGTTCTCGGTGGAGAGAGAAATTAAGGAGACAGTGCCCTGCGTGATGTTGCCTCCTATACCAGTATTGGGCGAGAGGTCACTTACTTTTGCTGCAGCCCAATGGATTGTTGATATCCAAATGGCTTGCACTGGGAACACAAGTATCACACTTTGAGCCAGTGACAAATCGTTTACAGAAACACTGGCCAGTGACTGAGTGACAGGTTTCATTCAAGGCTCCTGAGAGATGACAACTGCATGGCTGACATCTGAAAAGACAAATAAACCATCAAAGAGAATAACGTTTCGATTAGCAATTCACAGTATAAGTTACATCTATCAATAACACTGTGGAATAAAATAGTCTGTTTTAGCCAGTGTATTGAAAAGGATTCCTGAGCTAAAAAATACAAAATACAACAAAACAGAAAAAACACCTTTATCAAAATGCCACTCACGATAAAATCTCTATGAAGCCATCTCTTTGTACACTGATTAATGCCAAGAAAGTGTTATATTGCTTTTTTCTATGCCATGATACATCTTATGGTTTATTTTCTATACTAGTTGCTCAATTAAGGACACTGTAAACTTTCCATCCTCACAAAAGCAGTTCTCCTGACAGCTAAAAATTAAGATGAGATACCCATAAAATTATCTCTTCAAGTATCTTTTAAGTTGTGAAATACAAAACTGGGTATGATATTTATTGCTCCCCCTAAAAATCTTGTAATCCTATAGTTTTATAAAGAGTAAAAATTATATAGTTTTCTAAAGACTACGTTTTGCTAAGGAAACGGTTTGAGGAAGATACGTTCAAATACTGTTGATGCTTCAATATATGTTATGTGTCACTTTTTATTTTATGCACTAAACTTATTCACCCAAAATAATTAAAGAATAGAGCATTATTCTGATCTATGAAAAGATACTATTGATATAAATATAATGAAAGAACTTCATTTTGACTTAGATTTCCTGGACTCAAAGTTGATTGTAAATATCACTGTTTTGGCATTTTGCCATGGTAGAAACGAAAACCTGTTTTCTCAGAGTGAATTATTCAAACACTCACTCCATGTCAATGTCACAGATTAGGATAAGCAATTTGGGCACCATGAAGCCTCAGAGAAGCAAAACAGCACACGTAAGAAGACTACCACCTTTAAACAGAGACCTTCCATAGGGTACATTTAAAACAAAAGTATGGCTTCCCCTATATTTTCTAATAAAGATGCTGGATGGATAGAGTTACTTCATCTCACTGCGACTTTTATGGTGTGATCTCCTGGGTAATCATTCAAGACCCTTTAAAAAGCCGATAAAAGCTAAGGCTACTAAATAAGCTGCAAATTTGTTTTATGGACTAATATCACCTTGGGAATAAATAAAGTACAGTTTGTCCTGAAACCCACTATACTGTAGTTTGCCCTTTTTATGTCATGATAAAAGGACATGTTTCCCTCCAAACAACTATACTGTATCCTTTACGTATAGACACTGCAGCAGAACTCCATCTCAAATAGGTATTTTGTTTAGGTGTTTAAGGCTTAGATCTGAAGAAAATTATGCATGGAAATTAAAATGGAATTACAGAAGCAACAAAATATTTAATTTGCTCCTAACTTCATTATATGCTATTACTTAGAGTATATTGTTTGTCGGCTTTTAATGTAATGTTGGTAAGCAGAAGCAATAAGAGACAAGCTTCTCTCAATGCATATATATATATCACCGCACCACTCACGAATAAGTGTGTGTCAAGTATTTCAGCTTTTATTACCATTCACTCATGAGACAATCACATTTCTTTTACATACAGTACATTTAGAGTAATAGTTTCCAGTGTATAACATAATTCCTTTCTTTGATGGAGATCTGTTTTCTTCACGTTAACTGTTACATGCTTAACTCCAAGTCAGCTCTGTCAATATACATGGGATATTAAGTTCCAAATCCAAACGGAATAAACCAGTTCTTAGGAAAGCATGCAGTGTTTTGAGTAACTAAATGTGACTCTTCCTGATTTCATAGTCTTTTTATCCCAGCCATTGTTATATGCAACTTCTCTGACTTCTTATAATGGCTTGACGTTAGTAAGAGAGATTTTTACCTGGATGAAGTTCATAGGAGACTTTTCTGAATATTATAGTTTGTTTCTAGCCTAAAGGACGCTGGGGATAATTTTGTAATTAAGGTTTACGTAAAATGATTCCTGTAAATTTCTCAGCCATTCAAATATAATTTTAAACATTTCTAAGACTCTTTAGCAGATAAGCTACAAGTTTGATGTCATTTTATGTTATCCTTCCTCAAGAGCATCTCCTAAATGAAATACATTTCACATTTATTAAAACAAAATTATACATAATGAAGGAAAAGACATTTTAAGCTTAGAAAGAGAAACACCAAACTAAGATGAATTGTGATATTGATTTTGTGAGGATAAATGGTTTTTGTAATATTAATATAAAGAAACCTTTATTACACTGATTCTCCTGGTACAGCTAGGGCTTCTCCCGCAATCTGTTTAAAATCTTCATTTTTCATCCTTATGGGAAAACCTCACTTGCTAAATGGATTTCATAAAGAGTAATCTGTCAAGATTTATATAGATAAACAATTTGTGATGTTTATTGACCAGTTCATTATGGTTACCATTACAGTTCTGTTTGGGCCCTTACATAACTTAGTGTTTACTGGATAGAATGGGAAAGAAGGTAATTAGCTTCTGTCTCTTAAATCACAAATCTCATATATTTTCCTTTCCAGAGAGCTTCTTCCAGTTGTGCAAACAGTA
This sequence comes from Delphinus delphis, assembly GCF_949987515.2. Lineage (NCBI taxonomy): Eukaryota > Metazoa > Chordata > Mammalia > Artiodactyla > Delphinidae > Delphinus > Delphinus delphis. The sequence goes on along the minus strand of NC_082683.1, from coordinate 169,940,671 downwards.
AGATAAAGAGTTATCCTACTTATTACTATTGCGGAAACATCACTATGAATGAAGGGAATGAGTTTCAATAGGGCATCTCATTGTCAGAAACTTCATCACGTGAGGGAGAGCTACCACAATAGGAGGCCCACGGATACGGTCCAGGATATAGATGACTTTACTGACGTTTCTCTTTGGACACCTCTCTTCTGTCTGGAGCCTCAACTCATAGGTAACATCAAATTGAGTTAAAGATATTGACCGACATAGATAACATTCACTGAGGGCTAATTATGTCCCAGGACTGGACTAGGCACCGAGCACATAAAGATGAACAAGATAGAATTGTCCCTGTCTTCAAGGAGCCCTCAGTCTAGTGAGAAATGAAAAAATGGAGAGAGAATCAGTAAAGATGTGTACAGACTCTTTGGGAACACAGAAAAGGACCAACTGCCTACTCTGGTGGAAAAGGATCAGGGCAGGGAAAGGAGTAGTAAGAAGGAATCCTGGAAGAGGATGTTTGGACTGCATAGTAAAAGATGAATAGGAGGGCTTCCCTGGTGGCGCAGTGGTTGAGAGTCCGCCTGCCGATGCAGGGGACGCGGGTTCGTGTCCCGGTCCGGGAGGATCCCACATGCCGCGGAGCGGCTGGGCCCGTGAGCCATGGCCGCTGAGCCTGCGTGTCCGGAGCCTGTGCTCTGCAGCGGGAGAGGCCACAACAGTGAGAGGCCCGAGTACCGCCAAAAAAAAAAAAAAAAAGATGAATAGGAATAAGCCAAGCCAACCAGGGAGGGGAGAAAAGAGACAGATAAGACACAGCAGGAGAGGGTGGGAAATTTTAAGCAATTCAAAAATTTTGGATATAAATTCCAAACAAGAAGGTGGTGACAGATAAAGGTGGACAGGTAAGCAGAGGTAAGATAATGCTAGATTAGGTGCAGTGGTGACAGTGGGAAGGAGCAGGATAGATTTAAGAAATGTTTAGTGTGTGAAATCAGTAGGATGGGGTGGACACATTGAAAAGAGACGTGAAGAAGGAAATAAGGGTGTGGGGTTACTCCCGGTTTTCTAATTTGCTGATGGGTGGATGACGGGGTCATCATTTAACATAAAGAACAAAGAAGGAAGAGACCTCCAATTGCTGAAGGACTTTAGTCAAGGATTATTAATAATCATTAAGAATAGAAGAGAAAGAGGCTTCAAGGCAAATTGGAGAAATTAGACAAAGAGTTTTCTTCCATCAGTCCCTAGCACAAAGACCAGAAACCAGTAAGTGTTCGATAAATATTGTTGAATAAATGAATGAATAAAGCACTAGAAAAGCTTTAGACTTAGGACACCACAGGTAAATCTAAACGTGACACATAGCTTTAATAACAATTTAACTCTTTTGAGCCCTTTCTGATTGGCATAGCTGTCCCCCTGGCTAACCTCTCCCCAAGGAAGGGGCCACTCTTTAAGGGCTGGCCTTCTATTGTGACTCCCTAAGGCCAGAAGAGTTCTTGGTTCAGTCCTGTGCAGGATCCCATGAGTGCCCTCCAGAGGAGTCTGGTTTTCCCCTGGTTAAGATTCTATTCCATCTCTTCAGTGGACGTGTGGTCTCACTGAGCTTCCCAGTTTCCCTTTCTTCACAGCCAACTAGTAGCACCAGATTCTCTTAGAACCAACGTCCAGAATTATAAGAGAGGGATTTGGGGTTTGGAGATCCTCTGTGTGTGAGCTGAAAGCCGTATCACGTGGCTTAATGGAGAGGAAGTGAGTGGTGCTGTCTGATCAAGGAGGGAGGAGTCTGCCCACCCGCCCTAGTGAAGCCTTCCTACAAGTAAAGGGACTCATAAGAACTGGACCTGGGCAGTGACTCCCTTGCATCCAGACAACAGTGTCATCCGAGTCCAGGGTGGGGACATTCCTGTCATCTGAAGAAGACCTTGCTAAGCACAGTCCTGTATTTGGCCCTCTGCCACTTTCTCCTTTGTTGGCACTCCACCTAATCACAGGGAATGTAGGCCACGTCCAACATGCTAGTCACAAAGACGAGACATTTAAAAGGAAAAGAAATCCCAGAAGACTCACTATATTAACAATAACACACGTTTATGTCTAGAAGCTCTAGGGTTCCTTTCCTTAACCTCCTCATTATATGAACATGGTAACTCTGAGGTCCGAACGCAGAGTCAAATTCTTCAAGTGCTCTCAGGGAGGAGCAAGTACACTAATTCTGTGACCCCAGAGGTAGAAGGAAGATCGGTAAAGAAAGTCACAGGAATGAAATTTTTGCTTAATATGAAGAATGAGATTAGAGTTGTTTGAAATAAAGATGAGTTGTTTCAGAGACAATAAGCTCTTTTCAGTCCCATGTTTTCAGCAGAAGCTGAACGATCAGTTATCCTTAAAGGTGATTTATGTAGAAAAATGTATAGGGTACAGTTTAACCAAAGTTACTTTTAAGCTCCTTTCCCAATCTATAGAGTTATGATTCTACAGTGCTTGGTGGGATTACGTAACTTGCTCAGGGGTCACTGACTCTTGGTTACAGACTCAGCAATCTTTATCTAAAAGGACCAGACTACTAAATATTTTAGGCTTTGTGGCCAAATGACCTCTGGGGCAACTCAACTCTGCTGTAGTAGTGTGCAAGCAGCCATAGACAGTATGTGAAGATTGCGCTCCAATAAAATTTTATTTCCATAGATAGGTGGCAGGCCAGGTCTGGTCCACAGGCCACAGTTTGCTGAACCCTGGTGTAGTAGGTTGAACTATTACCCCCCCCAACAACGTCAAAGTTCCAATCTCCAGAACTTGTGCTACCTTACTTGGCAAAGGAACTTTGCAGATTTGAGATAAAGAGATTACCCTGTATTATCTAAGTATCTAATGGAATCACAAGAGTCCTGATAGGAGACAGACAAGAAGGTGAGAGTCAGAGAGAGAAGATGTAAGAACATAAGCAGAGATCAGAGAAGACAGAAAACACTACTGTGCTGGCTTTGAAGGTGAAGAAAGGAGCCATGAGCTAAGGAATGGGGGTGGTGTCTGGAACTGGGGAAAGCAAGGAAGTGGGTCTTCTCCTGCTGTCCAAGATAAACATAGGCCTGCTGACACCTTGACTTTAGCCCAAGGAAACTAACTTAGGACTTCTGGCTTCCATAACTATAAGATAATAAATTCATGTTGTTTTATGCTGCTAAGTTTGTAGTAAATAATTATCATAGCAGGAATAGGACACGAATAGGCCTGGTCTAGTAGAACAGCCGTAATTGGAACCTAAACACCTTGATGCCAACACTGTTATTCCTATTATATCACATTGAATACATGCTACTAGTTTATAAAAACTGAGATTTCTTAGAGAGCCATACAGAACCTGTATTAAAGGAGAATATATCATCTAGTGGTCACGGTAGATTGCAAAAATGACCACAACTCTTCACCTCTCTGTTTACGCAGGTCCTTTGCAACTAACTGTGCAATTCCTTCCATCAAAAAGTAGAGTCTATTTCTCCACCTCTGAATATGTGCTGGCCTGTGACTTGCTTTGGCTAACAGACTAAGGCAAAAGTAACTTTGTGGCAGTTCCAAGCATAGGTCTCAAGTGTCCGAGCACCTTTCTGCTCTCTTTGGGAACTCATCCACTCCCTCACGAGTGAGCCCTGGCTAGGTGGCTAGCCGATGAGAGGCATGTGGCCCTTTAGCCCCATCACCCTAGATGAGAACTAGCTGTCTAACAAAGAGTCATAGAGGAGAATGAATCTGTGAGGAACATTCCCCAGCATTCCACTGTGATACCACCAAAGGACAAGAAAGTTATCTGCTTCCCTTTGAAGTCATTGATCTGGTTCTCAGAAAAAGAGACCGATTGAGATCCCTTGGAAATATGCATGTCAAAAGATGGCCAGACCAAATATTTAACTTAGTGGTGAAATGGAGAACTTGCGCAGTAAAACCAAAAGTAATCTGGTCACAGAAGAATTTTACTTTATGTTTTAGAAGTCTGAGCCTTTTGATTCCCTGGCCAGCCTAGATCCCAATTCCCTACTATCTGAGGGAAATCATAGTTCATTGTGTGTCAGCTGGTCAGTAGAAGACACATAGTGATACTTCTAGCTCCTTAAGGCTAAAAAAAGACAATATACCACTAATGAATGGAAAGAAAAGAAGTCATTATGGAAAAAATCTTTAGGGGATTGTGAGGTTTGGATGGTATGTGAGAAAATGGTGGTGCCCCAGATGAACTGGAACCGTCTTGTGGGCTGAGAGAAAGAGGACTCGTAGTTACAGGTCAACTTGCGGACAGTGCTAGGGAGTGCACTGTGTCAAATACGGGTCTCAACTACCCACTGAGACGAACTGAATGTGGCCCATTTTTGTCTCATTGTTTTTGGTTTAGACAAATATGATATATTTTTATTCTTTTTTTTTGCTTTATTGATTTTTCCAGTGGGCAGACTTATTTTTGCTTCATTGTTTTCAATACTGATTAAATCACGTTTGCCTTATGTGTCCAAGGTAAATGGAGTGATTTTTGCACTTGGATCAGCTTTTTAAAAACACATGCCCTTTTTTGTGATAGGGAGCTTTTGAAGAATGGACTACTTAGATGAAAACAGGCAAATGATTTTGTTACTGTTGTGTTCGGGGCATTTTTTGTCACTGTTGCTGTAGTTTAGGGTCAGGTCCTATTTTATGTTACTTATTTTGCCCTTGGGAGTATTAAAAAAAAGTATATAAAATAAGCCAAGAGAAAAATATAGCAAACACAGCTGTGCACAATAAAGAGAAGATGGAGTAGGGTAAGGGGTATGTGTGAACTTCACGGAGGGGTTAAGTAAAATCCCCTGAATATATAAATGGAGAAAGCAGATGAGAAAGTCAATTTATTTTCAAAATCAATGAAGAGATACAATGATACTTGCATCTTCTCCTTGCTTAAACATAAAATACTTATATTCTTTGTAGAATGCTGGAAATTAATGAAATAAATTTATACTTATAAGTACCTACAAGGTACAGTCAAATGATTTTAGATGATTTTCTTTCTTTTTTTAAAATTTTAACATCTGGGCACAAATAGTTATTTTCCTAACTGCATGTCTGTCTACATTTAGACTATGAGTGGCTTTTTTCCTTCAGAAAACAAAAATTCCTTATACTAGATGGAATCCCATATGTTGTAGCCATCTTTGCACACATTTTCAAAATAGTCAGTGTTAGTATATATACACAAGAACAACCAGAAGTCAACAAATAGATTTCAATATCATTCAGGAAAGGAATGGAAAACATAAAAAGAATAAAATCCATTTTTATCTCTTCTCAGTGATGAGCAAAAGTATACATTCAAGCAATTCTCATTGTCACATTTTGAAACATCTTTCTCTATGACCTTCTGTGCTAGAGGATTTCTTCTCTATCATCGATGTTAAAGTGAAATGCGGCAGTAGAATTCATCAGTGGAATAGAAGGGTCAACTCTAGACAAGGGCATTCCAGATGACTGATTTAACAAGGGACAAATCCTGCTGATTTCTTTGGGTCTTTGTGGTTAAGGAAGGCTTTATTTATTTCAGAGAAGCTGCATTACACGTGGTGGCTCTTGCTTTCAATAGCTCTTTCCAGCAGCAGCGTATGCTAATATCAAGAGCCAACCCTGCCCAATCTGAGAGCATCCTGAGTCGCACGTGGGTGGTGCAGACTTGAATAGTTATTTTAAGATTTATATCCCTTTCACTAAGATGATGACGGCATGAGACTTTTATTTTTTTAATTTTTGGCAGAGGTGAGGAAAGTAATGCAAATGAGAATTTTTTCTGTGTTGGTTATATTAAGAATGGGATGCACGAGAGGCATGCAAATTTAAAACTCAGAGAGACAACTAGCCATAGGCCTAGAGCCCATGATGGGGATCTGAAGATGTGATAATATATTTGAAAGTCATTTACAGGCATGTAGAGGTTGAAATCATAGACGTTGATATGTAAGTTGAAGGGCCAGATTAAAGAGGACTAATCATCAAAAGAAACAGAAAACAAATCAGAGAAGCAGAATCTTGGGAATCAAAGGAAAAGATGATTTTAAGAAAAGTGCAAACAATAAAATAATTAGCACACTGGAAAACCATTAGTCATAAAAAGCAATCATAAATTAATTTTACTTTCATCTTTCACTGATCCTTTAAATATATCATATGGGGCTAATTCCCCTGTCTGCCACCTGGATATAAAGTGAGTCAACTGTATGGCATTTCTGGTCTTTCTTAGGTAACAGAAAGTCCTACAGCTATTTTAAGTTGCAAAGCATGGGTTCAACAAGAAGAACCAAACTGGAGGCATCAGATTTCCTGGTTTTAAAATATATTACAAAGCTATTGTAATCAAAACGGTATGGTACTGGCATTAAAAACAGACACACAGACGAAGGGAACAGAATAGAAAGCCCAGAAACAAATCCATGCATATCAGTCAACTGATCTTCAAAAAGGGTTATCAGGAACACACAATGAGGAAAGGATGGTCTCTTCAATAAATGGTGCTGGCAAAACTAAATATTCACATGCAGAAGAATGAAATTGGACCCTAAATCATCATATACAAAAATCAACTCAAAATGGATTAAAAACTTAAAGTTAATATCAGAGTCTAAAACTACTAGAAGAAAACATAGGGAAAAAGCTTCTTGACATTGGTCTGGGCAATGATTTTGTGGTTATGACACCAAAGCTCAGGCAAAAAAGCAAAAAAAGATGAACTAAAAAGCTTTTGCACAGCAAACGAAGTAACCAACAGAGTGAAAAAAGACAACCTACAGAATGGGAGAAAATATTTGCAAACCATCTATCTGATAAGGGGTTAATATCCAAAATATATAAGAAACTCATACAACTCAATAGCAAAAAAAAAACCCTAATTTAAAAAAATGAGCAAAGGATATTTATAGACATTTCTCCAAAGAAGACATGCAAATGGCCAACAGGTACATTAAAAGGTGCTCAACATCATTAATCATCAGAGAAATGCAAATCAAACCACAATGAGATATCACCTCACACCTGTTACAATGGCTATTATCAAAAAGCTAGGTGTTGGTGAGGATGTGGAGAAAAGGGAAGCCCTGTACACTACTGGTGGGAATGTAAGTTGGTACAGTCACTATGGAAAACAGTATGAAAGTTCCTTAAGAAACTAAAAATAGGACTATCATATGATTCCAGCAATCCCACTTCTGGGTATATATCCAAAGGAAATAAAATCAGGATCGTGAAGAGATATCCGCACCCCTATGTTCACTACAGCATTATTCACAATAGCCAAGATAGGGAAACAACATAAATGCCCGTAAATGGATAAATGGATAAAGAAAATATGGCGTGTGTGTGTACTTCCTTACTTGACTCAATATAATTATCAGTCACCTAATATGTAAAGATATACAATTGTATTTATATGACACTTGTCATAAGTCTTTTTGCTTTGAACTCACACTTATTCTGGATTTTTTATGCTATAGAAGCTGCCAGCTTTTCAAACTTTGGCTCTATCTCCTAGACTACAGCCTGCACTCATCCCTTTTATTTTACTGAGTTCTGCTTTCCTAATTTTAACCTTGGCACCTTCTAATAATGTATTTGTTGTGGTGGTGGTGGTGGTGGTGGTGGTGATGATGAGGATGTATTTTATACCTACATTTCTGGCTCTTCCTATTTATTCCTCATCAATTCAGGTTAACATTTCAAGCCAGCTTTTAACCCAGGGAGTCTGATTCCCACATTAGCCAGTCCAACTGCAGGGTGATAGGTGATAGAACGCTACTCGTAAGCAATTCTTGGTCCTGGATTAGATTGGGGTGGGTAGATAAATGAGGGAGAAGCAGAATGGGGTGAAGATCAGCCTGAGTTTACAAACACTGAAGGGTAGGGGAAGCCATGTAATGAAGGGAATCAGGTTTCACTTAAAGCAAGTTAAGTGAAAAAGCCAAGACAATTAGACATCTTTTGGTCATTAAGTAGGGGTTTTGGTGACAACACTGGCAAGAATAACAAGGGAGCTCAGTAGAGGGGAAATAGGTAAGTGACTGCTGGCACAAAATGTCATAGATAGGCATGAGTATTCCAAGGACTGCTGAGTGGGGAAGATATTTTTCTCTTGGTAATTAAGTGTTGTCAGAAAGACTATGGAAGAGATAGGAAATCTAAAGACAGAGGCTGCCAGTAGTGAAACAAACCAACCCCGGAGTTCCAACTGGGAAATTTGTAAGATGGTCTTTCAACAAAAAGTATGTAGAGGGGGTGGTAGGTGCAATAACTGGCCCTGATCTTACTATCAAGATCCTGGTAATACTTTTTATTTAACATCTACTGTACCATGTGTTTTCTATACTCATTCAGAGTAATTTCATATTTGTACAGAAGAGTGGTAATGCTCTCAGACTAACCAAGATGATATTCCAATGGTAACAGAAGTGGAACAGCATGGATTTGAAATATAAGATATGTAATAAGAACATAAAGTTGTTTTAATAAATATTTTAAATATTATATTAAAGTTTTTTAATCAAATTGAATTTTAGTAGAAAGCCAAATGAACTAGCTTGAGTTCTTTTTCAATAATTTACCCCGTCACACTGTCCACGCTCTAATCAAGCTGTTAATGAAGAGTGTAACAGCCAAAAGGCAGGCAGCAGGGTGACGATGAGTTGAAAAAATCATCTCAAACCCTTGAGCACTTAGCCTTTATATTTATAAACACTCACAGACACATATTGAGAGACAGATTTGGTTGGTGTGTGCAGACACAACACTAGTTTCTTGGGGATAGGAACGTCAAAGAATTCATGGATACAGTCCCAATCCTAGACAGATTTATTACCTGACCAGACCAAGAAAACACACATGGAATTGGCATTCCAGCACACCTTCAAAAGTACAGCAATGAACACATCTGCATGAAAGCAAATGCCCACAGATACACAGGAAGTAAGAAGTAGAACATTAAAGACAGTGTGACTTTGAAAAGTGGTTAATTTACTTTCAGAAGGTACTTTACACACTGGGAAAAAAAAAATCTTATCACTGAATTCAAAGCTATGTTTCTCATCTGCCAGTCTTTAAACCTAAATTAGAAAGGCAAAAGGAACATAAATGAATGCAGTAATAAATTCAGGGTCCATGTAGAACAAAGTATATACACACATATGATACCTATCTTAGCCTGTGTATGTGCTTGTGTATTTACTTTTATGGATATTTCTTTACCTGTCTTTCTCCACAACCAAATTTTGAGTTCTTTACAGAAAAAGGATTTTATCTTATTAAATATTCCCAGGCCCTAATACTGGACACATTTATCAACGTACAGCAACCCATACATTGGAACTCTAGGAGATATGCAAAGATTACTATTATGTTTAATAAATGCAGACATCAATGCATAAAAGAATATATCCACAGACTAAGGGGGACAGAAAATATCCCTTTTTACAGAAGATACTGCCAAAAAATCAGTTAGTAAAAAAAAAAAAAAAAGTAATTACAAATATAATTTAGTAAAAACATTTAATTATTAATTCTTATAAACACTTACCTTCCAGCTAGAGGATCAAATCCAAAGTAAAGGTCTTTACAATGGTCACAACTTTGCCCGGCAATGGAATCATCTTGGCAAACACACTGACCAGTCCAGCTATTACAGATGTGATTAACTGCACCAGTCTTGTGGCATGAACATGGCAGGCAGCCAGTGGCATTGCCTGGAGAAATATAAAAACCTGGAAATGAAGCAATGAAAAGTTTTTATTATACTTTCTACCCAGTCTTTTCTTTAAAAAATAACATTTTGATTACATTGAAAAACAGAACGCTCTAACACGGCACTATCTAAGTCCCTGTACAAACGTGGCTGTAGCCGTTCTTTATCAGTATGTCAATTATGGCCAAAGAAAAGCTGAGTAAATAATTGACGTTGTAACTGGGTGTCTTCCTGGCACCTACGATTCAGTGTATGTAAAACCTATTTCATGATCTTTCCACTAAAGACTGGTCCCTCCTCTAATCATCTCTGTTTCAGCAAATAGCACCACCATCTATTGCTTCAGTTGCTTCAGCTGGAACTCTGAGACATCTTTGGTAGGATAGCCTGATAAAATACAGGATGCCCAGTTAAATTTGAATTTCTGATAACCAATGATTATTTTAGTAAAATTATGTCCCGTGTGATATTTGCTCATATTAAAAAATTATCATTTGAAATTCAAATTTAATTGAGCATCCTATATTTTGCTAAAACTGGCAACTCTTGAGTCCTTCACTTCCCTGTGCCCCTACATATAGCAAATTACCAAGTCCTATGAACACTGCCTTCTAAGAATTTTAAATCTTCTACTCTCCATCCCCACTGCCACCTCCCTGGTTAAAGTCACTACCAAGTTTTCTATAGTTAACACTATGTACCAGAGGCTATGATAAAAACTTTATATTCACTGTTTCATTTAGTTCTGACTGTTAGCAATGTTAATAATTCAGGCATTATTATGTCTATTACATAAATTAGACAACTGAAAGTTAGGAAGGTTAACAAACTTTCCTAAAATGATAGAGTTGACAAATAGCAGATTCAAACCCAGGCATCTCAACCACAGAGGCTGTCTCACCCCCTAGCATCCCTCTTGTCCTCCTCCAATCTATTCTTCATAGTGTAGCTGGAACCATCTTTTTCAGAGTGTATACTGAACACCTCATTCCTCTGTTTAAAATTACTTCATAACGTCCTATTCCCTTTAGGAAAAAAATAAATCCTAGCACAGCTTCCAACCCTCCAGTAAGGTGCTGCCTATCTCCCTAGCTTCATTTTACAGCTCATCCCATCTGCCCCAGTCATACTTCATTCTGTTCTTGATGCCTAAATGCTTTTCATGGGCAGTTCTGTCTGCTGAAATGATGTGGACCCACCTTTTCTGCTTAGCTCACTCTATGCATATCAGGTCTTGTGACTCTTCCTCCAGTAACCTATTCTGCGCTAGTTCAGGTATGCCTGTTAGTTTCACAGCATTCTATTTCCTATAGAGTGCTGAGGAAAATTACAATTAATCTCACTTCCACCAGACTGTAACCACCCTGAAGGCAGGAACCTCATCTGATTAATTCATCATTGTCTACCCAGCATCCAATACAGTGCTTGCCACAAAGGAGGCACTCGAACACTGGAATTCACAAAACTGCACCAAATTATGAGGTAGGCATTGATCCCAACAAGTACTATATTTAAAAAAACAAAAACAGAATTTAGATTAATTATAAAATCTGTATTTTTTCTTATAGAAAAAGAAGGGAAATAAAATATGATTCAAAAATATCTTCCAGTGACTTAAAATTTCTTGGACCCAGAAGGTGGAAATCAACAGTTATAAAATTAGAAACGCATTGGACATTTGGATGATGAAGCAGTCATATGAGGGAGAAATGGTTCTGGGTGTTGTGTGATATGTGTGTTTGTGCATGTACGTGTGTATACACATGCATACGCATATTCACATATATACACACACAAGTGTGCATAACGTTACAAGGAATTTTCTTGAAACAATGAATGAAGCTCTGGCGAATGAAAATAAGTGGTACAGTTGTCAGGATCACTAACTTACATTTATAAAATATCAGTGATACGAAAGAGAGAAAAAGCGTGAGCACACAGGGAAGCACTCTGTGGTATCTATTCTTTAGGGGGAAAACCAAAAGTAATTGGAACACTGTAAAATTCATTTGAGGCTTTAGTTGAGAACAAGCCATTCTTTTACAGCTACCAACAATTAATTTGTTATTCTTCTCCTAGGCCCTGCATATTCTCTCTTAAAAAGTTTCAGGAGGAGTAAAATAGAAAAGAAAGAAGCTCAAAATCTGTGCCATTCAATTGGAGAGAAATAAGACTATCATTTTTGATAGTAATTTGCAACGAGATTCTGCCCTTTGCTTCTTTGCATTCACCAACAGCAATTTGCTTTATATGTGTTGCCAGAAATAGAGTATGGCCCTGACAGTTATTACATAGTTTCCTATCTGACTCACCATGTGATCAAAATCACAAACGTAGAAGGCTTCTATTTTAGACTCAAGACCATTGTGGCTGGGATTCTATGTATTTTCCCTTGTGTGAAGGTACCTAGGTCCTTAAGGTTCATGACGATGGCATCATTCATGTACTAACAGCTCTCCAATTTGGATAAATTCCCCATTAGCACCGATACTTAGAAGTAGAATTAATTTGGACTTTTTGCAATAGGTTCAAGCCACAGAGAAATCTAGGACAGCTAGGAAGGATTTTTACAAAAAAATGATTTGTTAGATGAATCTGTAAAGACCAGGAGTGTAGATTTTGGTGCAGAAGATTGGGTTGCCCAAGTTTTGGAGACTAAAGAAGGGCACAGAAAAATCAGAGGTATCAGCAGAGAAGAACAAGAAAGGTATTAAAGCAGCCAGGGAGGCTGCAGCCTGGAGGTTAGGGCTTCAAGGAAAAGACTACATAGGAGTTTGTCTTAGGGTTAATTCCCCTCCTCCTCTCAGCAGCATGATTATAAAGGTTAATCCCACCAGTATTTCAGCTGTCCTATTTTTAAGCAGTTCTGATTAGGATGACTCAGGTACTTTCCTGCTCAATGATTACTTCCTGCCTTACCTGAATGTGCCTTATTCTAGACCATTACCTCTCCTTTTATGACTCCTAACTACAGAAGTAGTTCTGTAGTTAGAACTTCCCTCCCACTTAAACTTCAGCTCCTGAGTGTAGCTTAAAGATAACTGACCTTAATTTCTTTCTTTTTTTTTTTCTTTTTAAACTCAATAGATTTCTGATCTCCCTCCATTAGGTCCACTTCATCTTCCCCAAGTACGTGTCTGCATCATTTTAACTGGTCTTTTGGAGATTTCTTTCCATGGGTGATTTTGTACCACAGTTTAAAGCACGGTCATTAGGACAAAGGTATTACCTTCCATTATGCAGGGCTGAGAGCTCACACCCCCAAATCAGCCCACTAAAGTTTCTTCTTTTCTCCAGTTTTCTTTCTAACTCCAGTCCCAGACCAGACAAGTCTCATGTGGGAAACAATGTGTTATACAGCTAACGCAAAAAGTCACCCATATCATAAAAGAGTATTGCTTTATCCAGGAGAAGGCTTACAGCATCCTTAGAGTTCAAAGTTATTAGCCAGGCAGCTGGTATCCTCTCCTGTAGTGGCTATTTGCACAGCAGAGCACCTGCCCTGGACATAAAAGAAGAGCCCATTTCCTAGCAATGTCCCTCCTGAGGACCGTGAACAACTAGGCTTTGCTAAGGTCTGGAAATGGGAGAGAGAAAACAAGTTTAACCTCTAGGCCTTATTCAGAAAAGGAGGGCAGAGCTGAGGCTAAGCACTAATTATGAGCCATTTAGAAGAAACAATTCTCATCTTCAACCAGAGAATGGACACCACGTTAAGAGAAAAGTCTAGGGAGGAATTTGTGGCTCACCTACCCCAGGCAACAAAGGACTATTTGAGAAATGGTTTTGCAAGTCAATCTTTTCAAAATGAAGTGTAGGAGATGATGCTAATTTTCAAATTAAAATAACAATTTTCCTCCATTTGATGGTTTTGTATAAAAATCATGCTAAAATTATTATTCATAGATTTGACCAAATGTTAACAAATGCTAAATAAATATGATTATTCATCTCAAGCTATCATTTCTCTTTAAACATTTGAAAAACTCATTTTCGACTAGTTTAGATGTATTTTAAATGCCCTCCTCCTCCTATTGCTTCTTCCTGGACTGCTTCCCCTGTTTGAATACCTTGCCGAATCCTATTTGCTTTTAAAACCCAGCTCAGGAAACACTACTAGGTTCTTTATGTCTCCCAGCCTTCAAGAATTAATCAGTCCCTTGATTTTACTACTTCTCTATCTTATGCATTTCTAATATTGCACTTTCACAAATATGTTATAATCTGCACATGAGTCAGTTTCCCCTACTAAACTGTAATGCCTTCATATATTTCTGGTTGTATATCTTACAGCAGCACAGGCTCTGGTGTATAGTAATTTATTCAATAGACGTTAATTGAAAAAAATGGATATGTGAAGGAAATGGATAGATGGGTGAAAGGATGGATGAGTAGACGGATGGGAGGATATCTGTTACTCTTTACAATTATCAGATGATATCTCTAATACTGAAGAGAAAATGGTAAACATAAATCTGTGAGTCATGAGAGTGGTTAGAAGAGGTAGGGTATCAGGGAGGATTAGTAGGAAATGTATATGGATAAGCACGATAAATTCAAAATGTAATCCTTGCCAGATCAACGGATGGAACAGGGCTTCAGAAAGAAAATATCACTCCAAAAATATGTCTCCAGTTCGTAGAATGAAGGATAGAATAAGATGCTTATATAAGGGAAATTATTCTATCGGACTTTCTGTTTTATAAAAAACCTGGTTTTCCTATTTGAGTATCCGTGAGAAGCCTTCATAAGTATATTCTCTAAGAATCAAATCCAATAACAACCATGAATATAAAGAAGCAGCGCTCTGATTATGTCTTAGAGATTACAGTGCACAGATACACATGTATATTCATAATCCACAGCAAAACTTTTTCTTTGCTCTCACTTTTCTCAGTCTCAATAGTTTTCAGATGCATGCTCTAAAGTCTCTGTCCTATGCCACGGCAAACATCTCAAACACTTCTCTAACTTTGCCCGTGGAGTAAGCCCACTCCTAGCCCTCTCGGTCGGCTCTCCATCACTTGATCACTGTAGCTGCTCACAGCTCTGTTCATTTCTATTTTGTAACTATTATTCAGATTCAGCACAACAAATGAAATATCCCAGGACCTGAAGCAGTAGCGAGAAACATGGGTTGAGATGAGTTTGAGCACTGGGGGGAGGTTACAGACACTTGTAAGAGTCTCTATTTCAACCCACCCTCAAATATTTGTTAAGTGAATGTTTATAACAAATAAAGAGGGATTCAGAATAAGAGTTTCACTCTTTCAGAGTGCAGATTCTGGGGTCAGATGGACTTGGATTTGTAAATGGTTCTTCTACTTAATGAGACTGCGTTTCCCCTAAGGAAATAATACTGGTCCTTCCATCACAGAAATAATGTGCATGTTAAATGGAATTTTTTTAGATAAAACACTATTCCGGGGTCTGGCATACAGTATACACTTGGTAAATATTATCTATTATCATCATTGTAATTTTTACTAGGCAGTTTTCAATGCAAGTGGGATTTTCCTAAAATTTAGATAATGACCTGTCAATATCCTTTTTTTTTTTTCCCCCAGATGTGAGTAGGATTGTGATCCATATTTCCTATGACAAGATTCTTTCCTGGTGGTTTATTAAGGAAAAGGCTCTTACTCTGTGGTCTTTCTGCGGAAAACAGGCTAATCTGGAAAAGCCGTTTCACCGAACACTGGGGCATGTGTCATAATCGGATCTCAATTTTGATGCACTGATTTTTAATGGAGTATCAGCCATCTAATTCCAATTCCATTGGCAGGGTCTTGCATGCAATGATGGTTGATGAGCTCATTTCTTGACAACTATGATACACTTCTTAATGAAACAAGATACTTTATTTTCTAATGGTCTGTATGAGTTATAAAAGCAAACCCAAAGTAAATACCAGAGGGAAGCATGAGGAATTGTCCTATTAGCGCGAAACATGTCATGTGAAGCTGTTTTCATTATAAATTAGCCTTTATTTTATTCCAAAGCTGCAGGATCCTCAATAAACCCTCTCTGCCTCTAGTTCTCAAGGACAAGGGTGGGTCACTGGCTGGGGACGCCTTGACACGGTTCCCTGCCTTTCTCCACCCGGCCTCTGATTAACTGCCTGCTGCCAAATGTTATGAGGTCATCCAGTCCTGAAAAAACGAACCGGGAAAACATATTCCGTGCTCTATTTATGAGTGTAGGTATGTGTCCATCCATGTATGTACACACACTCCAAATAATTTTAAATTAAAGCATTTTTAAAATACTTAATGGAGGTTAAGCAGCATTCTTAACCTCTTTTCGAGTTATTGAATGGCATATTAAAACCAATGTGGCTCTAATGTACCTTCTAATGTGCACTGCTGCTTTAACAAATTGCCTATAAATTTTCGTTGAATTAAGCCTATTCCTTGTACATTCCTAGTAAGGTTAAGTTAATAATACATGAGGTTTCATTATATGCACCTTCCTTAATAATGCTTTTTACGAAAGTAGGGCAAGAGTCCATGTGTACTAGTCTAGGATGGTCAGTGATATTTACAATCACAGACGAAAAAGGCAGTCTGGAGTCCTTGTGCTCGTTCATTCGCCACCACTGTCCATACTGCTCCCTCCGCGGCTCGATGCTCGCACACATCGGTGTGGTGGTCCCCCCTGTAGGATATAATCTAGTTCTCTCAGATGGGTTTAAAGAAGTAGAAAGAAAGCTTCCGATTGCAGCAGTGCCTTTTAATGTGCCCATTGCCAGGCTGGCTACCGTGAAGCATCCGTTTATAATAAAGATACTTCAGGATCAAGGTTTCTTTTTTTCAATCTAAGTTTCAAGGGCAGAGACGATAAAACCCAGAAAACAAAATTCAAAGTAGTTTCTGAAGCTAGAACAATGCAGAACAGAAAAAAAAAAGAAGAAGAAAAAAAACAGAGGTCCACAAACACACTTTGACTTTTCCATAGGCTATGCATATGTGTACAGAATACCTTGTGCTGTCCAAAAAATGCATCAGGTCCTTAGGCCACTAGTGTCTTTCCTCCCTGCAAGGTAGAATGCCACATCCTCCCTATGTGTAGCTAAAGAAACACTCACAGGCTTGCACTATGCCCATGCCTAAAAAGAGGAGAAGGGCATTGAGATATTCTTCAGTGTAAGTCATTCACTAGTTCAGGAAATATACATGGACCCCCCACTATGGTGATGTGCTCCACGCCCTGGTATAGAGCACTGAACAACCTGAGAAAAGCAATGAGACTTGTAGGCTGGAGAGGAACAACCTACGTCTGGAAATGAAGTCATGGAGGTCATGGGCATTACAGATCATGGGGGCCATTAGAGTCCATCAACTTTGCTGTTTCCTTACAATGATGGAGAGCCAGTGCAGGGTACGGTGATATGATCTGACCGAAGTCTGAACACATCACTTTGCCTGCATGTTGGAGAAGGATAAAGAAGAGAAACAGGGAATTCAGGCAGCTATTGGGAAAGTCCAGGAGAAACGTGACCACGGCTTGGACCAAGATGGGTAAGTGAGGCGGGTGAGAAGTGGTCAAATCCTGGATATATGTGAAACCAACAAGATTGATTTTGATAGAAGAGACAAGAATTATGGGAAAACTCAAGGTTGACCGCAAGGATTTGATCTGAAAAGATTAAACCCAGAAAATACTAGGGTAACATTTTCAGTTAAGCTTGGTTGATTGGACAATTTTTCCCTTCTAAGTCCAAAACATTAAAAAGAAAAAAAAAAAGAACAGAAGAGGAAATTGCCACTCAGGACAGACGTCTACAAGTAAAAGCCAAGCACTTGCAGGGGGACAGGCCAACAATAAGCTAATTGACGCAGGTTTTCATAACTCTGGGAAAAAAGTGAAACTGAAGGCTTCAGAGATTTCTGAAGGCAGGTGTGACTTTCCCCAAACAGAAGGTTTTCCCTCTCACATTTTGGGAAAAGAAAATGAGTTTTCTCTTTAGAAGTTATGCCAGAGGGGGTCTGTACTCAACAGGTACAGGGAGGAAGTGCTACAGTGAACAGGGGGATTATATGAAAGGGTACCTGTGATGGTTAATTTTATGGGTCAACTTGGCTAGATTTGATGTCCAATTGTTCAGTCAAACACTGGTCTAGATGTTGCTATGAAGGTGTTTTATAGATTTTCCCAAAACATAAGAACATTAATCTACAGACAAAATGCCCCACTGAATTACCAGCGAAAGTATTTATCAAAAAAGCATCTCATCATGAAATTTTCTGACATGAGGGATATAGAAATGGTAAAGTTTCTGGAATGTAAAAAAAAAAGAGAAAGAAACAAGAATCTAGTTGGTACTGCTAGAAGATAATGGTGAAATAAATTTATTGAGTGAAAAGGATTCTATATAATGGTACAATTTCAAACCGCTATGAGTATGGAAGAAAGATAATTTCAGGTGTTCAAAATTCTAAAAAAAATCACTTTCCTCCCTGTACTCCTTTTCAGAAGCTACTGGAGCATTTGCTCTACCAAATACACAAATAAATCAAGAAAAAAGAACACATAGGACTCAGGAAACGGGATCCACCACAGGATATGTGAAGGAAATCTTCAGTACAGTTGCAAAGGTAAGACCTAGGATACAGCATGTGACAGAACTATAGATCAACAGGCTTAAATCAGAACAGGAGGGTCAGGAGTTCAGATCCTCCCATGGACTAGTATATTCAGTGGAAAAAAAATACACATATATATATGTATGTATGTGTGTATATACACACAGACATCTCCTATTGGTTCTTTTTCTCTGGAGAACCCTACCTAATACAGATGTCTCTGTTAAAACTCCTGATTATTTCTCATTTCAATTAAACAAACCACTTACTGACTGCATGCAATATACAAGGAATTACATCAATATTGTGGCTATGTAAGCTGCATAATATAATCCTTACTGTCAAGATATCAAAACTCAAAGGAAATATGACAACTGCACTAGTAAATAAAATACACGGTAACTTTAAATATGATAATTATTTTCATTAACAGTGATGGTCCCCATTCTATATCCTCCTTAAAAGAGAGGACAGTTTGCCATACACCTTTGGAGAGGAGTTTTGTGTCATCTGTACTTAGGCAAATAGCTACTAAGAAATTATCCTCCTAAAAAAACAACACTCTACCAGATAAATCCCCAAGAGAAAGGGGTCAGGAGACCATGAGAATTGAGTATGATTTTTCCAATAATTTTTAAATTTTTATTTCTATCAAAATTTACATGCAGATAGTTTTTAAAATCAAATAGAACTTAAAGACTCAGAATGTAAAGTGGCAGCCTGCTGCTTCATCCTTCTCCCAGGAACTTCCCTGCCTAGAGCAATCACCTTCAACTCCTATAGATGTTTCTTCTGGCTTTCATTTCTCGATTTCTGAATAACATGCATGTACTGTTACATCAACTCTTAAAATTTAGACTACTGTCTTTCTACTATAGAAAATGAATATTTAGCTCTTTCTACCTCCTCCTCAATAATCCCCTTAGTTGGTTAAATCATTTTTCAGAGATTATCGTATTATGACTACATAAATCTATTTCACAGTTATACCCTATAATATGCTTGATTATATTTCCTTTCTTGAAAAATCTGCCTCTGCTTAGTTTTCTAGGAATCTCTTAGATATTTCTAGGAATCAAAACTCTCCAACAGAACCCTATCCAAGCAATATATCAGTTTCTTTTTTCCACCCCTGGTCCTCCTGTTCTGATTTGAGCCCACTGGTCTCTAGTTCCGTGGCATAGCTATATTCTAGGTCAGAATGAAACACTCAATAAATTTTAACCATGTAACGACTCAAAAGCATATAACATTTGCTCTATTAATTTTTGCTGGTTTACTTACAAAGTAGGTTATATACATCATGGTTATTTGTGCAGGAAACTGACTACTTACTTTCCAAAATTAGAGATATTAATAAATAGTGGGAAAAAAGTCATCTTAGGATATAAAAAATAGTAATGGATTGCAAATTTGGAAGGATAAATCTGAAGCTGAAAGAACGCAGTACATTGCAGCTGTCAACACTCAATGATCTTCCTGTTTTCTGGGATACTTACCACCTGAAGGAGTGGTCCCTAGAAGCCATGCTTATGTTTTGTGATCCTGACACCACTGGCCACAGTGAATTGGCTCAAACATGGCCACCCCGACAAAACTGAGTCAATTAGAATCTCACTCTTGGAATTGTAACCAAGAAGCAGCTAATGTCTCTCTGTATAGCTGCAACTAGAACTGTAAGCAAACTCAGGAGACAGGGGTGGCTATATAACCCCGCAGAGAGGAAGAGAGAAGCAGAGTGCCCTTCTGCAGAAAGAGACGGAGGTGGGAATGAATGAATGAATATATACCAATGAGAGTTTTCTAGTTGCTGAGTCCTGACTGTGCTGCTCCCTATAAGGTTTTATGGGACATTCACTGATAATATAGCCTCCATTTATGTTGAAGCTTGTTCAAATTTTTTTCTGATATTTTATCTCAAAGAGAATTAACTATCCATCATTTCTTTTCTGTCTCTCTGGATTTACTTGTCACACTGACCAATGCCAAGGGAGAGGTTTGGTTCAATTCTACTAAGCTGAATTCCTTGTTATGCAAAACAAGACTTTAGTCCTACTCTTCCCTGGCAGGCAAATCACCGTTTCGAATTTGCATCACCCTCATTTTCACAGGTTCAGATAACTCAGAGCTGATTTTGCTAGACAGGACAACAATTAGTACACTGTTAAACAACCGATATTTATATTTATCATAACATCACGATGAATGTATTATAAAGGAAGTATATTGCTTTAGTTAAATCATATAAAGTCAAGGAGAAAGTTATGGACAGGGTCCATCTTTCTTCCAACTGGGAAACCTGGAAAGATGGGTACAGTAGGACTAAACAGTAGCCTATTTTATTAATTGAATGGCATTTAAAAATTATTTTAGATGTTTCTATTTGATGCCAGAACATATAGCTCATTTAGTAAAAACACTTGGTCAGCTTTTATTCAGAAAATCAGTTCATCATCTGAATATTTGGCACTGTGTGGATGACCAACTCAAGTTTCTCTTTCTCTAGAATATAAAATGTATTCTTGCTTTTCTTATTTTTTTTTCAGTTGTTAAAAGGGGATTTACTTCAAGTTGAGAAATTAAATAAAAGTCTCAGTTATGAAATGTCTGATTGGCTGGCATTCATCTAAAGGGTCACTCTCAAATACAGCAACACAAATATGCCACATAATCTTAAATAAACTAGTTACATCTCATTAGATAATGATATAAATGCAACAAAGGTGTTGGAGATTAATTTTTTAGAAGTCCTGACAGAGAAGCAAAGAGGAATCACCTGATACGGGATAAAAAGAAAACCTTCGTGTACTGAAAATGTAACACATTTCTCTCTTACCTGGTTGACACTGATTACACCTTCTTCCTCGACGACGCGGCAAACATAGGCACTGGCCACTGATTGGGTCACAAATGGTCCCAGGTAACGTCCCCCAGGGGTCACACTCACACATCTGGCAGCCTTGAGAATTGCCAACGGTCAGATGATACCTGTGAGGCTCACACTGATCACAGCGAAGACCTGTTACTCCTAATTTGCAGAGACACTGTCCTGTTGATTTGTCACACAGCAGAGAGCCATTTACTGTCCCAGTCCTATCACAGTTACAAGGCAGACAGAGGAAAGAATTGTTTCGCTGTAGGTAGAAGTATCCCTCCAAACATTCACTGCATCGTCTCCCTCCAACATTGGGATTACAGATGCACTGTCCTGTCCGAGCATCACAGATGGTCCCAGACCGGGACCCAGCTACGTTGCAGTCACAGGCCTTACAACCGGTGGTGTCCAGTCCATAAAAGTGTTCTCTGCAGGTATCACACTGGAGTCCTTTGACTTCTTGTTTGCACTCACACTGCCCAGAAAGAGGATTGCAGAGTTTGTTCACTGAGCCGTGGAGGTTACACTGGCAGGGCTCACAGCCATCGTCATTAACACTTTGGAGAAATTTAAATCCAAAATCGCAATGATCACATCTAAGCCCTAAAGAGAAAAATGTGTTTAGAAAGGTAAAGATGTGAAAACAACCGCATTCAAGCTTTCAAGATAGCTGCAGTGCAAACAATGCTACTGTCCACATTTAATACAGACACAACAAAATGGTGAGTGTTTTTTTCACAAGTAATGCCAAAGAGGGCTGATCATATACTCAAAATACAATGGCAATACTTAACTTGCACTCACGTACCACTTTATTTTTGCGATGTGCTCTCTACAGTTTTATTCATTACTTAATGCAAGGAGAAATGCTTAATGCAAATACTGCTTCTGTTGCACACACTGGAACTCTTTTCCTCTTTAACAAATATCAGAACTATTATTTTTAAATTATTTAACTATATTAAAACCATTATTCTTAGTTATTTCATAGTAACAAAGTATGTTCATTTAAAAGTTGAGAGTGAAATACATTTTCAAAGCCATCGGAAGAACTGCATATTACCACATAAGTTATTTTCCTAGAAATCAGCATCCTCCCAAAATGTTTAATGAATGTTAAGCTATAATATTTTTGTGAGAACAGTACACATACTCACTTCTGAATCTCACACAATTAAATAATTAATATAAATAAAAGTTATCCAGAGCAACTGTATCTCAATGCTTTTATACACTCCTATATTTTATCATTTTCAATTAATATAAATTATGCTCTCCTCGGCTCATAAAGCAATCACATCGCTTGTCATATTGTGTGATTCAGAGCATACCTCTTTAAACACTAAGTAAATTCTGCTGTTTACATGACTCCTACTTAAAGGAGTACAAACATATATACATTTTACCTACAGAGAAAAATGTTTTATCACCTACACTTAAATCTGACAACTTTCTTTTGTTTCAAAAAAGTGTTACAAGGGAAAGGAATAAAAAAAATTGAATAGTAAATGTTGAGAGGCAAAATACTTTCTTTAGCTAGTCTTCACATATCCATGAATTTAAATAAGTGACTATGTGAGGTTGAATCCATTGAAAAATTTATTTCAAGCTATAATAGCATTAAAAAAATTAGTCATGAAATAACAGTCAAAAACACACTCAGGAAACCATAGGCAGAAAAGCATTTCCTAAACTGGAAGGAACGCATAATATATATGTATATATATGGATAAAAATTCAAGAACTCCAATGGAAGGCAAGTTCTTTAACAGTGATGAATGACTCACCTAAGGCATATCATTTAATTTCAATAAGGAAAATAAAAAAGGACCACTATTGCTGCAAATTTTAAAAATAACTGTATTGTTAACAAGAATTATGACTCATTTTGAACTATTAAAATTGGTCTACATGGATTCACATCATATCAGTTTTAAAAATATGCGCAGTGCTTATTTGAATATGCCATACATATTCCTGACAGGTAATCTATTCCTAACCGTACTCAGGAAGGCCTACAGGGCATCCCATTCGGTGTTAAAAAGTACAGGCGAGTTAGCACACTTGGCATTTAATTCACATTCTTCTCCCTTTTTATTCTAGATGAATGACCTACTTTAATAAAATTATTGGTGCTAATGTATTTTACTGGTGATAGAATCATTAGTAAGCTTTAACAGTTTTGTTAAATCGAACAGTTTGCTTTCTGAAGCACATACAACATATACGTGCATTTTCTGTTGTTTTTTTAATCATATGAACAAGGTAAAATTGAATAAGGTTACTTGCTAGTCCCATTAGGAAAAGAAATACATATCAAGTTTACATTTCTATTAAAAAATACTGTATGTGCAGAAATAATTCTAGAGATAGTAATATCAAACTGATGATTTCATCTTCAAAAAGTATGTATTTATATTTTCCCGCAGAAAACTACCTGGTCAACCAGTAACACAGGTAAATGGCAGGGAGGCCATAACAAATTTTAAGTAAATAGTAAAGTTTGATTCTTTGATCCTTCCTTAAGCTCTGGAATCTAACTACCACAGGAAAGATTTTATTGATACAGAGCTGTAACCATTTGATTGTCCCTAAAGCCCTTTCTTTAAATTTTGTTTTCACAGCTTGAATTTAAAGGATGTTTTATATCAAAGAACAAAGGATGCTCTATGGACTGAACTTGGAGGACTTCATTCAATATCACAGATAAACTTATACAAAAGTGTGCTTCTCTTTATGTTAGTTGTTCTTTTCTTTTTGTCCCTGAAAAGTTAGCTTTTGTATGCTTAAAATGCATCAGGGCAAGTTTTGGTAAAGATTTTGATTTAATCTTCTTTAAACCAGAGAAATCTTGTGTAATACCATAAATTGCATAATACTATAAATCTTGTGTAATACCATCAATATGTGCAAGCCCATATTCTTTTCTATTAAATTAAATGAAATGCTTGTCTAGCTGAATTGTACAAAATGATGCATGAATACCAACATATATAAAAGATAAAGAATTAGCTTTAGTGTTATATCACAGAAATGAAAATGTTACTCCAAATGATATGTTCGTATGTTTGTGTATATGCACGTTTGCGGGCACGTGTGTGTGTGTGTGTCTGCCAGGCATGTTTTTATTATTATAAGGTTCAGGTCAGTGTTAGAAAAACCATGGAAGACTTGGTGTCTTGAATGACAATAGAAAGGCAAAGGTCTTTTTTAAACTTTCTATGTGAACCAAGACGTGTTCAGTTACAAGGTTCACTTTATCTGGAAACTTTCCTCTCATAATATTCTCATATATCAACATTTCAAAGTGCATTACGTACATAGTGCATTTCGGGCACTTGATAAATTTTGTCCTTACATGGCTGTGGTTTCCCTCAAAAATGTTGGATGTAATAAATTGCTATAATCAAATCTAATTTCTGAAAAATACCTGTGGGAGTAACAAACAAAAAAAGCACGTCTTGTATAAAAAAATGATAAATAACACCAAAGGTAGCTGTTTATTATAATCAGCTTGGCGCTGAATTACAAAATTAAAATTATGTGGCCCTTTATAACTAACCCTAGCAATATACATGATCTGTGGAATTATGTTGACTTATTTTGCATTTCATAGGAACAGTTCAAAGAAATATAATAGAAAAAAATGGAAAGATTTATCACAAAGGACCCTGCAGCACAGAATATTTCGGAAAAAAATCCATTTATTTTGGTCTATTAAGAAAACTAGCATGGAAATGATTTGCTTAGAACTCATTAAGTGTAAAGCATTTTGAAAAAGTGCTAATTTTCTAAAAGAAACATCTATGCAGTAAGTAAATTATATTTTTCTATGACTTATTAGTATGGGACCATGTGAACTAATGCATCTACAGAATAAAGAAACTTCTAAAGGGTTGATTAAACTAAGCTTCAAGCTGTAGTTTGAGAGAATTATTAATTTAGTCATTTTTAGACAGTTAATTTCATCCAAAATTTTTTTTCCCAGCCTGCCTTGAGCAAGGAAATTTGCTTTACTCTTCAGAGAAGAAATCAAATAGAGGATTTTATTCCAGATGGTAATAGAGATGTGACTGCAAACTTTTGCATTACACATACCAATAACATTTGCTTTGCACTTGCACTGGCCTGAATTTGGGTGACAGGTAATATCTCCATCCACTGTCCCAGAGGCATTACAGTTGCACGGAATGCAGCCATCAGGATCCCACTCTTGTAGGTTGTAGAATCCGTTCTGGCACTGATTGCACTGTCTGCCAGACACATGTCTCTTACAATTACACTGGCCTCCGATCTAGAGAAGATACAACATTTTGTAGGGTGATGAACGTTTCTATTTTTAGATAATTTGCTCATTAGGTACAAGACAGAGAGGGCAGGGAGGGAAAACACTTTAAATGTGAAACAGACAAGAAGGTAATAAGGTATTTCCCCTCCTGACACAGAAACATGGGAGAGCTTCAGCAGGGTGAATATATAGAGCTGAATGGAAATAAACCCCATAGAAGTCAGTAGTGTATGACTAAAAGGGAAGTGGAATTAAGCCTTAAGCACCATATAAAGAAATCAAAATACAGTCATGGGGAGACTGAAAATAGAAAAGGGCCAGCCGTTAATTTAGTCTTTAATCTCCACCTCTCTGTTTCATTCCTCTCATTTACTCCTTGATCCAAACTTGTTCTGCGCATGCCCAGTGCTTCAACTGAGGAAGAATCTTTCTATAATAATATCACTCCACCAAGGTTTTAACAACGTTTAAAATAAAGTTCTTAACAGTATCCATTTATGCCTCCTGATAATGACCCTAATAACATTTTTTTACACAACTCTACTCTTAGGAATATTTCAGCATATTTATGGTTCATTTATATTATGAATTAATCACATCAAGTATATTTAACTGACTTACATTGTGGTAAAAAATGCAAAAAAGTTACTTGTTTTAGAGCATTGTCAACTAAAATAACAGCTGAACAAAGGAGAATTTTTCCTCTTCAAGCTGCTGTTTGAGAATGAAAATACACAGACTATATAATGCTTATCTACTCTGTGCATAGATAATGCTATGTTGGTTAAAGAAACAGCTAAAACCTTTCACTAGGGAATATATACATATAACACATGAAATAAATCTGAGAAATTCAATAATAACTTCGGACTTTCACAAGAGATGTGAATACAGACATCAGATCTCTCATAAAGTCACTGGCCTGTCTCCCCATGATTTCCTTACACTCAGACTGAATCCAGCATGCCACGTTTGGAGGCAAGGTTATCACAAAGGGAAGTTACCTACCTGTGGAAAGACACTGTTTGATTTACCTTTAATCTCAGGGATATCCAAAAATATCACATGAGGTTGGGATTCAGTTACAAAGAGGTAGAGAAGGGTTTTTTAATTAAATAGTTGTTAAAAATCTATCACTGCCTCATTTTTCCTCATCTGGAAAATAGGAACTCACTGGAATCATTATTTAAGGGTAAGATAATGAGACAAAAGGTCTAGTCCTCTGAAAAATAAAGGTTTATACACGCACGAGGGAGTTGTAGACAATAACACACGTCAATATCAAAGACACATACTGGTCAGAAAGATATGCAAGGACTGTGACTTGCCCCACAGTGTCTGGCTTTGTTTCACACCCACACTCTTACCCCGCCCCGTGGAAACCAGATTATGACTCAAAACAGGTATTTGATTTGGTCTGCAAAAATAAATGGCATTTATTGACGGGTATAAGTTACTTACAGCCATGAAAATCGAAGAGACCTCTGATTACACACATATAACACTTCAAGTCCATTACCATTTAATGAATCCCCTATTTTTTGGCTCTTGTTTCACATATATTAGTCTTGTTCTCCAGATGGCAAGCACCTTCAGGAATTGGACATACTTTATATTTCTCTCAAAGAATAACCTTGCGTACACCCCACATGTAAAGAGGACTCTTTCAAATATCTAGAGCAAGAAAGAGTGAAAAGGCTAAAGAGAAATAAAGGTGTATTCTGTGCTAAAACTTTATCTTCTATTTATTTTGTTATATTCTTATTCAGATGTAAGGCATGTATCACCTGGAGCTTCCCTTCCTCTTGAAATCTAGATAAGATTGCCTGGAACCCTCATTCCACTCCTGTTGGAAGGACAAAAGTTCTCCTTCAGCTTTTAAAACTTCTATGTGTACTGATATTCTCACGGCCACCCTGACCCTAAATTTCTGCTTCTTCCATTCGGGAATCTTCCTGCCACCTGAGAGCTCTGCCCTGTATCATTCGAGGCACGAAACTTGAAATTTCAGAAGAGGAGCTCTCATTTTTTAAAAAGGAATACACTTTACTAAAGATTTGGGGTGAAAGAAGAGTGAGAACTTTACTTTGCAGTTTATAATATCTATTTAGTTTCCCTACAACTAGACATCGCCAAAGGCTTCTGCACCCCAGTTAGTCACCATTTAACTGTCCTGTCTCTCCCTACTCCTCCCTAATGTGTGTCTACTTTTCCTCTTTACACCTAACTCTTAGTCATCTTTTACATAGATCTAAAAAGTGTTCATTACTGCCTTGATTTGTGCAACACTTTGGTCTTATGGGGTATTTTTTTCAATAAAATGAAATCTCTCCATATGGGAAACTCAGCTGCAAATAAGATAACACAACTTTACTCTTATTTCATTAACCTAAATGTTTGCATAACGCATATAGCCTGTAATTTCTCTATATTAGCCATACCTTAAAATGTGGTTTAAAAGTAAATGATAAAAGGCTTTATAGTTTATAAATGAGTTCATTGTAATCAGTTTCTCAAAACTCACCTGAAAACACATGTTCACTTCTGTACAACTCACTGTAGATTCTCTCCCTTTTATGTGAGGGAATATAAATCTATTCACACTCTAAGACCAATTCTTGTCCACCAAGAAGTAGAGAGAAGAGTGTGACTCCCTCCCTTTAAAGAATACACTTCCAAAAAGTCAGATACAACACTTTTCTGTTTCCACGCTATTTGATAGAACACTTCTAACCCTAACCCTCGGTTGACTTATTTGATTTTATCTGGCCAGTAGTAAGTCAGCAAATATGATGCAAGCAGAAGTTTGAAATGCTTGCAAACTTGGAGTTGATTCTCTCTAGCTGGGCTTGGAACCCTGAGACCACCTTGTAAAACAGGCTCAAGCTATCCTGTTGGAGGATTTGAGGACATGTGGAAGAGAAGTAGAAGCCCCAGCTAATAGCCTCTCCTATCACCCCAGTTAACCTTCTGCTTGACAACCACTAGGCACGTGAGTGAGGCCTTCCTGGATCATCTGACTGCCAGCTGACAAGCTAGCTAACCACATAAATGAAAGAGCTCAGGCACGATCAGCGAAGCCAGCCCAGACCACCGCTGAGCCAAACCATAGAATTCTAAACCAAGTAAATGGTTTTCGTGGTTTTAAGCCACATTTTAGAGGTGAAAGTTAACAGAAACAATACCACTGACCAGAACTTAAATTGCGTTTCTATACATAACTGCCAGGGAGGCTGAGAAATACAGTTTATGCTCTATGATCGCATGGCCAAATAATATTGAAATTTCTATTAGTAATGTAGAAGGAAAACAAATAATGAGGTACAGTTACTGTTTCTAACAACAAACAAACATGTTCATACTTTAAGCCAGAGACATTTTCTAGCTCTTTAAGGCTTAAAACACAATCTTGGTTTTGTAAGTTTTGGTCTTGCCTGCTTTCAGCCACGTGAACAATGAGGGAAAAGGGATGCCCCTGTGAGCTCTAGTTAGAAACTCGAAAATAATTTTGATTAGCCTGGCTTGGGTCATTTCTTTTCTTTTTCTAGTTTCTTAAGGAGAAAGGTTTTTCTTTGAATTTTTTTCTTTTCTAATATAGACAATTTAGTGCTTTTAATATCTTACTAAGGACTGCTATACCAGCATCCCACAGTTTTGATATGTTGTGTTTTCATTTTCATTCAGTTCAGAATACTTTCTAATTTCCCTTTCATTTCCTATTTGACCCTTAGGTTATTTAGCTGTGTGTCATTTAGTTTCCAAATATTTAGGGATATTCCAGAGATTACTCTGTTATTGATTTCCAATTTTATTTAATGATTATGGTCAGATAACATACTCTACATGACTTGAATTCTTTTAAATTTATTGAGGCTTGTTTTATGGTCCAGAATTTGATTCATTTTGATAAATGCTTTGTGTAGACTAGAAAAATATGTGTATTCTGCTGCTGCTGAGTGCTCTGTAAACATCAATTAAGTCAAGTTGGCTGACAGTGCTGTTTTAACCTCTATACTTATGATTTTGTCAATTCGTTCTATTAATTACTGAGAAAGGGGTATTGAAATTTTTGCCTACAACCTCGGATTTTTGTATTTCTCCTTTCATTTCTATCAGTTTTTGACTTGTATAGCTGCACAGACTCTGTGGTTTGGTACATAAATGTTAAGAATTTACGTACCAAACCCTTTTGATGAATTGACCTGTTTTGCAATGTGACCATCTTTACCCCGGGAAACACTTTTACTTTAAAATCTATATTTTCTGATATTAATAAAGTGACCCCAGCTTTCTTAGGATTAGTAATTGCATAGTATATCTTTAATCATCCTTTATTTTTAACCTATGTGTGTCTTATATTTGAAATGTATTTCCTGTAGGCAGCATATAATCCTTTGGCAGGGTCTTACTTTTTTTTAATCCAATCTTCCAATCTCTGACTTTTAAATGGAGTATCTAGAACCTTTAAATTTAATGTGATTACTGACATGGTTAGTTTTAAATCCATCATCCTGCTATTTTCCTTATATTTGTTTCAACTGTTTGTGTTCCTCATTTCTGCCTGCTTTTCTTTATTTTAAATTTTCTAGATTCCATTTTATCTTACTTTCAGTTTATTAGCTACAGCACATTGTTTTATTATTTTTAGTGGTCTCTTTGAAGTCTATGGTGTATATCTTTATCACAGTCTACCTTGAAGTGATTACCTTTAGTAATAAGAACCTTATAAGATATTATAGTTATAGAACCTTATAAGATATTATAGTTATAGAACCTTATAAGATATTATAGTTCATTTTCTCTCTTCTAACATTGTGCTATTGTTGTCATACATTTTTTTTTTTTTTTTTTTTTTTTTTTGCGGTACGCAGGCCTCTCACTGCTGTGGCCTCTCCCATTGTGGAGCACAGGCTCCGGACACGCAGGCCCAGCAGCCATGGCTCACGGGCCCAGCCGCTCTGCGGCATGTGGGATCTTCCCAGACCGGGGCACGAACCCGTGTCCTCTGCATCGGCAGGCGGACTCTCAACCACTGCGCCACCAGGGAAGCTCCTGTCATACATTTTAATTGTAAATGTATTATAAACATTTTAATACAGCATTATTGCTTTTGTTTAAACTGCCAATTATTTTTAAAGAGAAGTAAATAATCAGATAAATCTTATATAATTACCCATGTAGCTACTCTCTCTGGAGCTCTTCAGTTCTTTGTGTAAATTCATGTTTACATCTGGTATCATTATACTTCTGGTTGAAGGATTTCTTTTTAACATTTCTTATACTGCATGCAGGTCTGCTTGTGATGAATTCTTTCATTTTTATATACTGTAAAAAATTTCTACTTTCCCTTTATCTCAGAGAGATATTTTTGCTAGGTATAGAATTCTATGTACACCGTTTTTTTTATTTCTGTGTTTTAAGTATGTTGCTTCATCGTCTTTTTTGCTTGCGTTATTTTTAATAGGAAACTCTTATCATCTTAATGGTTTTTCCTCTGTATATAATTTATCTATTTCCTCTGGCTGCTTTAATATTTTATCTTTATCATTAAAGAGAAAATTATCACTAGTTTGAAGCAATTCAATTATGATGTGCTTTCTGCAGTTTTCTTCATGTTTCTTCTTCTTGGCTTTTCTTGAGTTTCTTGGGTTGGTGGTTTTTTTGGTTTTCATTATACAGTATTTAGAATTTTTCAGTTATTATTTCTTCAAATTTTTTTCTGTCTCTATTTTCACTCTTCCTCTTCTTTGGGCACTCCAGTTATACATATATCACAACTCCTGAAGTAGTCCCACAGCTCACTGATGTTGTTTCAATTTTTCTAAATTATCTTTTCTCTATATGTTTAATTTTAGATGGTTTATCTTGTTATGACTTCAAGCTCATTACTCTTTTCTCCAATGTATAAGTACCACTAATCCCACCCAATTTATTTTCATTTTACACATTGCAGCTTTCCTCTCTAGATTTTTGATTTGTATCCTATTTGTACCTTGTATGTCTCTATGCAACTTTTTGAACACCTGGAACATAGTTAAAATATCTGTTTTAAGGTACCTGCCTGGTAATTCTAACATCTGTTTTAGTTCTGGGTCACTTGTGATTAATTGATTTTTGTCCTCATTATAGGTTTTATTTTCCTGCTTCTTTGCATGCCTGGTAATTTTTTTTTTTTAATTGGGTGCTAGACTTTGTGGACTTTCTCTTTTTGGGTGCTAGATATTTTAGTGTTCCTATAAATATTCCTGAGCTTTGTCCTGGGATGCAGTTAAGTTACTTGGAAACAGTTCCTTTGGGTCTTGCTCTTAAGATTTATTAGGTGGTCCTGGAGCAGTGATTAGTCTAGGACTATTCTCTACTCGAGGCAAGATACTTCTGTGTACTCTATCGGATATCCTGTGACTCATGAGGTTTTTCTAATTCAGCTAGTGGAAACAGGCACTATTCACAGCCTTGCGTGAGTGCTTAGCACGATTACATTTAATTCTTTCAGGTTGTTCTTTCCCCAGCCTCACACACATGCAATAATTGATAGTCAGCTGAGTACTTAAGAAAGATACTCTATAGAGCTCTGGGATTATCTCTCTGTGCTGCTCTCTCTGCAAACTCTAGCCACTTTGGACTCCCCACACTGTCAGCTCCACCTCTTCAACTCAGAGAATCCCCTCCCACTCTGGAAGCTCTACCTCCCACTCTGTTCTTTGGCCTGGAAATTCTCTCAAAAGCCAGAAGATTAAGCATGTGCCTATTTCCTCTTTTCCTGATATTTTACTAAAATAGGAATTTTAAAAATTGTAATCCATAATTTTAATGATTAATTTTAAAAATTATAATCCATAATTTTAATGATTAGACAGAGCAATAGAGAACAAATAAATTTTCCCAAAAAGTTTCAAAGACAGAGAATGGAAGGAAGAAATATAAATGAATATTGACAATACTCTCAACTAGTAAGAAGCTACAATATGGGTGTCAGGTGAGTTTATTTCTAAAACAAGAAAACTGATTTTTCCTACAGAAAGGAAAACCTTAGCCTTAAGGCTCTGAAAGCCTTAAGGTTTACAAGTGATAAAACACTGAAAAAAGCAGGATAAGTTCTGAACTCGGAACAATGGCTCTCACCTGGGGGTGATTTTGTTCCCCAGAGGACTTTTAGCAGTGGCTGGGGACTTTCTGGTTGTCACAATTGGGAGAGGGGTTCTACTACCCTCTGGTGGGTTGAGGCCAGGGCTGCTGCTAAACATCCTACAATATACAGAACAGTTCCCCACAACAAAGAATTCTCCAGCCACAAATACCAATCATGCTGTGGTTGAGAATCCTGAATTAGAGGAGTTCTGCAAAACAAGTATTTAGAGTTCCAATTCCCTTTTTAATCCTACACAGCCAGGTACACTCCTATTCCGTGGTGATATTGGTCTTATTGCCAAGAAAAATTAAGATAACCAGCTCCATTATATTAGACCATCAGCAGTGGGTGAACAGATAGGACAGAAATTGGAGGATTAAGTGAGAGTGTATGTACACCCTCACCCCTTGCCACCATTCCACTTCTCTTACACTGCTTCTAGAAAGCCAGGAGCCAGACTTACTTTCCATTTAGGACCAAGAAAAAAAAAAAAAAGGAGAAGAAATAATAATCTATAAGGGAAAGAAGGAATGCAGAAAAGAGAAATATAAGAAGTCATCAACCATAACAAATAAAACACTGCTATAACTATTATCCCCAGAAAGTTATGGTAAAAGTTGCATTCATTTAAAAACATAGAATGGGACTTCCCTGGTGGCGCAGTGGTTAAGAATCTGCCTGCCAATGCAGGGGACACAGGTTTGATCCCTGGTCCTGGAAGATCCCACAGGCCATGGAGCAACTAAGCCCGTGCACCACAACTACAGAGCCTGTGCTCTAGAGCTCACGAGCCACAACTACTGAGGCCGCGTGCCACAACTACTGAAGCCCATGCGCCTAGAGCCTGTGCTCCACAACAAGAGAAGCCACCGCAATAAGAAGCCCGCGCACCGCAACGAAGAGTAGCCCCTGCTCGCCGCAACTAGAGAAAGCCCACACACAGCAAGGAAGACCCAATGCAACCAAAAATAAATCAATAAAAATAAATTTATTAAAAAATAATAATAAAAAATAAAAACATTGAACAGAAAAAGCCTTAGGGAACAACCTGTGAAGGAAAGAACTATTGAATATTAAAAATACAATAGGCAAAATAAAAATCTCAATAAAAAGACTGTAAGATAAAGTTAAGAAAATTCTTCAGAAAGAATAATAATAATAATAGAAGAAAAATGACATAAAAATATAGAATTTCCAGAAGGACAAAAAATAGGAAAATGAGGAAGGAAATTATCAAAGCATTAATACAGCATAAACATTTTTCCTTACATGAAGCCACAGTTTAAAAAGGCTCACCATGTGCTAGCAAATTTAACGGGTAAAAAAAGAAACTACAGTAAGGTACAATCTCATGAAGCATTCAAATACCAGAAATAGAAAGAAGACACAAAAATTTCTAGAGACCAATAAAATAAGTCACATATAAAAGAAATATAGAATATCATTGAAGTGTTCTGTAATATTATTGCAACCTAGAAAACTATATCTTACCTTCCAAATTATAAATAAAATTGTCTTCAAATTATTGGACACGATACCTTCTAAATTATGAATAAAATTATTTTAAATTATTGGAAGCAATACCTTCTAAATTTAACTCCCATTCTCAGGAAGGTACTGGGACATAAGATACCAGCAAATGAGAAAGTCGACAATAATAGCAACAAGAATGCAAGGCATGGGATCCAGGAGATGGAGATTCAGGTATGTGGCAAGCCCATGCTAATAGCTGAGCAGGTAGCCCAGAGGGCCATTGGTCTAGACTAGGTCCAAAAGATGGAACATTCTGAGAAGAAGGTGGGCTGTACAGATGATGTCATCTGTTATACTTGAGCATGTTAAAAAAAATTTTTTTTAATCTTACAGATATGCAAGTGGCAGAGATGTCAGCATCTTGGGGGAAAAAACCTAGTGGTATATATAACTATTACTCTGTATATGTCATACTGCTAATGATTAAACAGTAGGTAGTAAATTCATCAAAGGATTGACCATCCAACTTTCTTCAACCTTGTAAAGTACCTAATGGCTGCGTAGCAGGCACTGGCAAAGTGGAAAGGCCAATCCTTTGCATCCCAACCCAGGATTTCCAAGGTTCTGGATGTGCCTTCTCCTCTCTTTTGCTTCCACTCTAGCCACACGGCCTCTTTTCTGTTCCTTGAACACAGCAGGGATACCCACAGCTTAGGGTGTTTGCACAGGCTGCTCTCTCTGCCTGGGTCCCTCCCTACAGACCTCCAGACAACTAACTCCCTCACCACCATCAGGGCTCAAATCAAATGTCCCCTTCTTAACGAGCCCTGCCTTGACTATGTATCTAAATTGCAGCTCCCTTCCTTCAAATGGCACTCCTGAGGCCTTTTACTTTGTCCTGTTTCGTCCATAGCAATTAACTTAGTAAAGAGATTTACTTATTTTTACATTGACTGATGATTACCTTCCCCCTCTACTCCCCAAACCACCTTACAATGTGAACTCCATAGTAGCCGCAGTTTTAGTCATTTTCCCATTTGGGAAATGAATGACTCTTCATTTTGCACAGCAGAAGAAACTGGATCTTAGATCAAGTTACTTCTTGAGGGCCAGACAGTTAGCTGGACAAATCCATGCTCATAACCACTGTGCTAAGTTCACTCTGCTTGTGATAAGCCACAAATGTAACAGCAGCAATGGCAAGAGCACTAGACCCAAGGAAGGTCAAGGCAATGGCCAATACCTGTGAGGGGCTGGACCCACAGTGGAAGAAGCAGGTTAGCAGTCCAGTTACTAATTTGTGAATTTCCCTGAATCGCCCCGATGTTTGCTAATGGGCGCTGTCTACTACCCAGTGACCACGCTCAGGATCTCTCTACTCTGGACCATACTGCAAAAGTCTGCTGTCCCAGGCTATGTAGCCGTGGTGGATATGCACAGTCAATTGTGTAACAATTGCAACAACGAATTTGGCAGGAAGATTAGTGACAACAGGAAAGAGTAAGACTCTGCTCTGCAATCGTTATCCTAGTCAGCTTTCTCACCCACCCTCTACATTAAGAGATGGAGTTCTATCATGGTGATTCGAGGCATCAGATAATCCATACGTGATTTCTTTTGTGTGTGTGAAAAATATCACTTAGAGATAACGACGTACGAGTTAAAGATTAATAAATTAGGTGAGAACAGTCAATATTTATTAGAGGTTCTCTATGTAATAGACACTACATTTTAAGTAATTCAAAGCAACACTTTTAAAACAGGAGAAATACCTGTCTTCTTAAGCACTCATTTGGCTGGTGGTAGAGGAAAATCTAATGTTCTATAGATTACATCTTCTCACAGAACTCATTAAAAGCCAACGAGGTTATGTGGATGTTGCCAAACAAAGTAAGAATTTGAAAAGCAAACTCAAAAGTTTAAGAACTTGGAAATTAAATTAGATTTTCAGGGTTTTGTTTGAACAGAAATACAAATGAGGGCAAAAAATCTTTTAATTAATGAGTAGATTCTTTAGAATAATCTTTTCTTTTATAGAGACTATAGATTTTTTTGAATAGAAATTCTTCAACTCCTACTCCTCCTTGCTGTAGAACTCATTCATTCATGCTGTTATCAACAAATGTTTGATCACATACAACCACACACTATGTACCCTGTGAGTTGCATGAGGTCATAGTATGCGAGCAATACCTCTCAGTTTCTACCAGTTCTTCCCTCAGAATTGCCAGCATTGCCCAGGAGTTGTATGCAGAATGATACACGAATTGATCACCAAGTACTAGCAGTTCTAAGCAATGCCTGTAACGCACTGCTCTCCCCTGACTT
Organism: Delphinus delphis; assembly: GCF_949987515.2. NCBI lineage: Eukaryota > Metazoa > Chordata > Mammalia > Artiodactyla > Delphinidae > Delphinus > Delphinus delphis. Next base: position 169,904,275 of record NC_082683.1, on the reverse strand, counting down.
GGCACACCACCATGCCACTTCCGTGCTCAAAGATATTCAAGAGCTCCCTATTGCCTACCGAACAAAGTCCAAATTCCACGATGTGACCCCAATATGCCTCTCTAGTGTCATGTGACACTACTACCATACCTCAGTGATGGCCCCAGAGTCTCTACTGGAAGGGCTTGATGGCAGCAATCTGGATGGCACTGCTGCTCAAGGACTATTTTGTAGCTACAACTGCATGGCAAAAACACTATTCTTCTTTAGATTATTAACCAATTTTTAATGGCTTTATGGAGGACAATGGTAGGAAGAGAAAAGTGATAATGTGGGGTGAGGGGCTTGATGTCTGCGCCCCTCACCCCACAGAAGGCAATGTCTTCTGTCTCCACTGTCCATCTAGTATCGTGTTTTCTGCAAATAACAATAGTTTTGCTTCTTTTTTGACATCCGTGATTTTATTTTGTTCATTTTGTACTCCTTTCAACCTCTGTTACAGCTTTGAACAGAAGTTATAAGAGCAAGGATCCTTGTTTTGTTCCTGATCTTACAGGGAAAATGTTTAACGTTTATTGTTAAGTATGATGTTAAGTTTCTTTGAAGATGCCCTTTTCAGATTGAATAAGTTTTCTTCTGTTTCTAGTATGGAAAGCGTATTTGTCATGAAAGTGTTTTGAATTTTTTTAAAAGTTTTTCAACACTTATTGAGATTATTATGAGATTTATGTTGTTTATTGCACTAATTGATTTTTAAATGTTAAGCCAGTCTTGCATTTTTGGAATAAATGCCAAGCAGTCAGGATGCATTACCTTTATTATATATTTCCGGATTCAATTTGCTAAAATATTGTTAAGATATTTTACATCTATGTTCATATGGAACATTTGACTTGTTCAAATGTTATTATATATTTCAGGATTAATATATTTCAGGATTCAATTTGCTAAATTATATTGTTAAGATATTTTACATCTATGTTCATACGGAACATTTGACTTGTTCAAATGTTATTATATATTTCAGGATTAATATATTTCAGGATTCAATTTGCTAAATTATATTGTTAAGATATTTTACATCTATGTTCATATGGAACATCTGACTTGTTCAAATGGACTTGTTTTTAAATGTTTTGTCAGGTTATGAGATTAAGGTTAAGTAGCCGTCATTAAACACTTTGGAAAGTACACATTCTTCCTCAGTTTTCTAAAAGAGTTTACGTAGGACTTACATGATTTATTCCTTTATGCTACTGGAGAAGTCACCAATGAAGTCATCTGGGCCTGAAGTTTTCCTTGTTGAAAGGAAATTTGAATTTTGATTACAAATTCAATGTCTTTACAGGAAGCTATTTAGATTTTCTATTTTTTCTTCTGTTAGGTATGTATTAATGTTCTATTTCTTTTTGTGTTAGTTTTATATTAATTTGTCCACTTCACTTAGGATGTCAAATTTCTTAGGAGAGAGTTTTTCATAATATTCATTAGGATCCTATATAGGTGTTTGTAGAATGTGCTGTGATGTCCCTTTTTTTTTATTTCTGATATTGGCAACTTGTTTTTCTCTTCTTTCTACTGATCAGTTTGTCAATGTTATTAATCTTTATGGAAAAAACACGACTACTGAGTTTTTTCATTTTCACTATTGCTTGTCCAATTTCTATTCGGCTAATTTTGTCTTTTCTTTTCCCTTTTGCCTACTTACTCTGTGTTTAGTTTGTTCCTTTTTCCTCCCCATCATCAGTCTTCTGGCTCAGAAAACAATCAGCTTCTCTCAGTGCCTGGCTGCTACTTGCTGATGCAGTCATTTTGCTGTTCATCCCCATTTGTCTTTATTGCCTCTCTTACCTGTTTCATAAGAGACTTAAACTATCAGAAAATAAGTGGGTGTGGGGTGGGTGTACGGAAAGTTGAGTGAGTACAGTTGAATACTGTGGTGAGTAGGTGAAAATGGAGGAAAGGACAGTCACTGATGGTGAAATAGGTTGAGAAAGAAGGAGAAGGAGAAGGCATCACATAGGAAGACAAACAACAAAAGAGCTTGGGCTTACATTTCTGCCATGTATTCTATATATTCAGTTTAAGTTAGGCAATACAAGTCAAAAGAGGCTCCAGGGGAATGAGGGACAATGATTACATGGCCACAGAGTTTGTGAATTTCTCCAAATCCCAAAATAAAAACACAACTAAAAAGCAAAACCAGAAGAAGCCAAGAATAATATTTATAACAGAACTAGGTGACCAACTATCCCTAGAAACCCCCAAAGAGAAGCAAGTGCAAAAAAACCAAGTCACAAGACATGTATGGCATCAGTGTCAGCATAGGACAAAGCAGATAGAAGTCAGAGGGCATCTGACTTTTGAAAGATCTGAAAACTCAAACCCCAAGTGCAGTACACTTGAGAACGTTTGGAGAACAGGCGTTTTGAGAATGGGTGACTACAAGTGGGAGGGGTACTGCTGATCCAAAACAAGAGATGGTGAGAGATCTACAGTGGGAACTGAAGGGATTGGAGTAGGCTAGCTTCTGGGAACTCTCAAAACTGATGGACCAGGGCACACATCCATGGCAAGACCCCACGCTGAGGAGACACTATGGAAAGTGGATGGGCAGAATGCTGTTTAAAAGAATATGCTTAAAGACAGAAGTTCTGAAGCTGGGGTGGGTTTATCACTGGCAATGAAAAAAATTCAATCTTTCCAAAGTGTATTCCTAGATAATATTAGTAAACAATACATTTCAGGAAGGTTAAATTTCATTTACCAGTCCCTGAGTGATTCGTTCATTCACTATTATGTAACCTTGATTAGCACAGTGCCAAGTACATAGGGGCATCCCCCAAATACTTGTTTATTGACTGGATGAGTTATTTAAAAGTAATTGTTATAGCATTGAAATGTGCTCAGGAGGTACTTCAAATATTAGAAAACTATAAATCACAAGTTCTACTCGGTTTTGGTAGATTTAGTAATATCTGGAATAGGTTCTTAGAAAATATTTACTCCAAATTCTCCTTCATTCAAATGTAAAAATAAAACATATTCACAGTTTTAAAAAGATTTGTCTCAAAGAAGGATACGTGCCATTTTTAAATACTGAAACATTTTGAATATACAAACCTATATCCAACATATGTTTAGTATATTCCAAAGTTGAGTCCTTTGACTGCCTATGACCAAATCAATCAGACCTATAGAAATAAAAGTCCCTGAAGGACAAGCCCAGGAATCTTCATTTTAAAAAATTTCTATTGGTGATTCTTATGAACACTAAGATTAAAGAACTAGCTCCTTAAGTACTTGCTACCTATTTTGTCACTGCATTATCAATTCCTAGGGACTCGCTGTTACTCTCTTTTCTTCTAACTTAGTCTTGTATCTCATCAAATTATTGATAGGTCCATCACTGAGCATCAGAGAAACACGGTCTTTCTGAACTGATTTAACATTGGAGCATTTATATTATTAAGCATCTAAATGTAAGCTCTGGAAATAGCCTGGTTTTAGCATTTCAAAAAGAAAAAAGCATCTATGTAATACCTAATCATTTGCAGCTGCTGGTGCTTCTAAGGAAAAAATGTGTATATCTCTATTTGTCTATGTATGTATCTGCCTATCTATTTATCTACCTGTCTATCTATCTATTTATCTATCTTTATACAGTATATTCTCCCTGCTAGGAGCTCACTCAGCCCTAAGAAGTGGACCCTGAGAATTACTCCATATTTCTAATATAGACACAATGACTTCTTTCCTTAAGCTTCTGCCTCTCTAGAGAAGAAAAGTCCACACGAATGTAACAGGCTACCTTTGTAAGGTATTCATTCCACTTCAAAATTAAATGAATCTGCAGTGGTTTCTGCCACATATAAATGTCACAAATTGGAGAATGCCAGGTGAATAATGTACATGATAATACTTGTTTCCATTTAAGTGTTTTGTGATACTGATGTTTATCATCTTGCTCCACTATCGAAAATATTCATTTGAGAGGAAAAGCTTCCACACTGGTGTAAAACCAAGATGTCTTTTCTTTTCCATTCTACAATGCCTGTCATTTGTCAGGCTGGTATATTTTTATAGCTCCCCTCCCCCTCCAAAAGGCATTTCCGAGAAAGTGCTTTCCAAACTTCACCACCATAATCTCTAAGGAGAGTGCAGAAAGGTAAAGTTCTGAAGTATGCTCAAACAAAGTGACAGTAGGAACAGAATACATTTTTTTTCTCAATCTTTTGAGTGTTCAAGACGGAAAGCATGTAAAGAGATTCCCCACATACTGCTGTTCCCAGCAATGGTTACATATCTGAATGTTTTTTTAAGAGGAAGTACTGTAATTATAGTCCTTCTACTTCTCAAAGGGGTATAATTTCATATTGCATCATCCTTTCCCCCTCTGGTTTAGGTCTACTTCACTCAGAGATTATAAGCTATAACTTGTAAAAGATGCATATGATATCTGTCACACCATGTTAAATTAAAGCATTTCATAAATGTCATCTGAATGGCACAACTGTACAGTGTGGTCTTATTGCAATTTGCTGCAAAATTACTGTAGGGGTTATTAACAGGATGGGGTTTTGACTTTATCAAAATGAGAGATCTCACAGTAGCATTTAAAAAATACTTCCAGCACGAAAAAATACATTCTCCACGTGTTTAGTTAATTTTGTACAGAAATAGGCTTTTAGGAAAGTTAACTCATTTGGTTTAACAATCTTTTTTATTTTAGTAAAAATGATCAAAGTTGCTGTGAACCTATAGAGTAGTATGCTTGCTTACTGTACTGTTAGTTTATTGAATCAGTGAAAATGTGAATTCCAAATATATTAAGAGACGTTTATCTGAGATGATAAAGAAACTAAATAAATCAGCCTTTTAAAAAGTGCCTTTACAAAACATTCAAATTAATTTATGTGTAAGATAATAACCTGAATCCTTGGTACACATGAAGCACCAACGGGGCTACATTAACTCGTCAGTATCACCCAAATCTCCACTGGAGAATTGTATTGGTTCTAAGAAATTAGTTTGCGACTGAATTATATACACATTGTTATTTCCTAAATATTTAGGATTTTTTAATAGTTAGAATTAAATTAATAAGATTTGGAATAACAAGCCTAAAACAAATGGATGTTTCCTTGCTACTTTTGGATAGTGTACATAAATATCCAGTTCAGCAACCTGCTATGGGTTCCTTTAATGTGCCAGGCACTGTAAGAGCCAGTGTTTCTAACCTCAGGTTGAACTCTGGAAACAGATAATACAAGTTTCGAATTTCTGCTCTACCCCATTATTACTTGTGTGATCTTGGAGGTGTTGCCTCATTTCTCCGAGGTTCATTGTCCTTAACAACCCAATGGATAAATCGGTAACTACTTTACCAACTTTGGTAAGGACTGAATTACTTGACCAAACATCCTTGCCATAATACTTTTTGTACATGGCAAGTGCAAAACAAATGGAACCTATGAGATTCTTACTGACTAGTTTCTGTCCTCATGCACTTTTAGCAGCATGTCATCTGTCTGCCAATCTGTCTTACACATTTCACAGTGTGGCACTCCTATGCATGGCACCTAAACCGCATGTGGGTAGATCAAGGTAGAGACCAGTTCTGCAGCACACCAGGATCTGAAACACTCCCCAGTTCTGCAGAAGACTGGAGGGCCTAGTGCTCTTGCCACGGGTTTGCCCTTGATCCTGGGAGCACACCTGCCTCTGGAAATGCTCAGCACATTGGGTTGGTGTGCCAAGAAGGAAGGAGTCTGGCTATGTTCTGTTCCTGAATAAATCAGTATCATCAAAAACACATAGAAAGGGTCCTCATGATGATGCACTGACTAATATTTGAAACATACTTACTATATCTATATCTAAATAGATAAATTCTAAGTGAAGAAAGTCAGACAGAGAAAGAATATCATATGATATCATTCATATATGGAATCTAGTTTTTTAAAATGAACTTAGTTACAAAACAGAAAAAGACTTACAGATATCAAAAACAAACTTATGGGACTTCCCTGGTGGTGCAGTGGTTAACAATCTGCCTGCCAATGCAGGGGACATGGGTTCGAGCCCTGGTCCGGGAAGATCCCACATGCCACGGAGCAACTAAGCCCATGCGCGACAACTACTGAGCCTGCACTCTAGAGCCCACGAGCCACAACTACTGAAGCCCGTGTGCCTAGAGCCCATGCTCTGCAACAAGAGAAGCCACCACAATGAGAAGCCCGCACACTGCAACGAAGAGTAGCCCCCGCTCTCTGCAACTAGAGAAAGCCCGCGCGCGGCAACAAAGACCCAACGCAGCCAAAAATAAATCAATTAAAAAAAAAGAAAACAAACTTGTGGTTACCAAAGGGGAAACGTGAAGGGGATGATAAATCAGGAGCCTGAGATGAACGTACACACACTATAATATATAAGATAGATAACCAACGAGGACCTACTGTAGAGCACAGGGAACTCTACTCAATATTCTGTTATAACCTATATGAGAAAAGAATCTGAAAAAGAATAAATATATGTATGTGTATAACTGAATCACTTTGCTGTACACCTGAAACTAACACAATATTGTAAATCAACTATACTCCAATAAAATTTAAAAAATAAAAAAGATTTACTTTTTATTTATAATCGCAAATAAATAAGGTTTTACTTTTTAATCATAATGTACATATGAATACATTATATCTATCCATATATACATACACATACATATATATGTATCGTATGGTGGCTATCTTGCTAAAAGCCTTAAAATACTCCTAGTTTGAAATTGCCTTCAAGATCTATGATCCCTAAGCTTCATCCATGCAGTTTTGTTCTTCGCACTTGTCCTGTCGTCTGGGAGCACCTAGAGGGGCAGTGATTATTGTCTCACTTGCTTGTCCCTGGGGCCTCTCCCTCATAGGTGCTCATGAACGAGACTTCCACGTTGCATGCACGCTGGTTCTCCTCCCACCCTCGTCCAGGCCTCTTTTGCTAACATGTGCTGACACGGTTGAAGCAGACCACCTTCCACAGCTGCCTCTGCCACTACACAGGATCCACCCCCAAGCAGGCAGTGCCATCAGTATTGGTCTGGTAACCCCAAGGTGCTGATGAAGTACTATATTCTCAGGGATTCTCGTTAAAGAGAAGCCACTCTGTTGCGTATGTACCAATAGAAGAAAACATACTTCTCACTGTTGGGCTACCTTCTGTCACATGGGCACCGAGCAGAGATGACAGGTTCTGCATCCTGATCCATTCTCCTCTTCCCTGGCCCACAGCTGTAGCTAGAAAGGGGCTCCCTCACTAGGGACTACCTTTGTCCAGCCCTCCATTAAACTAGTGTAGCCATGTGACGTGCTCTCCCCCAACAGGATCGTATCAGAAGAGACGTGTGCCTCTTTTGGGCCAAGACCTTTTAAAAGGTGGGAGTTGTCTCTCCACATTGTCTTGTCCTTTCCTAGTGAAAGGCAGAGCTACGGAGTGGAAGAGGCTGTGCCCTGAACTGTCATATGGAGAAGAGCCACCAGGCAACCAGGAACAGCTGCCTTGGAGGGATTAGAGGAACAAGAAATAAACTCCTATATTGTTTGGGTCACTAGACATGTCGGGGTGTATTCATTACATGCGCTTAGCTTATCCTATTATCGGTAGCAATGCAGTTGCAAACCTTGTTATTACCTCACACTTGTTAGTTAAACCAACAACCACTTATTACCTAACATGCCTGCCCAAACTATCAGCACTGTTGAATCTGACCTTAAATGCCTGAGGTATTCTTACTCGGCCAAGTTTGTGTATCCTGGCCCTTGGGATGAGTTCATTCCCAGGGAGGTGCCAGATGTATCCAAATACGTGGTACTCAACTTAGGCTGAGGCTGGGAACGCCACCGTGGTCGCAGCTTCATCTATTTTACCTTCAGTTTACCACAACTTTGAATCTTGGATAACGTCTTCAGAATGAGCCTTTCCACCAAGCTCAGCTCCATTTCCTCCTTTTCTTTGCATGTGCACCCCAGCACCTTTATCCCTACCTTTGTATCTGGCCCTCTACATTCTCAGGTTGATCACTTATCACTCAGCTTACCAGCTGCAAGAGAAATGTTACTACCCATCTCTCCTTAAGTCTCTGAACGAGGTACCACATGACTTATGGCCAAATCTTCATGTCTTAAAGCTCCACATAAACTCCCCACCTTTCAAATCCTTCACCACCCTAATGCTTACAGCCAATACCCATACATCATACTATTCAAGGTCAGTCTCCTTATAGGCCAAAGAAACCTGTGCATTACTTCTCTTTGTACACTTTAGTATTGGGGTAACACAAAATATAAGGCAATATGTTTCTGGACTTTTAGATATGTTGTGGTAATTAATGACAAATACTTAGTTCTGAGCAGAGGAGAAAGAGTTGATGAATTGCAGGAAATGGGACATTATGCAGAGAAAGTATATCCTGCTCCATTTTTTAATGTATTTCCTTGACAATTATCACCCTGGCAGATCAATCAATTTTCACAAGTAGGATTCTTATTCCTTATGATTCCATCTTCCATGGGTTGAATCTGGAAATACTTCCGTCACTGATGCCTTTCCATTTCATCTAATTCATCTCAACCACTCGACTCCTGCCTTATTAATTTCTTTTTTAATGTCTCTTAATCATTTCTCTCTCTTCTGGCTCTATTACAGCCGTTTATCGATGCCTTCTTGAGTATTACAATCAACCATTCTTCTCTCTTTTTATAAAATTACAACTATATTTTGGTTTTCAGCCAACTTTTAGATTCCTTCATTCACTGTTTTTTATTTCCATTGTTTTAAAAAAATAGCTTAGGTTAAATCTTCTGATTTTGAGGACATAGTTTAGGGTACACTTTGACTGCAATTTAACAGGGGCTCAGCATTGTGGAAAACTTAGAAAACCACTTGGTTTTAAGGTGGAATTCAGAGGATAAGAGAGAGTGAATCCACTCCTGACCAAGTGTGTGCAGAAGGACACACTCACATTTACCACCCCCCAACACAGACCCACATCCAGATTCTTTTCTCTATGCATCTTTGATAGACAGTTTTCTAGCAACTTGGTTATTAAAGACTGGTCCACAGATAGCAATGAGGCATCACCCAGAAACTTTCACAAATATAGAATCTTAGTCCCTGCTCAAGATTTTCTGAATCAGAATCTGTCTTTGAAAAAGTATCTGAGAGATTCACACGCACATTAAAGTTTGAGAAGAATTGCGCTGACCGACCTCCTATATCTTGTCTGTTGTGGCTTCACTCTCACGGTTTCCTCAGCCAGGGCCAAGAACACGGCAAAGTAAAGGAGAAAGAAGGGAAGAGAGATGGAGAAAATCCCAAGCAGAAAAGCACTCAGACAGCATTGCCTGAATGCCTTCTGCATGAGGCAGGCCATACGTTAGGGCCTTTCTCTCAAATGTCCTCACCACATCAGCATCACCTGTGCACGTAGGTCAGGAACAGCCTGGGATCTCTACATAAATATACTTTAAGTAGGACCTTCATAGGTCCTTCCCCAAATACCTCAAAATAGTTTTTTAAAGCATCAGCCAGGCCTGGGGCTCTATCTGGTTCCTTCTGGACCTAAGTCACACTAGATGAGGAAAAGGGAAAGAACGTTCAACCTCCAACTCAGGATATACATCCAACAACTCAGGCACTGAGTGCAAAGGAAACATGAAGTGCAGTGACATTTTGGGAGACACATTATGCGTATCTCTACTATTAGCCAAGGCTGCTTATAAGATGAATGGATTTATTTTCCCCAGTGCAGTAATTTTTCTCTTTTTTTTGGCCCAGATATATCTTTTGGGTACTGAAAGCTCTCCCTTTAAAGATACATAAACAAAACAAAAAGTACACAGATACACTCCCACATACAATCTAAAGGTATATATGGATGCCCTAAAACTCATCCATGGTAGCCCTAGGGATCCCAGGACTCTATATTAAGGAATCCTCAATAATAATAACGACTCTTCTCCATTGTCTCCTAATAATATTAATATTATTATGTGCTTTAGATGATCTATGACTTTGATGGTCTTGACTTTGGCATCAGCAATTTTAGGGTTTAGTGACTCAGAGCATTACTTCATGCCACTTTCAAGATCTTGGCATTCACAAGAGGAACAATTACAATATCTCTTATAGAAGAATAAGACAAACATGCCATACCTTATGAGACTGGATGGAGTTTCAAATGACAACTGCCAAAGGGGAAGTTTCCTTTCAGAACACAGAATGCACAGCACAGTCACTCAGGCCATTTGGGGCTGGCTTGGTTCCTAAGTTATTATAACAAAATGAGACTTGAACTACTGCCTAATTTCCTTGTATGCTCCCTAATATTATTAAGGATTGTAATTGCATGAATTTTTAAAACTGGGCTTGAATTTAATTTTACAGTTTATAATTCTGACATTGTTGACAGCTTTTTTAGGGTGTATTCTGTTGTCCCGTTGAAAATGACGCTAAGCAATTTTAGAAATCTTTTATAACATTATTTAGGCAAAGGTGTACTTGACACTATATTTCCACATATAATAATAATCCGTATAATTTGTGTCTGTACGTGGAGCATGAGAAAACAAAATAAAAATTAGGTAAAATGTAAATGTGATTTAGAGGTGGAGAATGTGGAGGTTTTAAATTCACGGAAAGTGTTCTATCACTGTATCTATCTTCAGATTCCTACATGTAGCTCTTTCTGGCTACACGTCAGATTTCATGAAAATTCTCTTTATTTTTTTCTGACTATAAAAATTATCAACAAAGCAAATTAGTCAGAAAAAAAGAAAAAAATGTTTTTAAAACAAAGAAAAATGTTAATTTTTAAAAACATCTTTCCTTTCATGCATTTTTAAATTAGATTTTTGTACGTAGAAAATGACACACAGAAGCCTCTTTTTATTTTTATTTTTTTTATTTTTGCGGTACACGGGCCTCTCACTGTTGTGGCCTCTCCCGTTGCAGAGCACAGGCTCAGGCCATGCAGGCTCAGCGGCCATGGCTCACGGGCCCAGCCGCTCTGCGGCACGTGGGATCTTCCCGGACCGGGGCACGAACCCGTGTCCCCTGCATCGGCAGGCGGACTCTCAACCACTGCGCCACCAGGGAAGCCCAGAAGCCTCTTTTTAAAAACGCCTTTTCTATTCTTGTCTCTCTTTTTCTCCTATCCTCACTCCTGAGATCAAAGTCCATGTTGTTATATATACTTTGTACGTTGTAATATGTCCGTACTTTTTTCCTCTTACTACTGAATAAAATTCCATTGAGTGGATATATTACATTTTATTTATCCACTCATCAGTTAATGGACATTTGGATTATTTCTACATTTTGACTATTATGAATAAAGCAGCAATGGACATTCATGAATAAGATTGTATGAGGATATATTTTTTCTTTTTGCTTGGATATATAGCAAGGAGTTAAAGTGCGGAGTCGTAGGGTAACACTGTATTTAATATTTTGAGGAACACCAGACTTTTCCAAAGTGGGTGCACATTTTACATTCCCACCAGTAGTCTGTGGGAATTCCACTTTCTCCATCTCCTCATCAAGACGTGTTACTCTCTGTACCTTTAATGAAAGCTAGCTAAGTGAGTTTGAAGTGGTGTCTCATTGTGCTTCCGATTTGCGTTTCTCCTAAGACAAATAATGTCCACAGCATTTTTTCATATGCTTATTTGCCGTTTGTATATCTTCCTTGGAGAATTGTCTATTTAGATCCTTTACTCATTTTTGAATTGAACTGTCTTTTAATTATTGAGTTGTAAAGTTTTTCTACAGACACTAGAGACAAGTCTCTTATTGACTATATGCTTTGCAAATATCTTCTCCCATTGTTTGGGTTGTTTTTTCATTTTCCTGATAGTGTCCCATGTAAAACAAGTGTTTTAAATTTTAATGAAGCCCAATTTATCCATCCTTTTGTTGCTTGTGCTTTTGGTGTCATATCTAAAATGTCACCGACTAATCTAAGGACATGAAGATTCACATCTCTATTTTCTTCTAAGACTTTTATGGTTTTAGCTCTTACATTTTATTCTTTGCTCCATTTTGAGTTAATTTTTGTATAAGGTATGAAGTAGAGAATCCAACTTCGTTTTTTGCATATCAGTATCATTTATCGAAAAGACCATTGTTTCTTCATTTGTCTTGGCACTCTTGTTAAAAATCAACTGACTGTAAAAGTGATGGTTAATTTCTAGACTCTCAACTCTATTACAGTGATCTGGGTATCTCTCCTCAAGCCACATCACACCATCTTGATCACAACATTATAGTAAATTCTAAAATTGAGACGTGTGAATCTTCCAACTCCCTTCTTTTTCAAGACAGTTTTGGCCTTTTTTGAGTGCCTTGAATTTTAATATGAATTTTAGGATCATCGTATAAATGTCTGCAAAGAAACCAGTTGGGCCTTTAACAAGACTGTATTGAATCTATAGACCAACTGCCATCTTAGCAAAATTAAGTCTCTGATACATGAATATAGGATGTTTTTCCATTTATTTAGTGCTTCTTTAATTTCTTTCAACAATATTTTGTAGTGTTCAGAATAAAAGTATAAAAAATATAAAATTTATATTTTATTAAATATATTCCTAAGTATTTTATTATTTTGATGCTATTTAAATAAAGTTGTGTTCTAAATTTCAATTTCAGATTGTTCATTGCAAGTACATAAAAATACCACTGATTTCTGTGTATTGATCATGTATTCTGCAAACTTGTTGAACCTTCTTAGTTCTGATAGACAGTATTTTAATAAATTTGATAGGGACAGAGTAAAGGGACAAAGTAGGTGATTAAATAGCTAATCCCACCAGGGGATTTTAAGGAGAGAAAAAAGTATGGGAGACATCCGTAAGTTAATGATCACTCAGGAAAGCTGGTTTACTTAACCACAAAACCAAGCAGGCTTGCTAGCAACAAAACCATGCAACAGAAGCATGAGACATGCCCCCCACAAATAAAACAATGGTGGCATGAGACCCACATCCTGCCCAGTGAGTTCAGTAAGTTCATGATTCCTTGGACATGCTCCTCTGTGCACACTAAAGAAAATAAAAGGAAAACGTGACATTATACTAAAACCTGATGATTTACCATTTTTAGCATATGTTACCACCTTTTTGCTCATTTCCATTGCGCCATGACAGTCCCGGCTTGACCATGTAGGGACAAAAAAAGTCCCCCACCTGACATGGAGGAGGAACTGATGATGGAAGCCTGATGTCTACCCAAGAAAAAGGAAGAAGGTGGTCTTTCCCCCACTTCTCTCTTTTCCTTTGAATGTAAAACTGTAGCCCACTAAGTTCTTGGGGCACGGCACCCTCTCATTAGCCCGCTTGGAAGCCTCACAAGCATCCTATTCTAAAAAATCCCTTCTTATCCATCACTTTGCCTCTCACTGAATTCTTTCTGCACTGAGACATAAAGAACCAGAGCTCCTCAAAGCCACCAAAAACACCACCTATCGGTTTCAGATTCCTTGGAATCTTGGGATTTTTTACCTACGAGATCATGTTATATACAAAGACAGATAGTTTTACTTCTTCCTTTTCAATCTGGATGACTTTTTTTTTTTTTTTTTTTTTTGCCATACGCAGGCCTCTCACTATTGTGGCCTCTCCCGTTGCAGAGCACAGGCTCCGGACGTGCAGGCTCAGCAGCCATGGCTCACGGGCCCAGCCGCTCCGTGGCATGTGGGATCTTCCCAGACCGGGGCACGAACCCGCGTCCCCTGCATCGGCAGGTGGACTCTCAACCACTGCGCCGCCAGGGAAGCCCTGGATGACTTTTATTTCATTTTCTTGCCTAATTTCCCTGGTTAGAACCTGCAGTACAATGTTGAATAGAATATTGTTGTCTTATTCCTGATCTTAGGGAGAGAGCATTAAGTTTTTCACTGAAAGTTTTCATTTATAAGTAGGAGGTCAGCTGTAGGTAGGTATCGTGTAGATGTTTATTTTCAAGTTGAGGAAATTCTCCTCCATTACTAGTTTTCTGAGAGTGTTTATCATGAAATGGTGTTAAATTTTGTCAAATACTATTTCTGAATACAGTATTATAATCAGGTGACTTTTTTCTTTAGCCAGAAAATAAGGTGATTGTATTGTTTGATTTTCAAATATTGAAATAGAATGCATTCCTGGAACACAACCACCTTAGTCTTTGTGTTTAATTATTTTAAAATACTGCTGAATATCTATTTGCCAAAATTTTGTTTAAAACTTTGGCCTCTCAATTCATGAATGATATTGGTTTGTGGTTTTCTTTCACGCACTGTTGTTGGTCTTGTTTGCTATCAGGATAATATTTTCGTTCATGGGCAATCTTTAACTTTCAATTGGTTTATTAGACCAGTTACATTGAATGGTATTATTGCTATATTAAGGTTTAATAAGTCTGCCATTTTATTTTTTTGGTTTTTATTTATTCTATCTGTTTTTCAGTCTCTAGCTGCTTCCTCCCTGTATTATTATAGGTTATCTGAACATATTTTATTTTATTATTTCTTTATTTTGTTACATGAACATATTTTAGAATTCCATTTTGATTTATCTGTGGTGTTCTTGAATACATCATCCTTATAATAAGCCTTTTTAGTTGTTGTCTAGATATTACATTATATACACAGATATCAAAGTCTGGTAGTTTTTTTGTTTTACCAATTCCAGTTAAGTATAGAAAAATTACTTCCCTTTACATTTCTTACCCTCTCCATTTTTGATATAATTATTTAAAATATCTCCTCTAATATATTGAGAACCACATTAGATAGTGATGTAATTTTTCAACCGTCAAAAAATTTAAAAAACTCAAAGAGGGCTTCCCTGGTGGCGCAGTGGTTGAGAGTCCGCCTGCCAATGCAGGGGACACGGGTTCATGCCCCAGCCCGGGAAGATCCCACGTGTCCCGGAGCGGCTGGGCCCGTGAGCCATGGCCGCTGAGCCTGCGCATCCGGAGCCTGTGCTCCGCAATGGGAGAGGCCACAGCAGTGAGAGGCCCGCGTACCGCAAAAAAAAAAAAAACTCAAAGAGAAGGGGGAAAACGTGTCATATTTAGCCATATTTTAACTCTGATGTTTTTTATGCCTTTCTGATGTTTCAAGATTCCTTCATTTATCATTTCCTGTTTAGAGAAGTTTCTTCAGCCTAACTTTAGAGTAGGTATATGCTGGAGACAAATGATGGATGCTTTAAAATCTTTGCATGATAATTCTAACCTCTATATCACCTTGATGCTGGTATTGTTGATTGTCTTTTTTCATTCCATTTGATATTATCCTAGTTCTTGTAATGATAAGTGAAATTTTATTGGAACCCGGACATTTTGGTGTTATGAGACTCTGAATCTTACTTAAGTCTTGCTTTAACAGTCAGGCCTCCTATGAAACTCTTCTGGCGAGTGAAGAGAGGATGTTGCCTCACTATTGCCTGGTGGGAATAGAAGTCAAGGTTCTCCACTCTGGCTCCACTGACTCAGTAGGGGAGGGTCTCCTTGTTACCACCGGGCAGGACTTGGGGTTCTGACTCTCCACTAGGACTCTGAAAACACTGCCCTAGCTGGGAGGGGAGAAACACCTCCATTTCAAGGAGATCTCAAAGAATGTTTACCTATATTGATGACATCAATGATCAGAGAGGTCCTACCTTCTGAAATGTCATTGCCCTGGGTATGTTCATGTACAATTCCACCCCAAAATTAGATCCACCCCATGAGAACTGGAGAAAGAGATCCAGAGCCAGTAGTGTACTGGAGCCATCTCCACTGTATAAGATCATTCTTCCCAAATTCATATTTGGTGACATCTCATTAGTAGCTTAAAATCGATGATGTGGGCTTTTAATTTTTCTCAGATACCCCAATGTTAAATATTTACAAGCACAGAATTACTAAAACTGTCTCCTACCCCAATAGAATGGACTTGAAATAGGAATTTGAGAAAAATTAGGTTTTAATTTCTGGCATACTTGAGTTGTAGAATTGAGGGACAAATCTGCTACCCTTTACTTCATATGGGTAATGACATATAAATGAAACTTTGGGAGCTGTAACTTTAGTTCACAGTTTTTCAGTACTATATACCAAAATTACTTTACCTTAGATCTTCAGGGAGAAAACGTATTTAAGTGAAAAATTTATGTAATGCTTAGATTATTACAATAACCATTCTAAATGACCATCTGACCATGAGATTAGTGCTCAGACAGGATGTCTCTTCATTTACTTAACACTTATTAAATAAGTATTTATGGGGTGCTTATTATGTGACTGAAACTGTACTGTTTGTGTTGGACAGAGAAAAGACAATGACGTAAATAAGTGAATTTATTTAATTTGCTGAAGCAAATAGATGAATTTATTTAATTTGCTTAATTAAATAAAGGCTACAATGAAAATAACATGGGATGATGTAAAATACAGTGATTTGAAAATGTTCTACAACTGAGTGATCAGTGAAGAAATCTCAAAAGATATATCAATCTTTGAATTGAGACTTGAATAACAAGCAAAAGACATCCATGTTGAAAATTCAGGGCAAATGTGTAAGGGTGAAATGTGTAAAGACAGATTTTACTAGTCAACACATATAAAACTGTAATATGACTCTCTCAGAAAATAGTGCCTCAATATCACAATATAAAAACAGTAGAGATTGCCTTTTTAGTTATTTTTCTACCTCCCAGCTTTCCAATGAAGCATATCACACACTATGGTTAATCTGAAGGTCTTCAAATCCATATTAGCTCACTTTACATTTGGCTTTTATTTGTTAAAACAGTTTTTAATACATGCTCCAAGTTATATGACAAATATATTTTGCCTTGAAATAATTATCATTCCATTGTAACTTAAAAAATTTTTTTTTTCTTTAACCAGATTGTGGTTTATGCTCTTGGCCACTGCATTCTCAACTATTTGCAAGAGAATATGTAATTATTAAAAATTAATACAATCATTGAATTGATTCTTCAAGGTAAATTTGCCTTTTATCTACTTTCATGTGGTAATATGATCAGAACAGGTAAAAAGCTCCAGCTGAAGACAGTACATTTAAGTACGGAGCTGCTTTTCCTGATGTATGATACAGTTACAATCTGTGTTCATATAGGTCAGACATCAATATTTGTGATGTTGGTAATTAAAATTAATAAAATGATAAAAACCCATTGTACTGTTAGATAAAGAAAAGGTTAAAAGAAATTTAGACCAGAGCTACCATAATTTCCACTTGGATCTATGTGTAAGTGACTTTTGCTATACTATCTTCTACGGAATTTGGGAGGAAAACTGTTCTTGTTTACTTAATATCACTTATTAATATTAATTCACCAGTTATTCCAAGACACATACTTAAATTACTTCATTGTTTACTTGGAACCCCAAGCTTCCACGGTTTTTTTTTTGTTTTTTTTTTTTTGCGGTACGCGTACCTCTCACTCTTGTGGCCTCTCCCGTTGCAGAGCACAGGCTCCGGATGCGCAGGCTCAGCGGCCATGGCTCACGGGCCCAGCCACTCCGTGGCATGTGGGATCCTCCCAGACCGGGGCACGAACCCGTGTCCCCTGCATCAGCAGGTGGACTCTCAACCACTGCGCCACCAGGGAAGCCCCGTTTTTTGACAACTGTAAAATGGACTGCCCAAGTAGCCTTATATTTTATATTCATATTAAAAGTTGTACAGAAACACCCCGAAAGCAACCACCTCTTTGAAATGTAAGCACACACACAGAGGACTTCCTGATATAGCCCTCAGTATCACTGATAGACCATCTCCTAAATTAGTTTCTGGAAGAGAGCAATACTTTACCTTCAATAGTGAGAACTCACCTGATCACACAGGAAGCTACTGTTTTTAGTGCCAACTTTATCACAGTCACAGGGTTTGCAAACATCTATGGCTGAAGGATCTGCACCAACTTGTCGGAAAAAGTAATCCTTACACAGCTCACAGTTCCTCCCTGCATCGGGGAAAGGTTATGCGTTATGACTTCCAATTCATTAAAATCAGCTGCATAATTCAAAATTAAAGACTGTATTCCTTTGAGGGAATTCTATAATTTTAGGGATGTCCATTTTAATGCACCTTTCATCTCTACCTGCCAATTTAGTGATCCACAGCATATGAAACAATGAACCTGTTACAAATTGTGCTCTACTTCATTAAACTCCCATCTGTTATATAATACCACACTTCTAAAAAGCTGTGCTTTGTAGGGGCCCATACATTTTGAAAGAGTTTGTTTCCAAGCTTAAAATTCTGGTTTCTAAGACCAGGTACTGAATCTAAATCAAATATGAGAAATTTCTACATTCGTGGCAGATGATAACTCTACAGTTGGAAGCAAATAAGCATATATTATTCAAATATTTTTCCAGAACTAAATCTTATAAAATAGAAGACTGCTTTTAATGTAATTTATTATTTCATAGTTAATGTGATTAAAAGCAAATGCTTCTGTTAATACTTATGGCCATTATTTTTCATTTCAAATACCAAAATAGAATTTTATATTTAGCTACATCAAATAAATTTCATATTAAATATTAGACTACCTTGACACATTAGAAATATGAGGTAATTCCTATTGTTTACAATTTATTATTCAGAAAATTTCCCTTTCCATTTTATATAAGAAAGCAATCTAAACTACAGGGAGTTTCTAAACTAAATGTGAGTAGCATATCAGATCACTGAAACTGAAATAAAACTGAAGGCTATCAATTCCGCCTTTAAACATGATGCACTCTTCCTCAAATATTGCTGAAACTGGCCCAATGTTAGAAAACGATGAAAACAACTTAATCAAATGAAAAACTCACACTCTAATGGATCTTGGCTGAGGACAAATTAAATGGATTTATAATACGTCTAGAATATTTCCATTTCTATATGCTGAGGACTCCCAAATTTATATCTCCAGTGTGAAATCTCTCCTTTATTTATCATTCAATGAATATTTATTGAGTGATTACCATGTTCCAAACTCTGTGCTAAGGGCTGAGGAAAATACAAACTGCACCCTTTTCACAGAGTTACCTTATAGTCTAGCAGGTAAGATGAATCCTAATTAAATTATTACAGGAATAAATATATATTTACAAACTGTGCTAACCATAAGATGCCACTAAAGTATATAGATTATACTGATCCTCTCTGAAGCATCATGGAAGTCCTTTCTTTAAGAAAGGAGCTTCAGAACTGTGTTTCTGACTGCCCCAAAGAGAGTTTCTTCTTTGTTTCTTGGAAACACACAGTGAACTTGTCCAAAGCAGAACTTGCCATCTTCTCCTTCAATTTGATCCTCCTGTATTTCCTATCTCAATGGCTGGTACCAACGTTGATCGTGTTGCTCAAACCGGAATGTTAGGCATAAGTCTTGACTCTTCTTCCTTCCCTTACCTACACTCTGCACCTTGCTCAGAAAATGCTGTCACTGTCTACCCTAAGTGTCTATTGGATCCGCTCATCTCTATCCACACCACCTTAAATGTTTTCCTGCATTATTTCTCATCTGGACCATTGCAATATCTGACTAACGTTTTTTCCCAAACCACTTTTGACCCTCTTCAATCCATTCTCCACTTTATAACCAGATGGGTCTTTAAAAAACACAAAATTCCTTTCCTTAAGTGCCCTGAAATGGCATCTCCTTAACCTTAGGATAGAAGCCAATCTCTTTATCATGGTTTAGAGAGCCCTCCAGTATCTGGGCTCTGCCTTTCTTCCTAGTGCCTTTTCTAACTATCAGCCATTTGCACTTTCAACAGTTCTTCAAGGGCGCCATGTTTCTCTCTCCTCTAGGTCATTGCACAGCTGTTTCTCTTACTGGAAAACTTTGTTCACACTCCTAATCCCCAACCCTGCTCCTTCACCTGGTTAACTCCTACTATACTTCCCCATCTTAGCACTCATCAGACAACTTTTTAATTGTTCCTTTAATAGGATGCCTTTACCACCATGTAATAATCCATACAAAGACAAGAAAATTCATCATTTTGTTAATCCTTATATCCCCAGCCTAGCCAAGAGCTTGTCTCACTTTAGGTTATCAATAATTATCCAACAAATTCATTCATGCTTCAGAGTAGCACACTTTCAAACCCATCAGACTTGGGCCATTATATTTTACAAATTCATACATTGTCTATTTCTGCTTTTAACATATCAGCCTTTCAGAAAATAGTAATTTTTCAATGACTAGTCAAAATGCTGGATGGTTTTGGGGACAAGACTCTAATAATTATTTTATGTATTTAATGAACATTTTTAAAAAGAGTATTCCCTGATTACTAGAGTCCATACCAAATCTGAATGATTGTAAACCTCTCTACATGGGAATCCAGACATAATGGAAGATCAGAGGTCACACGGAAAACTTATTTCAAGGATATATATACTCAGAATAATACAGTAATTCCTGAGGTATCCAAAATATATTCATGATCTAATCAAATGATGTGAACTTATTTAAAAAGAAAAAAACATTTTCCTGAAAATATATAGTCTAAGACTAGAGTGTTATATCTGAAAACTACCTAATCATTTGGAACATGAAGATTCAGTAAACCAGAGTGGTTTTCAAACTTAATGGTATGAAAGCACTTTCTTAAATAAGATAGCAATAACATAACTTAAAATAATATGCATTATGTATAGAAGCACATGGGCTTCAAGACCAAGTCAGCTTCTCTTATTTGTGTTATTCGCTAGTTACCTGTAGTGTTATGCTCACAGTCATCACAAACTCCTCCACCTCCTCTGTGGTGTTCAAATGGAAAGGGATCCACTGAGATGTTGTAGTGGCAGCTTCTGGAATGGCTGTTGCATTCACAGGGTTTACAATTGAAGGCATGAACTTGATCACTTTGGCGAAAAGGCTTGTCATTATAAAGAGGCAGGCAGTGATCACACTAGAACAATAAAGTAATATCAGAATGATAAATATATAAAGTTGTGCTTTGTTTCTTCTTATTTATATATCCAGCACTTTCACTAGAAAGAAAGCTAATATCAAAGAGTTGAAAGTCAACAACTATTGTATTTTTAAAAGTGTTTTATAAATCATAAATTAGCATATTACAGTCATGGTAGTGCAGAATTGTTAAAGTGACAATGCAAGCTGAAACCATTTAAAGTGATCTTAATAACCAATGGGGAAAATTATGATTGTTCCACCACCTGAAATTTTTTGTGAAAACATTAAAAGCTTGACTTCCAAGTCCTGGTTCCACAAGTAAAGAGCTTGGAATTGCCACTCCATCATACTAAAAAATAAAAAGTTGAACAGACTGAAAAATCAACAACTCTCCCTGGATCCCTAAGTGGGGGACACAGGGCAAACATCTGTCCCCAAGATTGGAGAGACAGGCAAATAAAGGGAGTCTCAGCTATAGGATCAAAGACTCACTAGCAGAAACTTCCATGGGAACCAATGCTGGGGTAGAAAATCTGAATTATAATTGATATATTGCTGGAAGTTCACTGTGAACAAGTCTGATAATTGAAAACTCCAGGGTAGTGTAGTTATAAGGGGCCCTCACCATTCTGTGAGATTTTCTTCCAGCAGCTTGACCAGGTTCTCACAGTAAATGAACTCAGGGGAAAATCCCCAGGTGCTTCTGGCAGAGGGAGAAGAAAGGAAGCATTTCGAAGTACATCAGAGCACTCTGTTCTTAACGATATCTGCCTCAGGATAAATTACTTAACCAGAGCCTAACGGACCTAGAGAAAGGAAATACTCAACTCCAGCCCCCTCTAGTCACTCTATGCCACCTAAAGGGGAGGTGGGCAGAGGGGACAAAGAGGCATACATGAAGTTCACAGTCCAGAGGCAAAGGCTTACTAAAAGACTGAAAACTAAAGGGAAATAGAAAATAGTAAAACTAACATTTAATAATCATAAGACTATAGAACACTTGCCCTCCCCTCACTCCTCACCAGCACATTGCTAAAAACCTATTTACAGCAGTTCCTCTCATCTGGCACATCATGTCTGGCTTTCAATAAAAAAATTACAAGGCGTACCAGAAGGCAAAAAACACAGTTTGAACAGAAAAAGCAAGCATCAGAACATGACAGAGATGTTGATGTTAGAATCATCAGGCAAGGAATTTAAAATCACAGCATGAAAGAACAGATGGGCAATATAAGCAGAGTGAATGGAAATTCTACAAAAGAACCAAAAAGAAATACTAGAGATCAAAAACACTACCAGAAATGAAGAATGCCTCTGATGAGCTTAGTAGTAGATTGGATAAGGCTCGGGACAGAATCTCTGAGCTAGACGATATATCAATAGAAACCTCAAAAACTGAAAAGGAAAAAGAATGAAGACTGAAAAATTAGAACACACAATCCAAGGACTGTGGAACAACTACAAAAGGTGCAACATATGTATAATGGAAAGGCAACAAGAGGGAGAATGGAATAGAAGAAATATTTGAAACAATAATAATTGAGAATTTCCCCAACTTAATGTCAGACACCAAACCACAGATCCAAGAAACTCAGAAAACACCAAGAAAGATAAATGCCAAAAAACAAACAAAAAACCCCACTATACCTAAGCATATCATTTTCAAACTACAGAAGATCAAAGATAAAGAAAAAAATTCAGAAAGAGAAAACAAAGTTAAAATACACCTAACCTATATAGTAACAAAGAATTATATCTAACTTCTCCTCAGAAAACATGCAAGCAAGAAGAGAATTGTGTGAAGTACTTAAAATGTTGAGAGAAAAAAAACTACCAACCTAGAATTCTGTACTCTGCAAAATTATCTTACAAAAGTGAAGGAGAAATAAAGACTTGTCAGACAAACACAAATTGTGAAAATGTGTCACCAGTAGACCCTACTTGCAAGAAATGTTAAAAGAAGTTTTCTAGAGAAAAGGAAAATAATATACATCAGAAACTTGGATCTACATAAAGGAAGAGTATCAAAGAAGGATAAGTGAAGATAAAACTGTAAAAACTTCCTATCAGTTACAAATGTAAAGGGAAATAGAAAAACTAACATTTAATAAACTGTAATTTAATATTAGAAACTTTGAGAATTATTTTCCTTGTAAAAAATCATTCAGTATCTTGAATAATGCTTGCTTTCTTATTCTGTAAATTTCCATATTGAGCAAGCATCTTTTCTAAGCCTTGAGAATTGTCATACTCCTTTCTAAGTATGGATCAGCCTGCTTCCATCATTTTCATGTTTTTGCTTTCACTGATGTGCAATATCTCTGAGATTCCTTTAATGTAAAGTTTCTGTTGGCATCATTTCCTCTAGGACACCTTTACCTATTCATCACAACCAACGTCCTCATTTATGCTAAATTCACATTCATTAAGTTGCCCTGGCTGCATATATAAAGTATTCCAAATGGTGACAGTGATCAGCTATTTGTTCTCTAAAAAGAAATGTTTAATTGAAATTTCACTCCCCAAACATTCTTTCCTTCCATCTTTGTTGGCCAATTCTTCTTTTTTGAATATTCATATTTATAAAATGTCACATGGATTTATCACTTAAAAAGAGGTTAGACCACTACAAGCTTCTCTGTGAACGAACTGATTAATGGGTGTGCACTGACCAGTCACCAATAGAGTGAAAGAAGCTACATGATTGGTCACTGATCATGATGTGCAACAGTTATATATATAATTTGTAGACTGACAAGCCAGCAGCAAACTTTGTATTTTATGAAATTACTTACAGGTAATATACCATGATAACTAATATTTGAACCATGTTTTTAGAGGATTGGTGTTTAACTAAAACAGACTTGTTATGTACTGGATCAATTAAAGCTAGAAATTTTTTTTAATTAGTGCTTTTAGCATCTAATATACATATAATTTATGGACAAAGCAAAATTTATTCCATAGATTAAGGAACTATCGATGGGAACTGTGTTAAAATTTTAGCATAATTATGTATTTAATAAAAGTAATACTATCCTTTTCATAAAATAAATAAATGAAGTAGAAAATAAAAATCACTGATAATTCAACTGCCAAATGATAAGCTACAATATTTTAATGATTTTTTTCAAAACTTATAAATGTGTATTTTTTTCCTTTTTCTCAAAATTAGGAATACACAAAAACACACATATACACACATATAGCCCATACTATTACATAGTCTCTTATCATTAAATATCATGAATTTTATTGCATTACTTATCATATTATTCATAAAATAACTTAGTCAGTCTGCAACTACAGCAGAAACACTTTGCTTCTTCTAATTTTTTGTTTTTCTTGTGGATATTTCCTTAACAAAATTATAAGTGATAAAGTTGTATCATAAGAGTGTAAATATTTTAAAAGATTTTGTGAAATATGACCACTTTCTTCTAGAAAAATTAAACTTATTTATAATCCCACAAGTAGTATCTGAGAATGTCCATTTTCTTGTGTTCTGCTCAACTAAGTCTATGATTATCTCTTCACTATTTTGATTTTAGAAAAGTATCAATCACTGTTTCAGTATGTATGTTGTTGATTACTAGTAAGGTTTTATATTTTTCATCTAGTTTTGATAAAATATAATATTTTTGTGAGAAAATTGCTCATTTTTATTTTGCATATTCATTTTTTCTTATTGCTTTTAAATATCTTTTCATATATTAGGTACATTTTTCTTTGTCTGTCAAATAGTGAGGATTTAGTTCATAATTTTCAATATATACTTATATTTTATTTTCTTTTTCTACTTTACTTCTACATCATTGGCCAAAAATTTTAGCACCATAGTTAATAAATATGCTATAGTGGTGACCGTGGATGTATTTGTATTATTTCTGACTTTAATGGAAATGTCTTTAATATTACAACTTTTATAATGATGTTGACTATTGATTTTAGGTAGATGATCTTTATCACTTAAAAGGAGAAATCTCTATTCCAAAATAAACAAGGTGACTTTATATAAAAACAAAATATTGTCAATTTTATTAAATGTTCTGAATCAACTGACCTGTTGAACTGAAAAATTATGTTATAGGTTAAGAGGTTAATTAAAATCTATGCTTGCATTCTTAGAATAAACTCAACATCATTAATGGTAAATAATGGTTAAAGTTATGTAGGATTTCTGCATTTATAGTCATAAATTCTATTGCTCCACGTTTTTATACAGACATTAAAATAAATAAAGCCTTAAAACTTTAATAAGGAATAAATATGTATTTGTATTTATCAAGTTAATTTCAATGTCTGAATGAACAAATTTTCATTTTGTACACTAAAACCTATTATAGTTTGTCAAGTTACACTGCATTTAAATTATGATTGATTCTAGATAAGATTTGAAATAAATATGTATATAGCAATAAATATGTACATTCTTACCCTTTTTTTTTTTGGCTATAAAATACTTAATGTGACTTCTGACAGTACCCAACTTTTTCCATAGTCACATACATAAATTAGGAACCAGAAGAGTCAAACCATGTAAAATAAAGTATCAAAAAGTCTCCCCATATGTTCACAATAATAGTCCTTTGTTTTTTTTAATTTACATTTTTTAAAACTATTTTAGACAACAAATGTCATTCCCTTTTTCTATTTTCTGCAATAAATATCTACTATTTCAGAACAGTTTGACATATTTCATAATTATTATTGGAACAAACTCTAGTCAAAAGCATTTTTTCCAGTATTTATTTTGCCCTACTAGTTCATGGCTGAACAATTTATTCCCTTAATCTTTTTAAATGTAGAAAGAAAAAATATAAGAATTTAATTGTCCAATGTGCTGTTCTTTTATGGTATGCTGAAAAAGTTAGCATGAAAATGCATTGAGTCTTTCTACTTAGCTGAGGAGGAAAAGAAAAAAGACAGAGAAGAGAATGAGAATGTAATATTCAGTCAGTTTTCATGTCAGGTAAGGCTGCATTCTAATTATTGATAAAGTATGCATGCTTACATTTTGGCCTATTAAAAAAATCGGTATCATATTTATCTTGGAATGAAGAAGATTGTTTTCTGCAAGATCATTTATAACCCTTTGGGCTGGACAGCTGTCCCTCTTCTCTTCTCTCCCTGCACTCTATTAATACCTTGACCCTGCTCCTATCACTTTGAACTCAAATGATTGGTTTGCTTACATGCATCTTTCAGGAAATGCAAGTTACTGATTTTTATACTCCTGTAGTCATTCTCACAGTAGGAGTTTAATAGACAATTGCTAAGCTGCTAACTGAAAACTCACTTCTAATGATACTTATTTTGAAACAAAGTCATTCTTGAAAAACTTTAGACAGGGGTACAATGGGAACAATTAATAAACAGTAATGTTTATGTAAAGTGTTCACAATTGCATGGTATTTGATGACTTGCAATAAACCACCTAAAAATATAAAATGAAACACATTTTGTAAAAGATATGTAGCATTCAGTAGGGTATTGTCAACTATGGGTCTTTGGCCAAAAAAATTAAAAGTGGGGGAATTGACCTCTTTAAGTTTTCTCTCATCAGCAATAACCATTTGTAAATCAATTTATTTTGTATAGTCAAAGTTAGAAATTAGGCATAGGCTGAAGTCAGACATCTTAGTTCAATTATTGGTACTGCCACTAACTGTGAAAAGCAACATGAACTGCATACTTTCTATGTTCTGGGAACTATATTAAGCATTTAAAATGAATTATTACATTGAATCCTCTAGGCTTTGTATTATATGGTATCCCACATCTGATCTCTCTTCTTGATTTTGCTAGCCCTGTGTTTTTGTATAATTAATTCCATCTCTTTAAGGCTTATTTTTCTCATCTAACATGGGGGGTAATAATTCCTGCCTCTTAGAGATGTTGTAAAGTCCAAGTACTTAGCAGAGTGTCTGTCACATCATAAGCCCTCAGTAAACACTGTCTACTACTTTATTGTTAGATTAGCAATTGAGGATCAAAGAGGATAAGTAATGTGAAAACTACCATTGAACAGTAAGTCCCTGAGTCTACTTTAACTCTGAATCTCAGATTCCTCATCTCTAAAAGGAAGGCAATGTAACACAACACCTTAACTGTTACTGACTCAAAATAATCTGAGGATAAGTGGCAATATTTTAAAAATGATCTACAGCAGACAATAACACAACATTGTAAATCAACTATACTCCAATAAAAATTTTAAAAATAAATAAAAAATGCTCAACACAAAGCCTGGCACATACTACGCTTTCAAAATCTGGAAGTTACAAGATGGAGGAGGAGGAATGAGAAGAACAAGCAGGGTAAAAATCCAACAGAGGTGTTGATCTCAAGTTCAAATGACACCAGCAGTATGTAAGACAGTCCCTATGTAATATATTGTCTACAACCATTGATAGATTTTTGTGATCATAAACGTACTGGTCTGGTTTAGACGATGTAGCCTACAGAGTGGACCAAGGAGCAATTTATGACCAAAATGCATTTCTGGTTTATCATCTGTAGCTACAACTACTGAGGAGGTCCCTAGTAGCCATCTAGGCTAGGATCATTCCTAGTAGCCATCAGACATCACCAGAATATCATTTCTAGTAGCCCTAAGTGTGGATAAGAAGGATAGATGAATACTCACTCTGACCTCCTGGCTTTGGAGAAGAAAAATGGGCTTATTACATTTTCTTCCCCAGGTCAATTAGCCATGCAATTAACCTCATTCCCAAAGGTTTAAAAACTCTATCCCACTGCAAAACCTTGGCCAAATGCAAAATTTTGCTTCAATGCCTGAAGTCTATTTTTTTTACTTCATTTAAAAGTATTCTTATTGACGTCTGTGCTCTCCCAATGATGGTGTTAATATTATTCAAGTTACGCTTTCTTGCATAACTTGGTGGAAGTGATGATATGCAACCTGTGGTCCTGTCACACTGATTACAGAGGCAGTTTGTCTTCAACAAAGCAACTGTCGGCTGTTGGAGTTTGGGATGTTGCCTACATGAATTAGTGGAGTGAATCCAGCAAAAGCATTCCTTTGATATTCTTACGAACGTTTATGCTTTTAGACTGTGATCTAAAAAGATTCCTTTGAGATTTTATCCTTATTGTCAACTTAGAAGCCATTATCAAAAAGCCTTTTTGTAAATGATACTGAACTAAATACTTTATTGATATTCTAAAGATACAGTCCACGCTCCTTTAATGTTTAAAAACAAAGAGGAATTTGCCACTAACCTAATGGGTTGGTTTGGGTCTGACCAAGTAGTTGTTAGGTGGCTAGCCTTCTTTTTATGGACAATAAAAAACCTACAGAAATATTGGTAAGATTTTAGCCTTTTCTAGAGAAAGCAAGCATAGCTATCATTTTTCAACTCTCAAATTTTTTTTGGAAAAAAAAAAATTCTAACACTAGGGTGCAAGAGTTTGTAGAAAGGGCCAGTACAGACAATATTTCTAGGATGGGAGTTTGTCCACAGCTTTCAGGACAGCATATGTGTACATTCCACTGGACCCAACAATTCCACTGGGAATTCAGAAAAGTACATTTTTTTAAACTATTTGAGAAAGATTTTTTTATAATGTGGTCTTTATAATAGGAAAGAAAAGGATACAAGATAAATGTCCAAAAGTAAAGAAATGGCTGAAAAATATCATATATCTTCAAAGAAATATAATGCAACCATTCATAAGGACAAATGTAGATAAGTATTTATAATACAATTTGAACTTAAAAACCAAGTGAAAAGTAGTATGTAGAGTATAAGCCTATTTTCTAGATAAAGGTAGACTCATCTGTGAATATGAATACAGAGATAAAACTTTAAGAAGACAGAGATAGATGACACAGATTTCTTTAGTAGAATATCAATAATAAAATATCTGAAAGGATGTAAACTATTTGCCAAGGTTGTCTAGGGGCCGTAGGGTTACAGATGACTTGCTTTTTATAACATTTCTTTCCACAGTGTGCATTTATTACTAATGTATTAAAAATTGTGTTCAAATAAAATGCAACTGCACGGATGATTACAAGAAAATTATACATTATTTGCATCAGTTGCATGTACCATTTTGCTAAGAAAATTAAAATGTTCTTATTTTAAATTACACACAGATCAATAAGATACTACAGAGGAAATAACTCTCTTTTTGAGTATAATGTAGGCTGAAAGAGTACATGAATTACCAGTAAACAGAATATGATTTTTAAACGATAGAAAATTTTCAGAATGATGAGATTAACATATAGAAGCAAGGATTTTGAGAAATGACAGCTTAAATTTCTGTTTTAAAGTTTGATTTAAAACATACACAACTATGGCACCTTGACACACATTTTGGCCTCTGATATTAAGGATGAAGCTGTGTTTTTATCATTTTATGTGGTTTACAAAGACAGATAACAGAGAAGGAATACTCTGTAGTCTATTTTTTGGTTACAACATTTCATAAAATTGTTACATTTTTCATCTTATAATTCTGTTTCTCACAACTCCTTTACGATAATACAAAGAATATCGTGACAAAATGGAAGAAATAATAATTAAGGGCATGACGAGTAAATGTTTGAATTCTCACAATTATTTCTATCTTTTCCGTTAATGACTTTTAAAGTTTCATTTAAAATCCAGAAATAGTTGTATATCTTATATTCTGGTTCTGAACCAAATGTTTTTCCACCTAACGTTCTCCCAATCTCCAGTTGATCATTTGTCACTTTGGATTATGTTTCAGTTTCTTCTGTACCAACTGGATTCCCCTGATATGTCCCTGGTTGTTCAAATTATAAGGTTAGACACTGGTTATATCAGGGTGAGGACCTTTATCAACTGATTCATTTCATTGCTTTCATTCTGATAGCATCTTAAAGGCTACTAATCAACTCCCCTAAGTTGCAGCCAAATACTTTGACATGTTCAGGTAGACAAGTCACAGAATAATCATTGAATATACAAGACACTGATGACATTTATTTTACTACATTATGTATTAATATTACACAATGACATTTCTCTCTTCTGGACCATTAAACTGGAATAGTGTTCTTTTGTTACTATTACAGACTAGCAAAGACAGTCTTTCAAAGATTATCCACAGGTCCAAAAGCACTTTTATCAACGCTACTCCCATCAGTCTCAATTTTGATCTACTATTGCCAATATTTCAAATCTGATCCAAATTTACAGAAAAAGTACATACAAATAGTCCCATTTTCAAAAATGTAACTATAGCAGCAACACATTTCTTCAGTCACTTATCCAGCAATCTTAAATGCTCATTATGTGTCTTTGAAGGAAGGAAGAAGAAAATGTCCTCTTAGCCAAAAATACATAAGGGCCATGGGAAGATGGGAGGTGGATGGGGTCGTCCCACAAGTTACTAACAGAAGAGTTCAACAGACTCAACCGTCCAACAGACTCAATGCCCTTTGAAAGCTCAAGTTCATAATGATGACCATGAGTCATCAAAAACAACTTGTCTTTAACAGTCACAGGTTAAGAAAACGAGGAAGTGAACAATTTGTTTTTGAATGATTTCAGAAAACAGATTAAAACTTCTTTTAATGTTCATTTTAAAAGATCACATCTGGAAAATTTACAAAGAGTAGTTAATTCCGCAATTCTGGTAAATAAATGAAATAATCCTTTTTTTAAAGTCTAGTGCATACCATACAGGCTAAAATTTTAGAGGTGCAAAGAAGAACTATGGGTACTGACTTATCTCCTTAAGCATGCATAGAGAAAATAGCATTTTGTCTATACTTTTAAAATCACTGCAATTATCATAGAATATTATAATAGTACTTTACTTCTCCGTTGTCCTTGTTAGATTCTGAGCTTCCTTAAGCAGGAACCAGATTTTATTGATCTAATGAATCCCAGCATAATGGCTGGAACTTTGTAACTGCTCAATAAATGCTTACTGGGTGAGGGAATGAACAAATGAATGTATGAATGAGTGAATAAATCAATGAACGGTTGATGCAATGAAAGCTCATTTCTATCAGTGAATTCATTTCTTTCATTCCTGGCTCTAGCAAAAAAAACAGAAGTGAGACAAAATTATTTCCCTTCCTACCCTCAACAGTAAAATGCCCACAGATGTCTTTATCTAGGCAATGCTTCCCATGTACTAAGAATAGCTAAGGCTTACGGTGTCAGGCCTAAGTGCTTCATATACATTTGATGACTAAATCTCTCCAACAACCTATGGAGTAGTAGCTGCTATTACCTCCATTTTACAACTGAGAAAACTGAAGAATAGGAAAGAAATTGAATAAATTTCTAAAATCATCCAGTAGAATGTCAACTAGTATAAACTAGAATGTAAAAATTTCTAAGGGCAGAAAAGTTTGTTGGTTTTTATTCATTACTGTATTTCCAGGGCCTAGAGGAAGCCCTAACACATAGGAGGTATTCAATTTAGATACACAAATGATAGATACATATGTACATACACACATAGGTAGATAGATAGCCCTTGCTCCTAATCCCCATGCTAGACTGTCTCCAGGGATAGAAAATGACCTCTGAGGGAGGGAGGTGTTGAGTGGATTCACTATAGCTAGATGTCCATTCTTACCTCCTTCTGTTCAGTGTCTAAACTGGATGGCAGAGCCCAGGAAACCGAAACTAGGAGTCACCCCACTCCTGGCTGGAAAATTCAGAGGTATGTAGGCAGCCCCTGCCTCTATGGGAAGGGAAACAAGGCAATCTGTTTCAAAGTGAGAGATTATAAACTGCTCACTTTTTAGTCAGTATAGTACTACTTACTGAGCTAAAAGAGCTTATTTGTTACACTATTCCCAAATGGCCTAAATGAATTAGAGATCTTTGGAAGGTCTGTAAATTGCTCCTTTCTCCTCAGTAGAAGCCAGACCAGTATGTTGGAAATTTTGCCTTAAATCTCTAATAATAATAATTGTCCTCAGGCCCTATTCAAGCTTCCTCTTTCCTTCGAATGTAGTGGTAGTTGTAATTCAAATGATGCCATTTCATGTAATTTCTTTTGTCTACTAGATAGAGAAATCATCTTTATAAACATAAAAACTTCAGTGTACTCATGTAACTATTTTTTCCAATAGAAGTTTCTCTAGGTATCTCTAACGTTCCAATCATAAAGGTATTGTTACACAAACTTGTTAATTTATCATCATGATAGATTGTGTGGGGTGGGTGTGGAAGCATAGATAAAACTTCCAACTCTGGAGACAATCTAGACAGAAAATGGCTGAATGCTTTGTACACAATAAGTGATCAATATATGTTTGATAAATGCATGAATGTATGGAGGAATGACCTAATAGATTGCTTACATTTATAACATGCTGCAGGATGGTACCTTAGTACGTGCAGTATTTAATTAAATAGTAACATAAAAGGTTTAAAGGTAAATGCAATATTTTACCTGCAGAATTTTACCCGTGGATTACTATGTAATGTTAATTAGCAAATTTAAAACAATTACCATGCTTCACCATTGAAAAGACAGAAATGTTCATGTATTTAGCCTTCAATGATATATTCCTTTCTCAGTAATTATCTTTCCCCTAGTTAGAAATTCTCATATAATTAAAGTGCCCACAGAAAAATTGTACTTACCTGCTTTGTAGGTGCTAAAATTAATAGCATCAATTAAATAACTACTAATACTATTCGACAATACTGATCAGACATTGGTGGCAATACAATGATTGTGAATACTTAATATACAAAGCCTGTCTGGCAATTCAACTATTAATATGTGGTGGCTACTTTTAGAAACTTTCTAATTCATGCAATGCATTGTCTGTACCTCTACAGGCACTGTGCAATGATTAGAAAATCATCCAATAAAACAAATTTTAATAATGTGTGAAACAAAATCTACACTTGCAAAAGTAGACTGTAGGCAGAATTATTCAGACAACTGATTCAGTTCTACACATCGTCTCTGTATAAATATAACTGATAGCCTATGTACTTTTAAGCACAGGGTTTTTTACCATGTGATTTGTGAATACAGACCATCTAACTACGGCTAGTCGTTGAATGAAGCAGAAGCACCTGGATGATGGGCTCCAGAGTTTTATTCATTAATTTTGAATATTGATGGTGTTTGATATTTGATTTTTCCCTTGAGCTTTCTGTTCTTTTTTTCCCCCCTTTCTTTTTATTGTGTGACTTGTTCAGTGCACTAAAAAGACACATGTGAAGATACAACATGTTCCCCCAAGAGTCCATAAGGAGGACTTTAAGATTTGCTCAAGTTTGTGGGTAGTGGCCAAGCCAAAGCAATTCTACTGTGTAATATAATAATTTAACCCTGTTTGTGGGCCAGAAAATATGGCCTGGAGTAAAGAACACATTTGTATAGTATAAACTGCATATTTTGAAAAGAAACTTAATGAAAAAGAAATGGATTATATTAAAAATGTTCTTTACATGCAACTGTTCCAAATAATATACATAATACAAAATATGGATTCATATATTAAGAAGCATGATCCATTATCTCTGTCGTTTAGTTTAATGAGTAGACATAAAAATACATTTGAGTTACTATTTGGATATAAAGCCAACTTACATTCCAAATTTTATCCAGTGCTAGACATGAGTACTACATTAGTAAATTAAAAATTCTTTTATTAGTATAGTTGCGTTTAATTTTTCCTTTTAAGATTTAAAATGTCAACAATATTTGTTGACAAACTGTCAGCCTGAATCACTTGTTTGTATTAAAGTCATCTCCATTTATTATAGTAATTAGTGTCTTCCAGGGAATCTTTTTTGAATTTCATAAATGAAAGTCCGTCAGTATTTTCAAATACTTGCACCTATAATCAAGATTTTATGGTTGTACTCTAGCATAAGGCTCTACATATAGAAGGCATTTCATAAATATTTGTTAAATGAAGAGAGCAAATGATGAAGCTTCACTTTAGAACAATAAGGGTAGACAGTAATCATTAATTTTGTAATGGTTATTCCATGCTGAAGAGAGTAGCATCACCTCCACTGTCTTTACCGATAGGATGAATACTTAACGTAGATAATATGTTCCTAATAGATTAATAAATCAAATTATTATATTTTAGGAAAATTATGTTGAGATATTTAAGACATGCAAAATTTATAAAAACAGCAAATTGTGTTCCTTATTCACCACCTGATGAAAATAAAATAAAATGCTGTATACATTCCACCCTACCAATAACATCTGAAATTAGTAATATTCATTCACAAGTATTTCTTGATACTTATACTTTATATTTTTGTATTACTTGTAACATAGTATTGTTCTACATGGTTTTAATTTTACATAAATGGTATGTTGTATGTATTATTCTAAAACAAGCTTTTTGCACTCCATTGTTTGAGAAGTCTAATGTTAACACAATACCTATATTCATTCATATCCACTGCTGTATTTCCTTTAAATATTTGCAAATTGTTTTTCCACAGTGGTGGCACCTTCCCATCAGTGGCGTATCAGTGCTCAGTACGTAATTCACATCTTTGTCAGCATCTGAAATTTTCAGATTTTTTCATCTTTACCAACCTCATGGGTATAAACCGTTATCTCATAGTTTTGGTTACTTTATCAATAACCAGTAAAGGTTCAGATGTTTTCATATGTAGATTGACCATTTAAGTTGCCACTTCTGGCCTCTTCTGTGAATTACCCATTCGTTATTTTGGTAAGTTTTTCAATTAGTTTGTATGATTTAAAAGTTCCCTTTGCTATATGCATTGTGTTGCCAATATCATCTGCTAGTCTGTAGTTTTTCTTTCTTTTCTTAAAAAGGTAGCTTTTGATGATTAGAAGTTTCTAATTTTAACATAGCCACGTTTACCAATTTCTTCCTTTGTTAGTTTGTGCTTCATGTGCCCAAAAGTCCAAGGGAAAAATGTTATTTATCTTCATAATAAGACATTATTGCGAAGGGCAAGACCCTGCCACTATCTTCCCCAAATTTATTTCCACTGTTTTCACTCCTCTAATCATCTTTATGTTAGAATAAGTTTGTCAAGTCACAGAAAAAAAATCTGTTGTAATATTTTGATTAGAATTAAACTGAATTTATATTATGATTGGGGAGAATTGACATCTGTTATATTAAATCTTCCTCTACATGAGCATGGTGTGGTTCTCCAATAATTTAGGTCTTTTAAATATTTTTCAATAATGTTTCCACCATACACATCATTTGGTAGGTTTTGCTTTGGATATTCCTATTCGTCTGATCCACCAAAATATGTACTCCTATATACACGTATAAAATATCCTCCCACAGTTGGAACCAAGTGGTCTGAGAGCACACATTGTATGCTTTCTTTTAAGTTTGTTCAGGTGCGTTTTATGGCCCAGAATGTGGTTAATCTAGTGAATGTTCCAAGTGAGCTTGAGAAGAATGCATATTCTGCAATTGTTGGACAAAGTAATCTACAGGTGTTCAATTATATATCCAGTTGATTGAAAGTGTTGTTGAATTCAACTATGCCCTTACAGATTTTCTGCCTACTGGATCTGCCCATTTCTGAGAGAGGGGTGCTGAAGACTCTAACTATGACAGTGACTGCATCTATTTGTACTTCCTCTTCTATCAGTTTCTGCCTTGTGTACTTTGATGCTCTGTTGTTAGGCACAAGCACATTAATGATTGTTATGTCTCCTTGTAGATTTGACCCTTTTACCACTATGTAATACCCCATCTTATCACTAATAATTTTCCTTACTCTTAACTGTGCTCTGTCTGAAATTAATATTTCAGTATTTACTCTAGTGTTCGTTTGATTAGTGTTAACATGATATATCTTTCTCCATTTCTTTACTTTTAATCTATATGTGTCTTTATATTTAATGTGGGTTTCTTGTAGACAATGTATAGTTGTGTCATGTTTTTGATCCTCTCTGACAAACTCTTTTAATTGATGTTTAGGCCATTGATGTTTAAAGTAATTACTGACATATTTGGAGTAATGCCTACTGTATCTGTTACTCTTTTCTATTCATTGCCCTCATTCTTTGATTCTATTTTTGTCTTCCACTCTTTCTGCCTTTTGTTGTTTTAACTGTGCATTTGATGTGATTCCATTTGCTCTCTTTTCTCAGCATATCAATTATCCTTTTCTTTTTTTTTTTTTACTTTTTAAAAAAGTGGATGTCCTAGAGTTTGTAATATGCATTTCCAACTAATTTACAATAATTTACAATTAATCTAAGTCCACTTTCAAATAACACTACACCACTTCATGGGTAGAATAAGTACTTTAACAAAACAAAGCACCCCTGGATCCTCTCTTCTGTCCCTTGTATCACTGTTGCCACTTGATTCACTAATACATAAGCTATAATCATCAAGTATGGAGTTGGCCAAAAAGTTCATCCAGGTTTTCCATCTTACTGAAAAATCCGAACGAACTTTTTGGCCAACCCAACATATCGTGCAATTATTTTGAACAAATTTTTATCTTTTAGATCAATTAAAATAAGAAAAACAAATGTTTTATTTTATCTTCACTTATTTCATCTCTAAGTCACTTCCTTTCTTTATGTAGATCCAAGCTTCTGATCTATATCATTCTCCTTCTCTCTGAAGAACTTCTTTGTTCTCTGAAGAACTCTCTGAAGAATTTCTTGCAAACAAGTCTACTGACAACAAATTCCCTCAACTTTGTTTGAGAAAGTTTTCACTTCTCCTTCACTTTCGAAGGATAATTTTGCAAGTTACAGAATTCTAGGTTGGTGGGTTGTGTCTCTCAACACTTGAAATATTTAATTTTCCTTGTGTGCATGGTTTCTGAGACGTCAGAAGTAATTCTTATCTTTATTCCTCTATAGGTTAGGTGTGTTTTTTTTTTCTGGTTTCTTTTCAGATTTTTTCTTTATCTTTTATTTCCTGTGGTTTGAATATGATATACCTGGGTGTAAATTTTTGGAATTTATTTTGCTTGGTGTTCTCAGGCTTTTGGGATTAGTGGTTTGGTGTCTGACATTCATTTGGGAAATTCTCAGTCATTATTGCTTCTTCTTTTCCATTTCTTTCTTCTCTTTCTAGTATTTCCATTATGCATATATTATATCTTTTGTAACTGTCCCACAGTTCTTAGATATTCTTCTTTTTTTAAAATAATTTTTCTCTTTGCTATTCAGTTTTGGAAGTTTCTATTGACATATTCTCAAGCTCAGAGATTCTTTCTTCAGCCGTGTCCAGTCTGCTAATGAATCCATCAAAGACATCCTTCATTCCTGTTATAGTGTTTTTGATCTCTACCATCTCTTTTTTTTTTTTAGAATTTCCATCTTTCTGCTTACATTACCCATCTGTTCTTGTGTATTATATCATTTTCCCATTAGAACCTGTAGCATATTAATTATAGTTGTTTTAACTTCCCAATCTGATAATTCCAACATTTCTACTATATCTGAATCTGGATCTGAAGTTTGCTCTGTCTCTTTAAACTTTACTTTTGGTCTTTTAGTATGCCTTTTAATTTTTTTTTGAAAACTGTACATTATGTACTGGATTAAAGGAACTCCATAAAAATATGCCTTTAGTGATGTGGTCTAAGGTGTGGGGTGTGGAGAAGTGTTCAATAGCCCTATAATTAGGTCTCAGGCTTTTAATGAGTGTGTAACAATCCCTCAGTCTGACCCCTTAGACACAGCAGGATGACTAGAGGGGGCTGGAGTCGAATATTTTCCTTTCCCTTAATTGTATTTTAATGTCCATTTTAGGAGTATCTTGCTATTTCATACACTCCACCATCTATAATGTTATTATTAATAGAGTTTACATTTATTATTAAATATATCATTATTAAACAATATTATTATTTAATATAGCTTATATATATT
Source organism: Delphinus delphis (assembly GCF_949987515.2). Classification (NCBI taxonomy): domain Eukaryota; kingdom Metazoa; phylum Chordata; class Mammalia; order Artiodactyla; family Delphinidae; genus Delphinus; species Delphinus delphis. Next base: position 169,866,476 of record NC_082683.1, on the reverse strand, counting down.
TACTGGTTCACTTGCTTATAATTCCTTCTTGCACATCAGGCCTTTTTTTCTGAAATCATTGTATTTCTTTATGAAGTATAGCCTTTAAAAATTCTTTTAGTGAATCTACTGGTGGTAAAGTTGATAAATTTTTGTTAGACAAAAATGTATTTTTTCTCCCTTGTTGTTAATTGATAGTTTAGCTACAAATACAATTCTAGGTTTGTTGGTTACTTTCTCTTTGGAATTCAGAGGTATTGCACTATTCCACTGTCTTCTGGCTTCTATTGTGGATTGAGATATCCAATGTCACAGTTTCTTATAAATTCAGATCTATAAATAATTTATCTTTCTCTCTGGTTACTTTTTAGTATCCACTCTTGGTCTCTGATGATCATCAGATTCATTATATCTTACCTATGTATTTTTTTCATAGTCTACTTAGGATTCAGAAGGATCATGCCATTCCTCAGCTTTGGACAATTATTTACCCTTATCCCCTTAAATATCATATTTCTTCATTTGTATATGTTCATCATCTCTATTTACTTCTTCTATAAAGCTGTCTCAATCTATCCCCTTGATCCTAACCTCTTTTTCACATTTTAAACTTGCATTTTAAAGACATGTATGTATATACCTATCTCAGGGAAACAAGTATAAGTGTTTTTCAAAGATTAATAATATCATCCACGTGTCAGATAGGAAATGAAATTCTTGACCTTGACTCACTAAATGTACCTCTAATGGAGATTCTATAATACTAACTGCCAGAATGCTAGTTACGTGAAAATGAATTAATTCATTAGTGTTACAAAACTATCGTATAAAATGAAATACATTTACAGTAAAAAATTTCTGTGAGCAAAAAGAAAACATAAGAAGTCATAAAGCTTGATGTGTAATAAAAATATGACAGAAGTTAGTCATGATGACTCATACTTCTGGACTTCAGTGCTCTAAAGGAATACACTCTCTCAAATAACAGGAAATATTCATTTACATAAAAAGCAATGTAGAGTGTGACGCTGGCACCATTCAAATTATTGAATGGTAGGAAAGTTTATTATATAAAATGCTTTAAGCTGGCTCTGCTATTTATAATACTAACAAAAACGCATACTGATGGTGCGATTTTAGTTAAAATTCATAAAATCCATGATTAATGTTATCAAAGGGTCACAAATCAGAGCCACAGAATAAAGGAAGTATTCATGGTTCCTAATAAATTGCTCTGTGAATGCTTGACCACCCCTGCAGACAATGATGTCACACGATGATGAAAGACTAGTTAAGTAGCCAACAAAGTGCGCGTGCTTGGCAGAGGCAGTGGTCAGCGCATCATTTTTGGCCCAGAGCCCTTGAAAGGTGCATGCAGCTATTAAAAGAAAATGAAAAATTCTAAGGATGCAAGTTTCAATGGATAACACTTTTCTTAAAGCTAGATTCTATCAATACTTGAACTCTTAGACCAGGTAAAGAAAGTGCCAGACAGGAGGAGAAAAGAAGTAAGACCTATATTGTAGCTATGCCACCATGTTAGTTGACGTAGGCTAGTTAGTTCCATACACAAGCTTCCAATTCCTAGGTTGTATTCTGCCATGATCTTAACACATATTTTTTGATAGTTATAATGGACTTCCTGAGCAGGTGGACCAGAGGTACTTTATTACAATAAAGCTAATAATATGACTAGTTAGGAAATGATCTATAAAGTACAAAGGAGTTGTCGGGATGGGATGTAGAAGCTGTCAATGACAAATTGGCCCTTGCCATGGGCACTGGCCATCTACCTCCACAAGGATTAAATTATGTGCTGCTGCAGCTGCTGACTTTCAACACTCCCTGAAAGGAGTTCAGGTGGAGAGCAGCAATGAGGCACTCTGTGCTCTGGGAAAAATGGGTAGAACAGGTCTTCAGATAGATATTTTCAGGAGCCAATTTTACGAGCCCAATTCTTGTATCTCCTCATATCTAGAAAAGCACTAAAATCTTTCCTGGTGACGTCTGCTCCTCGTGACTAGCAGAGACCTTCTGCAAAACAATATGTGCTCGACCGCATGTACTCCCCCTTCACCAAAATCACATATATACTGACCTACCTGCCTACCTCTTTGGAGCAGTTTCTCAGAGCTATCTGGGATGCTGTCTCCTGGGCTACAGTCCTCATTTTGCCTCAAATAAAACTTAACTCACAACTCTCATGTTGTGCATTTTTTAGGTCGACAAAGCCTATGTACCAAAATAACACATATTGAATAACTCCATGATATGAAATTTTAGAACAGGCAAAATTAACCTACAGTGACATTGAACAGATTGGTGGTTTCCTAGGATTGAGATTTGGGAGGAGACATTGACTACGAAGGAACACAAAAGAGTGGGGAGACGAAAACATTCTATATCTTGATCATGGTGGTTATTACATGAGGGGATACATTTGCCAAAACTCATCAAACTATACATTTTTTTTTTTTTTTTTTTTTTGCGGTACGCGGGCCTCTCACTGTTGTGGCCTCTCCCGTTGCGGAGCACAGGCTCCGGACGTGCAGGCTCAGCGGCCATGGCTCACGGGCCCAGCCGCTCCGCGGCATGTGGGATCTTCCCGGACCGGGGCACGAACCCGTGTCCCCTGCAACGGCAGGCGGACTCTCAACTGCTGCGCCACCAGGGAAGCCCCAAACTATATATTTTTAAATGGGTATACTCTATTGTACGCAAATTATACTTCAAGAAAGTTGATTTAAAAAGGAAAAACAGTAGTTCTGCAAGATGTTCCCATGAGTCATATTTGGTAAAGGGGACAAGAAATCTCTTTGTGTTATTTCTTACACTAGCATATGAATTTACAATTATCTCAAAAAATTATTGATGTTAAAAATACATAAATGAAAATAATTATCCAAATAAAATAAAATTACTCATTTTAAAACAGTATCAACAATCATATGATCCATGCAAGTTCAATGCCATGTAATCCTGAAATCTACTTTAAAACATTCAACTCTGCTCAAAAGTTTTTGAATAGCGTCCAGTCTGTTGGGATTTGTTTTTCTATAGATTAATCCTAAAATGGATCAGTAAATTAATTACTCACTGCTTCAGTCATTTGGAGGGAAGAAATGTAGCAGTACGCAAAAATTATTCTCTATTAATGAACTATGCCATTCTAATTTATTGCATACATAATACATGAAAGTCAAAGCCTTAAAATTGCCAATACCATACCAAAATATGTCAGTTCCCAGTCCAACAGCACTGAGCAGAGTCAGTCAGTCTCCCGAAGATAAATGCTTTAGGTTTCACAAAACGTTTAAGAAAAAGTAAGTGTGCCTTTAAGTTCATCTTAGAATCAGTGGTGTTTTTGGTAATAGATTTTCTTGAGTTGTTTTTGGTTATTTGTTAGTTTTATAATTTTATGAATGCACAAAATAAATAGGAGCTAATAGACTGCCAATCCAGCTATAGATTGGCATAGACTGCCAATCCAGCTATACCCAAAATAAATAATCATGTATTCTGGCTACTAGTGTAAGTCTCAATTAGTGAGTTCTGTTTTTTAGGGTTCAGAAGTTTAAAAGTGTCTGAAGACAGGTAGTTAACATGAATGAGGTCACCAAGATATAAAGCTAAGGACAGTCGTAAATTTAGCAGCAACTGAACAGTGATAATGCTCTGAAGATGGTAATTGCTACCCTGAGTTAGCCAACTGTTGCCATGGGGAACATGGGCATAGTATTGGACTACTTTCTAATTAAGAGAATTCAGAGGTGTAACCAAAAAAAAAAAAAGAAAGAAAGAAAAGTGAAAACTTTTGTTGGAAAATAAAGAAAAAACTATTTAAACACTGTTCCCACCTGAGGACCACCAGCTCCTAACATCAACTTTATAAACAACTAAAGAATGTTTCATACAGAAAATTCTCTAGAATGGCTCCACATATGAACTTGCTTCTGAATTCACCATTCCATTCCTTTCCCCCGACTTCATTCATTTTCACTTCCGCTAAAAACACTTTCTCATAGGACTGACAATTGCCCAGAACTGGCATATTCTCAAATCTTACGTTTTCATCTGTTTACCAAATGGCTGTAATATAATTCACAAAAGCCCTGTTTATTGAGTAATATTATTAATGGCTAGCATAATACTGTGAAATTGAAGACATTCTTTTTGGATTATGTCCAGATCTTTAAAAAGAACATTGGTTCCAATAGGATATGAATGGCTTATATACCAAAACTTATTATTTTAAAAAGTGGAACAACGTGAAAAGCATTTGAATAAATATATTTTCAAATTATTTTAAGACAACTTTTTCAGATACCTAAGTCCCACATGTATTAAAATATCTAGAATGATAACAAAAGAGAAGCTCATGCTATGAATGCATTATAAAATCATTTTTTATTTTCAACACATGGTTGAAAATATCATAAGACTGAGAAATCATTCAACTTAACAGTCTATTTATTTTTTCCCTTCAGCTGCATTTGCCAAAACTTTGGTAAGTGAATGATATTTGTTGCTTTTTTATTTATGGCTACAGTCACAAATTATCAAAATATGACAGGAGGAAAATAACAGAAAAGTCAACTTTGAAACTTTTGTTTTCAAAAGGCACTTAGTGTCGAAACAAGAAGCATTAAAACATATTCTCAACCTAAAGTATAGTTAATTATTTCACTAGTTCATAATCCAACAGTCACCACCTGAGACCAAGTCTGAAAATCCCAACTTGACTTCTGAAACCAATCATAAGCTGTGATACATTTAATGGCTCTATTTTTAAGGGGAAGCATGAAATCATGCAAGAATCATAAAATATCATTTAACCATGAGCAGTTAAAGAGAGAGAAAAAGGAAAAAATGGAATGAGGCATGGAGAGGAAGAGAGATGGGGGTGAGGGCAGAGGAGAGGAACTAACTAGTCAAAATAAAGCAAGAGAAGCTCAGATAACAACATATCAAATGAATGTATTAGCCAGTCCTCAGTTTGCATTTACTAGACAGATTCAGATCAAAGTGCCCTATTCAATTCATCCCAGAGCATTTTTTAGTTAGGTAATTAATAGGTTTGGAGAGGAAGGGTGACGTTAATGAAAGAAATCACTGACTGCCAGGAAAGAAGTGTCTATCTTAAAGGATTAAAAGGAGAAGACACTAAGAAAAACCAAATAACTGTCACTTTAAAATCAAGAACAAATCAAAATCCCCAAAATTTAAACACACAATTATGGCTGAATAAAAAGTGAGTCAATCAAGTTAATCCAATTAATTTCCTTTCTGCGACAACATGATAAGCCATACAATGAAACATTAAAATCAATGCTTTTTCAAAAGATTTGTTTTCATGATATACTAATCAAATCAAACTCAAAGCCTCCAGTGTGAGATATCCAAAAACTGTAGAAGATTCCTTTTTTCAGAGGGATTATCAACTAATGGGGAAGACTAAATGTATAAATAAAAAGATCAGCAGTATAAAGCAATGATCTGGAGAAAAAGTTGAAAGGGGCCTCTGAATTAGAACATGAAAGTTTTGGTTTGAGCACACAGAAAGAAAGGTGGCTGTAACCAAATCAAAGACCATGAGTTGAAACTGAAGATCAGCATTACATCCTAAATGTGCCAGAGGAAGCCTGCATTTTAGATCATATTCTTGCCATTGAACTATATGCACTAATGTTGCAGTCAAAAACAAATTAGATTAAGAATCTCAGACGACAGAAATGGAGTTTGCCAAACCTTTTACAGATGGTCTTAAAAGAATAAGATATTCCATGAAATTCTAAAACAAACTACACAGAGAAGTGAAGTGACTAACGAAACAAGTCAGGGAAAGATCTAGGAGGCAAGAAAGCTCACAAGTCATACAGGAGTCCAGAGACAGTGCTATTATTTTAAAAGCTAAAATACACTAACCTATAATCCCATATTTATGTAACCACAGATACAGATACAACCATTCCATACTCTTGTCAATGCAGAATTGCTTTTTAGAATGACAACTACATAGTGTAACTCACTGTATTTACAACTTTACTTTAATATACATATGGCCAAATTACCCTCCAAAATTTTTGTACCAATTGGTAGTTCCGTCAATGATATATAAAAAGTTCACATTCTCACAAACCTAAACGTTACCAGTTTTGAAACTTTTTGCTAATTTGATAGGTTAAAAACAATATTTTATTATAATTTGCAATTTTCTAATTAAAACTGAGGTTGGGTAAACTTTCATATGTTTGTTGAAAATTGTCAGTTCTTCTTTGTAAAATACTTAACATATTTGCTCCTTATTATTATTATTTTTCTAATTATTCTTAAAGTGTTTTTGTGTATTAGAGTTTGTGACATAATAAAATATATTATATTTTTGGGCTCTGGCACACAGCTCCTAAAACTCTTGTAATTTCCTAACTGACAAGAATGATAGGGACATATCTTGTTATAATATTTGGTTTCTGTCCCCAGTTCCTAAAATAGCTCCAGAACAAAAAGGTAAAAGAGCATCTTTTTTTTACTCATAACAAGTCCCTTTCAACCCCACCTGAGTTTATTTTAATGAGGTGATTTTTGGAAACACCCTAAGAACAGGGGCTGGTTGCCAGGGTTAGAGGGTTGGAACTTTCAGCCCCATCTCTGGATCTCCAGGGAGGGACAGGGCCTAGAGGTCAAGTTCAATCACCAACGGCCAATGATTTAATCAATCATGCATAGTGAAGCTTCCATAAGAACTCTGGCTGAAGAGGTTCAGAGAGCCCACAGATTGATAAACACATTGAGGTGCTGGGAGGGTGGCATGGTCAGAGAGGACACGGAAGCTCTGCGCCCCTTCCTCCTTACCTTCCCTATGCATCCCTTCCATCTGGGCTGTTCCTGAGTTGCATCCTTTTATAATAAATGGTCATCTAATAAGTAAAGTATTTACTTGAGTTTTGTGAGCCATTCTAGTAAATTATCAAACCAAAAAGGGGGTTGGGGAACTCCCAATTTGCAGCTAAGTCAGACCGAAGTTGTAGTTAACCTGGGGACCCACTACTTGCAGCTGGCATCTAAAGTGAGAGCTCCTCTGGTGGGACTGACCTCTAAACCCATGGGGTCTGTGATACTTCCAGTTAGTGTCAGAATTGAATTAAATTGTAGGACACCCAGTTGGTGTCCACAGAGAAGTGAATTGCTTTGTGTAGAAAAACCCCATGCATCTGGCGTCAGAAGTGTAAGCAGTAGTTGTAGAAGAACAGTGTGTTTTGCCTTTTCAGAGGGCTCTCAAATCTTTATCTGTTAATATGATGTAAATATTTTCTATCAGCCTCATCACTTATCATTACACTATAGTTATTTTAGTCCTTACACTATAAAGAATTTTAAATATTTATATGAAAAAAATGTCAATATTTTTTCATGACTCCTAATATGCTTCTTTGTTTTTTGTGTATTTCATATGCTACACTTATATAGACCCCCCCACCTGAGATTTAGAAACACTGTTCTAATCATTATTTTAATAAATTTAGTTATTTTTACACTTAATTCTTTAAGCACCTAGATTTTTGTACATGCCATGAGGTAGGCCTCGAACTTTATTTTCTTACAAATTGGCAGCCAATTGCTTCAAACACCATTTACTGAAGACTCCATACTCTTATTTTTGGTATGATTGTTACTGCTGCTGTAACCCTCTTTCATATGAGCTGTTACTGATGTTTATGCTGAATATTTCTAACAAGCCTCTCTCAAATTTTTTTCATTTACCTCTTATTCTTAATGATGTAGCTAAATTTCCACTTCAACTATGAAACTTACCCTGATGATCATAGACAAGCTAAAATAATGTAATTTCTAAGTAATTTTACTGTAGATTTTCAAATTAACTACTTAAAATTCCTGATATCAGTAATGAATTAAACTTGATTGATGGACGTACATAAAGATCTCTCTATGTACCTTTGCACAAATTTACCCTTTAGGTGTAGTAATGTGACCCTTTTTCTTTTAGCGCCATCTATTCAGTTACCTTAAAAATTGTTTTATAAAATATGATAAACATGAGATGCTGATGAAACAAAGATGAGAAAAGAAAGGAAAAAGAAAATCTCTGGGTTTAGTATTAGTTGTTATTTTCCTCTTAGAGTATTTTTAAATGAAATTTTCAAATTTATTGATGGCTTTAATTTTTCTCTATTAAAAGTTTTCTGAAATAATTAACATTTTAAGTTCATACCAATTTCCTTTTATTCAAACCCAGAAATTAGACCAAATCAAGTTTAAGGAATTTATATTCAACAACCCAACCCCTCTTTTTTGAGATTCCCATGCATAAACAGAGAACTCACATGAAGTCCTTCAGTGAAACTTTCCCGAGAGCAGAGGCATCTATAGGGCTGGCTTTTTGTGTCACAGTTATCAGCATGACCACGGCACTGACACCTGTGAACATGAGCGTCAGACAACTCCTTAGAAACACCAGCTCAATCATGAGTATATTTAAAGACCTACATATATATATATATATATATATATATATATATATCTCCACTATGTGAATCCAACAAGGGAGACAAATGTGTTAATCAACACAAAAATTAGTTTCTCTTTAATCATGTGTATATTCATAACAGTTTTAAATTAACTTAAGTACGGCAAGGATCGTCATTAATATCCAAACCACATTGACCATGAAGGAAATTTTCAAACCCATCTTGGGTTGTTTACACCTATGTTAACCATGTGACAAACCTGCCAAGAAAAGGCATTTACTGCAACTACTGACAACACAGTTAAGACTATACAGTTCAGAATAAACTGGAAAATAAAGTTAACAAATTCCAATTTTTTCCCCAAAATTAGATGGTGAAAATTTAATAGTATTATTTTTTCATTGTGCTATGACTTAACAAATAACACTTACATGTTGATATTCTGATCTGTTTTGAAAGATGTTCTTTATTCACAAGATATATCATTCTTCTAGTACAAACCAATTTTAAATATTGTCTATATATGCACTATTTCCATACTAGGGAGTATGCTGCCTCCTAGTTCTCCAGGTATTCATTTGTTTAAATTTGTTCTCAATTAGATCAGATATCTATAAATTAATTAGAGTATATGAGATTTTTCCTTTAAAGGAAAACAGATATTCCTCATAAAACTGTGAACTGTGGACTCAGGGAGACCAAGCCCAACACTTATAAACCAGCTGGTACTATAGTTGTAACTCTAAATCTAGCTCCTGCTCTTTGATTTCAAGAATACTTGAAAATTATATTCCAGAACAAACTAAGCAAAATATTTGGTAAATATTTTCTAAGTTGGATTCATAGTGTCATAACTTCTAAACCAAACAGCTTTTGAAAATTGATTTTATAACAATGTGATATTATGTACAGCAAAGACTTGCATACAAATCTCCCCACAAAATCTTAAGAGTATGAAACCAATTCAGTACATGAAGATTAGAATCTGGCTTGCTCTGAAATTTTAGTTAATGTATTTTAAAATAAGTATGACAAAAGTCTAATTAGAAACAATATTCATAATGAAAATCACACTTGAAACCTTGGTAATGAACACTACCTTCCAGTGATGGTGATTTCATTGACCCCGTAGTATCTGTGTCTGGGGCTGACAGAAGTCTCAGTTGTATGGTACTGTCCATGGAAATGAAGTCGTACTTGTGTGGCCTTTACAAACTCTTGAAGAGCTGGGGTATTATAGAAATTATTGTATCCAGGACGATGATTTGGTCCAGGTGTTAGGATGCTAAAGGTGACATTACCACGGGAATATGGAGTAAAACTGTTGATGAAATTTGAAACCATAAGATATTCATATTTTTGACAAAACAAAAATCACAACACAATATTAATAATAGCTTAAATTCTTCATGCTGGGAGAACAAACATATTCCATATATTTCATATACAAACAATATAAGAGCATTACAGAAAAATATAGTAAAACATTTCCTTGAGGACATAATAAAAATCCTATTAATATAGATAACTTGGTAGACAATCTGAAAATCAATTTTAAAGCACAAGTGAGACTGTAAGCAAGAGATACTCTAAAGTTTTACAAGAATTTTAAACATTGTTTAAAACTCAATTTAGGGAGGAGTCCTAGAAAAATCTGCCTTAAGAAAGTTGGTGGTAGAAGGAAGTCTCTACCAACCTGGTTAGCTTACATGTAGGTTACTACTGCTCATTAGTCTCTTAAAATTAACTCCTAAATACATTCAAAGACAATCATTTAAAAATATTCATACTTGGGAAGCTGAAGACAGTTGACAGAATCAGAATTTTCCAATTCTCCATTGTTTTTCATTCCGAAAGTGCTGCAATTTCTAGCAAAATACTGCCAATCCTCCCAGTCTAGGCTGTTGTCTTTCTTCCTTTGAATCCTTATTGCTGTTGGTTGTGGACTAGAGAACTGAATGATGATGTAAAACACCTGAAAACGGATGTTAATTATTGTCACTGAAGTTTTAAGTTTGACCCATCAGTATAAATCATGGAATTGTTAGATTCAAATATAATAACTTCCTTATAATGATAATTACCAAATATTTATTAGATATCCAGAAATTTCATAGCCATATAGTAAAGGCCACACATTCTATAATTGTAGATATGTCCCTCTTCTCAAGAATTTTATAAATTAAGGTGGAAATTAATATTAAGTTTGTTATAAAGATGAAAAAAGAACATTACTTATATGAAATAATTGTTATATATTTCTTCTTAAGTAGTAATTTAAAATAAGGACCTCAGTTTTTATTAATTTGTGCTACTTAATATTGAAACGATGTTTCAATATTTCATATAATTTTGACACAAATCTCTAATTTTTCTCTAAAATATTAGGTCCTACATACCTTCTTTGAAACATTTTTATTTCATACATTATAATACACTACTTTAGTAAGGTAATGGTCAATTGCCTAATTCAGTTTTCACTTTATAGTTGAAATGTGTCCCCAAATAGATGTGTTCAAGTACGAACTCTTGGTACTTGTGAATGTGACCTTATTTGAAAATAGGATCTTTGCAGATGTAAGTTAAGGGTCTCAAGGGGAGATAATCCTGGGTGTAGGATGGTCCTCATGAGAGAAGAAAGAGAAAGAATTGACATACACCCAGAAACAAGGAAGAAGGCCATCAAAAAAGGAAGTAGAGCTTGGAGTTATGCTGCCATGAACCAAGTAATGCCAGGAGCCACCAGAACCTGGAAAAGGCAAAGAAGGATTCTTCCCCAGGGTCTTCAGAGGGAGCATGGCCCTGTCAACACCTTGATTTCATACTACTGATATTCAGAACTATAAGAAATTTCTGTTGTGTAAAGCCATTCAATCTGTGGTCATTTGTTGAAGCCACCGCTGGAAACTAACACACATCCCACTGTTTCAAATTACCTGATACTGTCCATTTTCCAAATCTATTGAAATAGTCACTCCTTGATTAAGCTGGGTCATGTTCGTAAACACACGGGAAAGCCACGAAGTACCAATATTGTTATCATTGACAAAAGAAAGAGGATGGGCTTCAGGATTCAGCCGTAACACCCTATTATTGGTTGTGTCTTCTGCATCATTAGGAACACAGAATCGCTGTTCCAAACGAGGAACCCGAGGGTGGCTGCCAGGGCAACGGCAATGTGACTGGGTATGCAATCTGGGCAGATCTCCAGAGAAAACTTCCTGAATCTCTCTGTGGGAGTCAAGAAGCAGACGGTAAGGACCAATAGCTCAACAGTGACAGATCTTCTAAGAGGTGTTACCAATATCTATAACTATTTTGTTTTGATTTGCAGCCATTTAGCTTTAATAATTTTCTAAACAGAACATAAAATCAAAGTCATTCCTGGCCAAATAAACATACTCATTCTCAGAAAATGGATATCAAAAACATCAGTACATTTTTTTAAATGAAGTATAGTTGATTACAATGTTGTGTTAATTTCTGCTGTACAGCAAAGTGATTCAGTTATACCTGTACATACATTCTTTTTTATATTCTTTTCCATTATGGTTTATCACAGGATATTGAATATAGTTCCCTGTGCTATACAGCAGGACCTTGTTGTTTATCCATTCTAAAGATACCAGTTTGCATCTGCTAACCCCAAACTCCCACTCCATCCCTCCCCCACCCCGCTTGGCAACCACAAGTCTATTCTCTGTGTAAAAACAGTACTTTCTTAAGTGTTAACTTTGTACATCAAGAAGTATGAACAAGTCCTTGACTGATTATCAAGATATTTATTAAGATATAGTATTTTACTGGGCCTACTTGTAATAAAAACAAAGGCAACATTAACTTAGGTTGTTCAGCTGACTTACCACTGAGAGCGAACAATAATGTACTGAAAATAATGAAAGTTATAGATAGGGTCTCTCATTTATCCATGGGAAAGAAGTAAGAAAATAAGTATCATTTTATCTGCTGCTGTTTTAGGCAAAGGGACTGAGGCCAAGACCATTTGTCAATGGTTTCCTGTGACTCATCAGTACAGATTCTGGCACCCTAAGATGCTTCAATGGCTTCAGATCATATCGCCACTGCCAAGAGTCAAAGAAGAACGCCAGTTTCAGGCAGATATATTTAATTTTTCCATTAAGGGCAATATACTGATCTAGAGCAGAATCAATCATTCTATTTATAGGCATTCTTCCACATAGCACCTTTCCAGACATTTCAGATAGGCCAACACCAGTAACCCAGGTCTAAGTAGAGAGACTAGACTTCTCTCCAACCCCACTGAAGGCAATGGAGGAGGTAGGAAGCTTTTTCATTCACTAAATTGCATAAAGGCATGCCTTCTTCTTTAAATCTCATTCATAGTTTTCAATTGATATCACATGTTGCATGGGGCCAAAAGTGACCATCCAGTAAGACCTTTATCTCAGGGAAATCTTTATTTGCAATGCAATGCAATTCTCATCAGAATTTTAGACAAAGGTGATTTAAAAGATGGTGAGGCTAGTGGCAGTAAATCTCCCCAAGACTGTGTTTCAGTGGTACAGCATCCTATATTTAGGCATCTCTAGATCATATAGACGAATAAAAAAATGTGTATATTGCTAATGGACATACCACTGACCACTGCAGCACCACAAGAGCAACGCTTTTCAACTTTACAAGAGCTAGTCCTGTCATTTGGAAATTCACCATACTAATCTACATTTCCCTTAAAGAAATAGGAATAAACATTCTTCTTTTTGAAGTGAATAAGAGCAACTCATCCATACAACAATTTACTATTATATCAACAAATCATAACTTGGGAAACAAACTTCAGAGGATGTCTCAGGCAGAATTTCACTTTAACTTTCTGAACAGAATGGAAGCCTGCATGTCTTGAAAAATGCCTAAGAAAGATTTCCCACCTATTCTCAAGATGAGGAAATACTTCATTAAATATAGTCCAAGTCTACATAGTTATTTGTTCACTGGAAACAGAAATATATAACAATACTTCAGATTACTCACTCATCTTGTCTCCAAGCCTAATAGCCCAGTCTCTTGAGATCTTTCCATATATCAAAATAATTAATCATTTCCATTGTTCTACATTCTCTAGCACTTACAAATTCAGCAAAGCAATTTTAAAAGGCAGATATAGAAGTTTCTTTTTTTAATTTGAATTTTATTTTATTTATTTTTATACAGCAGGTTCTTATTAGTTATCTATTTTATACATATTAGTATATATATGTCAATCTCAATATCCCAGTTCATCCCACCACCACCACCCTTCCACCCCACTTTCCCCCCTTGGTGTCCATATGTTTGTCCTCTACATCTGTGTCTCTATTTCTGCCTTGCAAACTGGTTCATCTGTACCATTTTTCTAGATTCCAAATATATGCATTAATATATGATATTTGTTTTTCTCTTTCTGACCTACTTCACTCTGTATGAAACTTAAAAGCTTTTGCACAGCAAAGGAAACTATAAACAAGATGAAAAGAAAACCTGCAGAATGGAAGAAAATATTTGCAAATGAATCAATGGACAAAGGATTAATCTACAAAATATATAAACAGCCCATGCAGCTCAATATTAAAAGAAACAAACAACCCAATCCAAAAATGGGCAGAAGACCTAAATAGACATTTCTCCAAAGAAGACATACAGATGGCCAGGAAGCACATGAAAAGCTGCTCAACATCACTAATTATTAGAGAAATGCAAATCAAAACTACAATGAGGTATCACCTCACACCAGTTAGAATGGGCATTATCAGAAAATCTACAAACAACAAATGCTGGAGAGGGTGTGGAGAAAAGGGAACACTCTAGCACTGCTGGTAGGAATGTAAATAGATACAGCCACTATGGAGAACAGTATGGAGGTTCCTTAAAAAACTAAAAATAGAATTACCATATGACCCAGCCATCCCACTACTGGGCATATACCCAGAGAAAACCATAATTCAAAAAGACACACGCACCCCAATGTTCACTGCAGCACTATTTACAATAGCCAGGTCATGGAAGCAACCTAAATGCCCATCAGCAGATGAATAGATACAGATGTGGTACATATATACAATGGAATATTACTCAGCCATAAAAAGGTCATTTGTAGAGATGTGGATGGACCTAGAGATTATCATACAGAGTGAAGTATAGCAGTTTCTTAAGTATCAGAAACAACTTCATACAGAACATTTAAACAAATGTATCCCAAATTCTATAATACAACTTGTTCAAAAGTCTAGTTTTCTTAGAAAAAATCCTTTGTACAGAATTTGATCAATTTTATATTATGAGGAGTTACCCAATAGAGTAGCACTAGTGAATAACAACCATAGACTAAGCCACAGCAAATACTGTAAACATCAATTAGATGATGTTTCCCAAATACTGTAAAGATGGAAAATGCTGTAATCTTCATGATACTCGTACTTAAATGAATTTATCATTTACCCTTACACGTCAGGTATAAAGTTTTACGATCTGCTTACCTGTTTGTAAGTGCCACTTGGTATAATCGAAAATCTTGCATTCTTCCAACAAATTGCTCTAAACCTGAAAAATACATATATGTATATAATATGAGAAGTCTCAGTTTACCAAGCAACGGTTGACAAATGTTCAAGTGAAATTCTTTTAAAGCTATGAAACTTTTTAATTTTATTAGTTTCAGGTATACAGCATTATAATTCACCATCTGCATATAGTACAAAGTGGTCACAACCACAAGTCTGATTACCATCCATCACCATATGAGTTGACACACTTCATCAGTTTCACCCACTCCTAACCACCTTCCCCTCTGGTAACCACTAAACTGTTCTCTGTATTGATGGGTTTGTTTGTTTTTATTTGTGCATTTGTTTTGTGCATTGGCTTTTTCAGATTCCACATATGAGTGAAATTATACAGTATTTGTCTTTCTCCTTCTGACTTATTTCACTTAGCATAATACCTTCAAGGCTCATCCTTGTTGCCACAAGGATGGATTTCATTTTTTATGGCTGAGTAGTATTCCATTGTGTATATATATATATATATATGTATATACATATATATATATATAGGCATCTCTTGAATATGTAGAATCATAAAAAGAATGTCACACACACACCACACATCTTCTTTATCCATTCATCAATTGATGGAAACAGGTACACAGGTCGTTTCCATATCTTGGTTATTGTAAACAATGTTACAGAGAACACACGGGCACACACATCTTTTCAAATTAGTGTTTTCATTATCTTCAAATAATACTTAGAAGTGGAATAGCTGGGTCATATGGTAGTTCTAGTCTTAATTTTTTGAGGAATCTCCATACTGATTTCCATAGTGGTTGCACCAATTTACAATCTCACCAACCCAGAAAAAGGTTCCCTTTTCTCCACCTCCTCTCCACAGTTGTTATTTCTTATCCTTTTGATAATAGCCATTCTAACATGTATGAGGTGATATCTCATTACAGTTTTGTTTTGCATTTCCCTAATAATTAGCGATGTTGAACATCGTTTCATGTGTGCCTGTTGGCCATCTATATGTCTTTGGGAAAATGTCTATTCATACCCACTACCTACTTTTTAATTGGGTTGTTCATTCTTTTGTTGTTGTATGAGTTCTTTATATATTTTGGATATTAACCCCTTATCAGATATATCATTGGCAAATATCTTCTCCCATTCAGTAAGCTGCCTTTTCGTTTTGATGATGGTTTCCTTCACTGTGCATAAGCTTTTTAATTTGATGTAGCCCCATTTGTTTATGTTTGCTTTTGTTTCCCTTGACTTTGGAGTCAGATCCACAAAAACATTGCTAAATCGGATGTCAGCGAGGTTACTGTTTATGCTTTTTCTAGGAATATTATGGTGTCTTTAATCCATTTTGAGTTAATTTTGTGTATGGCATAAGATAATCATCTAGTTTCATCATTTTACATGTCCAATTCTCCCAACTGGAAAGAGACTATCCTTTCTCTTGTATGTTCTTTCTCCTTTGTTGGAGATTAATTGTCCACATACATGTGGGTTTATTCTTGTGCTCTCAGTTCTGTCCCATTGATCTATGTATTTGTTTTTGTGCCAACACCATAGAGTTTTGATTAATACAGCTTTGTAGTAGGGTTTGAAATCAGGGAGAATGGTACTTCCAGCTTTGTTCTTCTTTCTCAATATTATTTTGGCAATTCAGGATCTCTGTGGTTTCCTACAACTTTTAGAATTATTTGGCCTAGTTCTATGAAATATGCCCTTGGAGTTTTGAAAGGAATTGCATTGAACTTATAGGTTGTTTAGGATAATATGGACATTTTAGGATTATCAGTTCTTCCAATCTATGAATAAGAAATATCTTTCCATTTATTTGTGTCTTCAATTTCATTCAGCAGTGTCCTATAGTTTTCAGTGTACAGGTCTTTCACCTCCTTGGCTAAATTTATTCCTGTTAAAAATTGTTTGTTTATTTATTTATGGCTGCATTGGGTCTTCATTTCTGTGCATGGGCTTTCTCTAATTGTGGTGAGCAGGGGCTAATCTTCATTGTGGTGCATAGGCTTTTCATTGCAGTGGCTTCTCTTGTTGCAGAGCATGGGCTCCAGGTGTGCGGGCTTCAGTAGCTGTGGTACACGGGCTCAGTAGTTGTGGCACACGGGCCCAGTTGCTCCACACCATGTGGGATCTTCCTGGACCAGGGATTGAACCCATGTCCCCTGCATTGGTAGGTGGATTCTTATCCACTGCACCATCAAGGAAGTCCCTATTCCTTTTTTCAATGCAACTGTAAATATGATTGTTTTCTTAATTTCTCTTTCTTATGGTTCATTATTTGTGCATAGAAATGCAATAGATTTTTGTATATTGATTTTATATCTTGCAACTTACCTTACTTATTAGTTCTAACAGGTTTTGGGGGGAGTCTTTAGGGTTTTCTATATCATGTCATTTGCAAATAGGAACAGTTTTCCTTCTTTCTTTCTGATTTGGATTCCTTTTGTTTCTTATTTCCTGCTAATTGCTGTGGATAGGAATTCCAATACAATGTTGAATAGAAGTGGTGAGAGGGCATCCTTGTCTTATTCCTGATCTTACAGGAAAAGCCTTCATATTTTTCACCATTGTTAGCTGTGGGTTTGTCATACATGGCCTTTATTATGCTGAGATATACTCCCTGTATACCCACTTTGCTGAGAGTTTTTGTCATAAATTAATGTTGAATTTTGTCAAATTCTTTTTCTACATCTGTTGAGATGATCATATGACTTTTATCCTTCATTTTGCTGATGTGATTTATCACCTCAATTGATATGTGGATATTGAACCATCCTTACATCCTTGGAATAAATCCCACTTGATCATGGTGTATGATCCTTTTAATGTCCTGTTGGATTCAGTTTGCTAATATTTTGTCCAGGATTTTTGCCTCCATGTTCATCAAAGAAGAGTTTGAGAAGACTAGGTATTAAATCTTCTTTGAATGCTTTGTAGAATTCACCAGTGAAGTCATCTGGTCCTAGGCTTTTTTGTTGACTTTTTTTTTTTTTACTGTTTCAATCTCCTTACTAGTAATTGGTCTATAGTTTAGAAAACTTTTATGTTTATATCACAGTCCTTTCAAATTCTTACAGACCAATATACATTTTGCTAATTACAAGTGAATAATAATCATAGTTATCTCTATATACATTATAGGACTTGTCAGTTAATATTTTGGCCAGCCTATTTACTGACCCAACTTATGATCTCTATCCAGAATATCTTCCCCAAATCAAATTTCTCTGTAGTTTATAAGCCTATAAATCTATCATCTCATCAGCCCTAAATGTGATTGTCATCTGTTTCGCATCCTGATTTTCAGAGCATTCACATTACCGAGAACAAGACTCCCCACTTTTCCATTCCACCTGTTCTACCCCCAAGCTCCAGGGCATCAGCTTGGGTCTTCTCCAAACTAAGATTAATGCCTCATCTAGAAAATCTCCAGTAAGTGAGGATAAATTGAAAATCTCCTATTCATGAGTTCTGAGTTATTCACATGTATCAGTGGCATCCTAGCTCAGTCTCAAAATTCCATCACCTCATGAGAATTTTTCTAAGACAAGTCAGGTTCAGAGCCCAATCTGCTTTGAATTAGGTGACTTTTCAAGATGTGGGTATATATCAACTTTAAACCACACATTATTTTATTAACTCACCAAATATTTATTTAGGAGATACTAACAGATAAGCCCAGGGAGAGTAGGAACAGAAAAATGTAAGAAAGCTAAGGTATTTTTTATTTTTAATAATGAGAAAAACAATGAAAATGGTAAAATTCTAGCTAGAGTTTAAATCATGGGGACACAACAATGGTATGTTCTAAAGTATAATGCTAATCCAGTAACTGTGTTTTTTAAATTAAACTTGGAGCAATGGCCAATCACCAAATGACTATTTCCTTAAATGTGTTTTTTTTAACAATTCTATTTTTTAATTTTATCTTAATAATAGAGTTTTAAGGAATGTCTGATCTATCTTTGCTGCAGTTTTTTGGTGGTGCTTCGGAGGAACCTGGGGCAGAGTGAGGTTATGGCAGATGAATAAAAGATGTAGAGTAGAATTAGCACACCAAATAGTCTGAGATGCTGATCTCAGAAGCAGCAGGAGATGTGAGCAAAGAAAGATGGGACTCAGGGGCATAAAAAGAGTAAGTGTCTATGTGTGAGTTTGTGTGAGTGTGTATTTTATCTTTCTTCTTATAATTATATTAAAGGCTGTAGTTAAGAAAATAACAATATTTCATATATGAATATTTCTTCATGAATCTAAAGGTTTCCAATTGATACCTTCTAAGAAAAAGTATATCTGTAGGCCCCCACTCCACTTCTCTGCCTCAGTTTTCCGCACACCCCACAACCCAAAGCCCAAAGAAAACAATGCTCGATGCAGCCTAATGCCCTGACATTCCTGTTAGGAAAGTTCCTCTACCCTTTGTCTAGAAATAGGCAATTGAGGCAAGTGCAAACTAATTATTACTTAAAGCAGTGTTATGAAGAAATAACAATAAACAAACAAAAAAACCCCACTCTATTAAAATGTCATAGAAATCTTTAGATTTCCAACACAAATTGCTTTAAAATTTATAATTAGTGAAAAGAGAAAGAAAACATTATGCACAGTTCATTTGACAAACTGGCCATCCAAGAAATTTGGTAACTTGCCCTGGATCAAAGAGCTGAAGCTAAGCAAGGTAGGAAATGATATAATGAAGGATACACCTTTCTTGGACATAGACGAAAGACAGGAAGAACAGGTGTGAATACATTTAAGTCATTGTGGTTTTGTTTGAAGAGTAGGGAAGACAAACAGGAAAATCACTCCTCATGGTATGAATTTTCTTTCTGAGGAAGAGGTAATGTCTGCCTGGAATGAAGGAAGCTGGATCTGTCCCCTATTTATTTCTTCACCTTCACCTACCCCACTCACACCCAACCCTTCTCCTCCAGCATCCTTCATATGCCATATGGTGCAGGTCTACAGACTACCTGTAGTACTCCACAAGGACCAAGGTCTCTCAGCCCTGAGGTTTTGCACATGATTTTGCCTCTACTTCCAACGTTCCTGCTCTATCCCAGCCCTTAATCAGCTTTGAAATATTTCCTTTGGGAAACTTTCTGTGGCCCAGCAGGATCCTATATGTTCCTGTGGCACTCTGCACTTCTGATTCTGTCCTACAAATGCCTATTTACTTCTCTACCATGCTTATGAAATGTAAAAGTCTTCCCTAGAAAGACACAGAAAGTAATAATTGGTCTTATCTGCTGTTCTATCCCTAGCTCATAGCCAAGTTTCCTGGCAAAGGGTAAAACTGTTCAAAAATTATTTACTAATGAAGGAGGGAAGCAAGGAGGAATAGATGTATTTATACCTGTAATAAAGATGTATAATGAAGGCTATACAAAATGAGTGAGAAGGTTGACCAGGGAAAAATACACGGATCCTCAAGAAGTATCTTGAGGGCCATCTGAAATCAGAGACTGTTACTTTGCCATGGCACGAGTCTGAAAGCTAAGTGATTTCCCCAAACATGCTGACAACTCAACAGAAATATCAAATGATGAGAGGTAGCCAGGGTTGAGGGTTTTCAGGTACAGTATATCAAACAAGGAGAACAGGAAGGTAAGATTCCAGTAATATAGAAGAAATAATGCACCACAGTACTTGGAAGAGAACAGGAAAGTGAAACAGGGTGAGAGGTAATAGCCCAGAAAAAAGAGAGGAGTCAAGGTAGTGGGCCTCGGATTAAGTAAAAGAAGAGTGCAGTAGAAGCAAGCAGGCTATTTGAAACAATCATAGTATTCACTTCAGTGCTGCCTGGGAACACAATAGAGATAAACACTGGTGCTGCTTTTGGCAGCACTGACTAATGAAGCAACAGGAAGTTTCCCATCATACTCGAAGCATGCTATGCCATCAAGAAACACCCCCCAGATAAAAAAAAATATGGTTATGGGTTGAATTGTGCCCTTCCCAAATTACATGCTGAAGTCTTATCCCCCAGTACCTACGAACATGACCTTCTTTGGAAACAGGGTCTTTGCAGATATCATCAAGGTGATGTCATTAGGGTGGGCCCTAATCTGACTAATGTTCTTATAAGAGGAGGAAAATACTAATAAAAACACATTCACACAGGGAGAAGGCCATGTGACAACAAAGGCAGGGATTAGAGTGACAGAGCTAAAGAACATGGAATACCAAGGATTGGCAGCCACCACCAGAAGTTAATTAAAGACAAAGAAGGATGCACCCCTCGAGGTTTCAGAGAGAACAAGGCCCTGTTAACACCTTGATTTTGACTTACAGCCTCTAGAACTGTAAGACAATAAATTTCTATTGTTATAAGCCACCCAATTTGTGGTATTTTGTTATGGAGGCCCAGGAAACCAGTTTAGTCATCATTTCCTATGGTTGTTAACATAATGAGTTATCAAAGACAAAAAAATAGTGGCAACATGTATTCCACATTACCTAATTTATGTTCGCAGTATAAAAAAAAGTCTAAAATGTTATATATACTACCTCTAGGGAATATTTTAATTCAAAGTACCCAGAAAATACAGATCACAATGAATAAGGGATAATGACTTCTGGTTTTGAAAGCCCTAATATAACTGAAGGCAAAACTGTTGAACACTGTGATTTTGTCAACGCCTGAATCACGTTGTTGTTTTTTTAATTAATTTTATTGGCGTATCGTTGCTTTACAATGTTGTGTTAGTTTCTGTTGTTCAGCAAAATGAATCATCCATATGTATACATATATCCCCTCTTTTTTGGATTTCCTTCCCATTTAGGTAACCACAGAGCACTGAGTAGAGTTCCCTGTGCTATACAGTAGGTTCTCATGAGTTATCTAATTTCTACTCAGTATCAATAGTGTATATATGTCAATCCCAATCTCCCAATTCCTCCCACTCCCTCCTTACACCCTTGGTATCCATACATTTGTTCTCTACGTCTGTGTCTCTTATTTCTGCTTTGCAAATATGATCATCTATACAATTTTTCTAGATTCCACATATATGTGTTAACATACAATATTTATTTTTCTCTTTCTGACTTACTTCACTCTGTATGAAAGTCTCTAGGTCCTTCCGTGTCTTGACAAATGACCCAATTTCATTCCTTTTTATGGCTGAGTAATATTCCATTGGATACATGTACCACATCTTTTTTTTTTAAACATTTTTATTGGAGTATAATTGTTTTACAGTGGTATGTTAGTTTCTCCTTTATAACAAAAAGTGAATCAGGTATACATATATATATAATCCCCATGTCTCCTACCTCTTGCATCTCCCTCCCACCTTCCCTATCCCACCGCTCTAGGTGGTCACAAAGCACCGGGCTGATCTCCCTGTGCTATGCGGCTGCTTCCCACTAGCTATCTGTTTTACATTTGGTAGTGTATATATGTCCATGCCACTCTCTCACTTCGTCCCAGCTTACCCTCCGGCCTCCCCATGTCCTCAAGTCCATTCTCTACATCTGCGTCTTTATTCCTGTGCTGCCCCTAGATTCTTCAGAACCATTTTTTTTTTTTTTTTTTTTAGATTCCATATATATGTGTTAGCATATGGTATTTGTTTTTCTCTTTCTGACTTACTTCACTCTGTATGACAGACTCTAGGTCCATCCACCTCACTACAAATAACTCAATTTTGTTGCTTTATATGGCTGAATAATATTCCACTGTATATATGTGCCAATGTGCCACATCTTCTTTATCCATTCATTGGCTGATGGACACTTAGGTTGCTTCCATGTCCTGGCTATTGTAGATAGTGCCGCAATGAACATTGTGGTATATGACTCTTCTTGAATTATGGTGTTCTCAGGGTATATGCCCAGTAGTGGAATTGCTGGGTCGTATGGTAGTTTTTTAAGAAACCTCCATACTGTTCTCCTTAGTGGCTGTATCAATTTACATTCCCACCACCAGTGCAAGAGAGTGTCCTTTTCTCCACACCCTCTCCAACATTTATTGTTCGTAGATTTTTTGATGATGGCCATTCTGACTGGTCTGAGGTGATACCTCGTTGTAGTTTTGATTTGCATTTCTCTAATGGTTAGCAATGTTGAGCATTCTTCCATGTGTTTGTTGGCTATCTGTATCTTGTTTGGAGAAATGTCTATTTAGGTCTTCTGCCCATTTTTGGATTGGGTTGTTTGTTTTTTTGATATTGAGCTGCATGAGCCGCTTGTAAATTTTAGAGATTAATCCTTTGTCAGTTGCTTCATTTGCACATATTTTCTTCCATTCTGAGGGTTGTCTTTTCTTCTTGTTTATGTTTTCCTTTGCTGTGCAAAAGCTTTTAAGTTTCATTAGGTTTCATTTATTTATTTTTGTTTTTATCTCCGATTCTCTAGGAGGTGGGTCAAAAAGGATCTTGCTGTGATTTATGTCATAGAGTGTTCTGCCTATGCTTTCCTCTAAGAGTTTGATAGTGTCTGGCCTTACATTTAGGTTTTTAATCCATTTTGAGTTTATTTTTGTGTATGGTGTTAGGAAGTGTTCTAATTTCATTCTTTTACATGTAGCTGTCCAGTTTTCCCAACACCACTTATTGAAGAGGTCTTTTTTCCATTGTATATTCTTGCCTCCTTTATCAAAAATAAGGTGACCATATGTGCATGGTTTATCTCTGGGCTTCCTATCCTGTTCCATTGATCTATATTTCTGTTTTTGTGCCAGTACCATACTGTCTTGATTACTCTAGCTTTGTAGTATAGTCTGAAGTCAGGGAGCCTGATTCTTCCAACTCTGTTTTTCTTTCTCCAGATTGCTTTGGCTATTCAGAGTCTTTTGTGTTTCCATACAAACTGTGAAATTTTTTGTTCTAGTTCTGTGGAAAATGCCATTGGTAGTTTGATAGGGATTGCATTGAATCTTTAGATTGCTTTGGGTAGTTTAGTCATTTTCCCAATGTTGATTCTTCCAATCCAAGAACATGGTATATCTCTCCATCTGTCTGTATCATCTTTAATTTCTTTCATCGGTGTCTTATAGTTTTCTGCACACAGGTCTTTTGTCTCCTTAGGGAAGTTTATTCCTAGGTATTTGAGTCTTTTTGTTGCAATGGTAAATGGGAGTGTTTCCTTAATTTCTCTTTCTGATTTTTCATCATTAGTGTATAGGAATGCAAGAGATTTCTGTGCATTAATTTTGTATCCTGCTACTTTACCAAATTCATTGATTAGCTCTAGTAGTTTTCTGGTAGAGTCTTTAGAATTCTCTATGTATAGTATCATGTCATCTGCCAACAGTGACAGCTTTACTTCTTCTTTTCCAATTTGGATTCCTTTTATTTCTTTTTCTTCTCTGATTGCTGTGGCTAAAACTTCCAAAATTATGTTGAATAATAGTGGTTAGAGTGGGCAGGCTTGCCTTGTTCCTGATCTTAGTGGAAATGCTTTCAGTTGTTCACCATTGAGAATGATGTTGGCTGTGGGTTTGTCATATATGACCTTTTTTATGTTGAGGTAAGTTCCCTCTATGTCTACTTTCTGGAGGGTTTTTATCATAAATGGTTGTTGAATTTTGTCAAAAGCTTTTTCTGCATCTATTGAGATGATCATATGGTTTTTCTCCTTCAATTTGTTAATATGGTGTATCACATTGATTGATTTGCATATATTGAAGAATCCTTGCTATCCTGGGATAAACACCACTTGATCATGGTGTATGATCGTTTTAATGTGTTGTTGGATTCTGTTTGCTAGTATTTTGTTGAGGATTTTTGCATCTATGTTCAGCAGTGATATTGGTCTGTAGTTTTCTTTCTTTGTGACATCTTTGCCTGGTTTTGGTATCAGGGTGATCGTGGTCTCATAGAATGAGTTTGGGAGTGTTCCTCCCTCTGCAATTTTTTGGAAGAGTTTGACAAGGATAGGTCTTAGCTCTTCTCTAAATGTTTGATAGAATTCACCTGTGAAGCCACCAGGTCCTGGCCTTTTGTTTGTTGGATGATTTTTAATCACAGTCTCAATTTCAGTGCTTGTGATTGATTTCTTTATATTTTCTATTTCTTCCTGGTTCAGTCTCAGAAGGTTGTGCTTTTCTAAGAATTTGTCCATTTCTTCTAGCTTGTCCATTTTATTGGCATATAGTTGCTTGTAGTAATCTCTCACGATCCTTTGTATTTCTGCAGTGTCATATGTTACTTCTCCTTTTTCATTTCTAATTCTATTGATTTGAGTCTTCTCCCTTTTTTTCTTGATGAGTCTGGCTAATGGTTTATGAATTTTATCTTCTCAAAGAACCAGCTTTTAGTTTTACTGATCTTTGCTATCGTTTCCTTCATTTCTTTTTCATTTATTTCTGATCTGATCTTTATGATTTCTTTCCTTCTGCAAACTTTGGGTTTTATTTTCTTCTTCTTTCACTAATTGCTTTAGGTGTAAAGTTAGG
This sequence comes from Delphinus delphis, assembly GCF_949987515.2. Taxonomy (NCBI): domain Eukaryota; kingdom Metazoa; phylum Chordata; class Mammalia; order Artiodactyla; family Delphinidae; genus Delphinus; species Delphinus delphis. The sequence goes on along the minus strand of NC_082683.1, from coordinate 169,841,064 downwards.
TGGTTTATTTGAGATGGTTTTTGTTTCCTGAGGTAGGCTTGTATTGCTATAAACTTCCTTTTTAGAACAGCTTTTGCTGCATTCCGTAGGTTTTGGGTCATCATGTTTTCATTGTCATTTGTTTCTAGGCATTTTTTGACTTCCTCTTTGATTTCTTCAGTGATCTCTTGGTTATTAAGTAATGTATTGTTTAGCCTCCATTATTTGTATTTTTTACAGATTTTTTCCTGTAATTGATATCTAGTCTCATAGCATACCACATCTTCTTTATCCATTCTTCTGTTGATGGACATTTAGGTTGCTTCCATGTCCTAGCTATTGTAAATAGTGTTGCAATGAACACTGGGGTGCATGTGTCTTTTTGAATTGTGGTGTTCTCTGGGTATATGCCCAGTAATCGGATTTCTGGGTCATTTGGTAATTCTACTTTTAGTTTTCTAAGGAACCTCCATACTGTTCTCCAAAGTGGCTGTGTCAATTTACATTCCCATCAACTGTGCATGAAGGTTCCCTTTTCTCCACACCCTCTCCAGCATTTATTGTTTGAAGATTTTTTGATGATGGCCATTCTGACTGGTGTGAGTTTATACCGCATAGTAGTTTTGATTTTCCAATCTATGACAAAGGAGGCAAGAATATACAATGGAAAAAAGACAGCCTCTTCAGTAAGTGGTGCTGGGAAAACTGGACAGCTACATGTAAAAGAATGAAATTAGAACCCTCCCTAATGCCATACACAAAAATAAACCCAAAATGGATTAAAGACCTAAATGTAAGTCCAGACACCACAAAACTCTTAGAGGAAAACATAGGCACAACACTCTTTGACATAAATCACCTCAAAATCTTTTTTGACCTACCTCCTAGAGTAATGAGAATAAAAACAAAAATAAACAAATGGGACCTAATTAAACTTAAAAGCTTTTGTACAGGAAAGGTAACCATAAACAGATGAAAAGAGAACCCTCAGAATGGGAGAAAATATTTACAAATGAAGCAACTGACAAAGAATTAATCTCCAAAATATACAAACAGTTCATGCAGCTCAATATCAAAAAAAACAAACAACCCAATCAAAAAATGGGCAGAAGATCTAAATAGACATTTCTCTAAAGAAGACATACACATGGCCAACAAACACATGAAAAGATGCTCAACATCACTAATTATTAGAGAAATGCAAATCAAAACAGAATCATGGCTTTAAATTATCAGGTTGGATTAATTCTTTTATGCATTCATTGACTCAACAAATGTTTACTGGGAACCGTTTACATGCCAGGAACTTTCATGGGTTTCAGGAATACATCAGTTAACAAAACAGGCACAAAAGAAACTCAAACAAACTAACAAACAAACAAAAGAAACTTGCTTTTATGGAGCTTGCATTCAGGCAACTAGATTAATATAACAAGTAATTTATGTAGTATATTAAAACAAGATAAATGCTATGAAAAATGGGAAAAAATAAGAGCAGCTTGGAGAGCATGGCTGGACTTTAATTTGGATAGTATGTTAAAGAGAGGTCTCATTGAGAACACGGTATGACAGTGGAAAGGGAACAATCATATATATAAATCGGGGCAAAATATGCCAGACAGCAGTCATTGAGTGCACAGACCTAAGGCAGTATGCTTGGCATATGAGAAGAACTGCAAGAAGCCAGCATCCTGGAGCAGAATAAGGGAAGTGAGGCTACTGGAAGATTAGGTCAGACAAGTAACTGGCTGCCAGGTGTAGGGTGGTGTGTGTGGGGGGGGGGAATTGGGTTCAAACTGTGAAAAGCCCTGTAGCCTATTGTAAGGACTTCAGTTTTTATTGTATATGAAAGAGGAAGTCACTGGAGAGCTCAGAGTAGAGAGTGACATGAACTCTAGTTTATTCCGAAGTGTTAAAAGTAGAATATAGGGGGCTTCTCTGGTGGCACAGTGGTTAAGAATCTGCCTGCCAATGCAGGGAACACAGGTTTGAGCCCTGGTCCAGGAAGATCCCACGTGCCACAGAGCAAATAAACCTGTGTGCCACAACTACTGAGTCTGCTCTCTAGAGCCCATGAGCCACAACTACTGAGCCCGTGTGCCACAACTACTGAAGCCCATGTACCTAGAGCCTGTGCTCTGTAATGAGAAGCCACTGCAATGAGAAGCCCACGCACCGCAATGAAGTGTAGCCCCCACTCGCAGCAAATAGAGAAAAGCCCTCGTGCAGCAATGAAGACCCAATGCAGCCAAAAAAAAAAAATCAGTAGCCCTGAAAAAGTTATATATATATATATATATATATATATAAAGTAGAATATAGGATGACAAGAGTAGAAGCAGTGAGACCAGTAAAGCTATTACAGTTCCAAGAGAAAGACAATAGTAGTCAGAAGAGGGTATAGAAGTGGAGGTGTACATCTCAATACTGATAAATTTGAATTCTCTTCCTATATTTTAGTAATAGTTAAAGGGAAGCTTTGCTGCAGAGGGATTATGAAATCTATTTTATCACCTATAAAATAAAAGGCCTAGGCTTTATGACCTTTAAAAACCATTTTAGTTTTAAATTTTGGAATCTGAACATAAACCAATCACATCTTCTACCACAGAATTCATGTTTGAAGGGAATTTTTAAAGTTAAAAACGTTCGCTAAAGACCTAGAGTTAATGTGAATCATCCACTCCAAACAGGAGAATTATGACTTGACTTTGGGGGAGAATATCATAAAATATTTCAAGGACATAGTCTTAAGAGTGAATTTTACTCATTTTTTTGCTAGTTGCCAACTTTTTGGCAACAGATATTCAGTGGAATAAACATTTCATAAAGAGACTCTTCTTTGAAAAATATTCATATGGTAAAGACAGGTCTAAATTATATAAATTGATCAAGTAAATAGATATGACTCATACCAGAAAGCCCTCATAGTTGTTTATTTAGAAAATATGTAATCACTGGTAAGAAGCAGTACAGCCACATTATGATTGGTGGCAAGGCAAAATTAGTTAAATAGGAAAACTCTGAGTAAATAATCTAATATAGAAATCAAGATAAAAACAGTTTTGCTATAAGGCTAATTTTTGAAGTCACAACAATTGGAAAGGAAGAAATAAATTTGCCTCTATTCATGGGTAATATAATTGTCTCCTAGGAAATCCCAGTGAATTTACACAAAAGCTACTAGAAGTAATAAAGAAATTTAGCAATTTTATGAGATACAACTTGAATGTATAAAAATCAATTCAATTCTATACACTAGTGATGAAACACTGGAAATGAAACTTTTTAAAGTAACATTTATATTAGCCCCAAAACATGAAATACTAGTTATAAATCTAATAAAGCATGGCAATGTCTATTGAGAAAAGTGCAAGATAATGATGAAATAAATTACAGGATGTCATCAGGAATGGCAGAGTAAGAACAACTGAAAATTCTGCCATAAAAGCAATGATAACACTAGCAAAGAATGTCAAATCCAATTTTCTAAAATGATGGAAATTGACCAAAGATTTGCAACAATCCAGGGAGTGTTTTCCCCCCCCATGGGTGAATAATAGTAAGAATATCATGTTTTGTGGCATTTTAACTTTCTCTATTCCCATCCTCCTCTATCTCTCAGCAGTTAATCTTGAAATTGGATATTCTACAACCACAGTGAAAAACAGCAGCCTAGCATCCACTGGAGGAATTGAGAATGGGATTGGAGCTCTTTCAAAGCCCCAACCTCAGAAAACTGTCATTATTTAATCTGTCTAGCAGTACTCTAAAATTTCCACAAGTATGGCTTATATTGACTCAGAGTTTGCCCAGTGGAAATAGTCATTTCTTTAGGATGTCTGTTGACAATAACCAGTGGCAACTGCTTAACACTACAGTTGCCTAAGGCAGCAATAACAGCTGGGGAAAACAACAAACAAAAAAAGGTAAAAGGAAAGCTGAAATGACATGTCCATAAGGGGCTTTGCAAAGCTCCAACATATTCCCAGAAATCTAGAAGGCCATGATCATGCAAAGTGGTGTCTGTACACACAGGGACATGTGCATTCCCAAGAGACATCTGAGAAGAACCTAAACTCTCACCTCCTTTTGACCTTGTGGTTCTGCTTAAGCAGCAAATGGTGACCAAAGAAGAGTGCTCATCTGTCTGACTGAATGTTAAAGGTATGCTGCAACACACTAACAGAGCCCTCAAAAAAGGCTAAAAAAAGTTATTGGCTCTAGGAATTTATGAAATTCTCTGTTCCATTATTAGCTCAGCACTAAGTTAACTGGACAGAGATTTTAATGACCACATATGACAAAAATACATATTTTATGTAACTTGCTTAGGAAAGTCACTAAGCAAACGAACAGCAGCAAAAAAAAAATCCTGAGGAGAAAAAGACTCTGATTTCTATATTTGCTACACTATATTATTTAAAATGTCCAGTTTTCAAGAAAAAAATTATGACACATGCAAAGAAACAAGAAAGCATGGCTGATAACACAGTTGGGGGGAAGTGGCCATAGAAACTGGGCCAATTAAAATCCCATACATTATACTTACTAGAGAAATACTTCAAATCAACTATTTAAATATGTTCAAAAAACTAAGGGAAACCATAACTAGAGAACTAAAGGAAAGTATGAGAATGATGCCTCAGCAAATAGAGAAGATGAGTAAAGAGACAGCAGTTATAAAACGAAGAATTCACTAAAGGAGCTCAACAACAGGTACAAATGGGTAGAAAAAAGAATCTTAAAAGTCAACTGAGATTATCTAGTCTGAAGAACAGAAAGAAAAAAATACAAAGAACTAAACAGAACCTCATGGACCTGTGGGATCCCCATCAAGTGTACAAACATAAGCCTAATAGTGATCCCAGAGAAGAGGTAAAGAAAGGAGCAGGAAGAATATTTAAAAGAAATAATCACTAAACCTCCTCCAATTTGATGAAAACCATAATCTACACATCCAAGAAACTCAATGAACTTCAAGAAGGATAAATTCAGAGATCTGTACCTAGGTATATCATAATCAAACTGCTTAAATAAAAAGAGAAAATTATGAAAGCAGTGAGAGAGAAATGATCCATCTCATACAATGAATCTTCAGTAAGATTAACAACAGATTTCTCATGAGGAACCATGGCGGATAGAAGGTAGTGAGATGACATATTTAAAGCACCGAAAGAAAAAAAGACTGTCAACAAAAATTCTCTTTCCTGTAAAACTATTCTTTAAAAATGCTGGACAAATTAAGACATTCCAAGGTAAACAAAAACTGAGAGAATTTATGACTTATAGACCTAATTTACAAGAAGTACTAAAGGAAGTCTTTAGGCTGAAAGAACAGTAGACAATAGTTCTAATGCACGTAGAGAAATAAAGAGCACTTTTAAAAGTAACTATACAGTGGCTTCCCTGGTGGCGCAGTGGTTGAGAGTCCGCCTGCCAATGCAGGGGACACGAGTTCGAGCCCTGGTCCGGGGAGATCCCATATGCCGCGGAGCGGCTGGGCCCGTGAGCCATGGCCGCTGAGCCTACGCGTCTGGAGCCTGTGCCCCGCAATGGGAGAGGCCACAACAGTGAGAGGCCTGTGTACCGCAAAAATTAATAAACTACATAATATAAAAGATTATATAAATATTTCATTTATAATTCTTTTTTTCCTGATTGAAAAGAGAATTGAATAAAGCAATAATTATAAATCTGTGTTGATGGGCATCTAATAACACAATTTGAATGACAATAACAAGGGGGAGGAAAACAAACAAAATATAGGCACAGAGTTTTTGTATACTATTGAAATTAAGTTGGTATTAATTCTAACTAGGTTATTATAAGTTAAGATGTAATTGTGATAACCTGAGAACCTACTAATAAAATAAAAAAATATAGTAAAAGAAATGGCAAGGGGATTAAAATGGTGAACTCAAAAACATTTATTTAACACAAAAGAAAAGAGTAATGGAGAAATAGAGGAACAAAAAGACATAAGAAAAGACATAGAAAACAAACAGCAAAGTGACATTACAAAGGTAACTATCTTATCAGTAATTGCATGAAATGTAAATGGTTTAAATACCCCAATAAAAAAATGAGATATTGGAAGAATGGAAAAACAAACCACAAATATGATTCAACTATATATTTTCTGTAAGAGACAAGCTCAAATAAACAGTTTGAAAGCTAAAAAAATAGCAAAAAAATACATATAAATCACATAAACTATAACCAAACACATTTCCCATAACCAATAGGTCAAAGAGGAAATTACAAGAAAACCAGGAAATCCTTGAGACAAATAAAAATGAATATAAAACATATCACACTTCATGAGTTTCAGGTAAAACACTGCTTAAAGGGAAATGTATAGCTATAATCATCTATATTAAAGAAGAAAGTTATCAAATCAATAGCCTAATCTTCTACCTTAAGAAACTAGAAAGAAGAAAGGAAACACTATCTAAAGCAATCCAAAGGAAGGAAGTTATAAAGATTAGACACAAATGAAATAAAGGGAAAACAAGCAAAATCAAAAACTGGTTTTTTGAAAAGGTCAACATATTTGACAAATCTTCAGCTAGACGGACAAAGAAAAAAGAAGAGAAGACTCAAATTATTAATAGCAGGAATGAAAGAGGGGACATTACAACTGACCTTACAGACATAAAAAGATTATAGGAGAATCCCATGTACAATTTATGCTAAAATAGATAATCCAGATCACACAGACCAATTTCTAGAAAGATACAAATTACTGAAACTGACTCAACAAGAAATAGACATCATCACCAAAAAACTACCAGAGCTCATCAATGAATTCAGTAAAGATGCAGGTTACAAAATATACAGAAATCTGTTGCATTTCTATACACTAACAATGTTAAAATGACCATACTACCCAAACAATGTACAGATTCAATGCAATCCCTGTCAAAATACCAGTGGCATTTTTCACAGAAATAGAACAAATAATTCTAAAATTTGTATGGAAACACAAAAGACCCTGAATAGCTAAAACATTCTTGAGAAAGACCCAGAGGTGTCATGCTACCTGATTTCAAACTATACTGCAAAGCTACAGTAACCAAAACAGCATAATACTGGCACAAAAACAGACACATAGATCAATGGAACAGCATAGAAAGCCCAGCAAATATGGACTTATATGGGCAATTACTCTATGAAAAAGGAGGAGGCAATAATATACAATGGGAAAAAGACAGTCTCTTTGACAAATGGTGTTGGGAAAACTGGACAGCTAGATGCAGAAGAATCAAAGTGGACTACTGTCACATTACGCACAAAAATAAATTCAAAATGGATTAAAGATTTAAATGTAAGACCTAAGACCATAAAACTTCTAGAAGAAAACATAGGTATTTGCTCTTTGACATTGGTCTTCATAATATGTTTTTGGATATGTCTCCTTGGGTAGGGGAAACAAAAGCAAAAATAAACAGGACTATATCAAACTAAAACGTTTTTCACAGAGCAGGAAACTATCAGTAAAACGAAAAGGCCACCTAGTGAATGGGAGAAGGTATTTGCCAATTATATATCTGATAAGTGGTTAATATCAAAAATATATAAAGAACTCATACAATTCAACAACAAAAGAACAAACAACCTGACTGAAAAATGGGCAGAGAATCAAAATAAACATTTTTCCAAGGAAGATAAACATACACAGATGGCCAACAGGCAGATGAAAAGATGCTCAACATCACTAATCATCAGGGAAATGCAAATCAAAACCACAATGAGATATTACCTCACACCTGTCATAAAAACTATTATCAAAAAGGCAACAAATAACAAGTGTTTGCAAGGATGTGGAGAAAAGGAGAACTCATGTGCACTGTTGGTGGGAATGTAAATTGGTGCAGCCACTATGAAAAACAGTATGGAGATTTCTCAAAAGATTAAAAATAGAACTACCATATGATCTAGCAATACCACTCCTCAGTATTTATCCAAAGAAGCATAAACACCATTAGAAAAGATGTATGCACGTCTATATTCATTGTAGCATTATTTACAATAGCCAAGATATGGAAGCAACCAAAGCGTGCATCAATAGACGAATGGATAAAGAATATGTTGTGTACATACACACACACACACACACACACACACACACACACACAAATAAAATCCTGTCATTTGCAATGACATGGATGGACTTAGAGGGTGTTATGCTTAGTGACATAAGTCAGACAGAGAAAGGCTAATAATGTATGATTTCACTTAAATGTGAAATCTAAAGAAACAAAACAAGTGAACAAACATAATAAAACATAAACAGAGTTATAGATACAGATAACAAATAGGGGTTTGCCAGTGGTGGGAGGGGGAAGGAGAAGGAAAGAAATAAGTGTGGAAGATTAAGAGGTACAAAATTCCAGTTGCAAAATAAATGAGTCACAGGTATGAAATGTACAGTGTGGGGAATATAGTTAATAACTATGTAATATCTTTGCATGGTGACATATGGTAACTGATTTATTGTAGTGATCAGTTTGAAATACACAGAAATTTTGAATTAATATGCTGTGTAACAGGAACTAACATAGTGCTATAGGTCTATTATACTTTTAAAAAAATAACAAACAAACTTACAGAAAAAGATATCATATTTGTGGTTACCAGAGGTGGAGATGGGGTGGAGGGAGGGGGAAGTGGATGCAGATCGAAAAGTATGAACTTCCAGTTATAAGATAAATAAGTACTAGTGATGTACAACATTATAAATATAATTAACACTGCTGTATGTCATATACAAAAGCTGTTAAGAGAGTAAATCTCAAGAGTTCTCATCAGAAGAAAAAACTTTTTTTTTCTATTTCTTTACTTTTATACCTGTATGACATGATGGATGTTCACTAAAATTATTGTGATAATCACTTCATGATGTATGTAAATCAAATCATTATGTTGTGTACCTTAAACTTATACAGTGCTGTATGTCTATTATATTTCAATAAAACTGGAAGAAGAAACAATAAAAACAAAGAAAATTGATAGTGAATGAAAAAGAAGAAATAGACATTCTGGATAGAGTGATAATAAAAAAGATTAATTTAGTAAAAAAAAATTTTCCACAAAGAAAATTCAGGATCAATGTCTTCACTGAATTCTTATAAACATTTAAAAGAGGAACAATGTCAATCCTTCACAAACTCTTCCAAAAAACAGAAAAAGTAGAAACACTTCCCAAATAATTCTATGAAGTTATCTTACCCTGATACCAAAACCAATGAAGACATTACAAGTAAAGAAAGTTACAGATCAAAAACATCTTCATAAAATACTAGTAAACCAAATTTAACATCATAAATAAAGGATTATACACCACAAGCAACCGGGATTTATCCTAAAGATTCAAGGTGGGTTCAACATGTGAAAACCAAATAATGAACAATATGATAGAATAAAGGACAAAAACAAATGATCATATCCATAGGTGCAGAAAAAAGCATTTGTCAAATTCCAACATTCTTTCACTATAAAAACAAAAAACATTGAAAAAATAGAAATTCCTCACCTGAGAAAGGGAATTTATAAAAATCAACAGCTAACATCACACTTGAAGGCTCTCCTTCAAAACACTACTCTCCCCCTATGATCAGGAACAAGACACCAACATCCACATTTACCACTTCTAGTAAATATTGTTCTGGAGGTATTAGCCTCCAGGGCAATTAAGCAAGAAAAAGAAAAGGCTTCCAGATTAGAAAGGAAGAAGTAAAACAAATGTGTACAAGAAGAAACATACAATATGTTAACTATAAAATTTCCTAAATTATAAAAAAATAATCTTAACATGGAAACTAACACATAATATATACTTTTATTCATAAAATGGAATATTAACAGGGCAGCTAAAATGAATGAACCAGATCTCAAAATTTTAAACTCTCAAAAACTATTTTTATGAAAAAGCCAAGGTGAAAATACACTATAAAGCCACTTATGTAAATTTTAACATGAAGACAATAGCATGTATATTATTTAATATACTTATAAGAATATTAGGTTGAAATAGTTAATATCTGACAATTTTTAGTCTGTAAGAATGGCAATTTTATATGGTTCAACCTTATAATAAAGGTATAAAAAAGACATGAGAATGATAATTGTAAATACAGAATAGGAGGGGGGATCTTCAAGAATCTTTAAAAATTGTTTAAGTACATTTTGATATTTCAAGGTCATAAATCTCCATTACCTGGAAAAAACCACTGATGAAAAATTTCTAAATTATTTTAGAAAGTTAGATGTTACTAAAAATGCTCAAGTCAAATAAAAGGAAATAGCAACAAGTTATTAAAACTAGATCTGTCCTCGTGAATGAAAAGAATTTTAGAATTGGAACTAGAAGTATAGTGGTTGGCACAGTTGCTTTTAAATAGAGGTACCCACCTACAGGCTAAAAGAATTAAAGATAATTACTGTAAATTTTTGGAAAAAATATCTGGTATAATATCAAACTGAGAATCTCCATTTTTTTATAAATTTTTTAATTGTTTTATTTTTTTAACCTCTTTATTGGAGTATAATTGCTTTACAATGTTTTGTTAGTTTCTGCTGTATAACGAAGTGAATCAGCTATATGTATACATATGTCCCCATATCCCCTCCCTCTGCACCTCCCTTCCATCCTCCCTATCCCACCCCTCTGGGTGGTCACAAAGCACCAAGCTGATCTCCCTGTGCTATGCAGCTGCTTCCCACTAGCTATCTATTTAACATTTGGTAGAGAATTTTCATCTTTGAAAATAACAAAGCTTAAAGACTGAGCATTTTGACAATACCATTAATAGACTGATATAGGTAAGAAACAAACTGCCAATGCAGTAGAACAGAAAACAAATCTGTGTCCATTCCACAAAGACTTAGATAATGGCTTTTCCTCATTTCTATCAAAAGTTCAAATTGAAATTTAAATTATGCATGATGAGGTTAGGTTAATTATCTGATCTCTAGTCAGTGTGACACAAAAGAAAACATTTCACTCTGAACAAAAATAAATCATAAAAATCTAGAACTTCAAACTATGATGGCTCTAGAACGGAGAGTCAAAGGAGCTTGTTCATTTATTTTTTAATGCTCACAATGGAAAGGATTTTATGCCAGAAAATTTAGACTGTGTTTTCTGTTTTTGTTATTGTTAATGTTGCTTTTAGGTATCAATAGCAAAAAGATAAGAATACACTCAAGCTGTCATGGAACCATAAAAAGGAAAATAAAGTTCTAAATAACAGTATCGTTGCAGACAACAATAACAAAAAGCACAAGCATTCCATATAGAGTCATATACGATTAATACAGGCATTTTATACAATTACACAATACATACACTATTATAAAGTTCCTTGAATTGAGGAAAGTCTGAAAACTCACCCCCCAGAACCAGTAGTTTAAGATCAGTGAAAGGCAAGGTGTTATCCTGAAGAATTAACAGATGACCGCAAAATACTCAAAAGTAATAATCAACCACTAGAGAACAGCAGCTTGCATTATGCCAACTTTAGCCAATTGCTTTCCTTCTCTTCAGACCCAGCCTTCTACAGTTATCTGCACTCAAGGCCTTCTGTCCTTCATCATTCAGTCTCATTTTAAAATTATCTACAGTCCCTTTTCGACCATCATCATTAGACTGAAAGTGCATTCTTGATGGCCACCCTAGGTATCATTTTCAGTTTTATAACTTCTCATTCTCCTTGATATTCAGCTGCTTGATATTATTGAAGAGCTTCGTGAATTTTTCAGTATCTGTCTTCTAAATCCTAATCCTTCCAGGCCACATCTGTATCCCCTCAGCTGCCTCTCTTCCATATCTCCATTTCCCAACCTTCTATCTATAGCTCAATACTCTTTTTTCTACATTTCTTTCCTTCAAGAATTTCACCTGCTTCTAGAGCTTCAAAAATGACCTCTATGAGGAATATTCTTATCTGCATATCATTAGTCCTTAAATCAATCCTCAAATCCACTCTCTTGTCCCAAATGACCTTTTGCCATTTCCACTTGGATAATTCTTTACTATCTCAAATAAATAATTTAAAACTCATTCCCCTAAACTTACTCTGTCCCCTCTTCCTTCTCTCTTCCCCTCTGCTCCATTAACCTTCTCCTCTTCTCCCTCCCTCTCCCCACCTCACAAGCATGCACACACACAACCGCAACTTCCTTATTTCCTTCTATACTGGTATATCTAGGAAACATCTTTGAGCCTTTCTTCTCCTTTAGTCACAACGGCTGCTCAACTACTTCTTTGTAACATTTTCTATTCTCACAAACCTAGTTCATAAGGTATCAATTCTGTAACATTGCCAAAGAGATGAGGCTGACAAACTGATTGAAGCTGTAAAGACTTGTACCCATTATATTCTATCTTTCAGATCCTGCCGTCCACTTATGTATTCAGCAAATACTGAATAGCTACTGTGGGACAGGCAATCTTCTAGGCTCTTGGGACATATCAGTCAACAATGCAAACAAAAAAATCTCTGCCTTCATAAGACTTATATTCTAGAGGGGTAAACAGATATATACAACAATAATAAGTAACGTATAATATGTGAACAGTTAAGTGTTACAGAAAAAAAAAAAAACAATAGAGTGGCATAATGAGGGCCAGACACGGGGAGCTGGTGTTGGCAATTTTGAACAGGGTAGTAAGGAAGACTTCATTAAGAAGGTGATATCTGAGCAGACTTGAAGCAGGTAAGGGAGTCTGCCCTGTGGATATCAGAAGGTAAAATGGTTCCAACTGAATGAAGGAATAGCCAGTGGTGCAAAGGCTCTAAGACAGAAACTGCCTCACAAAATCAAGAAACAGAAAAAGGCCAGATTGGCTGCGACAAAGAGAGCAAGGAAAACAGTAATAAGAGATAAAGCCAGAGAGGCAACTGCAGTCAGTTCATGTAGGTCTTAGAGGCCATTGTAAAAATGGTGGCTTTCATGCTGGGGAGGCAGGGAAACAACAGAGCATTTTGAACAGAGAAGTAATATGATCTGACTCATTTTTAACAGAGAAACTCTGGCTTCTGTGTTGAGAATAAAGTGGAGGGCCAGAGTGCAAGCAGTTGAAAGACTGTGCAACAATCCAGTAAGAACAACAATCATGACTCGGATGGGAATGATTCTAGTGGAGCTGGTAAGAAGGAATCAAACTGGATATATTTTGAAAGTATGATCAGCAGGATTTTTCCTGACACTTGAGATATCAAATGGGAGAGAAAGAGAACTGGCAAGGATGACTCCAAATCCTTTGCTCTGAAGTAGTGGAAAAATAGTTGCCCTCACCTGAGATGGGGAAGGCTATGGGAGAAACTGTGTGAGTCAAAGAGAGAGGTCTAAAAACCAGGATTTCAATGTAGGAAAAAGAAGCTTATTTTGAGGTATAAATTAAGCCTCCAAACGGAGATTTTGGATAGTCTGATGTATATAGCATTCTGGAGTTTAGGAAAGAGGTCTATGGGGAGGGCGATGGGTAGATCCCAATTTGGAAGTCAAGTCATTCAGATGGTATTTAAAGCTATGAGACTAGAGGTGATCTTTAAGGGAGTGAGTGTATATAGACTTGGAAACAAAGTCAGGGTGTAAGGCCTGGAATACCAATATTAAGAAGTCAAGTAATAGATAAAGAGGAACTAGGAATCAAAGTGATAAGTAGCAACTAGAAATTCAAAGGCAAACCAGGAGATGATGCACTCTTAGATGCCAAGTGAAGAAAGTCTATCAAGGAGGAAGGAGTGATCTCAACTCTATTAAATGATGTTGATGGGTCACATAAATTATTGAAATTAACTATTAGATTTATGAAATGAAGGTCAATTAGTTTAACTGTGGTGATGAGCTAAAGCCTGACAGTAGTCGGTAGAATTGGAAAAGAGGAATTCAAGACAACTGTCACTGACAATACTTTGGGGGAGTTTTGCTTAAAAAGAGGAACAAGGAAATGAAACAGTGGGCTGGTGGAGGAAATCGGGGTCAAGAAAATGTTTTTCATGGAAGAGTAACAACTTACCTTTGAAATATTCCATTTAAAGAGAAGACTTTACAATATAGGAGTAAGTGGGGAAAAGGCTGGGAAAATTTCCTGGATAAGATCGATTGTAAGACAGAGGTGGGTAAATATAGCAGTGTGAATCTACAGACGTTCTTTTATGATTTGGTTTCATTTTCATAGTGAAAGAGGAGGTAATATCAACTTAGAGGATAAGGAGTAAGTTTGAGAAGAGAACAAATTATGTACATAGTTGTCATAAGATGGGGAAACTGCATGGACAAGAGAAATATGGAATGATTGCAGGGCAGTATCCAGGGCACATATGAGGTTTATGATCATAAACTTAAGGGAGACCAGGTATCCTGATTGGGTACATTTAACCAGTACTGTGGTGTTGCCAAGATAATACTAGAAAGTGAAAAAAAAAAAAAAAAAAAGGCAGGAGAGTCACGGTGTGTGTAAGAAAGTGATTATAATATTTGACCATGAAACTTAAGCTGACTAACAAGGGGATAATACACATCAAGGGAGTGGGGAACAGTGAAAAGTTGTTCAGATCAATTGATTGAAGGTCCCAGAGAGGTTGAAAGATGACCTGATTCAGGGTACCAGAGAGTACAAGGTGATAAATACAAGTGCATGTCAGACAGAAAAAGGAAATGCAAGAAGTTTATATGCTAGATGAAATGATGAAAAGACTGCTTCTTGACAAAGGGAACTGCTAAGAGGCACTGAAATAAAAAGTAAAAATATTGCTCAGTAGAAGTCACACGATCACTAGTTAAGTTGGGATCGTCTAACAACAAAAATTCAGAATCCTCAATATGTTTCATGTTTAAATATTGGCAGTGAATAGATTTCAGGCAAACCAAAGATAACTGATGTAAAATTGAAAAACAAACAGACATAAGCTTAAGGCCCACAAAAGCCAAAAATCTCCAGGAAAAAGGAGAAGGTGTAACTATAAAGTCAATTCTCGAATTCTACTAAAATAATCCTTTGGGCTAAGTAATAGGTACCTTCCTTGGCCAAAATACCTGAGACCAGCAATAGTTAAGGACCAAGAGAGCTGCAGAGTTAAGGTACAGAGTTGGTCAAAGAAAGAAAATGTTATATCAAGTGTTACAATAATAGTTGGACTTTCACTTCTGCTTCAGATGTAGAAAGTTGCAAGAGACCATCACTTTGCTATCAAACAACCAAAATAAGCCAGATAAGCTATAAAATCATTTTTAACCCATCAGAAAGTAGAGGACACAGAGAAATCCGAATAAATTAAATTCTAGAAAGTAACAAGCCTTTCATAGGAGAACTGAGACCGACATCTGCTCTCATCCCTAACAGAGAGGTGAGAAGTAGCAGAATCAGTTACAGAGTAAGAAGAAAGCAGCCCCACGTAGGCTGGGATGACAAATCCCAAAGGGCACCAACCACAGAGTCTGAGTCCATCCTGATTCTAGCCTCAAATATCTGAAACCAGTGGTGAACTAAATTATATTAAAACTGAAATAAAGCTCACATCCAGGTCAACTTCAAATCAGTTTGATGCTGTTATCCTCCCACCATCCTCCTACCCTCCACTAACACACATACTCTAGAGGCTTGATAGACCCAGCAGTGCTCTTTTCTCTGGTCACTATTATTTACTTCTCTCTCTTCTATTCCCTTATACGAAATGTCTGGTAAACAATAAAAACATTTTAAGACACATGAAACAGCAAGAAAATGTGACCCATCATAAAAAAAGGAAATAGTCAATAGACATGGCCCGGATGTTGGAATTATCAAATAGGGATTTGAAAATATCTATGGTAAAAATACTAAAAGATCTAGTGGAAATGGTGACAATACATGTGAAAAGATGGGGAAACAGGAGCAGAGAGATGGATCCTAAAAAAAGAAGCCAAATGGAAATACTGGAAATGAAAAGTGTGCTGTTAACAAATGAAGAATTTTCTAGATAAGCTTAACGGCAGCCTAGATACACGAGAGAAAATAATCAGTGACTATCAAGACAAATCAATAGAAAGTATCCAAAGAGAAACACTAAGAATAAAAAAAGAGTAGGGAAAACAAAAACAAGCAAACAAATAAAAACTGTGCTCAAGATCTGTGAGATACTATTCTGTGCTCTAACATAAGTGTAATTGAAGTCCCAGAGTAAGAGGAGAAAGAATGTGGAATGAAAAGGAAAAGGAAAAGCAAGAAAAGTTTAAAGAGATAATCATCAGAACTTCCAAAAGTAGTGAAAACCTCAACTTGTACATCCAAGAATCTGAGCAAACCTCAACCAGGATAAATACTATGAAAACTACATCCAGGCATAACTTAAACTATTAACATAAAAGAGAAAATTTTAAGCAACAAGAGAAAAATGGCATATACCTTACAAAGGAATATTGATAAGAATGATGGCTGATTTCTCACCAGAAACAATGAAAGCAAGTAGACAATGAAACAACAATCTTTAAAGTGCCGGAAAAAATTACAATTAGCTATGTAGAATTCTACAGCCAGTGAAAATATCTTTCAAAAGCAAAGACAAATTAAAGACATTTTTCATAAAAGCTGAGGGAATTTTTTTCCCACTGACTGAATTATAAGCAATGAAAAAGGAAATTCTTCAGACTAAAAAGAAATAACACCAGGTAGAATTCAGGATTTGTAAGAAACAGTGAAGAGTACCAGAGAGGACTAATCTTTGAAGAGAGAAAGAAATTATTTCATGGGACTTTCCTACACAAAATACAGCAGTTTTAAACATCTAGTACATCATTGCCCTAAATTGAACATTTTTTTCTTCCTCGCTCTAAGAAAATTTTTCTTTTCAGCCAAAAAATTAAATGTAGTCCATGACCATTATTTTTAAATATTTAACTTTCACAAAGTCAATAAACTTAATATCTAAATTATTATAACATTAATATTTATAATAGCAAAGTTTCATTGAGTATCAAACACGAACCAAGTATATATTATTCATAAGTTTTATACTTGCTTTGAAAACTCTATCTAAAACACATGTTACATATGAGGAAACAAATGAGGAAATTGGATTGAGAAGCTCAATTCTTTGCCAAAGTCATTGGCTTCTAAGAAGCAGAGCCAGATTCAAACCAAAAACTGTCCGACTCTAAATTTCATGCCTTGTTTCTCGGGCACTAATTATTATAACAACAGTAATTTCTATGTACAATGAGTTTAATATCCAGTGAAGATTTGTATTTCTTCAACTCATGTTAATAAGTTAGAGTATAGTGTACCTCACACTCATGCTTTTCTCATGTAATAACACATCATGAACCTGTTGCCAAGTCTCCACCAACAGACATTCTATTTCTCTTAATGGTGCACACTTTTTCATTGTTAAGTATAAACTATCATCTGTTTAAGCAATTCCCTTTCGAAGCTTTTAACTGGTCCCAATTATTTGCCACTTTAAGTCATTCTGCAATGAACATTTTTGTGTACATATTTAGGGCCTTGTTTAATTGTATTCTTGAGATATAGGCCCTGGAAGGAGAATACTTGGATGATGTAACTTCCACATTTTTACTTTTCATAGCTTGCCAGGTTATCACAAACTCTTTCCAACACTAGTATTCTCTCTTTTTATTCCTTGCCAAACTGAGTACAAAATGATAAGCATTGTTTGAATTTTAAATTCTCATTTTATTAGTCAGATGTTTCAATATTTTTCCATTAGTGTTTCTGGCCATGGTATCATGCTAATAAAAATCTTTCAATATGCCAGGATTACGGAAACATTTGCCTTTACTGTCCTCTACTACCTCATGATTACACATTTCACATTTTAATGAATTTTAACTCATCTGCAGTTTTTAGTTAATATGGTTGTAAGGTACACATTTAAATTATCTTTTTATTTTTGTACCATAGTGGGCCACTTGTCCTGATAGCATTGCTAGATATCTCTTCTGCAATGCTCTGAAACACCAATTTCATCTTTAATTAAACTGCTCTATACCTTTATATACCTTGTTCCTATACTCTTCTTCCATTCCATTTACCTGTCTTAATCCATCAATTTCTATACTTTTCTATTTCTTGTCTTTTTATCTAATTCCCCAAAAAAAAATTCTCTCAGAAAAATTTAAGCATAATCTCAACTAAACTAAAAGGAAAGCTGACTTTCTATACCCTCGCTGAAGTTAGAAATGTTAACCTTTGGGACACTAGTAGAAAGAAAAGTAGTATTCCAACTCCAGAAAGAACAAGCAGGTGAATTAAGATACAACACACAGTAGAAAACATGAAGGGAAGGGAAGCTGGCATTAGCTTCAGATGATTATCGTTTTGTTCCCTGTATATTCACTTTCACAGCTACATAACAAACATCCACTGATTTCTTAATGACCAATTACCTTCTTAAGAATGTGCTACACACTTTTAAATGCATCATGTAGAGATGCCCACATTTAAAAGGAAATTAGAATTCTGTTGATAAATGAATTCAGAAGTAGCTCGGGAAAGTTTTGATTCACATGATTTTGTATTTTTAAATCCACAATGTGGAGGGCTATTATAGTTCATTATCACAGTGACATTAGAGATTGCCTACAATTACATGTCTGTTACCACAACTCCTCTAGGTTTTATGCCCAACTGGAGGCATTGAAATAAACACACAACTGGAAGAAAATATTCTAAAAAGAAACAGATACATATTGGTTGATATGGATGGTCTAAGGTGTTTCTATTTGTATATTTAGAAATCAGTCCAAGCAAATCAGAGTACCACGTTAATATGTACACATTATACGTATACATATCCCATTAGTACGGATACAGGGCTCAGGAAAAAGCATTCATCTGGTCCCTGATTAATTTCCTAGGTGAGGCAAAGACAAGGCTTGCAGCAACAGAAAGTGTCATTGGCAACATATTTTTCTAGAAAGTTATGCTAGTTAGAAATGAGACTCAAAGAAAAGGCTCTCTAGCAGCGAATACTCATGTGAAAAGTCGTTGCTTCCTGGGTACAGAACCAAAGAAACCAATTAAGCCTAACCAGAGAAGTAAGAAAAGCCATCTTGATTTCCTAAAGGCCTTCGTTTGATATGCCTGTGTTTGAGGTAGTATCTGTTCCAAAGCAGAGACAGCCAGCCCGGTGCTGCATGAGAGCACCTTTAATTCAGCTCGCAGTAATCTCTTGCGCAATTACCTCTCCTGAATGAAACCATCTTGGATGAGGACAAAAGTATGGAGGACAGGGACTTAATTTTTTTATTGAAAAAAGGAGCAAGTGAGAGAAAGAAAATGATTTATAATAAGTCCGTGGGAACATTCTGTACCTATCTCTTTTCTGATTAGAGAGGTGGCATGGAGCCTGCCTCATTAGGCAGAAGTAATGAGCCAGTCTATCTGCCATCTCTAATTAGAGAAAAGATACAGTAGGTACAACCGTACCTATAACTTGATGGGAAAAAAGATAAAAATTATTTTAAAATATTCTTTCCTCCTGTAGTTCTCCGATGCTCAGAACTTAAGGAGAAAAACTGTAATAAAAACTAAGTAACATTGGAAATAAACCCTTTTCCAATGATGTGTTTTCCAATCAGAAGTTGAATCAATTTTTTTGCAGTTTAAAAACAAGTATCATTTTCAGTCCACACAGTCCTTTAGAAGCATTAATTCAACATTTAGTATACTGAAATAGAATAGGAGCTAATCATTTCAACCCCACAGTGCAGAGTGGACAACTTTATGGCACTGTCTACTACTCTGAGCAACATTTGGGGCAATAAAACGCTTTTAGAAGTGCTAATTGGGAGGTAAATATTGAAATAAGGCTCACAAGATGTAATGTGTTATTAAGAATTTCTGCAGGCAGAGTACTTGATAAAATTTTTCAATATACTAATTACTCAAACCAAGCTTCTAAATATATTGGTTCCTTAAAATATTACTTCTTCACATAAGTTTAGCTTGATCTAAAAGAATATACAAATTAAAATAATAGAGTCATGTTTCTTTGGATCTCTCAAAAATTCTATGGAAAGTACTTGTTATCTCTGCTTCACAAGAAGAAAACAGATGTTCAAAGAGGTTAATAATAGTTGTCACTTATTAACATTTACAATATGACAAGCAGTACATACTACACATACACAGTCTCATAGAATTCTTATAATTTTCCCATGAATCATTTATTAAAGCATTATTTAATAGATTAGAAACCTAAGACTTAAAAGGGATACATATTTTGACCAAAAATACACAACTAAATTGAATTCAACCCTAGATTTATCTGACCCCAGAGCCTGGAAATTTAACCACAGTGTTTTAGAATGTTTTTTGAAAATTAAAAATATATACTTTTTTCTTTAAACTAGATAACTCAGGTCATAGGGGGAAATTAAGATTTTACATTGTTTCAAAATTATTAGTAACAGCACCCATAAATATCTATGTGACAACTCCAAAGCCATGACTACTTATTCCTTTATTGCAAACATCTGAAAAGATTTGAGTGCCTACTATGTATATATGATAGGACTGTATAACTATTAGAATTAAAATTTAGCAAGGTCATTGGACTTAAGGTCAATATAAAAATTGATGGCATTTTATATAACAGAAAGAAAATTAGAGAATAAAGTTCCAAAACAATTGAAGTAAAATTACATGAATAAAAGAACCAACAGATACACAGGACTAAGTCTTACAAATATGAATGAGATGCTGTACAGAAAACTAAAAACATTGCTGGGAGAAAGTAAGGAGTATATGATGTTCATGGATTGGAAGACTTGATATTCTAGAGCTGTCTATTCTCGCAAAATTGAGTTAAGGATTTAAATTCCCTCAAAATTTTGTGAAAAACGAAAAACTCCTTCTAAAATTCATATAATAGCCAAGACAATCTTGAAAGAAAAAAAAAGTTGGAGAAATTAAATATTTCTAAATATTAAGACTTTTATGAAGCTACAATAATGAAAACTAAATGCTTTAATGATAAGTATGGGCAAACATACCATTGAAACAAAACGGTGAGCTCAGGAACAAACCCATCTTCACATAACAGATATATAATTTGTGACAGTTACCACTGCAAAGTAGTAGAGAAGTGATGAAAATGTTTAAGTGTAAGGGAACATCTTTATGGTCTTTATGGTGTTCTCCTACACTTTATCCTTTCAGGATTTGCAAAGATATTCTAAACAGGACATGAAAAGTATTAAGTTTGAAAGAAAAGTTAGTAAACTGGACTTCACTAAAATTAAGAATATCTGTTGATCAAAGGAAAATGATAGTATACGCCACAACCCAGAAGGTGATATTTGAAGTCCATGTATCTGTCAAAGAACTCATACTCAAAATACTGAAGAGATCCTGTAAGCAATAAAAAGACAAACTATCCAACTAAAAATAGGCAAAAACTTAAATAGGTATTTCACAAAAGAGCACAGCCATGACCAAGAAGCACATGAAAATGTTCTCAACATCATAAATCATCAAGAAATGTACCATACAGCCACCAGAATGGCAAACAACAATAACATACGACAATACTCAGTGTTGGTAGGACACGGATCGCCGAAATTCTCAAATATCTTTGGGTAGAATACCCACTTTGAAAAAGTAAAGAAGTATTTCCTAAAGCTTAAAGAAATAGCAACACACAATATAGATAAATCTTACAGGCATAGTGCTTAGAAAAGGAATTAGACACAAAAGAGTACCTACTGCATGATTTAATTTACATGAGAATTCAAGAATAGGCAACACTAATCTATGCCAATAGAGGTCCTTACTAACACTATTCTTGTTTCCCTTTAGAGTGGGTATTCACTAGGAGTCTTTAATACAAGAAATGTTTGATGATCTCATTCTGGATGAGAATTACATAGGATTAAAATTTTATAAAGCTGTACCCCCTTAATATTTATGCATTATGTTACATGCATGTTTTGCCTTTATTAAAAACTTACAATATTTTAAAATTTCTATAATGCAAAGTTATCAGACTATCTAAAAACTAACAAAAACGTGTGTAACATAATATTCTTAGCATTAATGAGCTTTTACAAGTAAGAAATTCCAGACTATAAATATAGACACACAACATGTATGAGGAATCAACAAATGAAATGCAAATTATCAAGACATATGTGGAAAGCCAGTGAACCTCACTAATGGCCAAATAATTCTAAGGCAGTGTACAAAAACATCTTTCAATGAGAGGAATGACAAAAGTGAAAAAAAACAAGGATAATTTGTAAGGTCAGTTACTGTTTAAGGAGGCAGATACTTACCTGTATTTTTAAGTGAGGTTGTAAATGTTCACAACCTTTCTGGAGATTATCTGTTGTTAAGCTTTAGGGTAATCAATCTCAGATGTATTAAAATTTAAAAATGACCATATATTTCAACCTATTTAACTTCTATTGATTCATGTTAGGGAAATAATTATAATACTAATAAGAGCATTACATATCAATATGAGTTAGTATATACAAAGTACAGTATTCATTCATTCCACAAATATGAAGCAACTACTAGGTACCAGATGCTGGAAAAACAGTAGTGCGTTTTATGACACAGCCTCATTTGATCCTTACAATGGGACTGTAATAGCATCATCATCAAGATTTTAAATTGGACGTAACTACAGTTTAGAGACATTAAAAAGTTATTCCAGGTCACAGGGCTAGTAAGTAGAGAGACGGGATTTGAAATCAGGGAAATTGACGCCAAAGTCAAAGGTCTTAGGGAACTGCACAGGCAATTGTTCAAGCACATATATATGTATATGGGTATAGGCATGATAGATATAGACACAGATATAATATATGGATATATATATTTAGTGTTTTCTATCAAATAACTGCTAATAATATTGAAATAGTAGAAATAACCTAAATGCTCATCAATACAATCTTGTTTAAAAAGGTTTGGTTACAGCTATACAATTGTGCACAATGCAGCCATTTTCAATGAGAAGGCATACTGATATGTTTCTCATAACATTTGGAGTGGAAGTATTTATTTTCAGAGGGCCCAGAGAAAGCATATGTATGATAATTTCATTTTTGGAAAATTATTATATTTATAACCATATCTCTAGCTATATGTACAAAAATGATGGGAGGGTATAACAAAGTTAACTATATCTATCTATGAAGGTCAAAAAAGGAAAATGCTTCCTATTTTATAGGGTTCTGTGTTGTATGGATTTTCTTATAATGAGCATTTTTTAATAATATAAAATAATTCACATTCCCATTTTAAAGTGTAGACAATTTTACAGACCACTGTGATAGTTATTTCAAGAGAAGTCTAAATACAACTTCTGCTCTTTTCAGGATGTGAGGCATATTATCTTCTTAATCTCCATGGCCCATTTTTAGGGTGGGAAGATATGAACACCATTAATCCAGTTTATTCAATGTTGACTATTATTTTCCAGTTTCTGTCTAATACTCTAAGTCCTACTTTAACAATAGCCATACAATAAAATACAAACCTGAGAAAAAAAGAGAAAGAAAATATAATTTAAGAAGAAATACAGATGGCCAGGAGGCACACGCAAAGATGCTCAACATTGCTAATTATTAGAGAAAAGCAAATCAAAACTACAATGAGGTCCCACCTCACAACGGTCAGAATGACCACCATTAAAAAGTCTACAAATAACAAATGCTGAAGAGAGGGTGGAGAAAAGGGAACCCTCCTACACTGTTGGTGGGAATGGAAGTTGGTGCAGCCACCGTGGAAAACAGTATGGAGGTTCCTCAGAAAACTAAAAATAGAATTACCATATGATCCAACAATCCCACCCCTGGGCATATATCCAGACAAGATTATAATTCAAAAAGATACATCCACCCTTATGTTCATAGCAGCACTATTCACAATAGCCAAGACATGGAAATAGCCTAGATGTCCATCAATAGATGAATGGATAAAGATGTGGTACATATAAACAATGGAATACTACTCAGCCATAAAAAAGAACAAAATAATGTCATTTGCAGCAACATGGATGCAACTAGAGATTATCATACTAAGTGAAGTAAGTCAGAAAGAGAAAGACAAATACCATATATCACTTATATGTGGAATCTAGAATATGACACAAATGAACCCATCTATGAAATGGAAGCAAAACCACAGACATAGAGAATATACTGGTGGTTGCCAAGGGGGAGGGGAGTGGGAGAGGGTAGGAGTGGGAGTTTGGGATTAGCAGATGCAAACTGGTATATATAGAATGGATAAACAACAAGGTCCTACTGTAGAGCACAGGGAACTATATTCAATATCCTGTGATAAACCATAATGGAAAAGAATATATAAAAAAGAATGTATATATATGTGTGTAACTGAGTCACTTTGCTATACAGTAGAAATTAACACAACATTGTAATCCAACTTTACTTCAATAAAAAATAAATTTAAAAAATATATAGTTTATTACATAGTATTCTTACTTTAAAAATAAATGATAGAGACGTTCTAATTTTAAAGATTCCCTGATATATTGGGTTGAATAATGGCCTCCAAAAGATAAGACTACCTGCAACCTGCAACTGTGAGTTTATTTGGAAAAAGCGTCTTTGCTGATGTAATTAAGGATCTTGAGACAAGAAATACTGGATTAGGGTGGGTCCTAAATGTGGTCACAAGTGTCCTGAAAAGAGAAGGGGAAAAGGCCAGGTGAAGATGGAAGCAAAGATTGAAGTTATACAGCTACAAGTCAAGAAACACTAAGTATCGCCAGAAGCCACCAGAAAGAGAGAGGCGTGGAATGAATTCTCCCCTCAGAACCTGCAGAAGAAACCAATGCTGAATCCTTGATTTCAGACTTCTACCCTCCAGAACCACCAGAGGATGAAATCTGCTTAATTAAGCTGCCACCCAGTTGGTGCTGATGTGTTACAGCAGCGCTAGGAAACAAATACACCTGGGTATTTTAAAATATTATTTTTGACACAATTTTTAAGAAACAGTGTAATTGGATAAAATAAATAATTTTCTGAAGTCGGACTCTTACCATTTAAGCTCTGTCCTATTTGCATAGTACCAGAGGCAAAATCTGTAATTGAACCACTTAGAGTTCTTGCATCAAAAGCTGTATTATCCTCTTCCAAACCATTGACGAAGAAACTGATTTTTGTCTGATGTACCTGTAAGAAATTATCACCGTTATTATTTTGATTGCATAACCTTTTATTTTATAATAACTACACTTCAGCAGGCTTTCTCAAGTTAATTTCCTACTTCTCCACTTCCCTCAGCTGGAAAGACTGGAATTTTATTTAAATGGCTCAATAATACGTCTTGTGTTTGTATATCTAGATATAAACCTGTATGTTATAGTTTTGTGCTGGGGTCATGTCTACCAGGGTATTCACAGGTATGCATAACTGTTTGTCCCATATATTTAACAACTCTGACTGTCATGCCTTTATAAGTGTTTTTGGAGACATGTTGTTTCTTTAGCTACTAGTTAGATTTGTTACGGTCATATCTGGAAACAAACAGAAATGAACACAAAGGGCAAAAATACTCAAAACCAGATATACCAAAAATGCATTACATATGGATATAATTCAATTTAGGTTGCTAGTACAAAAGGCTCCTTGTAAACATTTACTTTCTTAGGTGTTGGTATCTAGTCGGTAATTTTCATCTATACTTCTCTAATACAGAATAACGTAAAAAACTGCTAATCGTGTTCTAGGCTAATTAATCAGGCAACCTAACAACTCTCTACATCAGGGGTAAACAAACTTTTTCGGTAAACAGCCAGAGAAAAAATATTTTTTATTTGTTTGCCAAGTGATTTGGTTTTGTGGTCCAAACGGTCCAGGTCACAACTGCTCAACTCTGCTGTAATAGGAAAGTAGCCAGAGACAACATGTATGTGAATGGGCATGGATGTGTTCTGGCAAAACTTTTATAAAAACAGGTAACCAGCCAGATTTGTCCCGTGAGTGTAGTCTGACCACCCCTGGATTACCCCATAAAAAGTTATGAAATTTTTGTCTGCGTTGATCCCTGAACAGTCAATTCAATCAAACTTTTATGCAGATTACTTCATTGAGAAATTTAATGCCTTGTAGTTGAAGGTCAGATGCTAACATTTTCATTTAAAAATATCAAATCATAGCATTCAAAATGAAATTTTATTAAAATAGCCTTACAAAAATTGACAAAAATAGCCATCCTCTGATATATTTAAATCATATGAGTGAACTCCTTTCAAACTGCTTCTCAAAAAAAAAAGCATACACACACACATACACCTAGAAATTAGCATCATCGTTTATTGAAAAACTTATTCAATATGGCTTTTACCCACTCTACCCAACCTGCTTTCATTTAAAACCGGCTTTCATGTTCTTTCCTAAACTCACTGACCCTGTGTTGCATTTTACTTAATTATAAAACAAAGCTTTAACATAAAGACCTAAAATCACACACTAGCTCCTCACAGACCTGGATATACACCATCCCTGTGGATTTTCTGGTTTGTTTTTTTTTTGCATCCCATTTTTTACAGCCTGTTACTGTCACTTGGTGTTTGACTGTTATCATTATAAAAGATACAGGCTTTTCTACTTTGTTATTTGTAGCATTATCTCATGTTTTACAACATCTTTGCGCAACACGCAGGCACATGAAATATAACTCGTGAAAAGTTCTCGATGGTATTAATGCATAAAAAAGAATGTGGCTCTATCTCTACTGTCTCTACCCAGCCAAAAGCTGATGAACAGCCCATTTGCCTTTATCACATTAGCACAGCCATGAGGGAAACACATTTGTTCTAGTCAGCTACACTAAAGATACTATTACCAATCTAACATATACATGTTTTATATCAGCAGTATTCTCAGAGCATGAGAGAGCCAACAATATATTAACACTAGCATGACAGTTTATTTAAGAAAAGAAAATTGTCTCTGTAGAGGGACAGAAGTTAGAAATGTATGGCTAAAGCTCAGTGTCACTGGTCTAATAAAGGTAATAATTCTTTGGCTTTCTTTATAGCAGGTAACACTCCTGTAACAGTTCTGTCATATCATTCAAATAAGAATGTTGTCTTTTACAAGTTTAAGTGCACCTTTATTTTGAGTCAGATAGAAAGCATGCTTTTGATTTTCTGTATTCACTGTATTATATCTGTAGTCAAGAGTTCAGGGCCTTTCTTTCTTTTTTCTTTTCTTTTTATCGACTCATCACATATTTGCTTAGTAGAAGGATTCAGTGTCACTGCAGTGAATTCCAGAAGAATGTTTTCACTTTGCTGGTACTTAAAACATGATTAATGATGATCCCAAGTCACTGTCGCCTGTTTGTGACACCCCCCTGCAACCACCTTTTTATAAATAAGATTAAATCCTCTGGTGTTCTGTACCATGTTTTATATTCCAGGATCCTCTACGCTACTTTGCAGTTCAGGTCTGGGGCCCCGTCACACTGAAACTGTAACTGTGATGGTGGCTCCTTGCAATAGCTCACCGTGATGATCCCCTTGCCAGTTATTTAGGGGAATAGGAATATACACGACAGAATTTCTCACCTGTGAAAAGAAAGCCTTCTCCTACAGTGCACTTCCCACCTATCTTTTTCTCCACCTCTCTGAGGATTAGAGGAGTTCGTACGTGTTTATTGGTGTGGCTTGAAGGAATGAACTGGCAAAACCAATAGCAGCTGTAGAAAAAGCCTTAAACGCCTTCATAAGACATCCAAAAACATTTTGGAAAGAAGATACAGGGGAGCAAGTCATTCTCCAGCCTTCATTCTCTCAGGGTTTCAAATTTTATTTTAGCCATTGTTTGGGGGAGTCAAATTTGGTGTCCCTGGGATAGGCTGTACTCATTCCTTTGAGCACGAGAGTGTAGTAGACTTAAAAATGTAGAATTCCTAACCATTCTCATGCCTGATTGGAGAGGAGCATCATTCAGAATTCCAGAAGGTCACACAATTGCTGAGAAGCTACCAAGGGAAAACATACACCCAAGTTCACCTTGTAACTGTCAACAATCGCTTGTTCCACTGAAACGCCAAATGTCTGTTGCTATGCTACTCCTGTAGGCCACCACCACCAGGAACAACAACAAAGAAAAAGGAAAACAAAAAACTGCTGATTCAGGTTGGGAAACAAAAAGGCAGAGTACCTATGCTGACTTCCTCATTGGAGAAATAGTTTTATAGTTTTCCTGTTGCCAATATCCTCCTAATTTAAATTTAATTCAATACGGCATTAACCCAGCACCCACAGTGGCACTATGAGTTACACCAAGAAAATAAAATCACTGTACTTTTTCTCAAGGAGCTTGTATGTATGAAACAACGGGGTAATTTTAGCATACTAAATAGTGTCTGAGTCACTACAAATGATGACGGTTGTTTTTTACTTATGTACTGAATCTTCGTGCAGTTAGTGCAGTGTTGTCTTTTTTTATGGAGCTGCTCTGAGAAGTTACACCTTCATCCATGAACGTGTAGTGTATAAACTACTTTTGGACCTTCTCTGTGGGACTTGTCTTCCTAGAACCAACTTATAAGCCTCCCAAGAATATCGGTTTCATTAATGTGATGGGTCTCATTTTAAAACAAAATCATTTTAAGCCTTTTGAAAAACACCTTTTTCATAGATTTAACACAAAGTGATCTGGCAACAGATCGTGAATTCAAATTCACTCTCAGATGACGATGGATGATACAAATACAAAAAACATTTTGAATGCTAAGGATTTCAAACAAAAAAGAAAACCACTGTGATATGAATCTGAAGGGAAAACTTTATGGAGGAGAAAGTGTTTTGGACTTTCTGAAATAGAAATTGCCCTGAAATAGAATTTCTATTTCTAGGATAAAGAAGGATTTGCATAAAAGATTCAACTATTCCATCTATAATTTTTAAGCATAAGGAAGGCAATTTATTCTGAAAACTTCATAAGGTTATTTTAAAATATCACATGTATGTTTCATCCCCTACCTGAAAGCATGTGGAATGCCACTCTGCTTGCCATTCCAAACCAAAGGTCTTCTGAGGTTTTCCCTCACTCATTCCATCCACTTTTATTTCTAACTGGTCACCAGTAGCCAACCTCACCTAACTGGTGAGGTTTCTTTACTGTCTGATGATCCCACAATGCTTAATTCCATCTCCATGTTTTATTCAAGCTATTTCCATATGGGAATAACCTTGCTACTGCTTTTCATTTACCTAAATTTTTAATATTTTTCAAAACATATATCTCAAGTCCTGTATCCTACAACGATCCTTTGTTGAATACTTCAGCATTATAAAAGTGCTCTCATTTACTGAAAAACTAGCATGTCAAGCATTGTTCTAAATTATATATATATTCATTTTTTTATCCTTACAACAGCCCAAGGCAGGTTTGGCATTATCTGCAAGTAATGAAATGGAATCACAGAGAATTTTTTTTAAAAAAAGGTTACACTCTTCAAAGTCACATAGAAGAACAACTGGTTTCAGAGACTGCACCCAGAGAGCATTTAGAAATAACCACCATCTAGTTTATCAGACCCACCCATTGAGTTTCTTGGCTTTAACTCAACACAGTGATGATTCAGGCTTTGTATCAACACCTCCCATAATAAGAAGAGTAACAACTCCAATGAGCTATATAAGCACTTGCCATTTGCCAGGCAGTGCGCTGAGTGCTTTACTTATAGTATCTCACTGGGTTCTCAGATTGCCCCTCTGCCGTGTTATTATCCCCAAAATGAGGGCACTGAGGTTTACCTACTCCAGTATTCTGCTTCTGCAGACTTTGGGAACCCTTTCATCTCTGAACAGCTTTTACTATTATAAATGATTGAATTGAAAGATATCTCCTTATAACTTCAATTCGTAGGCCCCAGCTCTAATTATTGAGACCACGTGAAAAAAATCCAATCCTTTTTCCACACCAGAGTCCACACATACCATTTTTCTCCTAAGTCTTCTTCCAGATAAATGTGTTTAGTTTCTGTGGTGTTCTAAATATGACATGGTTCTGGGTCTCTCTCTTCTTAAAATGTGGCTCCAGAAATACTACAATCTCTACATGTGGTCTCTCGCCAAACTGAAATAAGATTATCACCTTAATATAATCCAAAACTGCATGCTACATTTCATGACGTCATACAACTAAAACTGACAAATTAAGTTGCGCTGACTAGTCACTAAGACACTAAGTCTTTTTTTTTTTTTTTTTTTTTTTTTTAACTTACATCACTGTTAAAGCATATCTACTCCATCCTATACATAGGCAGTTAGTTTTTTGGACCAAAGGACAGGAATTTATATTTATCCACACTATATTTCATCTTGTTAGATTCAGCCCATTGCTCCAGGCTGTCAAAATCTTTTTGGATGCTATGTCTGTCATCCAATGTATTTAACATCCTCCAAGATTTGTGTCGTTTGCAAATTTGATGAGCATGCCCTACATGCTGGGCAGAAGCTCAATAAATACTAATTGATTGACTGACTAATAGATACTCCAAAAACAAAACCACCAACACGATCTACACAATTCTGCAACTGTAAGCAATAAAGAAAAGGCACCATTTTCTAACAGATAAAATATATCGTACGACGATTCTTCACCTTTGTAAAGTGACCCTATTTACTAACATGGGTTTTTATAGAATCATAATTATGAATAAATATGCCAGTCTATTAAATATCTTCTATGCTATGTTTATACAAACAACATGAAAAAAAGAGTTGAGGTAATTGTTGATGGAAGGTTGGTTTGGCAGAAATTAACCGCATGAGTTGCCCACAAGTACTTGCAATGTGCATGCGTTCCCACCACTGGTCTGATTTACTGATAACATCTTATATCTCCTTCTCTTTGTATGAAAGATGGCTACAGGGAAATGACTTCAGACACAGCTATATTCCTCAAGATTTTCTTGCTAGTTTTTGTTTCTTTTTTTCACTTCCCATGAGCTCATACATTTCATTTCAACACTCCTCTCCCTGGCCCCTTCTCTCTTCCTCCCTGCCCCGTTCATCCCCCCACCCCCTCCCCACCAGACCCCTGTCGCCTGCATACAGACTTTTGTTTTTTCCTCTCTGAGTAACTCAGACAAGCCAGGCCCTGGAAGTGATCCATGCCTAAGTGTACTACATTTTCACCCTAAGTATGATGCTTTGGATTTACTACTCACCCTTGATATCCATTAAAGTTCTCTCTCCATATACTGCAACCTCCTAAGAACAAGCCTCCAACTTAATTAATCTCTAGAAATTTAACATAGGAATCTAAGTAGTTTTCTTTGTCCTATCTTGAGTAGATGTAAAACTCACATGGCCACTTCTTCCGAAACTATTAAATTACTCTCTTCACTTAAAAAAAAAGCTATTAATTTACACACACACACACACACACACACACACACATATATATATAAAATAGAAAAATCTGCCAATGGTTTGATTTACTATTGATTTCCTAGGGAACGGGAATAGAGCCAGCCCATTTTCTGTAGATACTGTCTAGGAACATTTCATGCACAATTTCACATTTGGTACAGAGATGATCACAATGTTCTACACTCTTAATTATCTCAATGTATCATTAGTTCTTTTCTCTATGTAATCCATATGAACAGATGACTTTGAAAAGATTATTAGAATTAGTTGTAAAATACTTAGTAACCCTTTCAGCATTTTATATCCCCAAATCTGGAAGTTGTTTATTTGTTATGCCTACAGATTCTCCTCCTTAAAAAGTCAACTTCTTATTTTGTCTTCCATGTTTAGGAAGAAAATTGTTCATCACACCCTTCATTTAAAACCATAGTTTTTTGGAAAATGTTTCAGTTGTTTGAATATTCAATGAGCACATTATAATATGCTAAGTGTTACGCTACATATGAAACATATATAAAACACAGACCTTTTCTTCAAGGAGTTTGTATTCTGTAATGGAAACTGGCATATAAAAATATTTTCAATGCCAGGTGGGAAAATGTAATAAAATAAACATGAATAAAGTGCTTAGGGACAAAGATGAGAAAGAGAAAAATAATCTTAGACGTCTTCTCCTCCAAATACTTCCCCATTTCTCTCCTTCCCACTGTAGTGGCATTCCTAGGAGCTGCCTATACTTGCTTTGCCCAGTTTCTCTTTTCCCATTTCCTAGTCTCAATTAGTAGTTTCTGGTTTTTATTACTTAAAAACAAACAAACAAAAAACTCAATATTACAGGAAAGTAGCAAGAACAGTACAAGAAGTTTTTTCTGAAACATTTGAGATTAAGTTGCTGACTGATTTACCCATTATCCCCAAATACAGTAATGCATTTGGTACCAAAAAAAAAAGATATTCTCCTAAATAATCATAATACAACCATCAAAATCAGGAAATTAACATTGACACATCCTTATCACCTTATCCTCAGACACCATTCAAGTTTTGCCAATAGTTCCCCAAATGTCCTTTGTAGATTACAAACCCGGTCCAGGGTCACATGTTGAATTTAGTTGTCACAACTCTCAGGTCTCCTTTGATCTAGAACAGTTCTTCAATCTTTCCTTGACTATCATGATCTTAACACTGTTGAAGACTACAGTCTAGCTATTTTGTAGACTGCCTCTCAATCTGAATTTGTCTGTTTCCTCCTGACTAGATCCAGGTGATTCAGAGATCATCTTATTACATCTTATGTGTTACATAATTTCTAGTTGTTCCATTACTGATGATGTTAACTTTAATCTTTTGGATTAAGATGGTATCTTCCAGGCTTCTTTATGTAAAAAAACAAAATTTCTCTTTGCAATTAATAAGCATTTTGTGAGCAGATACTTTGGGCAGATATCCTGTTCTTTATTAAGCTTTCACTGCCTGCACTTACTTAACTGTATCTGTATGGACTCATGAATCCTTATGTTATTCAGTGGAATATAATAAATGTGCTCAATATGTATTTCAGTGCTCCAGCTATTCCATGTTTAGACAATGAGTGACCCATACTTCCCTGGCCTGGCCCTGAAATCAACCATTTCTCCAAGGAATTCTCGTTCCCTAAGTGACAAGTGGTTTTAGGAACAAAGAATCAGTGCTGTATACTCATCCTATTACTCCCACGCCCTCCCACTCCCTCTTAGTGGACAGAGGTAGAGAATATGAAGGTAGAAAGATAGATTAGATCGATACAGACACCTACACATTGACTTATATAGTATTTCTATGTCTATCTATGTGTGTGCATAAATATATATATATATACACACATGAAATGGGATTACACTGATAAGTTCAATTCTGATCCAATACTCTAAGGTTCATTCTAATTTCTCTTTTCATATTTGCAACTCTCTTCTCTGAAAGGGAGAAACCTGGCTCCCATTATCTTCAATAAACATACTTATTTGATTAATTCTCTTATACATAACCAAAATCCAGTTGCCATGACCAGATACACAACCCCAAAGAGACCTCTTCATCACACTTAAGTCCTGACACCTGTGCCAGGCTACTCTCTCCATGAAAGCATTCCTCCAGCCACTCAAGCTCGAGCATATCAACATTTTGATGCCAGCTACATCACCACAACTCCCCTATCACTGTCACCAATGAGTTCCATGAAGCTAAAAGCAAATGGTAAATTCCTAGTTTTCAACTTACTTGAACCATCAGTGGCATTGACAGAGCTGATCATTCCCCCCTCCTTGAAATACCTCTGTCATTTGACTGCCTGTACATCAGACTCTCATAATATTCCCCTTTCCCCTCAGGCTGCTTCTCTCAGTCTCTTTCAATGGATCCTCTTGGACCTGTAAATGTTGAAGTGCCCCAGGATTCAGTCTTTCGATCTCTTCTCCTTTCTGCTTATAAGTAAGTACTCCCTTGATAACATCACCTTGTCTCAATTCTTTAAATACCATCGTTAGGTTGATGACTCCCAAATGATTATCTCTAACTCAGACTTCTTCTAATCTAGACCCTATACCCATCTTTCTATTCAACAACTCTTCTTGGAAGAGTATTAGATCATTCAAGAACATTTCTGCCCCAGACCTGATTCTTCCACAGCCTTCCCCACCTTGGAACATTGCAATTCCCTTCCTCCAGTTGCTCAGCCCAAAATCCTTAGGGTCTTCCCCCACTTCTGTCTTACCTTCATGCCTCTCACCCATTCCATCAGCAAATCCAGAGGCCCTCCTTTCAAAATATAACCAGAATCCACTCACTGCTCACCACCTCTCTCACTACAACACTAGCCCAAGCCCTCTCTTCCCTAGATTTTTGCAATGGCCTCCTAACTGGCCTCCCAGATTCAATCTGTGTTCCCCTTCAGTATATTCTCAAGACAGAGGCCCAAGGATTCTTGACAAAACAAAAGCCGATTATGTCACTCTTTCGCAAAAGACTGTAAATGTTTTTTGTTTTTTTTGTTTTTCAATTGAAGTATGGTTGATTTACAATGTTGTGTTAGTTTCTGGTGTACAGAAAAGTGATTCAGTTAGACATATATATTATATATATATATTCTTTTTCATATTTTTCCCATTATGGTTTATTACAGGATATTGAATATGGTTCCCTGTGCTACACAGTAGGACCTTGTTCTATATTTTATATATATAGTAGTTTCTATCCACTAATCCCAAACTCCAAATTTATCCCTCCCTCACCCCCTTTCCCCTTTGGTAACCATAAATTTGTTTTCTATGTCTATGAGTCTCTTTCTGTTTTGTAAATAAGTTCATTTGTATCATATTTTAGATTCCATGTATAAGTGATATCATATGGTATTTGTCTTTCTGACTTCCTTCACCTAGTATGGTAATCTCCAGGTCCATCCATGTTGCTGCAAATGGCATTATTTCATTCTTTTTTATGGCTGAGTAGTATTCCATTGTGTATATATGCCACATCTTCTTTATCCATTCATCAGTCAATGGACATTTAGGTTGCTTCCATGTCTTGGCTATTGTAAATAGTGCTGCTATGAACACTGGGGTGCATGTGTCTTTTCAAAATTAGAGTTTTCTCGGGATATGTGCCCAAAAGTGGGATCACTGGATCATATGACAACTGTTTTTAGTTTAAGGAACCTCCATACTGCTTTCCATAGTGGCTGCACCAATTTACATTCCCACCAACAGAATAGGACAGTTCCCTTTTCTCCACACCCTCTCCAGCATTTATTATTTGTAAACTTTTTGATGGTGGCCATTCTGACCAGTGTGAAGTAGTACCACACTGTAGTTCTGATTTGCATTTCTCTAATAATTAGCAATGTTGAGCATCTTTTCATGTGCCTCTTGACCATCTGTATGTCTTCTTTAGAGAAATGTCTATTTAGGTCTTCTGCCCACTTTTCAATTGGGCTGTTTTTGTTATTGAGTTATATGAGCTGTTTATATATTTTGGAAATTAAGCCCTTGTCAGTTGCATTATTTGCAATTATTTTCTCCCAGTCTGTAAGTTGTATTTTCATTTTGTTTATGGTTTCCTTTGCTGTACAAAAGAATGTAAGTTTGATTAGGTCCCATTTGTTTATTTTTGCTTTTATTTCTATTGCCTTGGGAGACTGACCTAAGAAAACATATTGGTACAGTTTATGGCAGAGAATGTTTTGCCTATGTTCTCTACTAGGAGTTTTATGGTGTTGTGTCTTATATTTAAGTCTTTAAGCCATTTTGTGTTTACTTTTGTGTATGGTGTGAAGGTGTGGTCTAACTTCACTGATTTACCGCATGTAAACCAATGGGTTTTTACACTGAGTAAAAGTTCTACAGATTTCTACCCAATCTGTCTCCTTGCTACCTCTGGCTTATCTTTTATTAGTATGCCCCTGTGCTCTCTGATCTAGCTACACTGTCCTCCACAAACATTCCAGGCACCTATTTTCCTCAAAGCCTTTGCATTTTCTATTTCTTCTCCTTGACGTTGCTTCTACAGACACCTGCTGGCTTATTCCCTCATCTCCTTCAGATGTTTCCTTAACTGTCATTTTAGCAAAACCCCTCCTAATACCCTATCTAAAATTGTAGCCCGATCCATGCTAACCCCCTTCCCTATCAGACTATTCTCTTTACCCACATCAAACATATTGCATATTTTATTTATTTTTCTGTTTTATTTAGTCTCCTTTTCCTGCCTAAAATCTGAACTCCATAAGAAGAGGTTTGGCTTTGTTTCCTTTACCGTTTTGTTCACTATTGTCCCCTCATTCCCCAGAACGGTGACTAGCAAATATTAGGAACTTATTAAATCTTCATTGAATGAATGAAGCTTCATCTAAACTAAGGATTGAAGGATTAACTAAACTAACTTGAAAGATTAATAGAAATTAGCAAAAGGCAGAAGTGGTAGAAGATAGGGAATAAGTGAGTTGCGGGAGGGAATACAGAAAACGCAAGAAATAAGAAAATGGAAAGAGGCTTATAAGTTATCCCAAGCCTTCCATGTATACTGATCAATCCTTTTTTAAAATTATTTTCTTTTCAATGTGTTGAATTTAAAGTCATCTTTCTCACTTTTTCCCCAAATCTTTTCCAGATTTTTAAACCTCTTTAAA
Source organism: Delphinus delphis (assembly GCF_949987515.2). Lineage (NCBI taxonomy): Eukaryota > Metazoa > Chordata > Mammalia > Artiodactyla > Delphinidae > Delphinus > Delphinus delphis. The sequence goes on along the minus strand of NC_082683.1, from coordinate 169,804,542 downwards.
TTATAAAGTTGCAAATAACTAGGTCAAATCATGCCTGAAAATGTTGGACGCTGGATTCCTGTTTATACTTTCAGGGAGTAAGACAAAGATGTGAACTCACTCCTGACCCAAAGTCCGAGGGTCAGCAATCCAGCCCTCAATATGTAGATGAATATATAGGAAATCATTTCTGTGTACAATCCAAAAACTCCACTCCACGCCAGTATTCAACTGATATCTTAAAGAGCCTAAGCAGTAATTTGTAAGTTGAAATGGAGTCCTGCCGTATAAATAAAACAGAGGTAAAATGCCTGCTTCCACCCTGCAGGAGTTACTCCTACTAAAATTATCAACAAAGGTGGAATATTCCATTAAATATTAATGGATTATTAATTTTACATTCCTAAAAGAAACGCATGCTTTTCTACAAGTACCTATCGTCCTGCCATTGTGTGTCCTTTTAATTTTTTTTGTTTTCGTTTTAGTTTCCAGCTGTAGGAGTACTGAGCAAAACTTATTGAAAATGTGTCTCATAAACTAAATGAAGAAGAGCCATTTTAGGCCAAAGGAAAAATGTGAATCTCTTTCACCTCCTTTAGAGAACCATATCATGAAATCTGATGTGAATTGCTTTATCTTTAAAGACACTCTAGAATTGAGAATAAGGTCTTCACGGTGACCCTTGTTTAAAGGGGGTGCTCTCTGCCCTAAACCTGGTGAGACAGTAATTGTCTAAGCAGTTTTTTCTTCAATCAGTAATGGAGAAGCACACACATTTAATTCGGTTTAGACAGAAAAATGACGGCAGCAAATAGGCATTCTTTTAAGGTAAGGATTATATCAGCCCTAAAAACAAAAGTAGCTATTTATGGGTCAAATGTAGAACATTCAGCAAAGTTTCCTTTCTTTTACCCCTGCACAACAAAAAAACACTAAGACTGTGTCATCAATTTGGGCAAAATAAATGAACGCTTTTATTATCATCTGAAGAACATCGTATTAGCAATTGGATCACCAGATTCAAGTGGTGCTCTTGAAAATAATATTCATTTTGTCTTTTTATAATTCACATTTATACAGTCCAATTCTTACATATTTCTTTCCAAACCATTTTCCCCCAGGTAAGCAGCAGCTGTCAAAAAAAAAACCCCTCTAAATTTGGTGGTGTGTTTGGAATATAGTTCATCTCTTTCTGCAAAGCCTGGATTAACCTTCTCCAAAGGCTGACAGGTCCCAGGATCGTGAGACCCAGGACAAATATAACCGGTGGGAGAAATATTTGCGTGTTGATTTAACTTGTTAAAGAGAATAACAATGAGTTTACAACTGCTTCCAATATATTTTTAGAAAGAGCAAATCAAGAATGAAGGTGACTATTAAAGGGTAAGACAATTGAAAGGTTAGGGGGAGAATTGCTAAGTTTACAATAGATAATATAAAAATCAGCATAACATCCATTGTCTCCCACGCCATACTTACTGTTCAGGATACTTCACTAGTGTTTTGTTATCTCCTAATACTTGTAAACAATGGACGTTTGTAAATGACTGTAACTTTCCATTAAGTATAATTAGGTAGTAGTTTACCTCTACCTTCCACAAATTCACCTTTGAATTATAATGTTTACATACTCAATTTAGGCTGAGATTTTAGGACTTCTGAGACTTTTTTTCTAATACAGGTCGTCAGGATGAAGGGATGTAGGGTTAGCTAAGTCCTTATTGCCACTCAGATCTCACTTATATATTGCCACCTCAGAGAGTCCGTTAATGCACAAGCCAGCCTAAATAATCACTTAATAACTTTCTATCATGTTATCATATTTTAATTAACTTTTCTCTCAATATATTTATGATTTAGTTTTTCTTTCCTTTCTGCATCCATCCCTCATCCATGCCTACGCATGCGCACGCGCACACACGTGCACTCACAAAATAACATCAGCTCTAATCAGGTCATCGCATTAGTCCCAGCACTAGCACAAAACCCTTCTAACTCGAAAGCATTTCTTTCCGCAACTTTAACATAACTGTTTCTACTCTGCGATTTTTCCCCATCCATTCTTTCTGTTTCCATCTCTGAAACTCCTCTTAGGGGGAGGTTGGATCTCCCTGTGGATGTGTTTCTGTTCAGTCTAGATCAGATCCAAAAACTACAGGGCAAGAGCAGGTAAGCAGCACAACTCATTTTCTCGCTGCAAGGATCCCCTTTCACCCGGGTTGCATCAGCCTGCCTTCTTCTGGCCTAGAGCCCACACTCTACACTCCAAACTGAGGTCAACCGTCTCCACTGCCTGATGCCATCTGATGGGGAAAAGTGGGAGAAGCTGATCCAGACGGTCACTCCAGGTGCTGTCTGCCAAGTCCTGTCCCCGGCAGTCGTCCCCACGTATCCTCCTGCCCACAGAGTCTGTCAGCTCCAGGCTTACGACACCCACGACTCAGTTCTCTCATCCGCCACGGCTTTTCTCTCCTATGTGTATTTTGGGCTGTGGTTTCTTCTGCCAACCCGATCTCATCTGCTTTCTACTTTCCTAGATTCCTACAACACGTGTCCTAATCATTGCATTCTTTTCCCTACCTCCCAATGGTAGCATTGGTGATCAGCTGCTACTGTGTCTGAGCACGTTAAAATGGTCAATTTCTTTCCCTAGCAAAAAAACAGCAAAGACCTAAAAAAACTCACTGGAAGAAAATAAACATGGGGAGCTGCCTAAGTACCTTATCCTTAATGCACTTGAGAGTGCATTACACTTCTCAAAATTTCACTTCACCATTAGGCTTTCACGCTCCTCGGAATCAGTGTCTAAGTCATTTATACCATTAGACCAGCTAGATGACAGCAAGTTGTCAACAGATTGCTCAAGGATTTCTCTGAGGAACCAGAGACTTACAAGGGGGAGAAAGTGTCACTCCATCTGGATCCAACCATTACACCAATTGACCTGAAAGCTAGAAAGGTTCTCTTTCTCTAAGGAAATAAAACAATTGAAAAGCTTGAGTATCCAATCAAACAAATTACATTTACCTCCCCAAGGGGCTACACCACTTGCGCTCCAACCAGAGTTTAGAAGGACTGTCTATTTTAATGGACGACCTTAGCACAGGCTACTGCAAAGGAGCAAAACACAAAATGAATAAAACTGAAATATAATGGCACTGAGGAACCACATAGGTAATAAAAGTTCAATCTTACTTGAAATAACATTTTATATGAATTTGAATTCAAGCCCTGTCATTTAAAACTACATATTTATGGAATTAAGCGGGGAATTCCAATTTTACTTAAGGTTGTCATTGCTGATCCGCAAGAGGAATTAGTCTGTTCATGAAATCTGCAGAAGACACTAAATTGATAGGTATTACGAAAGCCGCTAAGAAACAACCTAGAAGAAAATGCAAGCGGTTAGATATTGGGCAGGAATGGAGTAGGAAATTCATTCTATTTAAAGGGAAGATCATTCAGAACACACAGTTTAAATAACATCTCTTTCCAAGTAACTGAAAATGTTTATGATTGTCATTCTCACTACCTCATATTTACTAGGGAGCAACATTGTTTCTGATACCAGACAGAATACAGAGACAGAACCGTGAAAAATCAAAAAGATCAAAAAATGCCAAATGCAAAAGAAAAAAGAGTGCTAGGGAATGCAAGAGAAAGCCAATGTTTGTGTATTTATTTTCCTTGATATGAAAAGTGAAGAAAATGTGTATTATTTTTAAGGAAATTCCAGTTATCTTCTGGGCTTTAACAGAATTCTGAAAAGGCTGAATGTGAGTACATTTGTGACGAGCAAACGATATTGTAGAATTCAGCGTGAGACAAAACGTGAGGGAAAAAAAGAGAATCACTAATTTAAGTCATAGTATGATTTTTTTTTAACTTATTGGAGCAAAGAGAGCAGTGAGCTATACAATCACCATCAATGGAAGAGACTACAAAGTGATCAACAATCATGGGAGAGAGAATTTTGTTCAGGATAAAGAAAGAGAGGATTTATGTAGAAATCAGCAAAGTTGTAAGTGTTCACTCATCATTTAAAAAATACATTGAGCTTTTCAGTCTATCACATATCACTTTTTTCTCAATATCATCATTCTTTACCAAACTCACTCAGTTCCATTTGTTTACATATTTATTTATATTAAACATCCAGCATGCAGCAGGCATTTTTCTATGTTCTTGACACACATAAATGAAGAAAGTATTTGCCTTCAATAAATTCAAAATCTACTTAATGCAACATCTACCTATAAATGTCTAATGAAATCTACCTATAAAGAAAATGTTGTATGACCAATAGGAAAAAAATGCTACAGGAGCACAGAGGAGAAAAGGGGAAAGGGATTTAGCGTGCTTTTTACAAAGGAATTTGCATTTGTGCTGGTCATTAAAATATGTGTACAAAAGAACTAGGGGTTAAGAGGGAGAGGAAGAAAGGTACAAGGCAGAAGGAACCATGAATGAAGGCACGCAGGAAGAACTTGAATGAAGAGCATTAAGCATAGTTTTCAGAGACTCAGAAAACATCGCAGTTAAAGCTCAAGATACTTAGAAGGACAAGAGGCTACATGGACAGGCTAGCACATTGTAAAGGGTCTTGAAAGAGTTGCTCAGAGGAGAATTCATTCTCTAAAGTGTAAGTAAGGGTGAGCACAGAGCTGATTTAAACAAAGGAGGCATGTAATCACATTTGTATTTTAGAAAGAAAACAGTTTTCACTCTGAAGGTTGTTTTGGAGACAGAAGTCACTGAAAACACTAGGGGTAAGGGGTGGAGAGTATGGGGAGGGGAGTAGAAAATAGGCTGCAATACACAACCCAAATGTTCAGGAAGGCTCCTGTTTCTAACTCCTACCTGCAAACCAAGTTGTGAAGAACTTTGTTCAAAACTTTAGGGTCATCTTCACTGCTCCTCTAAACTTCCCAATTACTAACGAAATTTTCAGTTTCCTATTCATTTGCCTCATAAACCTGCTTTTGCTTTTAGTTTTTTCCTGCTGCATATTCAATCCATCAGTACCTCTCATCCGTGTTATCACAGGAGCTTCCAAACTGACTGCCCTATTTTCCAAATCTCTTTATTACAACATTGGATGATGCCATCATTCGTTCATCACTCCATTCATTCATTCATAAAAATATTGATTGAGAACTGACCACAGTCAGACATGATGCCAGGCCCTGAAGGGAACATCAGTAAATATGGTACAATCTTTGACCTCAAGTTCCTTGGTCTAGTTGGGGATACAAATGTAGAGCATCGAGTTAATTGTGATGATTTCACAGAAGGATTAAGCACATCTCATTCAGGGTTTGAAATGAGAAAATGTTTCCTGAAGAATCTGAGGCCAAATGAGTTAAAGGAGAAGTAGGGTTAAGCTGAATAAATAGTAGCGGGGAGAGGAGTCCTGGCAAAGTCAGGAACGTGTGTGGTTATACAAATGCAAGAAAGACTGATTCACGGCAAGACCCGAGAGTTCAGCATCACTGGAAGGAAAGGTACACAGGGAGGATTTACAGGACATGAGGCTGTGCAGCTGTAGGAGCTAAGTCACTGAGCATCTTTGCTCCATACTCAGGCATCTTAAAACTTAGAAGAAGACACTTGAATTTTGAAAGATCACTGACTGCACTATGACAATATAAATCTAGGAATTAGAGATTTCATAATCACGAGTATAGAAATAGTTCTAGAGCGAATCATGGTTGTGAATGAGGACTCCAAGGAGGAGTGTGTGAGATGAAAAGTGAATACAGTTAAGCGAGTGGCCATGAAAATACCAAAATAAAGAGCCTGAGTGGAAGAAGAAGAGCTCTTATAAAAGGGGCTTGAGGTGATCGGAATACGCTGATGAATGAATGGACATTAGAGCATATACACGTTCTTATTTAACTTGGATATAAAAGGAAGAAACTAAAAACATTAGTTTTGAAAAAACTAAGTATTTGAAAAACAAATAATTAGGATATAAACACAAAGACATACCAGATCCAGCATTTAGTGATTAGAAAAGTTTTCTGAACATTCAGCTAAGAACAGCTTACTGCATTCCAAAAAAAACAAATAAAGATTCAGTAACACCATGATATGTGCTACTTGTCCTGGGACTTTAAGGATAAAGAAGGAAACCTATAAAAATCCCCACCCCCAACACACACAGGACACACACACAGTGAAAAATAATTCTCAAGGTTGTCTCAGATTTCTCTTCGGAAACACGATGCGTTGTATTAAAGGCTCAGAAATGAAAGAGAAGATGAAGAGAAGTTCATCCTCATCCAAGTCACTGTTCATGAAAACAGGCCTTAAAAAGATACACCCAATTCTACAAGGATTCAGAAGGTACATCACCGGCCATGTTCCCTTTGGAAAACAAATACTCTCACCAAAGAGAAGGCTCAATTCAAATTAAGAAATTAGATAAGTAAGTTACAAAAGGACGGTCAATGAGTATTGAATCCATTTAAACATATTACTTTTAAATAACAGTTGTGAAATGTTATGATAATGCTTGAAATAAAAGTAACAGCATTTCAATATAATGATTTTGCTATAATATGTTGGGATAAAAATCCTTATTTATACTAACAAAAACTAGACTGTGGGAAGAGAAAAAAGAATCGTGAAAGCAAAGGTATGATAGCTCCCTTACTTTCCTATGGGAGTTGATATATAGTTTGATGTCTGAAAATCATGACTTGAGAAATACAGGCTTAAATTATTTTTACATATGGATTTTTAAAATAATCACTAGCATAAATGAAACTAAATTTAATTCCTTCCAAATTACCAGAGGGAAACAATTACTAATACATTAAGATTTCTTAGTAATCAACAAAAAAGCAAACCCCTTAATTTAAAAAAATAAAGCAAGAAAGCAATGTACAGGTATTACTCAGAAGAAAAAAATATATATTCGGCTGGTCAATAAGCCCTACAGAAGGTAAGACGTGCACAAGTTAGGGTAAGAAATGCAAAATGAAACAAGAATGCATGAATATTGTTTTGCCCATCACACTGGGGAAAGTGAAATAGATAATTCCCTGTATTGGCAAGAATTTAAAGGACAGACACTCTGATTTACTTTTCATAGGACTCCGCATTAGTCAAACACTTTCTGAAGGCAATTTGTCAATATGTACCAAAAGTAAAATTATGTACACCCTTTGAATCAAAACCTGCACCTCTGTAATTGACCCTAAGGCTGCAGAGAAAGCACTTCCAGCTGGAAATCATTAAGTCAGTCCACACACCTGTTTGGTTTTTCTTTTTTTTTTTTTTCTCCCCCAGTATTAGCCAGCAGTCTATACATAGGCAGTAACAAGGCAGTCTGATGAATCATTTGAGAATTGGGTGTTTGGAGGAAAAGAAGGACAGGGGACATGAAATAAAAGACATGGTTAAGAGACTAGTGAAACCATGTTCTTCGTGGCCTCCGCTAGAAGTGGAGGAAGTGAATCCAGAAGAGACTCAATAGATTCAAAGACGAATACAAGGGTCCAGAGGCTTAACTTAGGTCTGTAGCTGAAAGTTACCATTCACAATAGATACATCAGAAAGAGGGCTGTTAGTGTGACTGAGTGAGTGGGATGGTGAAAAGGGGAGAAAATGAGGTTACACGGTCATTGACCAAAAGATGATGCTGGGTCTTGTAAGCTGTGACAAAGCGAGAGAGAGGCATGGACATATACACACTACCAAACGTAAGGTAGATAGCTAGTGGGAAGCAGCCGCATAGCACGGGGAGATCAGCTCGGTGCTTTGTGACCACCCAGAGGGGTGGGATTGGGAGGGTGGGAGGGAGGGAGACGCAAGAGGGAAGAGATATGGGAACATATGTGTATATATAACTGATTCATTTTGTTGTAAAGCAGAAACTAACACACCATTGTAAAGCAATTATACTCCAATAAAAAATTTAAAAAATTTTTTAAAAAAGATGATGCTGATGTTGAGAAACCCTAAGAGTTAGGGTGAGATTTTCCTGTGTTCATGGCGAGGTTGCCCCAGATTCCAGCTGTGGCAAAAAATGAGGCAGCTGTTGAAGAAAGTTAGATGCTTAGTTAACATGAGCTTAAAAGTACTCTTTCTTTCCAATGCAAGGTTAAAAAAAATAATAATAATGTCAATCTTTAGATCTCCACCTGCCCCCAGCACTGAGATGGATGAAAAGTGGGGGAATGAGTGCCCTCCACTTACAAAGCACAGGAGAGGGGTGCCTCCTGGGAAAGAATCAGTGTTTGTAAGGCCAGGGTTTTGAAGAACTGTTGACCAAGAGGCTGCAAGTGTACGTAAAGTAGCGTGTACAATGAAAATGCTGCCCAAATGTTGAAGATGAAAGTAAAGAAAGGACAGAGAAATGACGGCACGAGAACATGGGAGAGGACACATAATTGAAGGGCATGAATTGCAACAAAAGATGACAGGGCTCCTGGACCCTGCAAGATTAACTGCTCCACATTCCACTGGAATTCTGGGGTGAAGGTGGCTCTGTGCTGCCAGGTTGGGGGAGGGACGGAGTGGGAGTTCGGGGTTAGCAGATGCAAACTGGTATATATAGAACGGATAAACAACAAGGTCCTACTGTATAGCACAGAGATCTGTATTCAATGTCCTATGATAAACCATAATGGAAAGAATATAAAAAAAGAATGTGTATATATATGTACAACTGAATCACGTTGCTTTACAGCAGAAATTAACACAACACTGTAAATCAACTACACTTCAATACATAAAATAAAGGACTGTTTTAACCCGATTCCGCTTTGTTCAAAACTGCCATTTGTTTCCATTTGATTATTGGACGGTATTCCCAACTTCTCTCAAGTTTCCATCATCTGATATCCAACATCCTTCAGGCTTTCATCTTACTATGTTCTTACACAAAATCTACTCAAGGCAAACTTGACCAGTCACTCTAAGCATTACATGAATACTCCAACCTTTGCACCTTTCCACGTCCCTGTACAAAACCCAGAATTCTCCCCCCATTTCCGCCTCTTGAGAACTTTGTGAAACTCAAGGCCCTAGTTAAATTCATTAGGACCCATGAAGCTTCAGAAGATACTGCAACTTCAACAACTACAACCACTCGTATTCATCACTCTATCAGTGTTACAGTCACCAGTGTTTACGTCTTGTCTCTTCTACTAAGTTCCTTTTACCAAGACTCTTTTATTAGCTGATTTTTGTCACTTCCAAAACCTCTACACAGTGTCTTTTACGTAGTGTTTAATTTGAAAAATAAATGAAAACACAGCAGTCACAAACAGAATAGCAGTCATCAAAAAGAGTAACAGGGCTTCCCTGGTGGCACAGTGGTTGAGGGTCTGCCTGCCGATGCAGGGGACACGGGTTCGTGCCCCGGTCCGGGAAGATCCCACATGCCGCAGAGCAGCTGGGCCCGTGAGCCATGGCCGCTGAGCCTGCGCGTCCGGAGCCTGTGCTCCGCAACGGGAGAGGCCACAACAGTGAGAGGCCCGCGTACCGCAAAAAATAAAAATAATAAATAAATAAATAAATAAAAAGAATAACAGCTCCTGACTTTGTTCATGCTTTAGCTTTGTGGGCGGAGCTTAAATACCAATACACTACCCGCACCCCTGACATTTATCTTCTCAGACTCTGAGAATTTTGTCATAGGACAACTTGAAAATCCTGACAGGTCGTAAAGGGGTTTTGAAGTAAGGCAGGAGGAACTCCTTTTAAAAACGTAATTTAGGGCTTCCCTGGTGGCGCAGTGGTTGAGAGTCTGCCTGCCGATGCAGGGGACACGGGTTCGTGCCCCGGTCTGGGAAGATCCCACATGCCGCGGAGCGGCTGGGCCCGTGAGCCATGGCCGCTGAGCCTGCGCATCCGGAGCCTGTGCTCCGCAACGGGAGAGGCTGCAACAGTGAGACGCCCACGTACCGCAAAAAAAAAAAAAAAAAAAAAGACAGACAAAAACGTAATTTAATTACTTTGCATAAAGGAGAAAACAATCCAAAGTATGAAGGACCCAGAGTGTGGATAAACTTCATACTTCTATGAATGTAAATAGGATGTAATTTGGAAAAGACAAAAAAAAATAATCTGAATATGAAAAACATTTATAAAACTAATATCAACTTGATAAAGACACTGGTTACAAGGAAAGTGGTTAAAGACACTACTCAGAATACATAAACTTGTTTTTCCTAAGCCGTAGAGTAGTAAACTCCAATGACAATAACATCCTGGCAGTCAAAACAAACTATGGAATCCATTGTTAAAAATTTAGTTTCCATTTTCCATTTTCACAGTTGAGTCTGGGTATCTGACCTGATGAAAAAAAGTCTTCAATAGAGACCAAATTTTTCTGCATGGATTATTCCAAGACCAATATTCTGGCATTCAGACAGTTTTCTTCAGATGCTGAACATTTTATAATTATTAGACAAGAAGAATCTGGGTATAAAAATGGTTTTAATACAGTGCATACTCTCCAGGCGGGCCAAAGTACTTTACAAATTAATGAGGTAGATATTGGCCATGTGGTGACTTCAGTAGACAAACACAGAATCCATTAAGTACCCAATAGTTCCCTTTACAGATCCTCAAACATAAAAATCTATTTTAAAGCAACACTTCCAAAATGTGTCACAGGGTCTTTAAGGCCCTGTGCCACCAGAGACAGAAATAAAGGACCTTATTTTAACTTTTAACCTGCAAGGACACCTTTACCCGCCCTTCCTCTTTCTCCCCTCCCCTCCCCCCAACTCTGACACTGTCTGAATTCCGTATGATGCAAAATTCTGGTGTGGAAATTCGACTCAAATATCTCGTTGAATAGCATCAGGCTCTCCTGACCCTCTAACCTTCTCTTTTGTCCGAATCTCCCGAGAACCAAGCATGTGTCACACTGTAACTAGCTTCCCCTGGAATAGCGTTATTGGAAAGGGGGAAAAATCCTTGCCCAGGACTGACTACATTCTGCCGAGATCCAGTTACACGGCTGTTTAAAGTTAAAAGCAACAGATTTCTATACATTTAACTCAATGAGTTTAATTATAACTGTTATTTTCTCGGGGAAAAAAAATCTACCTTTTATGTAAAGCAAGGGGGTCCAAAGGTGACTCCAGTTTGAGAAGACAGTGAAAACAAATGTCTGGCAAGAAATGATGCTTTTTCCATAAATGAGATTGTTTCAATGTTCTCCTTTCTTCAGAGCTCACTTTAAAGTGACCCTTAAGAATCTCCTCCTCAAGGATTTCATCTTTCACTGGAAATCCACTAACTTTGTGTGTCTGGGTTATGCTGCCTTTTGACTCTCGCTGCCGGTAACCAACTAACTTTGTTGTTTTGTAGTTTGGAGGGGAAAAAGTCATTTCCACTCTTTGTATTTTAATATTTTGACTTAAAATGGAACTTGCAAATGCAAAGGAATTCCAGGTGATTTAAGACGCAGAAGCTGAATTTCTATGATGGGCATAGTGAACAGAAAAACAGCTCACTTTGCACATAAAAGCAGCTTTTTACACGTCATGAGGCATTTGCACAGGGTCTTGTTCTCAGTCAGACCAAAATGCTAATGCCATGTTAACAGAGGGAGGAATCAAAGAATGACATTAGAGGGCAAGCCAGAACCACGATTTATCTGCATAACACTCTGCAGTCCGATGGCAACTTCTAAGCTGGGGACACCACTGGCTGAGGTTCCTGACAAGGAAACTCCTGCTGCTTTTCTGTGAGGAAATTCCTGTCTTTTGTAACTTATCATGCAGGTCTTTCCTTGCCTCCCCCTATGTATTCTTCAAACAATCAAAGGGATATTGGAACTCCTATATCTAAAGGCAAATCAGTTTTAATCTTATATGACAAATTTTCACAAAGCTATATATAACTGTAGGGCAAGGATAAGGATTTAAAAAGCAGTGATGGAGCAGAATAAAACAATTAAAAGGAACTATGGGCCAGGTTTCCCTGGTGGCACAGTGGTTAAGAATCCACCTGCCAATGCAGGGGACACAGGTTCGAGTCCTGGTCCGGGAAGATCTCACATGGCACGGAGCAACTAAGCCTGTGCGCCACAACTACTGAGGCTGCGCTCTAGAGCCCGTGAGCCACAACTACTGAGCCCATGTGCTGCAACTACTGAAGCCCGCGTGCCTAGAGACCATGATCTGCAACAAGAGAAGCCACCGTAGTGAGAAGCCCGTGCACCGCCAACAAAGAGTAGCCCCCGCTCGCCGCAACTAGAGAAACCCTGCGCGCAACAACGAAGACCCAACCCAGTCAAAAATAAATAAGTAAATTTATTTTAAAAAAAGAATAGTATTGGGACCCATAAAAAGGATGAACACCATCTAAATTATAAATAAATTTATTTATCTCCTTGTGCTTGGAAACTCAGCTGTTATTTACAACATAGAGAAATGACAAATCACTTCTTAAAGTAAGTAAGGAATCAGTCCTTTTATGATAAAAGCGTTGGTTGGGGTTGGCCCAACTTACTTCTACCAATTCACTCACTTACACAGCATTTCTTCCAGGGATAAATTTACTAAGTAGGATTTTTCTAATGACAATAAAACAATTTTAAATCTTAACTCATATTTAAGCAGGAGAAATTCTTAATCTGACATTAACTTCTTAACCTGCTTTCTTTTCTCCATTTATATACTCTCCATTCATTTCTAAAAGAGATTTATATGCTGAGAAGATTTATAGCTAATGGAACAGGAAGTAAATGCACACCTTAAATAACTGGGCTATTTTCTTCAATACAAATACTTGTCCCATCCCTAATGAGGAAAGTATGGTATTTCTAAATACATTAAAATCTTGCCTCAAACACATTTTTATTTACAGAGAACTTTTTTTTCTATACATCTTCCCTTCAGAACCACTGGAAATGATTGTTTTTATTTTAAAATATAGCCAAACATTTCCACCAACACTCAGGCATCAGGTGGACAAAATAATAGTGACTTACATTTACATCTTGCTTCTCAGCTGTCAGTACATTTACTAGCTGTCAGTAAAAGAGGAAAATTTAAAAATTGACTGTCAGTTTTTAAAAAGAGTAAGAAAGTAGACCAGCAAATGTAGAGAAAATAATTTTGAAAAATATTCTACCCGTTTTCAGCATGAGTTTTTCTCCTATGTGAAACGTATAACTGCATCATTTGAATGGTTTGATGTCTTAAAATCACAGATTCTAGAGAAAATGGAATTGCATGGGTAAAACATGTTTGCTTTGAAATCACTATTTCCAAACCAGCTTGGGGCTGATGTAAACACGACTGCCATTCACCTAGTCAAATAAAGGGATCTGGAGCTTTGCAGTGTTATTTGTATAGAACAGGAGACTTAGGCTCAGCTTATTAGATCTATATGTCCCTTAAATTTCCCAACCAGAATCTTAATGAATTTAACATAACCGAAAAGTTGAGCATGGAATACCATAATGAAGAATGAATTCACACCCTAACTGCACCTCTTCCCGAACATAAAACCCCAAGTCTTAATAATTATTTTCCCAATCTCAATATTCAGAAATGGCAACAGAGCTTTTCTTTTATAATACATTGGGTTATATGTGTTTTATAGTTCAATGCAAGTATCTTAGAATATGTGATTTACAGTATATTCACTTTAAAGGGCTAAATGGTCTTGAAACGGATCATTCTATACCTCAGCTTTTAAGAGAACTCATGGATCTAAATAACTAACAGAAGATAAAGGAATAATGATATGACAAATTAATGTGTGCCTATGTTATTGGTATTCATAAGCACACAAAACTTTGAAGATGTTAAGCTTATTAGAGATGTAAGAAGTCTCCCATCGCTTGGGCATTTTCCTGGTATGGTGGTGCAATTGCTCATCAAGGAGACTCCTTCCATTTAATCATCACTCATCTGACTTAATGAAATTAAACCTGGGTGAAGGCACGTTATTTTTATTCAAATAATGAACCTGAATCGTTACAGCATTCTGTCCAGAGATAACCAATGGACAGACGAGAACATCTACTGTGAATATATTTAAATATAGATTTACACATGCAGTATTAGGGAAGGTAAAACAGGCTATGAAATAAACATTAGGCATCAACTCTAAGCTCACTGTCAAGAGTACGCCCAAGCTTCTAACCACAGAGTTCAGCTGAAGGTAACTATCTGTCAAATGTAATCTGTGCAAGTGAATATGCTTAAGCTGGGGCTATGAATCAACCAAAATTGCTTTGGTCTTATTGACATTCAATTTTGAGAATTTGCAGCTCATCCCGTCCAATAGACAGTCTGACAACACCAAGAGTCCTTCCAGTGACAGAAAGCTTTAAATATAGATGCAACTATCATCAAAATACACATGGAACTAAACTTTATGATCCTTCAGAGCATCTTTTGAAATTGGTCAGGAAGTCATCAGCTGGTCATAGATGCCCCCAAGAGCTCATCTCACTGCTCTAACGTCTGCCAGCTGGCTCAGTTAACAAACCATTATTAATCTTGAAAAAAAATAATGAATATAGATTTGATTGACAGGTAAAGTCCTCCTGGATTAGTAGGAGAGTTTCTGTTGCATTGTGCTTAACCCCACTTTGTCACTTTGCACGTTTGCCTTTTATCTTTTCTACCATTCGAGACTTGCCCCCCGTACATCTTAATAAATAATAACCAGGCATGCAGGAAGAAATCCAGAGGGTCAGTTTTAGACAATGCCTTGCAGATATTTTTTTTGACATGTATTGAGTTTGCATAAGCACTCATTATACCAACAAGAGAACGAAGGTGAGTGAGGTTAAATGACTCGCTTGGAGTTGTTTCCCCTTGGGCACTGTGACCGCTCAAGCAGATTCTGCCGGGGCCCATATGCTTTTGTTCCAGGTCTTAATCCTGTATTGAACAAACTTTCCATTTCTTTCCTGTCTGGGCATATTTTCTTTTTCTTTTTTTTTTTTTTTAATAAATTTACTTATTTATTTATATTTCATTTTTGGCCCCGTTGGGTCTTCGTTGCTGCGCATGGGTTTTCTCTAGTTGCAGCGAGCAGGGGCTACTCTTCGTTGTGGTGCGTGGGCTTCTCATTGTGGTGACTTCTCTTGTTGCGGAGCATGGGCTCAGTAGTCATGGTGCACGGGCTTAGTTGCTCCGCAACATGTGGGATCTTCCCGGACCAGGGCTCAAACCCGTGTCCACTGCACTGGCAAGAGGATTTTTAACCACTGCGCTACCAGTGAAGTCCATATTTTCAACCAAGAAAAATATGTTGAGTTCCAAATAACTTGTGATGTTCTGCTCACCTCTGTTCAATACCCTCAACTGCTCTGTGCCTCATTGGTCTCATCTGTACCTTCTTCACAGGGTAGCTCATAAAATGACATGTAAAACCCTTGACTCCGTAAGAAACCAATCGACATAGTGGGTGGATTGATGTTTTACTTTCTAAAGTACTAAGTAAACACTTTCCTGTCCCTCTAAGAGAAATTGCACTGCTAAGAACAAATCTTTACAGGACATAAGGACAAGTACCTGACTTGCAACATTATTTAAAAAGAAAAAAATCTAGAGTGTAGTACATTCCTGAACTCTCACGCTAGTCCTGTTTATAGCAAAAGCGCTTGCCTTCTTTCAAGGAATCTCTATTATTGATACTTCCCTCAAGACCCACCTCAAACTATGAAGCTATGTGGAAATAAATTGTGATGCAATGTTAACTTAAATAAGAGGAGGAGTAGACAACATTATATATGCACAAAGGGTGTGCTATGGTTAGATCTAAAATATGTACGTGAGACTAGAGAGAATTACATTAATATTATAACAAAGTTACTGGAGAGGTTGGTTGGGTTCGTATTTTTTATTTATTTTCTAAGTATTCTAAAATATTGATTCTATCACAGACAGAGAACAGACTGGTGGCTGCCAAAGGGGAGGTGGGGTGGGGGAGGGATGGAGTGGGAGTTTGCAGTTAGCAGATGTAAACTAGCGTATACAAGATGGATGAACAACAAGGTCCAACTGTACAGCACAGGGAACTATATTCAATATCCTGGGATAAATCGTATTGGAAAAGAATCTGAAAAAGAATGTGATATATATATACGTACATGTGTAACCGAGTCAATCTGCTGTATAGCAGTAATTAACACATTATAAACCAACTATACTTCAATCAAAATAAAAATTTTTAAATGCTGATTCTATAACTTAGGTGATTTTTTTTAATCTCATTTTTATCCAAAAATTATTTTCCAACAATCTCTACCCAGCCTCCCCACACTGTTTCTTTTCTCCTCTTCACAGCTTCTAAGGGACAGAGGCCACAAATTCACCATCTTTGCTCACCTTAAGACCTTTCATGAAGTGGTGTGTGCATAGCAGATGTCAAGGGTGTTTACATTCATAAAAGTAAAGTGTTCTAGGCAAGAGGATTTGACTTGTTCACTAGGGCCATGGCCACAGAGGTTCTTTTCAAGTATTGCATGTGAAAAGGGAAGATACATTTGCCAATGCTGACTTTTACACGTGCTCTTTCCTCCAGTACACTGTGGCCTTGCTCCAGTCATCTGCTTTTGTGTCACCAAAGACTACTGGACAAAAAAGTTCCTTCTGAGTATGGCTAAAAGACAAGTTTTCTTGAAGATCTTATTTATATAGTTCTTACAATTTTCTTATTTTCCAGCAAATATTTAAATTGAAAATTTAATGAAAGGAGTTCCAAAAATACTAAAAAGAATGTGTATAAAACAAAGATAAGGTTCATAAGTAAAACAATTTGCATTTGGGGAGCTTGTACTCAAAAAACACATTAAATAGGACTTAGCATCTTCAGGCTTACTTGTTTCAGGTATTTTTGATCACTAGTTATTTCCCATATGGCTTTTTATTTATTTCTGAATTTTAAAAATCTTATGGCTTTTGATTTTATCATTGAAGTATAGTTGATTTACAATGTTGTGTTAGTTTCAGGTGTACAGCAAAGTGATTCAGTTATATACATATACATATATTCTTTTTCAGATTCTTTTCCCTTGTAGGTTATTACAAAATGTTGAATATAGTTCCCTGTGCTATACAGTAGCTCTTGCTGTTTATCTATTTTATATACAGTAGTGTGTATATGTTAATCCCAAACTCCTAATTTATTCCTCCTCCCCTTTCCCCCTTTGGTAACCATAAGCTTGTTTTCTATGTCTGTGGATTTACCTGTGTTTTATACATAAGTTCATTTGTATCATTTTTTATTTTTAGATTCCCCATATAAGCAATATGCTATATTTGTCTTTGTCTGGCTTACTTCACTTAGTATGATAATCTCTAGGTCCATCCATGTTGCTGCAAATGGCATTATTTCATTCTTTTTAATGGCTGAGTAATATTCCTTTGTATATATGTACTACATCTTCTTTATCCATTCCTCTGTCGATGGACATGTAGGTTGCTTCCACGTCTTGGCTATTGTAAATAATGCTGCAGTGAACTCTGGGGTGCATGTATCTTTTCAAATTACGGTTTTCTCCAGATATATGTCTATGGTTGGGATTGCAGGATCATATGGTAGCTCTACTTTTAGTTTTTTAAGGAACCTCAATACGGTTCTCCATAGTGACTGCACAATTTACATTCCCACCAACTGTGTAGGAGGGTTCCTTTTTCTCCGCACCATCTCCAGCATTTATTTGTAGACTTTTTGATGATGACCATTCTGACCGGTGTGAGGTGTTAACTAATTGGCTTTTGATGTTTTTATTTTCTTACATGGAAGATGTCAATCATAAATATTATTAATGGACTGAAAATAATGTTTATGAAATACTGAAAATTAGAAAGCATCATACAAGTCTTCTGATTCTGACCAAGATGGAGTAAGCCCACTTCAGCCTATCTTTCCTTACAATTACCACCAAAAAACCCTGAACAAAATACAAAAAGCAACTACCTGAGGATTCTGAAAAATGAACCAAAGCAAACAGATTGTTTAAAAACGAGTCATAACCTCAAGAACTGAAAACCTCCAATCTGTAAAAGGCATTGTTGAAAGAATGGGAAGACAAGCTACAGACTGGGAGAATATTTGGAAAACAAACAACTGTCAAAAGGCTCATATGCAGAATACATAAAAAGCCATTGAAAGTCCCCAGTAAGAAAACAAAGAACACATTTTTTAAATGGGAAGATTTTGGACAGATACTTCACCAAAGAAGATACATGGAGGAAAAACAAAGAAGCCCCTCAATGTCATTGACCACCAGGGAAATGCAGATCAAAACCACAATGAGATATCAATAAATATCTATCAGAAGAATGGCTAACTAGGTACAGGTAGGTAGGTAGATGGGTAGGTAGACAGACCGACAATATCAAGTGCTGGCAAGCAAAGCAACTACAATCTCACATCTCGCTGGTGGGAACACAAAAGGAGACAGCCACTTTGGAGGAAAGCTTGGCAATTTCTGAAACATTTACGCATACACCTACCATAGGAGCCAGCCACCCTACTACTAGGTATTTACTGAGATAACAGATCAGAGGTTGACAGGGTGTGGGGGTGGGAAGAGGGCAATGGCTATAAAAGGGCACCAGAAGAATATCTGGAGGTTCCATATCTCTTCTATATGTTGATTAGCTGGTGGTAACATAACTATTATGGTTGCATGATATTTTATGCATTTACCAAAACTAATAGAAGTGTACACAAAAAGGGGAGATTTTGCTGTATGTAAATAAGTTTTAAATGAATTAAAAAATGTAAAAAAAAAGCATCATACAAATATGTAATAAGCCTTTTCAAAAACCTTTACTAAAACAGATAACAGACTTTTCACAGAAACATCAAATATCACCTGCAAATGTCTCTCAATTGTCAATGCGGCAAATGTTTTCAATCACCAACTTGAGGCCCTAATAAATGATCCAGACATTTTAAATTCTAACTATCTGATCTCACACTTAAACTCTATGTCACCTCAAAACACTTTGAGACTTCTGCAAGGTTGTTCCACTTTTCAAATCGACCATTTACTGATATCCTATTATTTTCATATAAATGAAACTCCTCCTCTCTTAAGCACAATATTTCTGATGCTAACAATTCTATGCACTTCCTTTAAATAGAAATTTTTAACAATCAACTTTAACTTGGATCATCTTTTAAGTCAAAATATAGTATGTCACCAATTCAGAATTCTTATCAGCTATCCTTAGAAATTGCATAAGCCAATTTTAGAATTTCCTTTCTGTCCCCAGTTTTCTTATTTTATGCTTTGATAAACTTCCCTCAATTAAATATGGCTAAACTTAAGTCCACGTATTTTCTGTACAGGTTTGACATCACACCTTATACCCCTCAAAAAAAGAAAAAAATACCTTGCAAATTATAAGGAAATAGCGAAGGATGAAACTCTAAAGCAGTTTTTCTCAAAGAAGCGTGGTTTTGCCTCTGAGGGGACACTTGGCCATGTCTGAAGACACATTTGCTTGTCACTGGGTTGGAGGGAGATGGAGAGATGGGAGGTTTGCTACTGATATCTAGTAGGTAGAGGCCAGGATTGACACTAAACATCCTACAACGTACAGGAAAGCCCCTATGACAGAGAATTATCCTGTTCAAAATGTCAAAAGTGCTGAGATTGAACCCACAGATGCAGAGAACAAACTAGTGGTTACCAGTGGGGAGAGAAAACGGGGGAGGGACAATATAGGGGTAGGGGATTAAGAGGTACAAACTATTAGGTATAAAATAAGCTCCAAGGATATACTGTACAACATGGGGAATATAGCCAATAGTTTATAATAACTATAAATGGAGTATAAACTTTAAAAATTGTGAACCATTATATTGTACACCTGTAATTTATGTAATATGATATGTCAACTACATCAACTGTACTTCAATTTAAAAAAAAAAGTGCTGAGATTGAGAAATCCTGCCCCAAAGAAATCAACCTATTCAAGAATGACATTTACTAATGAAAACGTGAGCACAAAATCAAAACTTGGGGTAATTTCTAGGCATTCCACTTATTCTCTTTCCAACGACTCCACAGCAACATATTGATACTACAGATTTTTCAATATCAAGGAGAAGTAACAGTACATTATCACTTGTTATACAAAGGCATAAGACTGTAGCAGTTTAAGAAATACATCAAAAGTTTGCAATAGAAAGAAATATATGTGATTTAAGGAAACAGAAAGCCATACAAAAATGAGTTGGAGTGCAAGGAAATCTTGAATCAATGACTTCCTGCATGGGAACACAGGTGTGGTTTTTAAGGTCTGGCTCTATAAAAGAAAACCTAATACATTTCTGTTTATGCTAAGTCTAAAACTCCACATGAATTTTCGATGATTCTGTGTAAAACAGTATAAAATCTGCATTTATTAGTATAAGTTTTGCATGAGAGCTTCCACTGTCCATTTAAAAAGCAAGTCACCTATCATTAATGCTCAGTTACACTAGAGTTAATGATTTAGGACAGGATATCTAATAGGTCGCAACAAAAATTAACAACAGCTTATAATTATAGATGCTAATTTGGATAAGCTCTCACTAATTAACAGAAGAATTTATCCTTGGCATTTATTTTAACCACGATCAAGCATTGCTTATTATTTTAATCGACTACATGAACCAGTTACACACGGTGCAAATGAACATCAAACTACATATATTAACACAAGAAACTCTCAATCATGAGATCTGCAAATAGTGACAATTGCTTTTGCATCATAAGACAGCTATGTACCTCATTCACAAATCAAATATAAACCAAGATGATGGTCACTTTAACATGGAAAGAGACAAATCTTGAGGGGTCCCAAGTAGCTTTTCGACACCTAAAGTTGCTACAAAAGACATACCTGCCAAAATTAATTGAGACATAATGCGAAAAAGTGCAAACTACCTTATCTCTCCAAGCTCCACTCTATATTTAATATGAAACAGCAATCTCTTTCCTCTGAAGTGTTCACGGTCACCTAAATTGGCTGAAATGTTGACACGCTGATGCCAAGTTAAATGTTGCCCTTGAATCAAGTCTCTATTTCTAATTGAGAATTAATCTTGGACTTGCCCACATGAAAGGGATGGATCTCTGCCAGCTGCAGTAGTTGCAACAATCCCAGGCAATAAAGGACACACCTTGTTGGCCTATGTAGTTATTTTACATTTATCTGGTGTGATATTTGGTTCAGAAACCATTTCAACCTTTTAACTTCTATTTTGACAAGAGAGTTTCTGAAAAAACATTATGAGAATCTGCAAATGCTCACCCGTAGGTTTCTCATAAAGCATTTTATAATTCGTCAGGACACCTGAACACTGCTGCAACGCATGTGAAATTTTTATTTGTAAATAAGACCATGTCTAGCTTTGTCCAAATTGACTTTGCAATATTTGACCAGAGTATCATCTTTTTCCTATATCCAGTTCATTCTGTGAAGGATTCTTCCTTACTTCCCACCATTTTAGCCAACATGTTTTAAACATAATGAAGAGTTTATGGTAAAAAGCATTAAGAAAGGGTAGACAAGGTCCCCTTTAACACATGGGGATTTCTGGTTCTGACAACGATGGAGGAGTCCCATTCCTCCCAGGTCCTGTTTCCATAACTTAAAAACCCTAGGCATAACATGATAAACAAGTATAGGAGGACTCTTCAAGGTGGGAAGAAGGCAAAAAAAAACTTAGGGACCTCAGGATTTGAGAAACAACATGGCAGTTAATCCCCTAGTATTCTTATTACTGCCCATATACCCCAGACAGAGCATTCCAGAAGCATCTATCCTAGAACTGCCAACAGGCACAGGTAAAATACATTCCAAGAATAGTCTACTTCTCCTAGGTAAAGGACAGGGCAAATGGTGGCCTAAGATAAAAGGCCTTTTAGGCAATGTCTGCCCTACTTCAGCCAGACACCAATGGAAAAACCAGAGAAACACATAAACACACAGACACTCTCTCATGGTTCTAACAGAGCCCATCAGGAGGCTAATCTTTCATCCCACCCTCCCACCCAGCAGAAGTAAGCTGCAGTCCCCTACCTGGTAGAACTGACAGGGCCATTCAGAGATCTCATCTTCCATTGCCCCTGGCAAAGCAGGCAGCGTTCTAGTTCCCTGCAGGGTGGTGCTGAAAACCCAACAAAGAGCTGTTCTTCCCTTCTCCACTTGGCGAAGGCAGGCAACTCTCCAGTCTAACGGTAGGGGGAGTATTGGTGGCAAAGAGTAAGGAACGTATTTTCTATACCCTGCTCCACGGAAGGAGGTGGCACTCTGATCCCCTTTCAAAATAGTATTGGCAGGGTGAGAGCAGAGCTGATCTGCCATCCCCACCTGACTGAAGCGGGCTGTACTCCAATTCTTCACCAGGGGATTGTAACCTCAGCCCAGCAAGGACTGAGACTCCAACTCTACCCTCCCATCTGACAACAGGGAGACCTAAGGAGGAGGTGCAGAGGCAGGGCGAGTCAGCATTCCACTCCCCCCACCGCCCCCCGCCAGGGCCTAGCAGGAGCTGACCCTTCCTACTCACCAAGCATCAGTAAGACTGAACAAGGAAAGGAAGTGTGAGCCAGGTCTGGTGAGCACTTTATCTCCCCCAATCCTTGGCGTCGGGGAGCCCAGGTGAGAGCTGTACCTCTACACCCACTTCATGGCAATGAGACTGAATGCAGTGTTGTGTATCAGGGCTAGTCTGTATTCTGTTTCACACCCAACTCCCACCAAGTGAGCCTAATGGGGAGCTGAGCTGGGCCCCCATCCCAACTTGTGTTGGTGAGACTGAAGGATGTGGTGTGAGGTAGGGCTGGTCAGTATTCCACTGTCCTCTTTACTTCCTTGTGAAGTGAACCCAAGGGGAAGCTGAGCCTCCACTTACACCTGGCACCCATGAAGCAGAATAAGGTGACAGGAAAGGAGTTACTTGACACTCCACTGCCCCTTCCTTGGTGTCAATGGGGACCAGCAAGAAGCTGAGCTTCCACTCACCCCACAGTCACAAAGGGGTGTGAGTCAGCAATGTGCTTCCCCCTCTGGTGACAGTGGGGCTCAGCGGGCATATATCTGGAGAAAACCATAATTCGACAAGATACATGCACCCAAATGTTCATTGCAGCACTATTTACGGTAGCCAAGACATGGATGCAACCTAAATGTCCGTCGACAGAGGAATGGATAAAGAAGATATGGTACATATATACAATGGAATATTACTCGGCCATAAAAAAGAATGAAATAATGCCATTTGCAGCAACATGCATGGACCTAGAGATTATCATACTAAGTGAAGTACATCAAAGAAAGACAAATATCATATGATATCATTTATATGTGGAATCTACAAAATGATACAAATAAACTTATTTACTAGACAGAAAAAGACTCACAGACTTCAGAAACAAACTTATGGTTACCAAAGGGGAAAGGTGGTGGGGACGGATAAATTAGGAGTTTGGAATTCATATACACACACTACTATATATGAAATAGATAATCAACAAGGACCTACTGTATAGCACGGGGAACTCTACTCAATATTCTGTAATAACCTATATGGGTAAAGAATCTGAAAATGAATAGTTATATGTATAACTGAATCACTTTGCTGTACACCTGAAACTAACACAACATTGTAAATCCACTATACTCCAATATAAAATAAAAACCAAATTAAAAAAAAAGAATCCATCAGCACTTGGAGATGACAGGTGGGTGGATAGGTGGCCCACTTTCATCAAGGAGGTGTTGAAAATGCTAACCTTCCAACCCGTCATCTGCAACAAGGCCACCAGTGAGGTGATGGTGACAGGAACAGGTGGGAAACTGAACATATACATTCACCTGGCCATTGTGTCAGATCTCAATAGGGGGACAGCTTAATGATAAAACGAAAAGTAAACTGGAGCCAGAGTCTCATAATATGGTATCCAAAATGTCCAGGATAAAATAAAAGTCACATGTCATACAAATAACCAGAAAAACTATGACTTGAATGAGAACAGAAAATCTACCAATACCAACACTGAGATAAATCAGATAGAAGAATTATCTGATAAGGATTTAAAAGCATAAAAATACTTCCACAAGAAATTGTGAATTCTTTCAAAGTGAATGAAGGAAGAAGAGAAAATCTCAGCAAAGTAATAGAAGTTATAATAAAAGATCCAAATGGAAATTTAAGAATTCTTTTTAAACAAAACTTTGAGACAATTAAAAAACTTGCTATATGGACTCAAGAGTAAAGTTAAGATGATGGAATAGAAACTGTGAACTTGAAGACAAATCAATGGTATTTACCTAAATTGAAACAAAAGAGAAAAAAAATATTAAAAGAAATAAAATGAAGCGAGCCTCAAGGATCTGTGGGACAATAACAAAGAGATAGTATCTCTATAATTAGAATCATAGAGGACAGTGACGTTGAAAATATATTGAAAGAAATGTTGTCTGAAAACATTGAAAAATGGCAAAAGACATAAACGTACAGATTCATAAGGCTGAGCAAACTCCCAATAATAGGATAATACCAAAGAAATTCATGCCAAGTAATTCAATATTAAACTTCTGAAAACAAAGCACAAAGAGAAACTCTTGAAAGTTGCCACAGGAAAATGATGCAAAACTTATAAGGGAATATCAATTCAAATTACAACAGGTTTCTCACCTGAACGATGGAAGCCAGAAGGAGAGGCACAACATTTTTCAAGTAATGAAAGAAATTAACTCTCAATCACAAATTTTACATTCAGCAAAAATATCCTTTAGGAATGAAGGGAAAATCAACACATTCTCAGTTGAATGCAAACAGAGAATTTGTTTTCATCCAGCTCACTCTTAAAGAGGGACTAAAGAAAGTCCTTTAAAGAGAAACAAAATGACAACAAAAGGTTTAGAATTTCAGGAAGAAAATAACATCAGAATGAGTAATATTAGGAGTAAATACATAAACTATCCTTATCATGAGTTTATTAAATAATATTTGATGGTGAAAGCAAAAACTTTAACACCATTTGATGTGGTGCTCAATGTATGGAGAGGAAACACTCAAGGCAATTATACTTAAAAAGCAGTGTAGGTAAAGGGACCGAAATGGAAGTAACGTTTCTACACTTCAACTGAAGTGACAAAACATCAATGTCAGTAGACTAAGTTAATTATATATACTGTAATACCTAAGCCGCTAAGAACGTTATACAAAAAGATACACCAGAAATGTTATAAAGATGGAATCCTAAAATGTGTTCAAGTAACCCACAGCAAGGTAAGAAAAGCGAAACAGAAAAACCAAAATCAGAAGAAACAGAGAACTAATGACAAAATTGCAGACATAAGTCTATCACATCATTAAGAAGCTTAGATGTAAATGGTCTAAATACACCAAATAAGTGACAGAGATTGGCAGAGTGGATTAAAATTAGATAGATACATAGATAATTGATATATATGCAGAATATAAATAAATATATACAGAATATATATATATATATAAAACACGCTATGCAACAGCAGAATACACATTAATTTCAAGTGCTCACAGAACGTTCACCAAGAACGTGGGACCATTTTTTAAAAACTCAGCAAATTTTAAAGAACTGAAACCAAACAGTGTTTTTTCTGACCACAATAGATTCAAATTGGAGATCAATATCAGAAATATAATTTTGTTAAATCTTCAAAAGCTTGGAAACTAAACAACCTACTTGTAATTAATGCATGAGTCAAAGAAGTCTCAGCAAAAATAAAAAATACATAGAACTGAATAATAATAATGAAAATACAACATACTAAAATATTTGTGATACAGCTAAAGCAGTACAAAGAGGAATATTTGCAACACTAAATTAAACATTAAATTAAATTACACACTAAATCACAGCACTAAACCTACTGCTGGCTTTTAAGAAGAGAAAAGGTCTGGAAATATCAATCTAAGTTCTTACCTCAAGAAACCCCAGAAAGAGAGCAAAATAAGCGCATATCAAGCAGACAGAAGGAAATAATAAATATAAAAGCAGAAATCAATGCAACTGAGGATAGCTGAACAATAGAGAAAAATCAAGGAAAAATGTGGTTTTTCAAAAATATCAATTAAATTATAAACTTTTGGCAAGACTAACAATTATAAGAGAGAAGACATGAATAATATCAATAATGAAGCAGGTGATATCACTTTAGATCCTATAGCCAGTAAAATGATAATAAGGGGTAATAAAAGATAAGATGAATAATATTAAAGTCACAAATTCAACATCTTAGAAGAAATAGACTAATTATCTGAAAACCACAAACTACCTAAAATCAACCAAGATAAAATAGACAATCTGAATTAAAGAAATTCAATTTAATTAAAAATCTCCAAATATGACATCTCCAAACAGCTTCACTAAACCTGGAGATGCCTACCAAACATTTAAGGAAGAATTAATGCTAATTTTACATAATCTATTTCAGAAAACAGAATAGGAGGGAACACTTCCCAACTCATTTTATGAGGATAGCATTAACCTAATACCAAAAGATAGTACGAGAAAGGAAAACTATGGATCAATACAGCTCATGAACATAGATGGAAAATTCCTCAGAGGAGTACTAGTAAATCAAATCAAGCAGCGTATAAAAGGAATCATCATGACCAAGTTGAATTTATTCCAGGTATGTAAAGTTGGTTAAACATTTGAAAATCAATCAGTGTAACCAACCAGATTAACAGGCTAAAGAAGAAAAATCACATCAATTGATGTAAAAAAGGACTTTGACAAAATCCAACATTCATTATGATGAAAATTTTTAGTAAATTAGCAATAAAGGGAAATTTTCTCAACATGATGAAGAGCATCTACAGCTAACATTATACTTATTCATGAAAAACTGAATGTTTTCTCCCTAAGATCAGAAACAAAGCAAAGATGTTTGTCATTACCACTCTTACTCAACATAGTATTAGAAATTCTAGCTATTGCAACAAAGAAATAAAAATCACACAGACTGGAAAGAAAGAAACTGCTCCTAATTGCAGGCAACATGATTGTTTATGCAGAAAATCCCAACAAATTACAAAAGAACTTTCAGAACTAATAAGTTAGTTCAGCAAGGTTTTTAAATATAGGATCAAGCCCCCCCAAATCAGTAACATCTTCTGTATTATAACAAAAAATACGTGGGAACTAAAATTTAAAACCTATGACCAATTTCAATCACTCCAAAGAAAATTTAACACTTATGAATAAACTTAGCAAAACATGCACAGGATCTGTATGCTGAAAATTACAAAATACCAATAAAAGAAATCAAAGATCTAAATTGTTCATGTATTGGAAGGTTCAGCATAGTAAAAGATACCAATTCTCCCCAAGTTGATCTAGAGATGCAATGAAATTCCTAACAAGATCCCAACAAGACATTTGGTAGACACAGGTAAATTTATTCTAAAACTTATACGGAAAGGCACAGGCCCTGAAATATATTAAAAATATGAAATCTGTGGTGAAGTAAGGAACAGGTTGGGTGTGTTTATAAAAGGGAAATTTGGGGTAGCCTTATGGTAATAGAGCTGTTCTTTATCTTGACTATGATGGAGCCACAAATCTACGTATGTGATAAAACTGTATAGAACTACACACCCAAACGAGTCCAGAAAAATGGAAAGTCTAAATAAAGTGGGTGGATTGTATCAATGTCAGTATCCTGGTTGTGATATTATGCTATAGTTTTGCAAGATGCTACCCTTGGGTAAGGGATACTTAGGATCTCTCAGTATTATTTCTCACAAATGTTTGCAAGTCGACAATTATCTCAAAAAAAGTTAATTAAAAATAAACAAAGAAGCACTATCTACACTGGACCTCTCCAAGGTTAGTGCTCCCTAGTTTTCAAAATTTCTTGGGTCTCACTTCTCTTTAATATTTATAAAAGCCTCTTCCCACAAACTTTGAGATGTTCTGTCTGAGACTGCTACAGGTATTTTAAGGGATTAAATAATAATGGTCACCATCTGTCCCAATGTGTATTCCCACAGAATTCATCTTATTTCCAGATTACTGCTACCTCTCATTCAACCCAAACATTGAACCCAACTCTTTTATATAAATTCCCTAAGGTACCAAACCCCTCAAAATAGCTACCTGTAATCGATTTTGGCCAAATAACTACAATAACACAATGGATTTGCATCCCAGAAAACAACAAACTTAACATTACATATTGTACATCCATAATCTAAACTTTCTCGGTCAACCCCACTACAGTGAAACTGGCATGAGCTGAGTCTCCTCTTCCAGCCCTTCGTCTCTGGCTCTCCTCTCCTCCCCGACCCCCCATTGGAATGCCTTATGTCCTTTCCCTGCCCTTTCCTTTTTCCTTTCTTTCTTTTCTCCCTAGATTGAGAACCATGAACACAAATCATAAACAAGAGAATCCAACTAGTTTTCTACTTCTAGAATATACAATGTTTTTCAGGGATTATCTCATGTAGTCTTTAGAAAGCAGAATGACTGCTTTTCCTGATATGAACACTTACAAAAAATATATATTGACATACATACACACATAATTATATATATATTATATATATATATCATTTTTTCTCTGCTGTAATTAAATAATTGGAAGATTAACAAATCTATTAAAGCCTTTCCATTCTTGGAAAAGTTTTTATAATTTGTTTTATTTTAACTGTTCTTTCTTTGGCTTAGAGATATCTAAACTGGTATCTTGAACATATGCTCTTATTATGCATCCAGAACAATACAGCTGCTTGGAATATTTTTGAACGTCGCATTTGAGAGAGAGAAATACCAAGGGAAAATATATGGGAAAAGAAAACTATTCAAGGCCATGTTTAAATAAAGTCATATTCTCTCTTCCATCACCCAGCAATACATACCATAGGCCAAATTCTGCCCTAGGTTATATGAGCGCTCTTCTTTTTGACTTTAGTGGGAATTGTTCATGTATAACTGAAGGCTTCAGTTAGCCCCGTGGACACAAAAATGCCTACCCTCAAAAGAAGCAAAAATGATCTGTCTTATTTGGCTTTTAGATGAAAGTGATATAATATAAATGACAATTCCATTAGATAATATAGGTTTTAAAAAGCACTACCATCAAGTTTTAACCATTACAAATTTGAGAGAATTACCATAGTGGCATTGGCAAGACCAGAGATTGTTGAAACAAATAAGAAGACGTTGGAAAATACTTCTCTTTTTATCGCAATTTTCAATTTTAGTAGTGTATGGAATAACTGTGCACTATAATATTTGTATATATTTTCCTTTTGCATATATTGTACATTTTCTAGCTATTGGCTGAGAATCAACCATTTTCTAGCAGAAAAAAATTGCTAAGTTCTTCAAATATCGGTTTCTAAGTTTAAATGTTAATTTATCCATAGCTTGCTTTAGATTTTGATTAGAGGTTTTTCCAGAGGAAAGGTCTTACTTACTGAACTTAAATTTTTGCCATGAAATATTAGACTGATAACATTCAGACTTGTAAAGGGTAAACACTACAATGAGAGGTGTGTTCATCTTTTTGCATACATCAGCTAGACAAACCTTTTCTTTTGGGGTGTGTGTGTATATATATATATATATACATGTATATGTATATATATATATATATATATACTGTATATACTAATGGAGAATAATAGTTACGAAATAGATTGGATTAGGAGCAGGTGAAAAAACCTGGGTTGTCTGTCAGAGGGAGAAACAAAAACAAAAGACTTCATAGCTCTATGTAAAACTCTAAGCCACTTTTTCCAGCCTTTTTCATTTAACACATGATATATTTCTTTCTAAAAAACTCAGACCCTCTGAGGCTTACTAACATCTTCTGCTATTTTCATCTTCCAGGCATTGCTCACCTATTCCTGGTGTGTAGAATTTCTTCCTTCCTCCTCTTCTCCACCTTAAAAGCCTATTTTTCCTTCAATAGTTAACTCAGATCCTACCTTCTTTATGCATCTTTCCTGACATACCTGAATTGGAATGAGTCATTTCCTGTCTTAAATTCTGATCATTTTATTTTGTTATACACTTTGTAATCCATCAAGGTAGGAAGGAGAACAAGAAATAATACTTGGGCCCCACCCCAGACCAATGAAGACACAATGGAGTGTGGGCATCTGAATATCTTTGAAAGTTTCTCAATGATGTTAGTGATCTCTAGAGTTGAGAATTATTGCTCTGAGCTGCAGTCTAGCTTGTAAGTACTAAATATCAAAATTCTGACTCTCTTCCAGTACTTCTCCTTGGGCAATTGAAACCATTAGTCATGCAATCATCCAAGCCAGAAATCTGGGATTTATCATCTCCCTTTACCTTAACCTCTACTTTCCTTCCATCAACAAGCCCTTTGATTTTAATTCCTGAATAGCTCTCAAAGCTGACCACTTCTCTGTGTATCTGCTATTGCCATCATGGTTCAAGGTATCTCACTTGGGCTCTGAGAGTAACCTAACAACACTTTTTTCTTGTCCTCATGCAAACTGTTCTCCTTCAGTGCAACCAACATGGTCCTTCTGAAAAGATAATCTGCTCAGGCCATACATTTTCCTTACTTCCCCCCACTTCCTCCCTCATCCCCTGTTCCCTGCATAAAGCATCTCAGTAGAGTTCTCTTGAAAACACTTTCACATGGCCAACAGTGATCTTTAAAACATAGCATCTTCCAATGGCTCTGGCTACATTTCACATGCTGCTACACTTTGGCTGCTACACTCCACCTCCACTGGCCTTTCAGTATCTCATACGCAACAAAGTCCCTTTTACAAAAGGGCATCTGCACTATTTGCTATGCATGGATGAAATGTTCTTCTCTACTCTGGTCACCTAGTTCAATCCTGTATGTTCTTTTGAATATATACTGTTATCAGTTAAATTCCGTCCCCCCACAAAAGACAGACTGAAGTCCTAACCCCCATGTCTGTGACTATGACCTTATTTGGAAACAGAGTCTTCGTGGATATAATCAAGTTAAGGTGAAGTCATACTGATTAGTTGGATCCTAACCCAGTATAACTGGTGTCCTTACAGAAAGAGGAGACGCTGACACACACACACACACAGGGGAGGAGATGGCCATGTGATATCGGAGGCAGAGAGGAGGCTGATGCATCTAAAAACTCAGGATTTCCGGCAAACACCGGAAGCTACAAGAAGCAAGTGAGGCTACTCCTCTATAAGTTTTAGAAAGAGCGTGGTCTTGCAGATACCTTAATTTCAGACTTCTGGCCTCCAGAACTGGGAGAGAATACATTGTTGTTATTTTAAGCTACTCAGCTGGTGATTTTTTAGGGCAGGCCTAGCAAACTAATACTCGTATCTAATACAATTTCTTCAAAGTAAGCTTTCCTTGACTTCAGAGATTTGATCAAATTGTCCTTCAGATGATCCCACAGAACATATCACAGTTATAATTCGGTTTTCCTTGGTGTGACTGTCTGTCTTTTCCTTCCAATAGACTGTAAGCTCCATTACAGCAGACTATAAAGTACTTTATCAGACATTATTTTCTTTACATGTCATTTACAGTAGAAGCTAAATAGGCTGGGTTTATCTTTGTTCCCAATTGTCACAGGTATCTATCATTTCAAGGAGCTACATAATTTTCCGAGGGTTGTACAAATTTTAAGTAAAATATCAAGAATTAAACATTGTCTTTTGGCTAAATATTATAGTTTAAAGTCTGCTAAATATTATAGTTTAAAGTCTCATGCAAAAATGTACAGAGAATAATTTTTACGTTTTTACCTGGAGGGTTTTACCTTTCTCCATAATCAAGTGGGAAGAATTCCCCCTTATTTTTAAGGTATCCTTGCAAAAGGCTTGGTTCTGTATGCCACGGACCAGGTGATCAGGGTGGGTTAAGTGGATTATTCTTTCTTTAATCCACTAGTCTTTCCTGACTGTCATAAGCCAAAAAGATATTGAGCAGAACTGTATATAAAATGATATCCTGTTATGTATTTAAGGCATCCGTATCCCTGAGAGATATGATTGTGAACTATATTGATTTGAATTATTTGTACAAATCATGTAAATATGTGAAGCATTACAAATATGTACAAATGTATGAAAATTCATTTATATTTTATTTACTTTACAAATATGTCTTGTTTCAGTTCTTGGTTTTTGTCAGGGGGAGTTCAGAGAACTTTGATAATTAACTACTTCTTCTGTCTTCAGTGACCTAGGTTCATAGCAATTTATTATTTTTTTAGGTAAAGGTCAGAGAAAATTGAGACTGTAAATTCCGGCAGATAATTTAACCTCTCTAAGGCTCCTTTTTTAATCCAGTTCACCTAGTCAGTCTCAATAATCACAGCTGTTATTATTATCATCACTTTCAGCTGATTATTCTGAAAAGCTTTGTTAAATTCTATTGATCTTTACTTCATTTTGAATAACAAACTATTCCCCTAACTTGGGTGATATTCAGTTGGCTAGCTACAAACAGAAGGCTTTCATATACATGTAAATAGTTACAGTTTAAAGCAATGAAAACTATTAAAGGAACAATATGGATTGAGATTCTCTTGTGGTGGGAGTTGAGGTGATGCCCCCAGGAGAATGCCAGTTCACAGAGCTTCCTGAAATGAATGAGGAAGCTTCCATAAGGCTGCGAGGACGTTTTATGTTCCCTCAATCAATAGAGACACGACAATACCTTTATAAAGCGTGCACATGGGCATACACTCCAGAGATTCACTGAGAGAGTTGGTTTATCTATTCTAACGAATGTTGGTTAAATTGCATTTTCTTTTTCTCCAGAACCATCAATAGTTTCCCTCTTTCAGACTGAATACATAAATCAAAGAACATTTTTCATGAACAAACTATGATTATGAAACGCCTATTCTTCGTCTGTTGATCCCTAAAACTTTATTTACCCATGCATTTTTTTCCTTCACTGTATCAGATTAGAACTGCTCTTTTTCACTTTATTGTAGCTAGGACCATCTGTGGCTCTTGACTTGTCAGTGTATCGAGGAGCCCTCAAGAGCATAGATGATGTGAAAAACCCCACTGCTAAACTATTTCTTGCGTCCACACTTGCAGTATTTCATCAGCTTCTAATTATAGGACATAATTATTTGACTGCATTTTAGCATAATTACTAATGGGTTACTATACTAATGATTCTTTGATGCTATTTGTCCTATAAAATGTGTAGAACTACTTAAGGGAAAACAGTTTTCAGAGTTTCATAAAACTCTGAGGTTTTACTTTTAAATGATGTGCAACTAAATGTCAATATACTTCCAAGTTGTACTACCCACACGCCCTAACAAACTGCTGAAGTAAAATCCTTCCACATATTTTCAAAACTTTTTTTTAAAAAAAGAAAATCCGAAGAGGTCTCTTAAAATAACTATAACATGTGCTGATTCAATATGAAAACTAAGCTTTAAAAAAAATCTGCTAATGTTATCAGTGTTCCCCACTCGATAATAAAAAGTCTGAATTGATTTTTTTCCAGTTTTAGTACAAAATATATGACATAACGAATTTCAGCTTGATGTAATTTGAAATAGCCAATATATTAAATTCCAAAGTGAAATTTAAATTGGCAATCATGTCAGGTTCAAGTCCCTGAATGAATATTAATTTAAAAACTAATCATTTTCCAACAGGTTGAAGCTTCGAAATGCTAGTTCTTGAATAAAAGCTGTTAGATCCATTACTGTAACATCAGGCATTTTTTGTTTAGGAAACTAGACCTCCAACATTTGGTATGTCTGGCTCTTCCTAGCATCTTTTTTTTTGCCCAGGGAGTTAATTATTTAAAACTCATTTCTTTTTCTGGATTTGGTAAATTAGAATTCTGATTTTACAGATGGAAAGCTGATACTGAGTGAACTGTCTGAGGTAAGGTGTAAGGTCAGATCGGTTAATTAATTTTGTGTCTTTCTAAGTTAAATTCTGAGCCAACTCCATGAGTAAAGATGTTTTATTTTTATATACACACATACCATGTAAATTCATTGATTGTGGCCATATTGGAGGATGAGTAAAAACATATGCATACACTACAGACTTGCAATTTTTAACTTGACTAAGCCAGATTATCTGTGTGTTCTAGCCTATGCCCAGCATTATGAAGTCCCTAACCTCAAAATCAAACAGAATTTGGATGCACTGTATTATAAGGCAACAGAGAATAAGTTACATTTCATATTAAAATATGTTCTTTGCAGTTAACTAGTGAAAGAGTTACAAGCTGCATTTGTCCATATCTTGGCTATGATATCTACCAAAAAAATGTTTGTGTAAATACCAGATAGCAGGGGGAAGCAGAAAAAAGCACAAACCCGATTGTCAGTTGAGGACGAAGCTCTGTCACTTACCATCTCTGTCTAGACAACCCTACACAACTTAGAAGCTTTCCATACTTTCAAAGTCACTTACTTTTTAACGTAGAATTCCAGGAAGTCTGGTTTTGTTCATCTAGTCCTATCCTCTTACTACATAAGTAAGAAAACTGAGTCAAGTGTATTTGTTAAAACTACTGAGTAGCATTACTTGAGTCAGATTTCTCTACACCACATCTCTTATTCTTCCCACTGCTTTTTGTATTAACTTCCAAGGAATGAGCACATTCTTTATTAAACATCTATGAGTTATTATAAATATTGTAATATCTCAAATGTATTCAGACTTGTTTCCAGTTTAAAGGCACCCTACGCAGAACTCCAATTTAAATAATTGCTCTTTAATTTTTATTTGAATGAATCCAGGTCTCCATAATGCTGGGTACCCCCAAATCTATCAATAAATGCCAGACGAATAAATAAGCGATCTGCACGGCTTTTCTAATGATTTAGGACTGTTTCATTCTGTAGTTTTAACGTAAAATGTAGAATGGGGGGGAACTTATGTAAATGTAAATAAATAAAAGAAGACCACAAATTGGATAGGACAAATCTTCTCTTGATAGTCGGTTATGAAATAAAGCAGTCTCATTAAACCGTAAGTACTTTAACCTTTTCTTGAAAGAAGGGGAAGATTTAAAGATTTATAAAGAAATTTTGCCTAGACTAGGAAGTGACTCACATTTGACATGTATTGAAATGATAATGTTGATTCCAATAGGCACGCTAAGAGCATCTGACTCCCAGGGGAGTAATTCAGTCATGGTTACCTCTTCACATTTGGAATTTTAAACTTTCTTTGTAAAGCTTTTAATGTACTACTGCCTGCCAAAACATGGCACATTTTCACGGATAAGGCAAAATAAAGGCAAGTAAAAAGCATTTTTTTCATCAGCGTTGATATAAAAATATGCGACAAATATAGCTATTCAACATCGTTTCAAGATTCCATTTCTTCAGTCTTCGGTGTTTTTGTTTTTTTTTGGCCACACGGCGGCACGCGGGATCTTAGTTCCCCAACAAGGGCTCAAACCTGCGTCCCCTGCAGTGGAAGTGCAGAGTCTTAACCGTTGGACCTCCAGGGAAGCCCCTCTGCAGTGGTTTCTATTTCCATTTTTTATATGGAAACGTCACAACACAATTCTGTTGGTCTGGTCAGTGGGTGGAATGGATAAGATATAGAACAAATTAGTCCCCTATCTGCTAACTACTGAACAAATGAGAGGCAAGCATGACACACTGAATCCATCATATGCTACAGATGTCAGACGTGAGCTATCTTTTTGTAGGTCCTTTCAACCCTGGTGGCATGGAAACCTCTGTGTCCTGACAACCAAATTTTCTAAACTCATAACCTAATGAAAAGCAGAGTGGGGAGGGCGAAGGGTAAGCTGTGACAAAGCGAGAGAAAGGCATGGACATATATACACTACCAAACGTAAGGTAGATAGCTAGTGGGAAGCAGTCGCATAGCACAGGGAGATCAGCTCGGTGCTTTGTGACCACCTAGAGGGGTGGGATAGGGAAGGTGGGAGGGAGGGAGACGCAAGAGGGAAGAGATATGGGAACATATGTATATGTATAACTGATTCACTTTGTTATAAAGCAGAAACTAACACACCATTGTAAAGCAACTATACTCCAATAAAGATGTTAAAAAAAAAAAAAAAGAAAAGCAGAGTAGATAAGTCTAACATGATGACTGAATATCACTGTGTCAATACCATCCTATGGAAATCAATCATTGCTAATTCTCTGCATTTCTATTTTAAATGTTCTTCCTTAGGCTTTTAATGCATTGCAGTGCACATACATGGCAGAATTTCATACTACCAGGCCAAACAAAGGTATGTTTCAAGTGTATTTACGTCCTCAATAACGGTAGCTATGCTGTAAGAGACTTTAAAATCCAAGTAACAATTTTCAAGACCTTCTAAGTGAGATAGGCTGGAACCTGGGACCCTTTGCTGCAGTGTTTACACCTGGACAAATGTTTCCTGGAGCAACAAAATATAAAGAAAGAAACTATAAGGGACTAAAAATAACTGCATGCATGTCCAGTTGGGGCAAATTATGGACAGGATACAAAAAGACAAAAAAAAAACAACTGCCACTTCTGAAGAACCAGAGCAAAAGCAGGGGACCGCACATGCCCCCGGCACACAGCACCGCCAAAGGGGTGGGCAGAACACCTAAGCCACCACTGTGGCCCAACCCCTGGACACACCCCTACCCTCACCCCATATAAGGAATCAGCTCCACCCCCTTCAGGGAGCGAGCAAGGGAATCTGTTACTTGCTTTTTCTCCCCGCTGCTGCAGCAGGGGCCCCAGTAAAGCCTTGCCTGAATCTCTTGTCTGGCCTCTTAAGGAGGCCAAGAACCCTGGTAAGTAACATAAGGAAGTCTACCTGCTTCAGGGTGAGGGAAAAAATGTGAGAAATCAAAGATTATTTTCATAAAGTGCACGAGGGTTCAACTGTCCTCTAGGGCAAATGGGGTTTGCATGGACCACATCTGAGCACACCTATGAGAGCATATACTGAGAACTACAGTACACAGTACCTCTGGTATAAAAGGCAAGGGTGACTTAAGCTGCACTGGACCATTCCAGAACCCTAAAGAAACCAAAGAATAAACTGTCTCCATTCCTGACAACCATAAAATACCAACCATCTCACAGTTATCTCAGTCTTTAGCAGCTTCTAAGGCGAATACAAACTGTGGTTGACAACTGAAGTAATAATGTAACACCTT
Organism: Delphinus delphis; assembly: GCF_949987515.2. Taxonomy (NCBI): domain Eukaryota; kingdom Metazoa; phylum Chordata; class Mammalia; order Artiodactyla; family Delphinidae; genus Delphinus; species Delphinus delphis. Next base: position 169,767,453 of record NC_082683.1, on the reverse strand, counting down.
TTGAGTGTCTGATGTGTGAAGTTCATTAGTTCTAAGGTCAACATTTTAACACAACAGCCGAATTGTATTCATATCATCAGATGCTATCCACCAAAAACCACTGTAAAAACCAGGCAGGGGTCTTAATACTGCCAAGACTAGTAAAATTAGAACTAGACTGCAAAAGAGCCCTTCCACATTTTTGAGCAAAATAAAATACACTAAGCAAATAAAACAGACATTTCCTGAGGATATGACCCCAAATGGGATCGTGCCAACCTTCTGTGGGCATTTTCACAGTAATTTTGAGGGGGAAATTCTGGTATATCAAGAGATACATCATTAGGTCATTTAAATATCGCTTTTCTTTAGTTGTCACTTACACATAGTTGAAATCTAAAAGGTAGTGCTTCAAATCTGATGGGAAGATGCCATTTAAAGGAAAGAAAGGAAGATGGATCCCTGTGTTTAAACAAATGTTAAATATTTTTTATTTTACTCACCTGCACACTAAGATGAATCCATTTCTTCACAAGAATTCTCCCCAGTGTCATTACTTTCATTGGAGGCTGCAAACCATTTACTGTGCGGTAATAAAACATGGTCTCTTTCTCAGATATTGTAAGTTTGAACACAATCTGCCCATCCGCTGTCTTCTCTATAACACACCTTGGGAAGCAACCAGAAAAGAGAAAATGTCAGCCTCCAACCAAAAGAGACGCTAAACCATCATCCAGTGATGGTGGTGTAACTGACCCCAAACTCCACTCAAAGTGTCACAATGAATAAGTACCTGAACGTTATCAAATTCAGGGCAAGCTTTCTCTCAATGAAGAAGCCCTTTTATTTCAATAAAAAATAGAATTCTTATTTACAATATATTCCCCCAGAACCTCCACTCCCTTTATCGGAGACTCATGATGGGAGCTCAAGTGGTCAAATCATCCTGCAAAACCAACATGTAGCCTATTGGCTCATTAGTTCCTCTGCTATTTCTTTTATAGGAAGCGGCACAATACACCACATCCGGCTTGGGTATTGAGTCACCAGCACAAATCTTTTTTCTTTTCTTTTTTTTTTAACAAATCTTTTTTCTTTTCTTTTTTTTTTTTAATGTAAAGAGAGATTAGTGTCCATAGAAGGCTCTAAACCGCTAACCCTGAGGTCAGAATCGCTCTATTTAATTCTCATGATGAAATGGAGAATGGACGACTATAGCCTTTACTTCGCTCATCATCAACTAGCCAGAAGCCAAAGCCAGTGTCTGTAGCTCGCCATGACCACACGGCCCAGCTGAGGCACTGAGATCATGGTAATGATCCTGGAGGAAAGGTCATCCAATCTTCTAAGAGTACAGTGCAATATTTTGATAAAATAGAAGAATTTTCAGAAAAATTTTAGGTCTGTGTAGGGCCAGTTATCAAATTACTTTGTTTTAATCACTTCTATTCTGATCACAATGGCACTCTTTTCCCATCCCTTTAAATAGACATTTTTATTTTTTATGTCTTCTAATTTCTCTATTGATTTATGTTTAATATATTTTATTTTATACTAATTATATCATTGCATGTGCCTAGCCACTCTGTACCCACTGAGCAGAAACAGATATGAACTTAAGCAACCCTTTCCTATTACATTTCAACCTAGCAACTCAACTTTTTAGCAGATGAGAGAAGAGCCCCCTGAGTAGATTACTCCTCCAAATCTGCTATTTAAAGAGAAATATCATGGACAGTAGCCATCAACATCCCCCCAAATAACTAGCTATTAAACATACTCATCAGCCTGCATCTCACAGACAAGAACTCAAGAAGGCGGTACATCCCAGGGAGGAGAATTTTATCAAGTCCTAGAGGAGTCTGGGTTCCTTTCTTCACCTGGTTGCCTCCTACTCAGCATCTCCAGGATAATGCCTGACCCTAGAATCCTCCCTGCTCAAGGTTCGTAAGGGGCCTTCCCTTGAGCTCACTTATCGTGCTGCCTTGGTAACAACACCCATCCATCCATCTTCCCATTCGATCATGAGTTTTCTGACAATAGCATCATAGCCTGGTTTATAGTAGAGCCTCAAAAAAATGAGTCAGTGATCTGAGTAGGAAGAATCGAAGAGGCAAAGGTAAGATTGGGCAAACCAAGAACTCTTGCTAAAGGTGTTTTTAAAACTTTCCTTAAAGGGCACATTTTTTCACAAATCATTCCTTCTCACTTGCATTTATTCTTTTTGAGAATTGAGAGGTAATATGACCGGAGAACACTTACCAGTCACTATTTCACTGTCACTTTTTTACTCTATCTGTACATATATTGGGTGATAAAGTTATGAGGCCAAATATATATATTTTAAATAAGGCAAATAGGTTTAGTTGACATACAGATTTTATATAAAGTGGAAATACGATTTTATGGAAATTCTATTGTGATTGTTTTTAACCCTATGGAAATTCTATTGTGATTTTTTTTTAACCCTTTGGTAGGTGAATATTTCTAAGTCACTGGAATGAAAGAATTTCTCTCTATTCCCTGTCTCTAGGTCTTAAACAATCTAAGAAGAGTTTGCCTCTGTTCATTTCTCTTGCGTTAAATCTACAAGTTAGAATTTGACCATTACTCAAGGATGTGTTTGCCACATGCAGGCTTATTTCCCCAAGCTTACTGAAAATGCATTTCTTAATATGTTATTGATTATCTTCCTTGCTATTTTGTTTGCTTGTAAACATACTAGCTTGGGTAGATAATGAATGTGAGAGGAAGGCAGGTAGCAAAATATTTAGGAACTGGATTTATTTTGCTCCTGAATAAACAATAATTGGATAATCCATGTTTTGTTTGTTTTACTTATCTAGTACAAACACCCTGAAATTCCCCCAATTCCCACAGGTATTTCAGTTTTGAGAATGGAAACGACCTTGATGCATGGAACTCTCAAAACCATATACCATGTGCTACTGCCTCTATAAATACTCCTCTGTCTTATTTATACAAAATGATACCAATGGAAGATGAATTTGGTAGAGACATATCCCTTGTAAAAAGCTTGGAAAAAAATATTTCATCCTAGCCATATTTGTCAAGAGACAATTTTTTAAAACTCTTTGCACGTTAGTTACATAAACTAAGTAGGTTGGATTTACTGACATTTCAAACAGTAAGAAAACAGGGTTTTCTTTCAGGGCACATACAGAAATAGGGGTAACGGTTTGTGACGATTTTCACTCCAAATAAAACAAGATGAAAATATGCCAACTTTCACTTGGCGCATTAAAACTAAACACCAAAGATATTTAAGCCATATTTGCTTATGAAATTATAAGACTCTTCTGGTTTGTTTCATGAGTTTTTAGATATTTGGCCAACATCCTCATACAAAGAAAACTTCACAAGGAGAAGAGGCAAAAGCCCTACAGGAAGACGAAAGATGAGCAAAATATGCCTCAAAACTGTCCTACTCATTCCAGTTTCCAGATTGTTTCTAAACACTTAGGGGAAACATTAGATACAGCTTCAGAAACTATTACAGAATGAAAATCAGGTGATTACAGAAAATAACCACAAATGTTACGGAAGCCCCCCTCCAAACTCACTGAAGGCATTTCTACTGGAATGAATGGCATGAATGCTTTTGAGAAGCTTTTATGCTTCTCTGTGTATTTCCTAACAGATGAAAACGCCAGGAAGCGAAGGGCCAAAAGCGACCTCTTTTCAGAGAGAGAGTGTCATTCATTTATTCAACTCATTATTGAGCATCTTCCAAGATGAGTTAAACAAACATCTCTTCCTGGGAAAATAAGGATGCAGACAACACAGTCCTAAGCCCTCAGAGAACTACATGCCTAATGAAAATTGTATACTCTAGTAAGGGCAAGTTGTTTATACAAACCTGGACCAAAACTTTGAAAATATCCATTATTTGTATTGCTAGTCCCCATGACTTAAAACTCACACGGAGCCTGGTTGAGCCTCTGAAAACTAAGACCAAAAGTTTAGCTAAACTGCTGGAAAAAAAAAAAAAAAGAGCCAGGTGTAAATACGTCTGCCTGCCATGAAATTATTTTAACACACTCTTCTCTGAGGGTTTACTTCATCCATGGAAAGGAGAAAAATACTTCGAACTTAGGAAAAATTATTTGGAATATAAAGTTGACCAGGAGAGCCTAATATAGGAGTAGGTCTTCAGTTGCATCAATTCCAAAGTGCCTTCATTTCTAGGTTGGAATTCAAGTTGCAATACCCTTGACTCTTACTGATTTTGCAGGACCCTAGGAAAGCTTACACTCCCTCTGCTACTTACATTACACCTTCTTGCTCAGGTTTCAACCACACAGCTAGAGTAAATGACGCCGCCAACCTGGCAGCAGGAGGAGAGGCAAAGCAACTCTGGTGATTTCCAAACATGAAACTTGCAGAAGGGCCGTGGGCATCGGGACTCAGATCACGCCGGTCTACGGTGATGCAGTCCCTGAGGGCCGCTGAGAAGAGGTCAGTGTAGGTGGGGGGTGACGATCGGTAAGGACAATCCTGAATGCAGAACCGCTGGGGACAGACCCGAAGGCCTTCAGCTGCAGCAGAGCTCTGACAGAAGGTGCTTCGGGCTGGGAGTCCACACGTCGCTTGGGTTGGCACCACCGAAACCTTCTTGAAAGCTGCCACGTTCTCCAGCCTTGGGAAAAGGCCCTGCGAGTCAGCCCACGATATGGAAGCAAAATAAGTAAAGAGCCACGTTTTAGGGGTGGGAAACAAGAAGCCGAAGCCCAAAGAAAGTGCCAGGCAATTCATGTTTACACAAAAGCATTCTCCTTCCGATCAAGCGTTCCTAAATAAATAATCAGGCCGACGGCGCTGGCCAGCGACTCTTTAACACGGCGTGCTTTAAATAACATTGAGATAAATCCATTTTCGGCAAACCGCAGACGCCTTTTCACACTGGGGTAACACCGGAGGCCTCCTTAGTGATGGCGAAGACATGAGTAGCAGCTGGTGTCTGGGAATCAAAAGCAGAGAGTCAAGGAAGAGCTGTTACTGTTACATCTTTAAAACTGTCGGTACATTCTAAGCAGGGGGATTCCGAGGCCCCAGGAAACATGATTAAACTTCTTAAAAACATTTTGAAGTACACTCTCTAGAGTAAAACACTCATTCTTTTGGTAACTCTCTTCACCGGGCAAATCAAGCACTCGAAAAGCCCACAGGACAACCAGTTGGACGTACACATATGTGCACATACTTTTATTAATATATTTCCCCACACAGTAATTTCAGATTGCTACTCCACCCCAGGGAATTAGCACTAACCACTCTCCTTCACAAGGTAAAGAACTATATAGATTTCCTTCACACACGCACGGGACGTTGTTAACGCAGAGCTAACTTGCAGATGTCCCGAATAAAGCTGGCAAAGCACTTTGGGCCTTTCCCCCCGCCTCATCGCAGCATGTGCGGCAACTTTAAGCTCACGGTAAAGCTGATTAGAAACCCAGCACCATCTGTCCGTCCCACGCCTCAGTATTTAGCAAACGTTTGTGTGTTTCCTCATAAGACTTTGTGTAGGTTACATATGGACCCCTGATACTGTGTAAGTAATTGTATTGATAAATAAGCTGAGTTACCATTTCTTTATAGCATTTCAACCAGGCCCCTCAGTGTGACAAATGGCTCTTCACAGGACCGCGGTCCCTGGTTGCCTGGCAACGCTGCGGTAACCTCCGGAAAGTCTCAGCAAATAGGCCACAGCAGCAGGACGGCCGCATGGAAGACTTGGGTGCCCAAGTCAGGGATTCTGCGCAGCGAACGCTTGGTTACCTGAAACTCAGAGTGCAGTCTGCTGGCTGGCCCGCCCGGAACTGAGCTCCACAGCCTCCAGCAGGTGCCTCAAGCAGTGGGAGGGACCAGCATGGGGCCAGGCATGCATAATTTTAAAGTAGCAGTGCACCTTATCCTCTAATCCCTTCTTTTGCCCCTCCCCTTTCCCTGGCTTTCATGCACCTCAATCCATTTAATCATGCCATCAAAATGATCTTACAGAAGCAAAAGGACCGCTGACTTCTTAGCTGCTTGACTGGATATGAATATGTGTGTATTTACGAATGCATGTTTGATGTCAATTCTATGTAGTTTTATTACATCCAAAACTCTCTTCAACCGTCTGGGACATCCCATCCTACAGGAGAAACATTCTAAAGCAACTGATACTTCTATCCCTCCACTGTCTTATAAATGGAAAACTCATTTGGGAAACAACTAGCCAGTTGGGCTTTTTCTATAAGTTATCATATTTAGAGAAATGTTTAGAAGTGAGAGAAATGTCTGTATGGCATTTCTTGTTAGTAAGGCAGGCAGAGACAACTCCAGAATGTCTTCACTCAAATTTCCTTTCATTTCTCTTCCAAGAGAGACCTGGCCATAACTTTTAAGTATCCACTTTACCAGTCAGAACTAGGTGCTTCCAGAGGAAATCTTCATCTTTTGTCAAATTATCCTATTCTCTCTACTAGTTGATTATTATAATCTTGCAAGGGCAATTTTTATTTAAAAGCAAATTTTAATGTAAAACCAGCTAATATGTAAGGAAAATCTGGGGAAATATGTTTGGAAATAGGTACGTAGGACACAGTGAAGTAGACAAATGGATTACTCACACCTCTACAAAACATGCAACCAATATTGGTCTTCCAATGTGTTATTCAATGTCTGGCTCCTCTTATTGCCTTAAGAATCCAAAGATTAACTTTAATTTTTAATTGTGGTGCTTCAGTATATCTTTTGGGTCACCATTCTGGGGATAAAAAATCATCTCCACATAACAACTCCTGCTTTGTAATAGGAAGTCATGACTCAAAAGAGACAATCTAAGATTAGCAACTCTGCTCCACAACCAGAAACGCTGCCTGTAATTTGCAAGGGCAGACAATGGATTGACACAGCCCTCAACTTCTGCAATTCTGTACTATCAATCGTGAAGATACATCTGGTATATGATTTGGGCACCAACAGTTCTACCACCACTAGAAGTGCCTGAGAAATACATAAAGAAAAAAAAAAGTAAGAGTGTACAGGAGGAAAGTTTAGTTCAATACAAGTAACTATGTGCTACTATTTTTCTCATATATTTTCATGGATTCACTGGGTAGTTCTGTTCTAGACCAGCCTGGCTGGGGCTGGATGGTCTGATTTGCCCTCACTCTCTAATCTAGCAGTTGGCTTGACACTCATGGGAGTCTAACCCAAGCTCATTCTGGTGATAGCAGGAAAATTCTGAGCAACCTAAGATGGGAGAGCCTAAGGTAAAAGTATTATTCGGGCATCTGCTTCTATCATATTTGCTAATGTTCCCATTGACCAGAGCAAGTCACATGGCCAAGCCCAGATTCAAAGGCTGTGAAATTGACTCAGTTCTTCAAAGAACAGTTGAGAATTGCTAGCAATTTCTTCTTCTAGTGGTAAAGACATCATTGACTCAGCATTTCCTTCCTCCGAAAAAGTCCAAAAAATGGTCTTTTAGTTAGACAACTGTAAGTAATTTCATACTCATTATTGTGGAAAACATTACTATAATAAGCTTAGTTTTTCAAGTCCTTGAGGCTTAGCTCCTATTGATGGACAAAATCAAGGGATATCCTTGGGTTTTTAACATACTTTAATTTAGTATTAAAATTGACTAACCTCTGCCATAAATGATCTAGAAAAACAGTGAAATGTATAATAAGTACTATTAGATGTGAAAATAGAGGCATAAACTACAGAGGCAATGTGATTACAGATACAAGAAAAAGTAGACAATTTTATGACAATTAAACTTGAGTTCTTAGGCAAATTGGAAAAGTTGCTTAAAATATTTCCAACTTAGACTGATTCAAGAAGAAAGAGAGATGGAAACAACCCAGATGTCCATCAGCTGCAGAACAGATAAAGAAATTGTGGCATAGGCATAGGCTGGAAGGAGAAAGCACAATGAAAGAAAAGTGAACTACCATTACAAGCAACAACGTAGATAAATCTCACAGACATGGTCGTCAGTGAAATAAGGCAGACGTCCCCAAGAACATAGTGTAAGATTCCATTTATATGAAGTGCAAAGGCAAAGCTAATCTGTGGTGACAGAAGTCAGAATAGTGCTCTCTTTAAGACAGAGGAAGAGACTGGAAAGTGTTCAAAGAAGCCAGCAGGAGTGCTGGACATTTATCTTGATATGGGTGGTGGTTACACAGGTGGATACATTTTTAAAAGTTCCTCAAGCTCTACTTAAGGTTTGTTCGCTTTGTGCAAATTATACCTCTATAAAAAAAAAGAGTAGTAAATTAAAAAAAATTTAAGATGAATAGTTCTATCTGTTAGAGTCTGCAGTTAAATGTCTTCCCACAAGGAAAACGGTGGGCCTGGAGAGTTGTGCAAATCAGTTATACCACCCATCTGGGAAAACTGTAATTCCAATTTTTACAAACATTCTTGCAAATCGAATAAGAGAATATTTCCCTTCTTTTTTGAAGCAGTATAACCAAAAGAGAGAGGGAGAGAGAGTGAGTGCGTGCGTGCGTGTGTGTGTGTGTGTGTGTGTGTGTGTGTGTGTGTGAGAGAGAGAGAGAGAGAGAGAGAGAGAGAGAGAGAGAGAGAGGGAGAAGATAAGGGAAAATTAAAGACCAATCATGCTCATATACATACTGCAAAAAAAAATTCTGAATAAAACATAAGCAAACTGAATTGAGAAGTATATAAGAAGCTTAAATCTTTTAAGTTGGCTTTATTCCAGAATTGCAAAATTGGTTTGAATTTAAAAAATATATTAATTCACCATAAAAATAGTAAAAATTCTTGTGAGTTTTTAGGACCAAAACCCTTAACAAAATAAAGAAGAAAACTTCTATAACTTGACAGTTTACAAAAGCAACATCATAAATAATAATAATCAGGATAAATAGCACTTTGGTTAAAATCAGGAGCAGTGCAAGAACACCTACTATCACAGCTTCTAATCAACATTTTACTAGCCAGTGCATGAAAATAAGGAAAAGATAAACCAAAGCATAAGTACTGAAAATGATTATCAAATGTCATACATTTCTCTAAATAACAAAATCCAAAGACACATATTTGACCTAGGTTCTGGAGAGAAGATGTACATATGATGAAAGCTGCTCATCAATTTGGGGCTCTTTTTTCTAGGCACATACTACTTGACCCCTTGTCAAGTTAGAGGTGGCCACGTGACTTGCTTTAGCCAATGAAATATGAGCCACTGCCAGGGGAAAGCTACAAGGACCAGTGTGCAATTTCCTGTGCTCACTCTGCCACGTCCAGATGGTGCCTGCTCTGTCAGCCTCTTGCCCTGGCTGGGAAGACATAGATCAGAGTCTGCTTGCCAGCCCTACTGGACACATAGCATGTGTGAAAAATAACTTTTATTGTTTAAAGGAATTTTTTGAAATCTTGGCGTTCTTTATTACTGCAGAATAATTTAGTTTAATACGAGTGATGCAAAGATCAACAAACAAAAATCAACTGCACGTCTCTGTGACAGAGGATGAAATAAACAAATTAGAAAATATAACTAAAAGATGCTATTCATATTATAAGGTACTTAAGAACAAATCTAAAAAATGCATTACTACTATGAAAAAAATCAAGTTTTACTGAATAACATTTAAGAGACCAAAAACAGAGAGAGAAATTATGTTCTTGGATTCAACGACTATCATGAGGACGAAGTTTTCATATAGTTGTCTATTAATCCAATGCAATTCCTATGAAAAGCACAGCAGAGTTACTCATGGAACTTGACAAACCTATTTTAAAACATATAAAAAAGAGGAAACAGCCGACAGTATCCAAGGCACTGCAAACATAGAAGATGAGGGACTTTGCTAACAGATATCAAGATGTATATAGGGCCATATAAACTAGCAGTGTGCAACATTAATGCAGAGATGGGGAAAAAAATCCAATAGAAACATCAAGAACCACAGGAAAAGACTCACACATATATAGACTTATATTTGTCCCTGCATATCACTAAAAAAAAGGATGAACTAGTTAGTAAATTTTACAAGGAAAATCAATTCCACTTACTGGAAAATAAAATGAAATTGGATCCCTACTTCTCAGTATATACGAAAGTTACTTCAAGATAAATCGAGACCTAAACGTTTAGAGACAAAACTTGAAAATCACTTGAAATTAAAGAAGATGCTTTAACCACCTTAAGATGGGAACATATTTCTTAAACTGGACACAAGTGCAAAACATAAAAGATAAATAAATGGGACTACATTAAAATCAAGAACTTCTGTTCATCAAATGTCCCCATAAAGGGAAAACCCAAGAAAACCTAAGCCACAACACTAGAGACATGTCACACATGTGATGGGAAAAGAATGAACACAGAGAATGCTTAAATAATTTCTGTGAATCGAAAGACGAATATTCCAATTCTTTTTAAAAAGACAGATGATATAAACAAGGATTTCAGAGAACAGTAAACATGAGGGGCCAATAAACTTACAGAAAGTATTGGACTTCATCAATATTTACAGAGAGGCAAATTAAAACCACAATGAAATTTTATTTTACACACGCTAGATCATACAAATTTTATATTAGGACAACGCCAACCATTATGAAGGGTATGTAACAAAATGAACTCTAAATATTGCAGGTGGAAGGGTAAATTAATGCAAATGCTCCAAAGAACAATTTGGCATATTTAGAAAAGTTGAAGCTGCCTACACTCTAAAAAACAGCACGTTCACACTTATGCACATTCATTAGAAAACCTTAGTGCTTTGCGCCAGGGGGCATATTCTGTATTTCACAGCAGTCGTTTCTGGTAATGCCAGAAAGCTGGAAGCCATTCAATGTGTATAATAAATATCAATAAATCACTGACATCTTCCTATGACAACAAATTCTGCTATCTGTTGATCTCTTTCTCGCTCTTCTTATTTCTTCTGCCTTTTTGTTCCCCCTGTGCTTCCTGATTTTCTATGATGTAAGTTGACTGTTGACACAGTCATCCAACCAAGTAACCAACCACAGGTTACAGTGGGCAAGCACGACGCATTGAGTATAATATTCTGATTCTAGGTTTTTATCTTTCCAGCAGTTCATGGTAGCTGAGAACACCTAGCATCTATCATCGGGGATTTTTTCCAATTATATCCTTACCCTTTTTCACATTTGAAAATTCAGATGGCTAGTTCTCGGATAATTAAAGATGGGGTTAGTCATAACGGTCATCACAATAGATGCCGTATACTGAGTGTCTCACATGTAGCAGGCACCATACACATGATTTATACGCGTGTGTGTATTTACATATACACACATAGCCATCTCATCTTTACTATAACTCTAGGAGGTAAGTGCTCTTACCTCATTTCACAAATGTGGAAATTGCAATTTGGAAGGGCTTGATTCTGTTTGTCTTTGCATCTTGAGAAATGAGCATGTCTAACAGGAGGGGCACTCAAACAATGTTTGATTTTTTAATTTCGTGTTCTTTTTTTTTTTATTGTATTTTTCTTGCCAGAATTGAAAACACTAGCTATTTTATAGACTATATTAGTTTTGCCAATATAGAAACAATCTTTGTGCTTTCAAATTATAAAGAGATTAAATGACAAAAATGAATCTATAAAGTCATCAAAGTGCAATGTTTTTGACCAGTGTGTCCTACTTACAGTGTAACAGCAGCACCAGTATCAAGTGTGACTAGGATACAGGGGTGTCAACCTCAGGTTGTGGCCTGGGCTGCGGTCCTGTCAACCTGAAGGACTGAACCAAGATTATAAATCAAACAGGGTGGTGGTCCAGGCTAGGGGGTGGTTCAGGAAACATATACTACCCAGTTAGGAAGGTGCAGGACGGAGAGGCCGAGAGAACAAGAGAGATGTTAAAAGTAAATGACTCAGGCTTTCCTGGTGGCGCAGTGGTTGAGAATCCACCCACCAATGCAGGGGCAAGGGTTCGAGCCCTGGTCCAGGAGGATCCCACATGCTGCGGAGCAACTAAGCCAGTGCGCCACAACTACTGAGCCTGCACTCTACAGCCTGCGAGCCACAACTACTGAGCCCACGCTCTAGAGCCCGTGAGCCACAACTACTGAGCCTGCGCTCTAGAGCCCGAGCTCCACAACAAGAGAAGCCACTGCAGTGAGAAGCCCACGCACCACAACGAAGAGTAGCCCCCACTCACCACAACTAGAGAAAGCCCACGTGCAGCAACAAAGACCCAACACAGCCTAAATAAATAAATAAGTAAACAAAATTTATGTAAAAAAAAGTAAATGACTGAGTTGGTAAGTGGGTACAGTAACTCGGATAGAGAGGACCATGGCTGCTAGCATTAGCAGACTCTTCCTGAGACAGAGGACAGTGTAAGCCAATACCCAGTCTGGAAGTAGACACAGCCAGGCGGAGGAGGACCCAATCAGATGGATATGCCCTGACATATGTTTAAAGTACATTTAATAAGATGAGGAAAAACTGAGTTTCTTCTCTCCTCCACTCCATACATTTTCTCTTTTAAAATTACACAATGTGTGAACACTGCAAAAAAGATTTTTTAAGCAATATGAGGAGACAAAATTGAAGACTTCATCCACACCCCACCATCATCTCTTCATTAAGCCTCTGTTAGAATTTTTTTGACCTTCTTCTACAAGCATGAAGTATGTATATTCTACACCAATCAGATTCCACATTGTGAAAATTTCAGCAAAATGCTTCCTAGTTTTGGAAAATCCCCATCCATTTTCTTTTGCGATTTTCTGAACCAATACAATCCCTTACAATGCTTAAAATTCAGAGCATAAAGTAAATCATTTTCCTTGAATAGGAATAGTTCACACATTATTTGATTTCTAAAGTCTTAAACTAAGGTACTTACTGACAAAGTAAGAATAAATCTAAGTATCATGTGAGTCAAAGTGACTCGTGACCTAAAGGTGAAAGGTTAAAGAGTCAGTGCTGGAGGGGCCCTCTCCTCTGATTTTCTGGTCGTATTGATATGGAACAATCATCATCCAGGTCTCTGAATAACTACACCTAGATCACACAGATAACCTGCAATGGACATGTAACATGCAGGACATGTAGCATGAATGAGAGAGAAACCCACGTGGTTTTAAGCCACTGAGATCCTAGGACTGCTTGTTATGACAGTAGGGACTACCCTCTGTGATACACAGGGCCTGCTGCATTCTCTTATACAGCTGTACCTGCAGCAGGAAAACTGCCGACACTCCTATCAAATGTACTTGCAAACAAGGCTGGTGCATTCAATGGACAACTAATGACCTAATTTGCATCCATAAAAACCCATATCCTTCAGTCAGTGAGCACAGCTGTCCCCGAAGAGTGAAAGCATCTACCTGTAGTGCCTGGAAGGGAGTGACTGCATCTTTAATTCTTCAGGCATACTGAGGAGGCAGCAGCTCTTTGGCCCCCAAGAGGCTAGAAGTCCTTTCATAATGTTGCATCCAGTTGGTTGGCAAACGGGTATCAAAACAAAAACACAAAAAACTGGTCACCATCTTCTCAGATGGGTCTTAGAAAAGGAGACAGTTTATTCCAGCAAGGAAAACTGTTTGAGAGAAAGAGAAACCTCCCCCAAGAAAAGGGCCTGTAAGAAGAAGACTACAGGTAAGGACACGCTGGAATGTAAGGATAAAGAAAGGACGTAAGGCAGGAGCAAGTGAGATCAGAGAAGACAACCAGAAACAGGGGGATCGTTTGTGAAGCAGCGTTACTGCCAGTCACACACCCCATCTAGGAGGGCAACTAGGAAGGCCCCTTTATACCACCCCCATTAGTTCAGTTCAGTCTTAGGCAGAAGCTACATCTGAATTCGAGGATAACACCAATAGCCCATAGAAGGGAAATCTCCTTCCTTGGAGTGGGTTAGAGATTCACCCACGGGCTCAATGGAAGTTGACTTCTTGGAATGCTGTGATCCTCAAGGCCAGGCCTAAAATCCCCAGAATGGAGCACTTGCCTCCTAGAGAACGACAGAAACGTCAGAACCTCTCACTTCCAAGAAGAAAACGAGCCACCAGGAGATAAGGTACGCCACAGCACTAACCAACAGAGAAGCTAGTAACCTGCCCTGAGGGATGCGAGCCCTCGGACTTAGGAGACCACAGTGGAAGATGTTGCACAGTCGAAGAGGCAGTCACTGAAAAGATGAGCAAAGCACCACGCCTTGCTGGTGAGGCTCAGCCCTATCCCCGTAAGATGTTGAGAAGCTGGTGAGGGACACAGTATGTCTTAGGGGTATTTCAAAAAAAAAAAAGATAAGGTTAAATGAACGGACCACATACCCACCATCACCTGGAGCATTGTGACAGGTAGGACCATTTAGTGGGTAAGAATGCAAGCTCCAGAGACAGCCTGGGTTAGAACCCTGACTCTACCCCCTATATTTGCTGTGTGTTCTTGGACAGGTTACTTAACCTCTGTTTTTCAGCTTCCTCATCTGTAAAATGGGAATATTACCTACCTCCTAGGGTTGTTGGGGGATTAAATGTAGAGAACATAGACTAGTTTTTCACTGTTAGCTTTCCTTATATATATATTTTTCCAATTTATACCTACTGAGTTTTTCTGTAATTGTACATCCAAAGACAATAGAGAGAATAAGTACATTTGGAGGAAATACTACCATACATTTTTCTATCATTAGATTTCAAACACTTTTATAGATTATCTCATTTGATCTTTATAACAACACTACAGATTGGACACAGACAGTATCACTCCCAAAATACACATGAAGAAAAAGATAATCTGGGTTTACATCGCTTGATGGGCAAGTGGCAAAGCCCAGATTAACTGGACTGGACCTAGTACCTGTCATCTTATTCGAAGGCCGAACTCAGAGGTTTCGTGAAATGCTGGGGTATTGAATTATGTCTTGAGAATTAATGGTTTTTATAGATAGAGGAGAACACAATGAGCCTTTCAAGTGATAGGAACAACATAAGTGAAGACACCTAGTTTAGAATAAGCTTGTCCTACATTTCCAGGACATGTATTTCCTATAGAAATACAATTCATTGCTCTAAAGTAGATTATATCCGATTTCCAAATTTTTCTGAGAATGTTCAAAGCATTAGCAAGGGTATTATAAATAACTCTGGGAGCCCCCGGTTTTTATTCAGTTTCTAGGTCCTAGCCATTCTCATTCTACTGCCTTGATCAAAATTGTTGAACACATGACCTTATCGTTCGTAAATTACGCACACCCTCAGATGGCCCAGGAATTGCATTTGTTTGAGGCACAAAAGCTTCACGTGGATATTTCAGGTTGCGCTGGGACACGTGGGGAACTTGATACCGTTGATAGCGTGTGGCAGGCCATCTAACTCCTGTCCATTCTTTCTCCTCGTGCTGGGCAAGGGCCAAGACTGAGCCTGGCAGGTGAATTCAAGATTGGCTTCCTAGAGCTGAGCCTGGCAGGGACGTAACAGCTGCCAGGCCGTACAGGACAGGTAGCGGCCGGCAAGTTAATAGCTAGCGAGCAGGACAAATAGGTGGGTGTGGGTCTGAAAATGAAAATGACACAGTGTGAGGGAAGGACAGCAGGCAAGCAGAGCACAGGACGGAGCTCCAGCCAGACAGGCAATCGGCAATAATTAAGGCTCAAGTTTCTGCAAAGAGCCCCGTTCCTCAGAATCAGGTGCCTCCCTCTTTACAAGGGGGAAAGCCCTGGATTGCCTGAAACCCACGGGTGTGCTATTTCAACATGCTTTTGAGAAAGTGCCGTCGCAGGGAGGGAGGAAACATGAAGACACAGCAGGTTTCAGGGCATAGTGAGCTAAGCAGGGAGGGTGGTACATCTGGTCTTAGAAACTCAACCCAGCTGAATAACCCCTAAAGCACTCCCAAAGAGTTAAAAAAAAAAAAAAAAAGAAAATGTGTGCTACACTTAGAATGAAAGAGAAGATGTAAAAATCATGATGGGAAGAAAAATTATTTTGCTTAGGAGAAAACGCCAATATTATGTGTTTGAGAGCTCTTTTGTCTTAATTTAGGGAAAATAATATGGAATCTGCTGCATCAGTGGACTTTTCTAAAAGGTCTCTGTAACTCTCCATGTAATTTACTTATGTGGTTTATTAGTATAATTTTTAGGTTCAGAAGTCAAAGGCCTCAAGAGAAGAGCAAGAGTTAGAAAAATGATGAGGATAATAAAATTTGAGCAAAATACATTTGCAGAATAGTTTCTAAAAGTTATGTAAACACTATCATTATCAGCAAAACTGAAACAGATAGTTTGAGAAATAAGAGATTTTACTGGAAAGAAAATTGCTTGTGAGGGAGGTGACGTGAGGCTCAACTCTGATGGGACTATTGTTAGGGTTTGAACGCAAACCCAGGTCTCCTGATGACCAGACCAGAATGATTTCTACCTCGTTCCACACCCAAGAACAGATTTGATTACATGTGATTTTGCATATATACAAAATCAAACAGTTCATGAAGAAGAATTAAGGAACATGAGTATGTGAGCAATCCCTTTGTAATAATAACAATACTAACAACGTTATAAGTGTTAAATGAGTGTACAGTACGTATCAGGCATCACGTTGGAAAAACTATCTCATCTATCTATACAAAAACCTCCAGCAATAATGAACATTACTTGAGATATCAGGATGCTGGGACCAGGATATTAAGGAATTTATTAAAGAACGACAATATTTAGGAAAAAATACAAGATTCAAATCGAGCTCCCTCTAAATCTTTACCAAATGCCACATTGTCATTTAAAGCAATGATCTCAGAACATTCTCGTGTTAGACCTTTTCTTATATTCTACATGTACCCTTAAAGTAATTTAGGAGGTCCTGAGCATCTACAGTCTACCAGGCACTGTGCTACACTGACTGATGAATGGATACCAATTCTAAGAAAACCCTTGAAATTAAGAATTGGCCTTTTGCTTAAAAAAAAAGAAAAATAAAGGATTTTATTTTAGGAGAGAAGAGAAAGTCCTTAGTTTAACTGAGATCCACAGATGCAGCCCCTTTTGGCTGTAGGGTGTTCAGATGCCTCCAGTTCTGTTGTTTGAGAATCACAATAATAGAGCACATTCAGAAGGATCATCTGAGAAAAAGCCAGGAAGTTGGGGGAAAAAATGAGGAGTAAAGCACAGTTTTAAATGAGTACTTGATAAGATTAAAGTTATTGGCAATAAGGGAGCCACTTTATGTAGGGGCAAATGAATCAACTCTAATTTTAACCTAAAATACCACTATAGGGGCAGTAAAATTCTTTCTACTTGGATAAATACTCTCTATTTGAATTACAGCTTGCAGTGAAAATGTAATAAAAATGTAACTTGACAAGACGCTATGACCACAAAAAAGGAGCTCTTTGTCAGTCAGCTGCAGGACTGGCCACCAGAATTGAAATGGAACTAGAGTAAAATCTGCAAATGATCCATCAAAAGCAGGGTAGAGGGCTTCCCTGGTGGCGCAGTGGTTGAGAGTCCACCTGCCGATGCAGGGGACACGGGTTCGTGCCCCGGTCCGGGAAGATCCCACGTGTCGCGGAGCGGCTGGGCCTGTGAGCCATGGCCGCTGAACCTGCGCGTCCGGAGCCTGTGCTCCACAACGGGAGAGGCCACAACAGTGAGAGGCCCGAGTACCGCAAAAAAAAAAAAAAAAAAAAAAAAGCTGCAGCCACCAAGAAGCCTGTCTGCGAGCACAGGTCACTATCCACACCTCCCCTCCCGGGAGCCTGTGCAGCCTGCCACTGCCAGGAGGCTACAGTGCTGGACCCCCTATGGCAAAAAACTAGCAAAACAGGAACACAACCCCACCCATTAGCAGAGAGGCTGCCTAAACCCATAATAAGGTCACAGGCACCCCAAAATACACCACCGGATGCAGTCCTGCCCACCAGAAAGACAAGATCCAGCCTCATCCACCAGAACACAGGCACCAGTCCCCTCCACCAGGAAGCCTGCACAACCCACTGAACCAATACTAGCCACTGGGGACAGACACCAAAAACAACGGGAACTACAGAACTGCAGCCTGCGAAAAGGAGACCCAAACACAGTAAGTTAAGCAAAATGAGAAGACAGAGAACACATAGCAGATGAAGGAGCAAAGTAAAAACCCATCAGACCAAACAAATGAAGAGGAAATAGGCAGTCTACCTGAAAAAGAATTCAGAGTACTGATAGTAAAGATGATTCAAAATCTTGGAAATAGAATGGAGAAAATACAAGAAACGTTTAACAAGGATCTAGAATAACTAAAGAGCAAACAAACAATGATGAACAACAAAATAAATGAAATTTAAAATTCTCTAGAAGGAATCAATAGCAGAATAACAAAGGCAGAAGAATGGATAAGTAACCTGGAAGATAAAATAGTGGAAATAACTACCACAGAACAGAATAAAGAAAAAAGAATGAAAAGAATTGAGGACAGTCTCAGAGACCTCTGGGACAACATTAAACGCACCAACATTCAAATTATAAGGGTCCGAGAAGAAGAAGAGAAAAAAAGGGACTGAGAAAATATTTGAAGAGATTATAGTTCAAAACCTCCCTAATATGGGAGAGGAAATAGTCAATCAAGTCCAGGAAGCACAGAGAGCCCCATACAGGATAAATCCAAGGAGAAACACGCCAAGACACAACACATATTAATCGAACTATCAAAAATTAAATACAAAGAAAAAATATTAAAAGCAGCAAGGGAAAAGCAAGAAATAACATACAAGGGAATCCCCATAAGGATAACAGCTGATCTTTCAGCAGAAACTCTGCAAACCAGAAGGGAGTGGCAGGACATATTTAAAGTGATGAAAGGGAAAAACCTACAACCAAGATTACTTTACCCAACAAGGATCCCATTCAGATTCGACGGAGAAATTAAAACCTTTACAGACAAGCAAAAGCTAAGAGACTTCAGCACCACCAAACCAGCTTTACAACAAATGCTAAAGGAACTTCTCTAGAAGAGAGAGAACTACAATAACAAACCCAAAACAATTAAGAAAATGGTAATAGGAACACACATATCAATGATTACCTTAAAGATAAATGGATTAAGTGCTCCAACCAAAAGACATAGACTGGCTGAATGGATACAAAAACAAGACCCGTATGTATGCTGTCTACAAGAGAACCACTTCAGACCTAGGGACAAATACAGACTGAAAGTGAGGGGATGGAAAAAGATATTCCATGCAAATGGAAATCAAAAGAAAGCTGGAGTAGCAATTCTCATATCAGACAAAATAGACTTTAAAATAAAGACTTCTACAAGAGACAAAGGACATGGCATGATGATCAAGGGATCAATCCAGGAAGAATATAACAATTGTAAATATTTATGCACCCAACATAGGAGCACCTCAAAACATAAGGCAAAGGCTAACAGCCATGAAAGGAGAAATAAACAGTAACACAATCATAATAGGGGACTTTAACAGCACAATTTAACCAATGGGAAGATCTTCCAAAATGAAAATAAATAAGGAAACACAAGCTTTAAATGACACATTAAACAAGATGGTCTTAATTATAATTTATAGGACATTCCATCCAAAAACAACAGAATACCTTTTCTTCTCAGGTGCTCATAGAACATTCTCCAGGAGAGATCGTATCTTGGGTCAGAAATCAAGCCTTGGTAAATATAAGAAAATTAAAATCACATCAAATATCTCTTCCGAACACAATGCTATGAGACTAGATATCAATTACAGGAAAAAATCTGTAAAAAATACAGACACATGGAGGCTAAACAATACACTAATGAATAACCAAGAGATCACTGAAGAAATCAAAGAGGACATCAAAAAATACCTAGAAACAAATGATGATGAAAACATCATGACCCAAAACCTATGGGATGCAGCAAAAGCAGTTCTGAGAGGGAAGTTTATAGCAATACAATACTACCTCAAGAAACAAGAAACATCTCAAATAAACAACCTAACCTTACACCTAAAGCACTTAGAGAAAGAACAAAAAAACCCCAAAGTTAGCAGAAGGAAAAAAATCATAAAAATCAGATCAGAAATAAATGAAAAAGAAATGAAGAAAACAATAGCAAAGATCAATAAAACTAGGGCTTCCCTGGTGGCGCAGTGGTTGAGAGTCCGCCTGCCAATGCAGGGGACACAGGTTCGTGCCCCGGTCCGGGAAGATCTGACATGCCGTGGAGCAGCTGGGTCCGTGAACCATGGCCGCTGAGCCTGCGCGTCCAGAGACTGTGCTTCGCAACAGGAGAGGCCACAACAGTGAGAGGCCCGTGTACCACAAAAAAAAAAAAAAAAAAAAAAAAATCAATAAAACTAAAAGCAGGTTCTTTAAGAAGGTAAACAAAATTGATAAACCTTTAGCCGGACTCATCAAAAAAAAAAAGGGAGAACACTCAAATCAATAGAATTAGAAATGAAAAAGGAGAAGTAACAACTGACACTGCAGAAATACAAAGGATCATGAGAGATTACTGCAAGCAACTATATGCCAATAAAATGGACAAGCTGGAAGAAATGGACAAATTCTTAGAAAAGCACAACCTTCCAAGACTGAACCAGGAAGAAATAGAAAAAATAAACAGGCCAATCTCTAAGATCCTGTATCTGTTCCTCTAAGAGCAGGAACAAGACAAGGTTATCCACTCTCACACCACTATTATTCAACATAGTTTTGGAAGTTTTAGCCACAGCAATCAGAGAAGAAATAAGAGGAATCCAAATCAGAAAACAAGAAATAAAGCTGTCACTGTCTGCAGATGACATGATACTATACATAGAGAATCCAAAAGATGCTACCAGAAAACTACTACAGCTAATCAATTTGGTAAAGTAGCAGGATACAAAATTAATGCACAGAAATCTCTTGCATTCCTATACACTAATGATGAAAAATCTGAGA
Organism: Delphinus delphis; assembly: GCF_949987515.2. Taxonomy (NCBI): domain Eukaryota; kingdom Metazoa; phylum Chordata; class Mammalia; order Artiodactyla; family Delphinidae; genus Delphinus; species Delphinus delphis. Next base: position 169,746,579 of record NC_082683.1, on the reverse strand, counting down.
GAGAAATTAAGGAAATTCTCCCATTTACCATTGCAACAAAAAGAATAAAATACCTAGGAATAAACCTGCCTAAGGAGAAAAAAGACCTGTATGCAGAAAACTATAAGACACTGATGAAAGAAATTAAAGATGATACAAACAGATGGAGCGATATACCACATTTTGGATTGGAAGAATCAACATTGTGAAAATGACTATACTATCCAAAGCAATCTACAGATTCAATGCAGTCTCTATCAAACTACCAATGGCATTTTTCACATACCTACAACAAAAAATTTCACAATTTGTATGGAAACACAAATGACCCCAAATAGCCAGAGCAATCTTCAGAAAGAAAAACGGAGCTGGAGAAATCAGGCTCCCTGACTTCCGACTATACTACAAAGGTACAGTAATCAAGACAGTATGGTACAGGCACAAAAACAGAAATACAGATCAATGGAACAGGATAGAAAGTCCAGAGGTAAACCCACACACATATGGTCACCTTATTTTTGATAAAGGAGGCAAGAATATACAATGGATAAAAGACAGCCTCTTCAGTAAGTGGTTCTGGGAAAACTGGACAGCTACATGTAAAAGAATGAAATCAGAACACTCCCTAACACCATATACAAAAATAAACTCAAAATGGATTAAAGACCTAAATATAAGGCCAGACACTTTAAAACTCTTAGAGGAAAACATACGCAGAACACTCTATGGCATAAATCACAGCAAGATCCTTTTTGACCCACCTCCTAGAGAAATGGAAATAAAAACAAAAATAAACAAATGGGACTGAATGAAACTTAAAAGCTTTTGCACATCAGAGGAAACCATAAACAAGACAAAAATACAACCCTCAAAATGGAAGAAAATATTTGCAAACGAAGCAACTGACAAAGGATTAATCTCCAAAATTTATGAGCAGCTCATGCAGCTCAATATCAAAAAAAACAAACAACCCAATCCAAAAATGGGCAGAAGACCTAAATAGACATTTCTCCAAAGAAGATATACAGATTGCCAACACCACATGAAAGGATGCTCAACATCACTAATCATTAGAGAAATACAAATCAAAACTACAATGAGGTATTACCTCATACCAGTCAGAATGGCCATCATCAAAAAATCTGCAAACAATAAATACTGGAGAGGGTGTGGAGAAAAGGGAACCTCTTGCACTGGTGGTGGGATGTAAATTGATACAGCCACTATGGAGAACAGTATGCAAGTTTCTTAAAAAACTAAAAATAGAACTACTATATGACCCAGCATTTCCACTACTGGACATATACCCTGAGAAAACCGTAATTCAAAAAGAGTCATGTCCAGAATGTTCATCACAGCACTATTTACAATAGCCAGGACATGGAAGCAGCCTAAGAGTCCATCGGCAATTGAATGGGTAAGAAGATGTGGCAGGTATATACAATGGAATATTACGCAGCCAAAGAAAGAAATGAAACTGATTTATTTGTGGTGACCTGGATGGACCTAGAGTCTGTCATACAGAGTGAAGTAAGTCAGAAAGAAAAACAAATACTGTATGCTAACACATATATATGGAATCTAAAAAAAAAAAGAAAATGGTTCTGAAGAACCTAGGGTCAGGACAGGAATAAAGACGCAGACGTAGAGAATGGACTTGAGGACAAGGGGAGTGGGAAGGTTAAGCTGGGACGAAGTGAGAAATTGGCATAGACATATATACACTACCAAATGTAAAATAGGTAGGTAGTGGGAAGTATCCGCATAGCACAGGGAGATCATCTTGGTGCTTAGTGACCACCTATAGGGGTGGGATAGGGAAGGTGGGAGGGAGACGCAAGATGGAGGAGATTTGGGGATATATGTATTTGTATAGCTGATTCACTTTGTTATAAAGCAGAAACTAACACACCATTATAAAGCAATTATACTCCAATAAAGGTTTTAAAAAAAAAGTCTACAAATAATAATACACTGTTGGTGGGAATGTAAGTTGGTACAGCCACTATGGAGTACAGTATGGACTTTCCTTAAAAAACTAAAAATAGAATTACCATAGGATCCAGCAATCCCACTCCTGGGCATATAACTGGACAAAACTATGATATGAAAAAATACATGCACCCCAGTGTTCATAAAAGCACTGTTTACAATCGCCAAGACATGGAAACCACATAAATGTTCATCGACAGAGGAATGGATACTGAAGATGTGGTATATATACACAATGGAATATTACTCAGCCATAAAAAAGAATGAAATAATGCCATTTGCAGCAACATGGATAGACCTAGATATTATCATACTAAGTGAAGCAAGTCAGAAAGAGAAAGATAAATACCATATGATATCACTTACACGTGGAATCTAAAATATGACACAAATGAACTTTTATGCAACAGAAACAGACTCACAGACATAGAGAACAGACTTGTGGTTGCCAAAGGGGATGGGGGATGGGAGAGGGAAGGACTGGGAGTTTGGGGTTAGCAGATGCAAACTATTATATATTGAATGGATAAACAACAAGGTCCTATTGTACAGCACAGGGAACTATAATCAATATCCTGTGATAAAGCACAATGGAAAAGAATATATAAATATAAAACCGAATCACTTTGCTGTACAGCAGAAATTAACACAACATTGTAAATCAACTATACTTTAATAAAATTTAAAAAATGAAAAAGAACCATAAAATCACATGTATGGGTAAATATAAACACATACCTAGTGTACAAAACAACAGAAGTGATATTTTGTGGCATTTAAATTGAATAAAGTAAATCAATTTAATGACAAAAGTAAAACAAAAATTTCGATGGGATAAGCGAAGTTAGAGTTTATCACTAACTGAAAAAGTATTAATTTATATTTGTGAAATCAAGGATTCATATTTTCATTTGTTGTGTGACTACGAAAAGAATAGAAAAAATGTAACTATAAGCTGGTAGAGAGAAAAATGGAATAATGTAAAATTTTCAAACAATCCAAAGAGGGCAAGATAGGAAAAAAAAGAACATAAAACAAGTAGGAGAATATAAAACAAACTGCAAGAAGAATACATAAGTACATAAATGTTAAAGGATTATATAGTTAAATTAAAAGACCATGATTATCAGCTTATATGCTACTTACAGGATATTTTAGTAAGATAAAAAAATAAAAGGATGGACAAAGCTATACCAGCAAACACTAACTAAATGAATCTGGGGTAGTTATAATAAAATTTTCAAAAAATGTAAACTTTAAGAAGCATTTTTAGGGATAAAGAGCTACATATGTGATACTAAAAAGTCAATTAACAAGAACATAAGAAATTATAAATGTATATGTTTGTAGTTCAATTCCCAATATAGATATTTGACAGAATTAAAGGAGAAAGAGGCAAATGCACGTCATAAGCAAAGGATTTTACTCCACCTCTTAGTAATTAATAAACATATCAGTAACAATTAAAAAGATATTTTTAGCAAAATTAATAAACTTAACCTAATCAACATATAGAGAGCACTGTGGCCAATCATGCTAGAACTGACATTTTCAAATACAAATAGAATATGTACCAAAGTTTTTCATATGTTTGGCCATGAAGCAGTTCTCAACAAGTTTCAAGAGATTCAAGTAAACCAGGACGTTTATCAGACTACAGTAAAATTAAACTATAAATCAATAACAAAGATATTCAGAAAATCCCTAAGTGTTTGGAAATGAAGTAACATGTTTCTGGATAATTTACAGACCAAAGATAAATCACAAAACGGATGTTAGAAAACATTTTGAGCTTAACAATAATGACAATAAAACATCAAAATCTCCTTAAAGGGAAATGAAGAGCCTAAATGCATATATGATAAGATTAAAAGTCAATTACTTAAGCAATCAAGCTCAAGCAATTGGAAGAAAATAATTTGAACACCCTCCCCCAAAAGAAAAAGGAAAGTAATTAACCAGTGAGCACAAATCTATGCAAAGAATATTGTACAACAGAGAAAAATCAAGAAAACCGAAACTCATTTCTTTGAAAAGACCAATAAAATTGATAATTAATGGATCAAGAGAAAGATGAAGAATTTACCAATAACAAGTGAATACCCTGCAAAACCTACAGATACTAAAAGGAAAATAAGGTGACATTATTAGTATCTTTATCCCAATAAATTTGGGAAATTAAACTGAGAAAATTCTTAGAAAAAGAAATTTATCTAAAAGCTGATACTCTGTATATATTAAAGAAAGTGAATCTGTAGTTGAAAATTTTCCCACAAAGAACTTTCCATACACTTTACCAGGAAATTCTTCTAAACACTTAAGATATATCATCATTATTACACAAATTCTTCCAGAGACTAGATAAAGAAAGAACACGTTCCAACTAATTTTAAGAGGCTAAAACCTTCAAGGATATAACAAAAGGAACTCTGCATGCCAGTCTCTCTCCTGATGGGCAGAAACCTGGAAAAATACTAGCACACATAATCTAAAGTGTGTATGAGGTACAAAACATCAGAATCAAGCTGAATTTATTTCTAAAATGCAAATCGATTTACCTTTCTGATAACTAATCAACGTAATTTGCCATATTAACTTAATAAAAGAGAAATTCCACGTGATCAGTCACAGATAAACCATTTGATAAAAATGCAATATCCATGCTTGATTTAAAAAAAAAAGAAAAACTCATAGGTAGGAATAGAAGAGAGTTTCTTTATCCATTAAGAATACCAACCCCCCCCCCAAAATGTAAATTGATGTAGCCACTATGGAGAACAGTATGGAGGTTCCTTAAAAAACTAAGAATAGAATTACCATATAACCCAGCAATCCCACTACTGGGCATATACCCTGAGAAAACCGTAATTCAAAAAGAGTCATATACCACGATGTTCATTACAGCACTGTTTACAATAGCCAGGACATGGAAGCAGCCTAAATGTCCATTGGCAACTGAATGGATAAAGAAGATGTGGCACATACATACAATGGAATATTACTCAGCCATAAAAAGAAACGAAATTGAGTTATTTGTAGTGAGGTGGATGGACCTAGAGTCTGTCATACAGAGTGAAGTAAGTCAGAGAGAGAAAAACAAATACTGTACGCTAACATATATATATATGGAATCTAAAAAAAAATGGTTCTGAAGAACCTAGGGGCAGGGCAGGAATAAAGACACAGACGTAGAGAATGGACTTGAGGACATGGGGAGGGGGAAGGGTAAGCTGGGACGAAGTAAGAAAGTGGCATTGACATATATACACTACCAAATGTAAAATAGATAGCTAGTGGGAAGCAGTCGCATAGCACAGGGAGATCAGCTCAGTGCTTTGTGACCACCTGGAGGGGTGGGATAGGGAGGGTGGGAGGGAGACGCAAGAGGGAAGAGATATGGGGATATATGTATAACTGATTCCCTTTGTTATAAAGCAGAAACTAACAACACTGTAAAGTAACTACATTCCAATAAAGATGTTTAAAAAAAAGCCAAATACACACACACACACACACACACACACACACACACACACACACACGAAGAAAACACACAATACTGGAATGTGGGCACTCAATAAACTCTGGTGGGCTGGTACAAAAAAAAAAAAAGGAAAGAAAAAAACACCAATCCCTCAAAATAGCAATATAGCAGATACCTACTTAATGATATGTACATTTTCATTGTCGCCATTTCTGTTCATTATTAAACTCAAAATCCAGGCCAGCACAACAAGGTAAATGAAAGCAATAAATGGTATCAATGTGGGAAAGGGAGAAATACACCTGTCAGTGCTCACAGATATTAATGAGTGTGTGGAAAATCCAAAAGACTCTACAAACTATTAAAAGTAATGAGTAAATTTAGCCAAGTGATTGGATATAAGATCAAAACATAAATATGAATTACATAATTACAAAACATAAAAAATCAAATTTTATATAACAGCATGAAATTAAAACATAAAATTTAAAAATTAGCATTAGAGTAGCTTAGACAAACCAGAGAAACAACTTTAATGAAAAACACAGAAATTCATGAAATTTTATTTTGATAAGTAAAATAAGTCCAATAAATTGAGACCTGGACCATGTTCATGAACTGAAAGATTCAATATTACAAAGATGTCAATTCTCCACAAATTGAGCAACAAATCCAATGTAATTCCCATCAAAATCCCAGCAGGGTTAATTGTAAATCAATGTAATTATAAAATTTAGCAGATGATTGGGAGTTTGGGATTAGCAGAGACAAGCTATTATATATAGTATGGATAAACAGCAAGGTCCTACTATATAGCACAGGGAACTATATTTAATATGCTGTGACAAACCACAATGGAAAAGAATATGAAAAAGAATATACATACATGTATAACTGAGTCACTTTGCCATACAGAAGAAATTAACACATTGTAAATCAACTATACGTCAATAAATTTTTTTATATGAAACTGAAAAGACAAATTACAAAAGAGAACAGTTGAAGTAAAAATTTGGAGAATGCAAAGAACAGAGAACACTACTGGACACTAAGATATAATAAATCTGCAATAAGATAGTGTGGTGTGGGTGAAAATAGACAAATATACCAAAGGAAACAGAACAGAGAGCCCAGAAACTCATAAATATATAGAAATTTCATTTATGAAAATATTTGACTTCAGAGCAGTAGGAAAAATTTGTTGTTATTTTTGGGTTTTTTGGTTTTTCTTTTTAATAAAGGATTCTGGGTCAATTTGCTATAATGAAAGAAACAAGTATCTTTTTATAAACAGAAATTTCCAATTTTAATATATCACTAAGAGAGTAAAAAGTCAAGTGACCGACTGGGATAAAACATTTGCAGTATCTGATAAATAATTATTATCCAGAGTATATAGAAAACACCTGAAAATCAATGAGACACACACAATATAGGAAAAATGGACAAAATTCTTGAACAAGCTTTTTGTAAGAGGTCAATATACATGAACAAACATAAATTCATGCTCAACTCCTCCATGATCAGATAACTGAAAATCAGCAATAACAATGCAACTCTACCAAAATGGATTAAAATTTAAGACAAAAAATACCAAGTATGAACAAATATGTGATGCAGTTGGAAATCTTATATACCGCAATTCCATTTCAAGGTTTAAACTCAACAAAAATGTGTACGTGTTTACCAAAGGATATATATTTATAAGCACTAGGATTTTCTCAGCAGTGCTTTCACAATAGCCAAAAACGGGAAACTATCAAATGTCTATCATCAATGGAATGGCTAAATAATAAATTGTTGAATATTCATACCATAAAACTCTATGCAGCATTGAGAATGAACAATCTAAACCACACATGCAATGACATGTTTCAATCTCACATACATGACGTTGAGTGACAGAGCCATGAAAAAAAAGACATAATGTAGACTGCATTTACATAAAACTCAAAATCAGGCAAGACTCATCTATCATAAGAGAAGTCAGTAAGTGTTTTCCCTTACAAGAGGTAATGCCTGAATGGAGGTAGGGATAAAGGGGTCGATGGAGGGTAAGAGGGGATGCTTTTGAAGGCCCATAAATGTTGTTTCTTGATTTTAATGCTGCTTACACAGTATGTTCAACTTGTGAAAACATGTTTCATTTGTATAAAATATACTTATGATTAGTCCGCTGTGTACATTATAATTCAATAAAAAATTAATAAAAGGAAGAATCAGACAATGTCTGTTTTAATAGGTGAGCTTAATCCATGGACATTCATTATTTCTGATACTTTAGGATTTATTTAAACTATTATTTTTCCGTTTCTGCCTTTATGTGGTTTCAAGTTTCCTAATCCACTTTCTTTTCCTCACTAGTGAAAAAATTACACATTTTATTCATACTCTTATGATTATCACTTGATATTTTACCTTCCTATTATTTTCTTAAAATGTGTAGTCAGAATTTCTATCTTTTACCTGAAGAAGTCAAGAATTTCCACAGTTTTACTTCCACTTCCTTCTTTTCTCACCTGTCACATAGCTATTGGAATTTTAGTTCCCAATTTTATTTTAAATTGTCAACATTTACCTGGAAGTATCCATGAATTTTGCTACCATAACTCAATGTTTCTTCTTACATTTCATCCCTACCTCCTACATTTATTTTCTTATTGCTGAAGCAATATTGTTTTTCACAGAATGTCTATAAATGATCAAATTTCTGATTTTTATAGTTGAAAATGACTATCTCATTCTCATATTTGAATGATACTTTGATTTTGTATTCATTCTAGATTTCAAGTTATCATCCCCCCAAACTGCCTTCTTGCATCCAGTTTTACTGATAAGAAACCTAATAAACTAATATGAAAATGATTATCATGCCTGTGTAGCTTATCAGGTTCCTCCCACGTCCACCTTTGGGGTTTGCAGTTTTTTCTCTCTGCAGTTTCCGTATGTTGACTCTAGACGAGAGGTTATTTTTAGAATTTTTGCTGCCAGACACTGTTAACTCTTTCAGTTTGAAAACTCCTATTTGGCTTTAGAAATTATCTTCTGTTTGTATTTTGGATATTTTCTCTCTTCCATCATCACTACATTAGACAAATTATTAAACCTTATGTCTTTACCTTACATATTTTATACATATTGCTCTTCATCTATTGCTCTGCATCCAGGTAATTCTTTACTCTTCTTGTTGATGAATGGTCTTTTGAGCTACGTCCTTTGGACTCGTCCAACCAGATTTTAAGCTTTTCATTTCAACAGTACAGTTTAACTTCTGACTTTAGTTAATCTGTTCAAGTGTCTTGAGTTTTGCTCTGTGGATATTATATTTATTCTGAAGTCGTGTTGTTCATAGTACAAACTCTGTTAGAAACTTTTTATTCTCTCTCAAATGGTGAGTTTTCCTGAAATATTTGATGACTCCTGGATATGCAAGGTTTGTTTGTTTTGCTTTGTTTTTGCGGTACGCGGGCCTCTCACTGTTGTGGGCTCTCCCGTTGTGGAGCACAGGCTCCGGACGCGCAGGCTCAGCGGCCATGGCTCACGGGCCCAGTCTCTCCGCGGCATGTGGGATCTTCCTGGACCGGGGCACGAACCCGTGTCCCCTGCATCGGCAGGCGGACTCTCAACCACTGCGCCACCAGGGAAGTCCCGCAGTTTTTTAATAGTAGAAATTGTCCATTAGACGGCCTGCGATTTCTATTTGGGCAACCTGACTGAAAATACATGAAACTTAACGCTACACTTTATATTCCTGCTTATTTAGATTTTTTTAAAACCATCAAGGAGATGTCTTAAGTTTCTGGTTTTGTGACTGCAGTGTTCCCTGCTCTTCCCGATCTAAACAGCCTCTGGCTGCACCGTCTTCCAATCTGTCTCAATTTCCCGCAGCTGACCTCTCTCCCTGTTGCTCCTCCCTGGCCTAGGGAAAAAGAAGGCGGATGGAGGAACGTTGCGAAACTCCACCCAGTAGTGCAGCTGGAAGTCATCAGCCCGCGGACTGGCTCTCTGCACCATCCTGCTCGCAGGTGTTCTACTTCTGGCGGCATTAAGGTTCCATTTAGCTTTCAACTATGATTTACCTCTTCGGTCTGGAATAAACTGCTTACCATCTCTACTTCTGTCTCCTCGTTCTTGGCACTGAGGTTTCTCTTTCTGTGTCGGTGTGGTTATGGAATTGATTTTGGGTCCTCTTAGTAACATGTTTAGAGGTGGGGTAGGAGATGCTATAGCATGACCTCAGTCATCCATTTTGAATTATAAACCTCACAACTTTCCAACTTGCCAAAGTTATGAATAAAAAGGTCTTTCGGCTCCACCTTCAGTAGGTGGTGCATCAATTATACTTTTGTTTCTCTTTCACCTATTTTTTAATTGAGGTAAAATTTTGTATATAACATTATGTAAGTTTTGAGTTTAAAGCATAATTCAACATTTGTATACAATACAAAGTAAAATCATGCCGTAATTGTCTTTCTGTCTTATTTCACTTAGCCTAATGCCCTCAGGGTTCATCCATGTTGTCACAAATGGCAGGATTTCATTCTTTTTATGTTTGAGTAGTATTTCCACTGTGTGCGCGCGCGTGCGCGTGTGTGTATATATATACACACGCACACACACACACCACGTATTGTTTGTTTGTTTTTTTTTTTTGCGGTATGCGGGCCTCTCACTGTTGTGGCCTCTCCCGTTGCGGAGCACAGGCTCTGGACGCGCAGGCTCAGCGGCGATGGCTCACGGGGCCCAGCCGCTCCGCGGCATGTGGGATCTTCCCGGACCGGGGCACGAACCCGTGTCCCCTGCATAGGCAGGCTCTGCTCCACAAAAACTTAGCTGCATTTTGAGAAAACTTCTTGGGCTGAGTTTTAAGAAAAAAGTCTGTTTCTTACGTATCTCACAGAGTTGATAGTACTAGAATGCACTTCCTAAGTATCTGCTTGGTGGCCTCTCAGACTCTCATTAACACAAGAATAAAGGAAGTTGGGGGGATTAGAATGAATGTTTCATGAGCATTTGTATGTATTAGAAGCTGTGCTTTGTTTTATTTATCCTAGAAATAAACTATGAGGAGATAGTTTATATAAATGAAATATATAAAACTACGTTTTTATAAATGAAAAAGTTGAGGCTCACAGAAATAGCTTGCACTGTCCAGTAGCACTGTTGAACACTGTCCAGTAGTGTTTATACTGGTCATTAGTCAGTTTCCTTTTGCATTTCCCCGTGCAAACAATTCACATGCCCTCAAGCCCTCCAATGTCCCCCAATCGCTCTTTCACAGCACATGATAAACATGCTCCCATCCCTGCAGACTTTCCCTTCTTTTCATCCTTGCCTCTAATTCTCAGGGAGAGGACTGTGTCTTTCCTCTCTACCTCTAAAACTCTCAATTTCTTCTCCTTCGAGATTTTGCTCCTGGAAATATGCTTTAACATGACGGCTTCAACACTTCCTCTGGTACTTTTCTCAACTACAAATATCCTGTTTTTATATTCATTTATTCATTCATTTATATATAATATAGAGAGAGAATAGTAACCTTGCTCTTGCTGTAAGCTGTTCTATCTCTTCAAACTCGGTGAAAGCAGAGGCTATTCTTTGTGTCCTCAGCCCTTTCTCTTGTTCCTGTACCCATTCCACTCCACTGAAGATACCCTCCCTAAATCACTCATCTCCTGTTGGTCAAATACATTAGCTTATATTCAGTCCCGTTTCTCCTCTGTCAACATCTACCAAGTTCAGTAATGTTACCTAGTCCTACTTTTAAAAAACCTTTCCTCACCGGACTTCCAGATATCTTCATTTCTGTCTTACATGAATCCTTTTCAGATCTTCATATCTTTCCTCCTGCCTTCAAGTGTTCTTTTTCCCCTTTTAGTTCTTAGCTGCAAATGAGAATCACCTGGGGTACTTTTTAAACAGGCTGAAGCTGTGTAGCCCTACCCAAGGCCAATGAAGTTAGAATCTCTCAGAGACAGAGCCAGAGCCCAGGCAGGAGCCTTTTTTAAAGTTCCCAAGATGATTCTAATGCACAGCCAGAATTGGAGACTTACAGGTTTTCCAGAAGCCAGCGATTCTTATATGAATAAGCACCACCTAGAAAGAGCTCTTAAAATGCAATTCCTCAGGGCCTGCTTGCTAGGTATTATGACTCAGCAGTATTTGAACAGGACCTATAGATGGGCGTGTTTAACAAGAGCACCAGATGATTCTCATCAAGAGTGGTTAAGAATTATTTAAGGATTTTTCACCCATTCCCTTTCTTTTAGCATGCCTTCTAAACCGCCTTCTAAGCTTCCCAACCTGCATGTCGCCGTCAGTTTTAACTTACCATGTGTGAAATAAAACGTATTCCCTGCCCCCTGCCATACCGCTCTCAAATCCCATTGCTTGTCGTATATTCCTGTTCTCTGCTGAGTGACATAAGTATCTACTGCGTAAAAGCAGAAATCTTTGAGCTAACATCTTCCCTTTTTTCCTAATTTTTCACATCACATTGATCAATACAGCCCCTTGATTCTACTTAAGAAATATCTCCCAAAACCTCTCCTTCCTCCTCACTACATTATTAGGACTTTTCCTAAAACAAACACTACTACTTTATGACTTTTTTCTAACTTGGTATCTCCACATTGTTGCCAGAGTGAATTTTTTTATTAATAAAATGCACACTAGAAAGTAAAGTAACATTCAATGAAGAGCCTAGTCTATGCCAGACACTGTTCTAAGAATTATACCTGTTTAATTCGTTTACTTCTCACATCAGTGCTTTGCCTATATTATCTCCATTTTACAGATGAAAGGTAAGTGAGAAGAAACTTGCCTAAGCTTACATACCTCATAAGCAGCAGAGCCGGGACGCAGGTCCAGGCACCTCGAGCTCTTAATCACTCCAGTGTACTGATGCCTGGTTATGTTGTTCTCCAGCTTAAAGATCTCGGCTTCTTCTAAATTGCCTACAAAACAAAGACTCTTTAGCATGGCATACAAGTCCTTTCAGATTATTTCCGCCTCCTAACCCCTCAACCTTATTTACTACCTGTTAGGCTGCACCCCGCAGGCCTGTAAGCGTTGTAGTTGTGAGTCCAAGGAGCCTGGAAACAGTGAGAGACACCAATGGTTTATTGGATGGGGGATCCTACACGTCTGAAGCTAAAGAGTGCCGAAGCAACACTGACGATAGCAGAAAATGTCGCTAATGGGGGGGAGGAGTCTACCTACCATTTATAGGGGGAATTGACTTCTAATTGGCTCATCAGTTACCAGGGAAACCAGCAGCTGGGGGTGGGCAGGGACAAGCATGTAGGCAGTTACTGATTAAGCCCTACAATTAAGAGGATTGGAGAGTCCTGTGAATGAAGCAGGGCCTGGCCCAGCAGGGGATGCACAGAGAGCAAGAGAAGAACCATCTCGAAAGGCCTGACCATACACTACCCCCCCCCTTCTTTGTTGTTTGAGAGTCACACTGTTTTCATCCCCACCAAGTCCTCTCAGGCTCAACAATTTTGTTCCATCTGCTCTGCTTATCCTTCCTCTCTGAAACTTCTTCCCACCCTCCCTCTGACCAGGCAATGCTGACTCATCCTTTCAAAACTAATTTCAAATATTACTGATTCTGTAAAAATGTTGCAGATGCTTTCAGCAAACAGCTCTCAGCTTATTTTGTATCATCACTCTTTGAACTTTGTATAGACAATGCGTATTATTTATTTTAGTAGACAAAATTTCCTGGAGTACAGTCTGTATTAATTTCCTAGAGCTACTACAACAAATTAACACAAACGTGGGGACTTTAAACACTAAAAATGTATTCTCTTACACTTTGGGAAGCCAGGAGTCTGAAATGAAGATGTCAGTAGGGCCATGCTCCCTCAGAAGGTTCTGGAGAGAATTTTTCTTTGCCTTTTCCAGATTTTGGTGTTTTTGAGTTGTGGTACATTACTCAGATCTCTGCGTTCATCTTCATGTGGCCTTCTCCATGTTTCTACATCCTCTCCTCTTCTTATAAGAACACTGGGCATTGGATTTAGAGCCCGTCTTATATGGAGGATGACTTCATCTTGAGATCCTTAATGAATTACCTCTGCAAAGAACCTATTTCCAGATATTGTCACATTCTGAGGTTCTAGGTGGAGTTGAATTTTGGAGGGACACTATTTAACCCACTAAAGCAATACAGAGGCAATAAATGTTTATTGATTGTTTGGTAGGAGGCTGGTAGAATGAATGAATGAAAGAGCTTATATCCAGCATATATAAAGAAATCTCAATGATAAGACAAACAATCCAAATTTTTTAACTCTCTTTTTTCCTTTACTTTTGAAAACATCTTATTTTGTTAAAGCAATTTTAAGTTTACAACAAAATTAAGAAAGAGGTCTAGGGATTTCCCATATACCCTCTGCCCCCACACATGCATAACCTTCCCTATTATCTATAACCTTCCCTATTATCAATGTCACTCACCAGAATGGTACATTTTTAACAAGGAAAAAGCCTACTTTGACTCATCATAATTAACTAAAGTACATAGTTTACATTACAGGTCACTTGATATTGTATTGATACATTCTATGGGTTTGGACAAATGTATATTAATATATATCCATCATTATAATATCATACAAGTATTTTCACTGGCCTAAAGCATCTTCTGTGCTCTGGCTATACATCCCTTCCTCAACTCCCCAACCCTGGTAACTACCTACCTTTTTATTGTCTCCACCGTTATGCCTTTTCCCAAACGTCACATCGTTGGAACCATTCAGGGTGTAGCATTTTCAGATTAGCTTCTTAAACTTAGTAATATGCACTGAATGTTCCTCCATGCCTTTCATGGTTTGATAGCTCATTTCTTTTAGGCACTGAATAATGTTCCATTGTCTGGCTGTACCATGGTTTATTTGTATATGCACCTACTAAACTGTGCTTCCAAGTTTTGGCAATTATGAGTAAAGCTGACATAACCATCTATGTGCAGGTTTTTGGGTGGACATAAATATTCAACTCATTTTGCTAGATACCAAGGAACATGATTTTTGAATCATATGGTAAGAATATGCTTCGTCTTATTTCTTTAAAAAAAAAAAGGCAAATTATCTTTCAAAGTGTCTCTACCATCTTGCATACCCACCAACAATGTGTGACAGCTCCTGTTGTCCACTCCAACCATGAGGCAGCAGTTTGCCATTTCATCCCTTCTGTTATGGACCCAAGAAGAGTTCTTGATTTTTCAGTCTGTGGAGCTTTTCACTGGTCGTCAGGATGGAGGGGCAAATTCCAAACTCCTTACACGCAAAACCAGAAACTGGAAGTCCGATCCAATTTCTAACAAATATTTCAACGAAGAAAATATACAGATGGTAAACAAGGATATGAAAAGATGTTACATCATTAGTCATTAGGAAAAATACAACATAAAATCACAGCAAGACACTGCTACATAAAGTGGACTCAAAACAATAAATAAGTATATAAATGACAAGGTAATTTCGTGGCTAAGTGCCAATTTCAAATTCTCCCTCTCGCAGTCAATACCTGTATAACCTTGAGCAGAGTCACCAAGGCTTTGTTTCTTCATATGTAAAACTGGAACAATAATAGCAATACCGACTGCTTAGAGTTGCCAGGAGGACAAAATGAGATCATGCATGTGAAAGTGTTAGCACTGGGCCTGGCACATAGTAGGTGTTCATCAGAATCAGCTATTATTATTACTTAACGCATATATGTGGAATCTAGAAAAATGGTACAGATGAACCTATTTGCAAAGCAGAAATAGAGACACAGATGTAAAGAACAAGTGTATGGACACCAAGGGGAGAAGGGGGGGAGGGTGGGATGAAGTGGGAGATTGGGATTGACATACATACACTACTATGTATAAAATAAATAACTAATGAGAACCTACTGTGTAGCACAGGGAATTCTACCCAATGCTCTGTGGTGACCTAAATGGGAAGGAAATCCAAAAAAGAGGGGATATATGTATACATATAGCTGACTCACTTCTCTGTACAGCAGAAAATAACAACATTGTAAAGCAACTATACCCCAATTTAAAAAAATCAAATCAAATTTTAAAAATCCCAAGTTATATAAATAATATATAAAATTATGGGGGAAAAAAGCCTTCCAAGAAAAATGAAAGCTCTGGCTCTGAGCTACAGCGATTACGAGGCTTCTAGCGTAGTAGGGGTTCCCCTTGGCTTCACTCTCTCTCATTCCACAATAAAGCAAAACTCTTCTCAGCAACTCACTAACTGTTGGAAATTGATCTTCCACCAACTCAGTGACATAAACAGTACTTCCTCTGAGGCTGTTTGTTGACCTTGTAGCCATCTTCACTGGCCATCTCATCTCTTCTAGCTGAAGCCCCTGCTGTCATTCAATTAAGCCTCCATTCCAGACCAGAGGCTCCCGGACAGAGAGTCCCCAGCCCAGATCTCCTGTGGGCACAGCACACAGCTTACACAGGCAGGGCAGAGCGACTAACAGTTGGATTTAGAGCTTTCTGGTTCACCCTGCACCGCGGGCAAAAAACAGTATTCCTTTGGGTTTTCACAGTGTCTGGATGCAGTGAGTCATTTAGTCCCATAAGGTAAATTAAATAACATCGCATTTTAAATGGAACTCATTAAATACATTCATAAAAACAATTAAGATATTTCAGTAACACCACAAAGCATTTATGCAACTCATAAAAAAATACCGTTGTACTGATTCCCAGCCTTCACACACAGCTCTGAAATGGCACATTTATCCTTGGCCTATTGATTAAAGAAATATGACATGTTGCAACCAAATTTTGGCAGGTTTCTAAATACTTTGTGAGCATTATAGATACTTTTTAAAATACGAGTTTTGTGAGACAATCTCCATAACCAATATTATATCTTCTAGAATTGTTCAACGACTTATGGAGGAAAAACAGGTTAAAATAGAGGGTGCTGTGGTTGCATGTCTAAAAGAGAACCACCGGGAAGGAATCCAGGTGATTGTAAAAACTGTTTCCTAAAATCATACAAATTATTAAAAATACACATAGGCTAATGTTCCTGCGGATTCACTGTCTCCTCTAAAATACACAGGCAGAAATATTTCCTCCTCTGTTTCCATGGCATTTGGAGAAGCTTCTTACATATCACCTTATAGTGAATTTAGGAACAACTGCTCCCACGGGTCTTGTAAGACAATGGGTGTTAGGGGACAGGACAGTATAGCGGGGATGGGGGTCAGACTCGCAAGTCCAACAACCTTGACTTCTGATCTCAGCCGTGCTGTTTATTAGACATAGATCCTTGAGCAAGTTATTTAACCTTTCTGTCCTTCTGTGTTTTCACAGTTGTTGGGAGAATCAATTGAGAAATATAAGTGCCCAGTAAATGGTGACTACAGATGACATGGTTGAAAAGGTGCTATTATCTTTGGGGCGTTTGACCTTGTAAATGACTTTGTTTTCCTCTTTACTTTGGCCTCTGGGAAGCTTACAGAACAAATTTTCTGACCATCTCTAGTGATCACAACTGGATGGACCCACATGGTCTACATTTCTGGGTGCAATTTTTGCTCTGGTTTTTTTTTTTTTTTGCAGTACGCGGGCCTCTCACTGCTGTGGCCTCTCCCGCTGCAGAGCACAGGCTCCGGACGCGCGGGCCCAGCGGCCACGGCTCACAGGCGCAGCCGCTCCGTGACATGTGGGACCCTCCCGAACCGGGGCACAAACCCGCGTCCCCTGCATTGGCAGGCGGACTCTCAACCACTGCGCCACCAGGGAAGCCCTTTGCCCTGGTTTTATTTGTTATTATTTTACTGCTCATAATTTTCTTTCTCCTCAACTAACTCAGTTATCTATGTTTACTTTTGCAAAAGTGTGTGTGTGTGTGTGTGTGTGTGTGTGTGTGTGTGTGCATTATATCAAATCTTCTGTGGAATAAATAAGTATGCAAGTGAATAAATAAATAAATAAATACATTTTTTAAATTCTATCTGGTCTAAATAATTATGGTTATCTAATGATATCTTGTTGTTTTGTGTTGTCTCCACAGTGGACTGTGAACTAGGAATCCAAACTCCTCAAGGGACATATCTTACTATTGCATTCGTCATCCCCATCACAGTTCCTAAAACACAGAAGAGACTCAGTGATTGTTAAGTGAAGGAGTATATTTCTCACTGTTGTGTGTATTACTTTGTCTTGACCCGTAAGGAATCTGCTCAAATTTTAGAACAAGACAAGAAAAATCGCATGAACTTTACCTAAAAACTATGAAAGCATGTAGTCTTCACATTAAGGTTGATTCAGGTTCAAGTAAACCCGACATTCACAGGGTCCATGGTGAGCAAATCCAGGATTGTTACTCTGTACCCTGAGGACTCAATGATCGTTCCGTCCATATTTCAGCATCTTAAGTCTAAGCTTATGAATAGGGTAATATATATTCTGATTTTAGAGAAAACAGTAACATCATCTTTTTAATCAGTCTCAGCAAGTAAATAATGAATAAAAATAGACGGGGGTAGTGAGGCTGGAGAAACTTGGACATTTAGTTCCCATTTCATAAACAAGCTCAAAATTCAACTAAGGCTTTTAATAGAAGCTAAATAGCTATCATGTGTCTCGGGAAGGGATAATAAATGAATGGTGTAAGCAGTACCCAGATTTATATATACATTAATGTCCTAATTTATAAAAACCAATTTGTGTGCTAAGGGTAAAAAGAAGCCCAAAGCATTTCTTAATTTGTTCCCACGATCTCATTTACCTTATTAGTATTCGTTATTATTTGTAAAATTAATTGATTTCCCTTTTGCGCCACACTTTCCCTGATTTTCTAGAAGGGGCAACAGCTGCTTTCTAGGTCCTGAAAGACACGGTGGGCGGGTGGTGACTGAAATGCTGACTAATGACTTTATGCCTGTAAGTGCGGCGATCTCCCCTCAAAGCTCTGTCAGAATGACCTGGAGAACGGCGGCAAAGCGGACCCTGCTATTCTCAGCGCAGACTGACAATTTGTGCTAAACTGTATCGAATTTGGAGATCTGGACAAATGCCCATTTGGGACGAGGTTTGACTCACCTGGTCTCTCTGAGTCGTAGATAACTCCCAAGAGAGAAAACAGCCTTCAAAAAAAGAAAAGTTGAAATTTTCTGATCCCTTGGGATTTGTGTAGATGCCCCCCTACCTCTCCTCCGCCCCCTTTTTCTTTCTGGAAAATATCTTATGTTCTGACTTAAGTTTGTCACTGTTTTCTCTAGGTTTTGTCTGATCTTAACAGAAAACCAACCTGTGTCATTAGTATTACTTTGAAAGGTAGAGTATGAGCCAAAGTATTCACCTGGTATCAATAAAAAAGATAAAGATAATATTAACGTAAGAGAAAAACGTAGCCTCTTTGTGAAAAAAATATCACAAAGCACCATCGTATCCGAAATGTTCATTAAGCAAAGTTAAACGGCACAATCACATTAAACCAGCTACTGATAGTATTTGAGTATTATGATCAGTGAAAAGTCCAAACAGACTGAAAAAAGAATTATATTCAGTAACTCCAATACATGATATTACTCAGTGCCCCAATGAACCAGAAATACCCAGTTGTACTTCTTCCTGGTCCTCTCTTAATTGGCTGATTTTTGGAGTCTCCCTCTACCATATTTTTAGCTCCTCTTTGGATCTTTCTGTACACTTCATGATCCTCAAAATTCCATCCTCATGTTCTTTTCCCTCTCAAATGTCATTTATAGTCTAATGACGCCCACTGCTATGTCCCCAAAACCCAACTTTTTCATGTGACTTTCAGACCTATGTCTTTTACAACTTACGGAACATCTCTCCCTAAAAGCTACACAACCTCTTCAAGGGCCACTGGTGTGAATCAATTGCTCAGCCAGTTACCCTTAACTCTCCACTCCCAACAGCCAAATGTCAGCAGTTATCTGTTGCTTCTGCTTCATATCTAGCTCTTGCTTCAGTACTCTTTCACCTTGGACAAAATTCCCCTTAGAACTTCTCAGCAGCCAAGTGTGTTGCTACTTCAGTGATCTCCCTGACCCTAGTTAATTCCTCAGTTATCCAGCCCACAAATGCTTCCATCTGAGTCATACGTCTGGTGTCACCATCCTGTTTAAAATTTTCAGCGACCTCTCCTTGTCTATAAGAGAAACTAACAGCCTCATTATAATATTCATTCCATGTCAGTTGGTGCAGCCACTATGGAAATCAGTATGGAAGTTCCTCAGAAAACTGAAAATAGAATTACCATATGATCCAGCAATTCTACTTCTGGGCCTATATCTGGACAAAACAATAATTCAAAAAGATACTGCACCCCTATGTTCATAGCAGCACTATTTGCAATAGCCAAAACATAGAAACAACCTAAATGTCCATCAACAGATGAATGGATAAAGAAGGTGTAGTACATATATGCAATGGAATATTACTCAGCCATAAAAAAGAACAAAATAATGCCATTTGCAACGACATGGATGCAACTAGAGATTATCACAGTGAGTGAAGTGAATCAGAAAGAGAAAGACAAATACTATATGATATCACTTATATATGGAATCTAAAATGTGACACAAATGAACCTATCTATGAAACAGAAACAGAATCATGGACATAGAGAACAGACTGGTGGTTGCCAAGGGGGAGGGGGTTGGAGGAGGGATGGAGTGCGAGGTTGGGGTCAGCAGATGTAAGCTTTTATATACAGAATGGATAAACAACAAGGTCCTACTGTATAGCACAGAGAACTGTATCCAATATCCTATGATAAACCATAGTAGAAAAGAATATATAAAAATGAATGTAAATATATATCTATACATGTACAACTGAGTCAATTTGTTGTACAGTAGTAATTAACACAACATTGTAAATCAACTACACTTCAATAAAAAGTTTAAAGATATTTTTAAAATATTAAAAAATAATAATATTCATTCCATTCATCTCACCATTCATTTACTCAAGAAATACTCATTCGACCCCTATTAAAAACCAGGCACCGTTGGTATTGAACGTGCCATAGGGAGTGAAATACAAGTCTGTGCCTTCTCCGAACCCTGGCCTCCATCTTCCAGCCTCATCCCTGCTCTCTCTCCCTACCCTACTTACACCCTACATATTGTGTTCACACCAAATTTCTGTCTCCTAAATATGCTCTGCATTTTTCCTTCATGTCTCTCACAAAATAGGCTCTCTATTTCAAAATGAACTTTTTATCCTCTAAATTGTGACTTTCTAATAATATTTAAAGACCCAATTCAAGAGTCACCTCTCCTGAGAAACGTTCCGGTCTGTCCCAGAGAGTGTGGACCACTCCCTTAGAGCTACGAATAGGATTTTATTCCTATGATAGACATTCTTCAATTAGCAAACCGTTCATCAACATCTACAACATAACAAACAGCTATGGGCTAGATGACTGACTGTAGTTTTCTATTTCTTTCTTTTTTTTTTATTCCCAGCATCTTACACAATGCCAACCAAACATATGTATGTTGGGCCAAAAAAATTTTTTTCCAGTAATAAATGTAAAATAAACATAAAAAGTGAAGTAGTTTGGTCAAATGAATTGTCTAATTCTAATTGTGGAAGAAAAACAAGTTAATCTCAAATAAAGACCTATCTGTTTTGGATAAGGGAGGAAGGAATGTTGCCTTTTGACCATTCCAACTATTATTTTTATGACTCAGTTAGGAGGTGAATACATGCCTAGATGAAAAACCTGATATAGGTGAATGTATTAATTGGCTTCAGAACTGGAAGACAGAGGGTTTTACTCACATGTGCAACTTTGAGATATTCTGGGAAAACAATGGGCTTCCACATAATTTACTCCCAGAACTTAAGGATTTTAGGAACACCTCTCTTATCACTCTTTAAGATGTAAGTATGCTGAATGACCCCTTTTGACCACATCGGCAGTAGCTGTC
This sequence comes from Delphinus delphis, assembly GCF_949987515.2. Taxonomy (NCBI): domain Eukaryota; kingdom Metazoa; phylum Chordata; class Mammalia; order Artiodactyla; family Delphinidae; genus Delphinus; species Delphinus delphis. The sequence continues at coordinate 169,725,179 of NC_082683.1, read as the reverse complement.
TAATTCTCAACCTGCCACTTCTTGAAAGAACATTCATTTTTACCAATGGCTTCTCTTCACATAGTTTAGAATACATATCTCTATGGTCCCCCAGTGTAACTCAGGAAACTGACAAGGTACATAGTCTTCTCCTACCCAGTTTCTCCTTTGCTCCCTACCCCTCCACCCTCAATCCCTTTCTAAGGCACCAAAGTAAAAGCTGACTGATAACATTCTGTGTTCCTCATCAGTAGCTGGTGTATTATGATCTAAAACTGGGCTGCTTCTCACTGCTGGGTGGAAATCCCATGAGCACCTATTGCTACATCATTCAAATACCAGCAGCCAGGGATTCTGAAACAGAGGGCTGGAGCAGCAGGAAGAGGCTCTCATGGGGCATTCGTTTCATGCAGATCCGTGAAGCCAAAGTCTTTCTGGCTGCGTTTCACGCACTGGTTCATTCTCTGTTAAAAAGATGTGGCATAAGGCTTAGCGGATGTACAAGAACTCAAGCTGTTGGATTGTATAAAAAGGGGGAAGGTATTTTGTCAGCTTTTGAGATTTCCTTTTTCAATGTGACCAGACATTCATATACATTTACAGACTTCCCTTTTAATCAGCAACGTGCAAATTGCTTATTCATCTGGCTAGACGTAGGGCAGGCACTGTTCATGGAGATAGGGCTGCACATTATAGGCACAATTCTGGTGAAAGGAAATCTTTGTTTAAAAAAAAAAAAAAGAGTACTGGAGGTGAGAAGAAATAAGTGTTATAAAAGCAAATACAGTCTGGGACCAGGACTCCCAAGGTATAGATCTCGTTTCCAGTTGCCTGGTACAAAGCCAACCAAATTTCTCCTAATTGTTTTAATAATATTAATACAAATTCCACCATAACGTACCATACAACTATTTGATTCTTAAATGTTTCTGTTTGCCGTATTGGTGCAGTTTCCCTACCAAAAACCTTTCAGTTGATTTTGAGTCATATTTCCATGCTGGTTTATTTTTAGCAACAAATTCCGATGTAGTCAGGACTATTTTTCTGTATGACTAGGCTGAGTGTCATTCCAGAATCTTTTTGTCAGACTCATCAGTATCATGGTACATATCTGCATGTTTAATGTTGAAATAAAATAACAAAATATATTTATTTATATACATTTTATATTTCTTATATAATTAAAGAAACTGTATTTTCATCATATGTCTTTCTTTACTCAGTGTTTATCTGAGCATCAAACTGGTACTTACTCAGTGGTAATATTTTATAAGTAACAGTGAATCTATCTTAACATTTTCACCTCCATACCTACTTCTGAGTGATAGGGAATGGTCACGGAATGATTGAACTTCAGTTTGATCCCAGCTACGTAAGATGACTCTCTTTTCTTCTATTCTCATAACACATGAAAATTTTGAAAAACTATGGCCGTAACAGAGTCAACCTCCTTTATTTCACCTTCCGGCATACACCACCTTTTACTGTTAGTACCTAATAATCATCTTCCAAGAGAGGCTACAAACTCCAAAAATTTGTCTGCTTTGTTCATTGTTATATCTCCAATGTCTAGAACAAGGGTGGCACAAAGAATTACACAGGCACATCAATAAATATTTGAAAAATAATATGAAAAGAAACAATCAGTACATTGTTTAGATATTTCAGCCCTCACTTATGTATTCTTATTTGTTAAAATGTTAGTACATTTTGGAATTAAACATGAAATTGCTAATAAAATACATGTAAATAATTGAACAAAAATGTAAATGGAAGGGCAGAATAGAGTCCAGAGCTTCCAGAGAGGAGAGCGAATGTGAGTGAGCCATTGGGATCAAGGGTCCTGCCACTCACAGTCAAAGGACACAGCAGGAGAAGGACTTCTATGGGGCAGAGAAGCAGAACCTCAGGCATTCCTCCTTCAGCAATGCAAGGTGCTCCACACTTCTCACACTCATCTTTGAAAGGAAAGGGAAAGAAGAGGAGAAGGTGGATGAGTGCCCCACTGCCAATGGCACTGACTTAGATTTGGGAAGTCCGGTTAAGTACCTGTGGTGAGATGATGTTAACACATCTCCCGCCTAGTCCTACACTCTGTCTCACCTAGACCCCCTCTCACTTCAGGAGCACTCAAAGCCAGGGAAACATGGACACTGGATCCTTGGACAAAACCATCATCCTCTTTTCATTCAAAGTGTTTAGCCCAGGTAAAATCCCTTTTCTATAAGGAAAGATTTGTAAGGATATGCCATCATACAGAACAGATTTTGTACTGCATTTCTCCCACCTCCAAAGCCCCACTCTCACCTCAAGCTAGGAAAAAACATGATCCTTGTAGGAGGACAGAGGGAGCAGAGTTGAAGGGAGACAAAGAATCCACAGACGAGTTTGATTCCACAAAAGTAGGAAGGCCCTGATCTCATTAGGTGGAGCCCAATCAAGTGAATGAGGTCCTGGAGCAGCAGAAGCATAAGTCAGGGTGTTAAAGAGGGACGGGTAGAGGAGACGCGAGACAATACCCCTCCAACCCTCTCCCTCCACTCCTGCAAATCTCCAGAAACTTGGAGCGCACAAGATCATCTCCCCAAGTTCCCCATGCCCACAAAAAATTGTGTAAGTGTTGAGATTTGTTCCATGGAAAGAAAGGAAGCCTTGGGTTCAGGACAAGGAAGCCACCAAGTACATAGCTGAAGACCAGAAGCCATGCAGAACTGTGCCCATCTTACCTGATGGCATCATGGCCGGACCCTTCTCCATGACGCCATGATGCTATGTGACCCCCAGGAATTGGATGCTGCTCGAGGGGGTAAAATGAAGAAAGGACAATTTTTAATTAACTGAGTTAAAATCTAGAATGACTGAGAAAAACAGAATGGACTACAACACATTCCCCCATCAGGGAGAACGGGGACTCAGCAAAGAGATTTGCGGCATTATGGACAAAGTTTCACAGCACGGCCGGGAAGCCTTCACATCTCTTAGCATATATTGTAACTCCATTTGGCAAGCTACATGCTGGGGATGACAAGCATAAGTGTAATTAAACAATCTTTAAAGTGTCATGAATACCTGAGAAGAAATAAATACAAGTTGAATGCATTTTATCTAAACTGAGAACAACTAAACTAAAGGTGGCAGAATACATTGTAGACAAAGATGTGACCAATAATTTCCTTGAAAATAGAGTTGAAACTCATGATTAATATTTTATATCAAATGAAAAGATGATATTACTATTTAAATTTAGCTGATCCTAACAACACTGTCATCGAGAGGGGAAATGAGATGTTGACCCACTGTATTAGGACATGTATTTTCAATTTCTGCACACTGAGTCATTCCCTTACTTTAGGAAGAATATTTATTCAGGAGCTGGGTCAATGATTAAGGAGTGCATGATGATCAGAAAAAAGTCCAACTTACTGATCCATAAAGAAGACTTGTACGTTACAGTGCTTTGATGTAGTCGTTAGTATCATTCTCTTCATTAGCACTATGGTCATTAAAGAAGCAGTGTAATATAGTAACATAATAATATGTTATGAACATAGAGTCCAGAGTCAAATCCCTGCTCGTTCATTTACTAGCTATGCGTCTCTGCAGCAAGTTGCTTCCCTTCTTGGTTTACCCATCTGTACAATGGAGATTTCACTGTCCGCACCGCTCGCGGCTGTTAGGAAGACCGAAGGGAGTTTAATGTAACAAAGAACTTGGAACAGAGACTGGCACATATTACACTCTATTAAGGTGTTGACATTTACACGGGTTATTGACGGTAGTAAGTGTGGTGACCTCTAACCTTAAATTGGCATTTTTACAGTTTATAAACCAGATCAAGGTACATTGATCTATTTTAATCTTCATAAGAGCCCTGAGAAGGAGGTGACACTGATATCCATTTTTAAGCAAGAACACTGAAGTTTGGAGGGATTAAGCAATCACTCTGATGAACATGGATTTGAACTCCAGGCTCCTGAATCCAGATACAAAGCTGTTGTCAAGACATTTGCGTTCTCAGCCACACTTGACATGAATCATTCTCCTTTAAGGAAAACAAAACTAAAGGTAAGAGGAACAAATACTACTTTATCCAGAGACAACATATAGAGTCTGAACACTGATGTTGGCATCAGGGTGGGGAAGGGCAGGGTGCATTGGAGGAAGTGGTGGGTGCCCTGGGTCACCGAGAGGAAAGCCCAGTTTGGCGGACGGAGCTCATCCAAGGCAGCAGAGCCACTTAAGGAGGCCACCCCTGGGCGGAAGGTATATTATGCACAAAGCAACCCCACTTCTGTGGATTGAAGGCTGCATAAAGTAAAATCTTGGCGTGGAAAGCCCTTCTCTCCAATCATTGTAAGTGATATTGGATAAAATTTACAATGACCTTATGTTTCAGCTATTACTAGGACCTTAACAGACACCTCACCAAAGAAGAGATACAGCTGGCAAATAACCATATGAAAGATGCTCCACATCATACGTCATCAGGGAAATGCAAACTGAAACAACGAGATACCGCTACATGCCTGTTAGAACGGCCAAAATCCAGAACACTGACAGCATCAAATGCTTGTGAGGATGTGGAGTTACAGGAACTCTCATGCATGGCTGGTGGGGATGCAAAATGGTACAGCCACTTTGGAAAACAGTTAGGTGGTTTCTTAAAAAACTAAACATTTTCTCACCATATGACTCAGCAGTCACACTCCTTGGTATTTACGCAAAGGAGTTGAAAATTCATGTCCACACAAGAACCTTCACACAGATGTTTATTGCCGCTTTATTTATAATTGCCAAACTTGGAAACATCCTAAGATGTCCTTCAGTAGATGAAGGGATATATGAACAGTGGTACATCCAGAAATGACATATTACTCAGTGCTAAAAAGAAATAAGCTATCGAGCCACGAAAAGACATGGAGCCACATTAAATACATATTACTAAGTGAAAGAAGCCAATCTGAAAGTGCTACATGCCGTATAATTCCAACTATATGATACCCTGGAAAAGAAAAACTATGGAGACAATAAAAAGATCAGTGGTTGCCAGGGTTGGTGGGGAAAACATGAATAACCAAAGCACAGGATTTTTAGGGCAGTGAAAATATTGTGTACACTATTATAACCATGGATATATGTAATTATACATTGTTTATATCCATAGCACGTACACCACCAAGAGTGAACCATATAGTTTATTACAGAATATTGAATAGAGTTTCCTGTGCTATACAGTAGGTGTTTGTTGTTTATTCTATATATAGTAGTGTGTATATGTTAATCCCAAACTCCTAATTTATCCCTGCCCCCCACCTTTCCCCTTTGGTAACCATAAGTTTATTTTTGAAGTCTGTGAGTCTGATTCTGTTTTGTAAATAAGTTCATTTGTAATAACCTATATGGGAAAAGAATGTGAAAAAGAATGGATAGGTGTATATGTATAACTGAATCACTTTGCTGTACACCTGAAACTAACACAACATTGTAAATCAACTATACTCCAATATAAAATAAAAATTAAATTTAAAAAAAGAATGAACCATAATGCAAACTTATGGACTTTGGTTGACTATGATGTATCAATGTAGGCTTATCCTTTGCAAAGAAAATGTAGCATTCTGGTGAGCGATGGCTAGGAGTGTGTAGGGACAGGGGGTATATGGGAAATCTCTGTATCTCCCTTTCAATTTTGTTGAAAACCTAAAACTGCTCTAAAAAAATTAAGTCTTTTTAAAAAACTAAATAAGTAAGGATATATAGCAGTATTTTGAATGATGTCCTGAGAAATGTCCGAGGTTAAAAATCAGTCCGTTCAAAGCAATATGGAGGCCAATATTTGCAGAGGTTGCTCTGGAAGGTAATGGAAATAATCCTCACAGTCAGATAATAGAGCCTTTCCACATTAACATAAATGATATTTAAAAATTGAAACATTAAGCCATGGTAAACATAAGCTCCAATATTAATGGGGCACATAAACAGCAAAAAAATGGTTTTGTGCTATTTAATCTCAAAAATGGTTTAATGACCCTTATCTGATTATGAAAACAGCACAAGCCACTGTATTAGATAAATAGGACATTAAAAATACTGCTAACTGGTAAGCAGCTTGAAAATCTACAAATGAAAGTATTTTTAAATCAAATTTAATAGTCACTGAAGGAATATTAAAGGGATGTCCTAGATACGAGTGTGACACTGGCAAACGTGAACACGTATAAAGAACGTTGAAGAAAAGCAACAGAAGAACAGCTAGGAAAACAAATCACAGATTGAAAGTTAAGAATTTGGTTAATTTAGTTAAGGCTTGGTTTCTGCTACTCCAGATGCATTCATCCTCAGACTAATAAGAATACTGACTAATACAGTATGCTTTAATGCATAATGATACCATCCGAATACAACAAACATGGTCAAATGCTTTTCTCTGGAATTTGGTTTTATGTTGAAAGTCAACCCTTCCACTAGACTGGACAGAGCTGAAGCAAATGTATGTAACACACTGTACTGCAATCTGCCGCCAGTTTCCTCACCACTCACCTTGACATGAAGAGTCATGATCACTAATAAATGATCATGTCCTTCAGTCTCGGTGGGCTTGGCTTGAGATGATTCTCTGGCTCCCCTTCTAAGTGCTCATGCATCTTCCCTTCTCTCTTCTTAATATGTTAGTATAATGAAGAAGGACTTGACTTCACCCCAGTCATCTTACTAAGTGTAGGGTCTCCTAGGCTTCAATTCCCTAACTTGAAAACCGGAGATAATAATGAGACCTCACGAGTGGTTGTATGATAGGAGGGGTAAGCATGTGCTTGGTGGGACCAATCAGCTCAGTCAGCATTACTGTTATGTTCCTCACACTACAGCCCTAGTTGCTCACCTTTACGAACTGGCCCCGACCCCAAGGCTTAACCTCCTACTGATGGCCCTCTGGGAACCTCCTCATTTGTACCATGGTCCGTCACATTGCTCTCCTGGTACTACAATAGTGCACCTGAAATATGTATGTTAGATTAATTGTGGCTGGAAATACAAAAGAGGAATATGTCAGAGGCAGTCCCAAAGAGCCAAGTAATTACCCCAAAACATTTGTTTCCATCCCCAGAGCAAAATTAGAATCACTAGACGTTCTCAGTGCCATAGCGCTCATATTCCACAGCCAGAAGGGAAATCTGGCTGATGGTAGTTGGTTGGAGACTGTGCCCGTGGTACCAGACACTGGGTTATGAGGTTTTGCACATTTGGTCCAGCTCTGGATCCCACTGGGAAAAAGATGGTTGTAAAGGGAGCTGGAATCAGAAAGGGTCAAGGAGCTCCCTACCTGTCATTCAGCGACATGACACTTAGATATATTTTCCCCTGATGCTTACCTCACAGAAACACAGCAGTCTTTTCTCTCCCCATTTATCATGGTCTAACCTTTTGAACTGTAATTTTGAGAAACAGACCAAAAATAACCTCTGTAAATAAAACCTTGTTGGTTTGCTTTGTTTTGTTTTGTTTCTTCAGGGAGCTTAATGTTTGCCTACGTGTCCCCAAATGAGAGAGCCATCTTTAGGAATCCGTTTTCCAACTGGAAAATGGGAATGAACCCTAGAAGAAAGAGAAAGGCAGTAAGACAGCCTAAAAAGGAAACCGGGTGCGAACTCCCGGGTTTGCCTTCCCTTCCCTGAGTGCTGGGAACCTCTCCAGCCTTTCCTGCAAGAACCCCAGTTGCACTGTAGACCACATCCAGCAGCGGTGGGTGGCATTTCTTAGAACTTGCACTGTTTTATATGATTACTTTTCCTTTTCCTTAAGAACACCTTAACACCTAACAATACACACAGGTGTTTGCTAGCAGGTACAATGTTATTGAGCATTTACTATCTTGCAGGTAAAATCCTGAAATGAAAAGCATAGGATGAAATAGAGAATGCTATAGAGGCCACTCAATAAATCCTATCATCTGTATATTCCTACACCGATACCATCAAATTATATACAATAACTGCAGCAACCTATAATTTCTAACTGTGAATTTTGTGAATACCGTTTTGATTTCCTTACTCTGTCTCTGAACTACTCCATAATGTGTATTCATCTGTTTCCTTCATTCTTGTTCAAGTTCTTTCTGGAACACAGCCAGTTACAAAGAAATAACTTTATTTTTCAAATCAGCCCTATCCCCTATACCACCGTTGGCAAACGAGGGAAAGCATCAGATTGTTAAGCGAACAATAATTGGGTGCAAAGCTCAGAAAGATAGGAATGGCTGTTTTCTCACACAGGCAGGGCAGTTGGAAGCTTTCTTTCTTAACTGATAATTACAGATACGCTGCATCAAGAGGGCATGTGAGAAGTACCAGTGCTCGCTTGACCTACCAAATATATTTGTTTGGGAAAATATAAATGACAAATTGACCTTCAGATTAATGGCTACCATATTGGTAAAGTACAAATTTAAAAGCCACATTACTTTAGTAAAGAGAAGCTTGCTAACGGCTTTTTAATTAAGTACAGTTAATGACCTTAAGGGGATTAGTAGTCTTGTCTGATAATCAATAAGCATGGCAAGATTGCCGCCTCATAAACTGGGGTGGGAGAACCAAATTAATCTGCAAAGATTAGTTTCCCCTAGTTTCTTCCATCATGAGTTGATTCTATCCAACCCTTAGGAAACTCATAAGCCCAGGCAAGAACACACCTATAATCCATTAGTTCTGAAGACATATATTTATCTTAGCAAACATGGTTTAAAAAATGGTGCCAAGAATCCAAGTGACAAATCATAGGTCTTTTCTTGCAAATCATTGTTTGAATAATGCTCAAGTAAAATCCTCTGTGCCCCACTTGATGAGTGATCGGCTAATGGATTTTAACTAGCTGTGCCACTGAGGGGTACAATTTCTTCATTTATAAAGTGAAGGAGGAGGCGTCGAAGGTCCTTTCCAGTTTCTACATTTTATATTTTGAATAGATAATAATTATAGATTTACTTTGTGAATTATCCATGTTTTAGTAACCAATCAGTTTTGAGCAATAAGATGTTAACCTTCTGGGCTAAGCCTTGTCTTCATTTGCCCCTACACACTCAGCAAAAGCAAGCATGGTCGACCAAGAGAGAATATTTGAAATGCGTTATCAAGGCAAAAACAAAACAAACAAATTAAAAATGTGTGGTATTTGATGCCATATGGTGCAGTGAAGACAGAGGATGAGGTGGAATTTGGGAATAATAGCTTTGGAGTCACACATGTTCTGTTCAACACTTGATTCTTCTGCTTCTAAGATGCATGGCTTAGACAAATTGTTCTTCCCTTCTCAACTTCAGTAGGGCTTAGAGGGCATATCATCAAAATCACAGTAAGTTAATATCCTGTGTACATATCATAGTACTTTCCAGATTGTACTTGTCTATTCCTATGCCATTCTCCAATGTTTCTGGGTGATCTGTAGATAAATATCATATGCAATCTATATGATCCAGCAATGATCCTGGGCATATATCTGGAGAAAACCATAATTCAAAAAGATACATGCACCCCAATATTCATTGCAGCTCTATTTACAATGGCTGAGACATGGAAGCAACCTAAATGTCCATCGACAGATGGGTGGATAAAGAAGATGTGGCACATATATGCAATGGAATATTACTCAACCATAAAAAAGAACGAAATAATGCCATTTGCAGCAACTTGAATGGACCTGGAGATTATCATACTAAGTAAGTCAAACAGAGAAAGACAAATATCATATAATATCACTTATATGTGGAATCTAAAAAATGATACAAATGAACTTATTTACAAAACAGAAACAGACTCACAGACTTAGAAAGCAAACATATGGTTACCAAAGGGGAAAGGTGGTAGGGAGGGATAAATTAAGATATTGGGATTAACATATACACACTACTATATATAAAACAGACAATCAACAAGGACCTACTGTATAGCACAGGGAACTATACTCAGTATCCTGTAATAACCTACATGGGAAAAGAATCTGCAAAAGAATGGATATATGTATATGTATAACCGAATCACTTTGCTGTACACCTGAGACTAACACAACATTGTAAATCCACTATACGCCAATATAAGATAAAAATTTTAAGAAGAAAAAAAATTACATGTAGTCTATATGCAATATAACTCTATGTGATATATAAATTCTATAATTGTCCCTGAGTGCCCATCAGACCTTTTGAAAACAACACTATGCCTTTTTATCTGTGGTTTTTAGCTCCACCTATAGTACCTGGCACACACACATACTGATCAAAATAAAGTACACTTTACAGTAGTTTATTGGTTTTATTCAATTTTAAATCTTCACTATCTGGGCCCCCAATGTTGTGTTGAGGCTACCAGGGCAATCAACTTACTCACTAAAACTAATAAGTAGTATCTGATTTTCTTTAAATATGGCAGTGTTACCAATTTTATGCACAGCAGTTTACTTATACAATAGTTAAGCTCAACTATGTCCCAGGGATTGTGTGAAATGGTTTTAAATATTAAATGATGTTAATCACAAAAATTATATAGCTATTTAATATGTGCAGTCATATTAGAAAGGCTTTTTCTTAAGGTCTTTTCACAGTCACATTTAACTTATTATTATAAACCTGTTGATTACTATCCAAGCAACACTGGTAAGACCTGGTAACTTGGAAGCTGAAGTTGTCAGAAAAAGTCATTTTGCCAGCATGAGATAATGTTCTGTTTACTAAGAATATTAAGATAATGTAATAGAAGCTATATTTGAAGAATAATCTCAAGAACTTCAAAAGCTAAAACATAAAAACAGAAACAAAAAACCCACTGAACTTCTAGTAACACTGCTGATACTACAGAGACCCTTTCTTACAGATTGGTTATTTAACTTCTTAAGGGTTTATCTTACAAGAGAGCCTTCTAGATGAGGAAAATGCACAAAGTTCTTTAGAACAAAGTCTCTGAGCAAGGGAAAAAGTCTCCTTCACTAGATGTAAAAACTGTTAACATTTCCTGTATTCTAAGAGTAAAAAAATTCCATATATTGTATGGGAATGAAGCCCATTCTGAAATTCTTACGTGAGATGCCAGATTTCCAGCTTTGCCACCGAACATTGCTGTCCATATATTTAGATTCTATTGCAGTCCCATTTTTTTCCCATTTGTGAGAAAGTACACAGAAAGGGCAGCCTGTTTCCAGCAATCTGTTAGAGCCTCTGATGCTTAAGGGCTATTGGATCGGTCTCGGGAGAGCTCGTGGCTGAGCTTGTGATTCTAAAGCTAGACCTCAGCTTGCTTACTGGTGCCCGAGGGCAGCTCCCCACTTGGAGGTGGTCTGGGACCCCTGCGCTCTGCCCCTGGGGGCACTTTCTGTCACACCTGTTCTGGTCAGTGAACAGTTCCCACACCATCTACCCACTGCTGGTGCTGGTGGACTGACTGAGTTCCAGGGTGCTGCACTTGACCTTTAAAATGCTGAAGTATGTGTGCTTCGGGGATCACTCAGGAGGTCTTATTCTCAGAACCACGAGCCACCACCATCCTTTAAGTCATCAATTAATCCACAGTGTCATTATAAGTGGCAAATACTTTGTTCAACGGTTTCCCCGTGGACATGCCAACCTGAATATCAATAAATTGCAGTAGGTCAGGAGATTTTTTTAATTCCCTTCATCTGAACAGCCATGGCCATGAAGACAAGTAAACATCAACTTTTCACACTCATAGAAAGTTTTCTCAAAGTCCCTAGACATGAGATAAAAATATAACAACTACAAAATCAACCTAAATTTCCACTGTGCCTCTCAGTCAAGCCCTACAAATTCGAGATGTTCAAGAAGTACTGTTACTACTTCTCCAAACTTTCAAGGAGCAGCTAAAAGAAAGGAATACTGTTGGGACTAAGATTTTATTCTTCATAGTATTAGGTAGTTAGTCAGACATGGGCAGGTCCAGCCCCATCCTGGACCAGGTCATCTTTCCCTCCCCCAACCTGGACACTGCTAATCAGAACACACCCGGAGATCCTCTCTTTGCAGTCAGGGACTGCTAAGTTTCCAGCCTTATCAGGACCAAACATGATAAAACCTGCCAGCAGAGGTTGGCATAGCGCACCAAGACCTAAACGGTGACTCAGAGTAACCCAGGCTTCTTTACGCCGTATTTGTAATACATTAGCACTACCGTTTCTGCCTCCCCTAACCCCCATGTGTTTCTCTTGGGTGCTTATGGGTAAGTGTCTGTGCACAAGGAGAAAAGTTATATAACCTAAAGCCGTCAATCAACTTGTCAGTCAAATGACACAGGACACAGGGAGGGACTTTCCACCACTCTGAAAAACCAACCCTAGCCCCATTGCAGGGCTGCTTCTGGTTTCCAGACAGCCTGCTCTCATTCTTTGTTGTTTTTTTAGTTTTAAAATTTTATTTATTTTTTTATACAGCAGGTTCTTATTAGTTACCCATTTTATACATATTAGTGTATATATGTCAATCCCAGTCTCCCAGTTCATCCCACCACCATCTCATCCTTTCTTGAGAGCGTACTTTTGCTTTGCTTAATAAAACTCTTGCTACTTAAAACTGCTCTATGTCTCTCATCCAAACTCCTTCCCTCCATAGGACAAGAATGGAGGAAATCATCATTCCACCGGTAACAAAAGAACTGAAACAATATAACAGAGCATTATACAATTGTAAGACAGTATGATAGGGTATAGGCAGCAGTAGTTGTAGTGTAAGAAGCAGTGATAGAAATAGTAGAATTCTATTAGATGCTTGTAGACAGTGAAAGAAGGAGCAAGGAGGACGGAACATTCCAGAGTTGATTCAGGTGAAGAGAGGTAGACCTGCTAAGCACCCCTCTTCCTGTCTCACTCAGCACATGGGTCAACCCAAGATGGAGAAGCCAAGCATTTTAGCATCATCTCTAACGGCCTTGACTAAAAGGTCACAGGGAGGAAACGTAGAATAGTGAGGAGAGCACAGGTTTTCTACCATCGTCTCTGGCTGAATCTCCGTGGGGCCTTAAGCAAATCCCTTCTCTTCGCCGGGCCCCCATTTCTCTCCCATAAATATCCATCTCACAGGGCTCTTGGAAGATTTATAACTCGTCGACACAAAGCACCTAGCACGATGCATAGGTTAGAGTAGTCATGTTTTAAATAGATACTTTATTTTTCAAGAATTAATAATTAAAAAGGCAAATAATTCAGTGGTGCCCATGTCCATTCATCCAGATTTAACTTACTCGTATTAAGGAAGGCCCAATGAGACCCAAATGGAGAGCAAAGAAGGTTCAGAGAACAAAATGTGTCCACTGGGGGCCACTTGGGAGAGGACATTGTGGAGATCAGCGGAGCAGCAGATTACAGTGGGGCAAGCCGTGAAGATGCTCGAAAGGACTGTTCCAAGGCATCAAAGAGTTTCTTTTACAGTTCTGCTCCGGACTAGCCCTGAGCCCAGACAAAGATATTTAATCAGAGAGCAATTAAGTGTTATTAACATCAAATCGCAAGTTTTACTTTGCAATAGTCAAGTTTTCATTTCTGTGTCTTTCTTGCAGGAAACATTTTCCTCAGCATTTTCTCAAATTGGCATGGTTCTTTTTTTCTCACAATGATGTTGGGGGTTTCAATGATGGGAGACTTGACCCAGGGCTCGTCAGAAGTGTAGCCCTGGTTTCTATGTTGCTGTTGGACATATTGATAAACAGCTCTGGAATCAGGTTGCAGATGTCTTGTGCCACAGATTATGAACTGGGGGCCAGGCTTGTGAAACTCTCTGCAAAGAGCACTTTTTACATTTTTATTGCCTACAAAATGCCAGGAGAGTTTCCAAGTAAGAGCAATCACTGTTAAAGAAAATAGGACATAAAATAAACTGTTATTACCTGCAAAACAGCTGTATTTCCTTTTCTTCCCAGAGAAGCACATAAACCCCCTGTATACTCTGACATGAAGAAATGTAATAGAACTTTTATTTCTGCAAACACTAGATATTTGTTCTTTGATAGGCAACATTGGGGAAAAAGTTGTGCTTAAAATTTTATCAGCTGTTCCATGATCACAGAATTAAAGAAGGGATCTCACAAACGGATCTGGCCCATTCTTGGTCCAGGACAGGGTGCTGTCAAGGTTAAGAGCGAGTGTTTTGCAGTAGGACAGACTGACGTCCGATCCTGGCTCTGTTTCTTGGTATATATGGGACATGAGGAAAGTTATTTCAGCTCTTCAAGTTTCACTTTCCTCATTGCAAAGTGGGGACAATAATAGCACCTACCTCATAAGTCTTGAGTATTAAATGAAACAAAATATGTAAAGTGTTAAACATAACGCTTGACCCGTTTGGAAACACCCAGAAAAATGGTAGCTATTATGCCAAAACCGTCCCTAGAAAATAGTTGTTTGATGTAATTTTACAATGTATAAATAGGGCACCTAAAGTATAATTTAAGGAAATGAGAATATTTTTAATTGCATCCTTTCTTTTCCTTTCATTTAAATCCATTGCCTTTCCTAGTTTTCTTTGAATACAATGGATAATTTCTCAGCACCTGTCTTATAAACGCACTCTTCAATGATCTAGAATTATGATTTTACAGCTGCGAGAGGTTTCATATATAATTTAATGCAACTCCCTTGTTTTCTAGATAATGGAACAAAGCGTTAAAAAGATGACAAGACTTGCACAAATTCACAGGTATAATCTTCAACAAAACTCCAGCTGTTACGGGCCTCTCCCAATGCTCCTTCCAAGTAAAATTCTAAATTTGAAGCTAACTCTCATCCTTTCCAGCTCTTGTTCCCTGTCATGAGTTCTTCCAACTGTTCTTTATTGTCATTCTATCCTTTTTATGATACTTCCTAAGCACCTTCCAGGTCCTCTGAACTTTTTTACAATTTGAAGATTCCAAGCTATATGCCTTACCCTACTGGTGTCTAATTACAGACAAGGGTTACCAAAGGATTGTTCCCTGACCCCTGGTTTTTGGTACTGCCCCTGGAAGAACTTTCTCTGAGCATCCCTGGTAGAGGTCATCTTCTCTTTTGACCTCTCATAGGTCCAGATATGTGTGCATTTGCTCCTTCTTGGATTCTAAGCCCTTGTACAGAGGGATTCTAGCTCCCCGCACAGATTACCCGACAGATCTCCGAGGAAGAATCACAGAACTCCTTTGTCTGTGGCAGAGCAACTCCCAGAGTTAGATCAAGGCATGCCAGGGGCGGCCTCTGACTTCTGGGAAGTAAAGCAAAAGGTAGGAGAACTTGAGTTCGGGGTCTTCCTCCCATCTAACCGCTAACCAGTTGTAAATGATCATATCAGACTGTCCTGTTGTTTTTCTTATTGGTCACTGTCAACTTTTCTCAGTAGAAGTGTCTTCACAGCCCATGGCTACAAATATTCAACTACATAATTTGGTATAAAGAGGTTTCCACTGACGTTCTGATTTAATTTCCAGCCCCCTTTTCTTGTAACTAAACTTTAATTCTACCTCCTTCCGATGAAGCCAAAGAAGTGTGGATTTGGTATGAAACTTTTCAAACATCAGTTACACAACCTTAAAAACAAGGATACTAAATTTGGAAAACTGCTTTCTGCATAACTTGATTAAAACTAGCCTGAAGTAGTAATTTACTCTGTCTCCAATCCCATCGGGTGGGTTTGCAGGGTGTGTACGGAAGACTAATGATGACAGAATTGCTTTCAAGAAAAATACTTCTACTTTTTAACCTGGGTTAAATGAATATAAACCTTACACTGAAGGGGGGAGGTGGCAGCCAAAGGGAGGAGCACCAATTCCCCATCCATAAAAAGCATCTGGCACAAGGAAAACAGTAGCAAGTCCAGATGGTACCCAGCTCTGACACAAGCCAGGGAATGCTCTATGGACAGAAGCACCATATAGACTGTGTGTGAGGAAGCACAAAATACAGTCTTAAAAAATTAAAAATGGGAACTTTCATGGTTGGGTAGGGGGAGAGAATGAGAGTTTAGTCAATATCCTAATAATAAGGACTGCTTTATAAGACCTTCTCTTATTCCTTTATGTCTCCACCTCTCCTTTAAAGTGTATTTTAAGGTATATGGCAGTTGGGCAATCACACTGGGAGGGGGTGTGGCCAATGCTGCCCGGGGTTGAAAAAACCAATTGGAAAGGCGAACATCCATGGTGCCCAACTGGTGTGCGTGCTGCCTAATGTGGTCTAAGGTCAGCAATTGGCCTTCTGTGGTTATCATCCAGCAGGCATTTGGTGCACAAATGCCTGTTTTAAGATCTGCTGAACAAGACATAGAAAACAAACTTATGGCTACCAAAGGGGGAAGGAGGGGAGGGCTAAATTAGGAGTTTGGGATTAACAGATACACACTACTATATATAAAATAGATAAACGACAAGGACTGACTATATAGAGAGGGAACTGTCCTCAATATTTATAATAACCTATAAGGGAAAAGAATCTGGGAAAGAATCTATATATAGAGAGAATAAATATATATAAAAGAATATATAGAGAGAATAAATACATATAAAAAAATATATATATATATAGAATCACTGTGCTGTACACCTGACATTAACACATTGTAAATCAACTATACTTCAATAAAATAAAAAAAAATTTTTTTAAATATCTGCTGAACCAATTGATTTCCCCTCCCTTCACTCTCTCCTCAGAGAAGCTAAAGGCTAGTTATTCTCAGTTCAAATATTTCTCGTTTAGGGAGGCCTTCTTCAACCAGGAGAGCCTGGATCAGGGCTCTCATCCCACACTCTTTAGCAGCCAGGATTTTTTGTAAGGACTCACCACAGTTGTGGTCATTGGCTCAAAGCCTGTTCTCCCTCTAACCCCGAACTGTAGGAATGCACGGAATATGCCTGTGTTCACGTTCACCCAGCTCATGACCGACTCTGAGTCTACACATCTTCGGTCTGCGTAACAGACATTGTCCTAAGCACGTGTCATGAAGCGATAAGCAAGACATACAAAACTTGGCTTCACGGAGCTTCCTTTCTATGAGGGGAGACAAGCAACGAGTGTGAAAGAGATCAGCACGGCTCTCTAGAAAGAAACCTTTGGTGGTGCTGACTGCTCTGGAAGAAAATTAAGCAGGAAAAGGGGAGAGTGAGGCTGAGGAAGGCATTTTCAGTTTTAAATAAAGTGATTGGAAAAGCCTCACTGAGAACTTGAAGGAAGATCTAAAGAAGGTGACGGAGCAACGATATGCATCGGAAAGCTGTTTATTTGTTGAGGCAACTAGTAAGTGAAAGGAAGAGGGAAAGAAGGACACAGTTGCTGGTCTAGGGCTTCGTCAACCACATGGTTCCAGCCTCTGTGCCCAGTAGCACTCTGCTAGGTTAAAAATGACCCACATAAAACTCCAAGAAAGGAGTTCTGGAATTGAGTTCTTTGCTTTCTAGTTTGAATTACATAACAGAAAAGAAAAACTAGATGATGTGGTTCAGATCAAGAAGTCAAAGAAAGTAAGGGTGAAAGTTAGCCAAGGGTCGACTTCCTGGAGAAGAGTAGGAAAAAACCAGCATGAGCAGAGGTGGGAAAGAAGAAAGGAACCCAGTGCACTGGCGGCATGGAAAGATCCAGGGGCAGGTTTGATTTCTGGAGCATTTGGAGATGAGGCTGGCTTGAAAGGTGGTTCGGAGAGAAAGTCATTAATGCCAAAGAAAGAAATTTTGTGCCTGATGTGACAGACAGTTGTAATCAGCAGAGTTGATGATGCCTGGTCTGAGACCCAAGATCGATGGCAAAGGAGGAGAGAGGAAACGGAAGTCGATTCGTGCAAGGCAGCGTCATTTAAAGCGTGGAATGACGCAGGCGTGGCACAAATAGGGGAGAGATGAAATAAAGAAGGAAAAGCGAGTCACTAACCGCAGGACATTGGGAAAGACTCACAGCCTCTCAGCCAGCTTTCATCTGCAACAGAAATGAATTGGGCCCGATAATCTGCGCAGTGACTTCCAGCTTTATTTGGCTATGACTTCGTTTATATTATAAAATGATAGTATAAAGAAAGAGATCTCCATTCTGCATTGACTGGGCTACAAAATTGCCTCATTCCGTGGCTCTACTGTGACCTATTGCGGATGTACCTAGAGCCCCACGCCAAAGTATTCGTAGGAAACTTCGCTTAGAAAATCTCGTTCCTTAGAAAAACTAAAAATAGGGTCACCATATGATCCAGCAATCCCACTCCTGGGCATATATCCAGAGAAAACTCTAATTTGAAAATACACACGTACCCCAGTGTTTACAGCAGCAAGACCTGAAAAAAACCCAAGTGCTCATCAGCAGATGATTGGTTTAAGAAGATGGGATAGAAATACACAATGGAATATTACACAGCCATAAAAAATGAAATAATACCATTTGCAGCAACATGGATTTTCATCCTAAGTGAAATAAGTCAGACAAAGACAAATATCATATGATATCACTTATATGTGGAATCTAAAAAAAAAAAGGTACAAATGAACTTATTTACAAAGCAGAAACAGACTCACAGACATAGAAAACAAACTTATGGTTACCAAAGGGGATATGGGTGGGTGAGGGGGAGGGATAAATTGGGAGTTTGGGATTAGCAGATACACACTACTATATATAAAATAGATGAACAACAAGGACCTACTTTATAGCACAGGGAACTGTATTCAATATCTTGTAATAACCTATAATGGAAAAAAATCTGAAAAAGGATATATGTATATATATGTGTGTGTGTGTATATATATAACTGAATCATTTTGCTGTACATCAACTATACTTCAATTACAAAAAAAGAAAGTCTCCAGGATTCTTCTAAAAGTCACATTCAAATTGCTTTGCAAAACACAAAAATTCACGTGTGAAATACTGCAAACTTTCGGAAATAATTTCTTTTATTCTATGGCCATTATGTAGAATAAAAGAAATTATTCAAAAGTAACCAAAACATATAAGCAGAAAGAGAGAGAACTACCACCACTGGCAAATATTTAAGTCCAACACTTAACCACGTATGAAACCACAAAATGAGGCAGATGCTAACTGGAAGAGCCATAGATCATTTAAAAGACAGCAGCACACAAGCAACCCCATCCCTTGAAGTCAGGAATTCTCTGTTTTCCTTTCTCTCAGCTTCATTGATTTTAACCTAAGTCACATGGGACCTAAGAGAATTTGGTGAGGGGATTGACAAATGTTTCTACAGAGTGAGGAAATCTCAGGCAAAAATTTTATATAGGCAAGTAAAGTGAAATGTATTAAGATGTTCATTTTGTGACTACCTTTACCTCAGTTTGACCCTGCATAGGTTATTCTGAATTCATACCCTAAATCAATAGTTTTGTTCCCACATGGTGGGGTAAAAGAACTCTTCCAAAGAACTTTAACAATGAATTTTGTGATTTTATTTTCGTAAAACCCAAACACATTTACGACTAAGCCCACTTTGGTACATCTGGATGCCCGCCAAACGCCACCGTAATCTCAGCGTCCATCTGTGCGTGTGTCCACAATTACTTTGGCATCAAATTGTTGCAGAAACACAAGAAAAGTCTAGAGGTATATTTAATATATAACAATGTCTGGGCACCAAATGCATACGGAATGATATAACAATGTGCTTTAGAACTGCGGTTTCAAGTAGTGTATTCGGAGAAAAAATGGTAGAATCAATTTCACAAGTAGGGCCAAATATATGAATTGCAGGACTTAGTAGATCATGAAAATATGGAGTTTTTGTTCAAAAAGCAGAAGGGGAAAAGCATTTTTATTCCCCACTCCACACCCTTGCCCTGTTATGGTGTTTTTTATCGGTTAATTGATATCTCGGTCCCTGGAGTGTAGAGATACTGGCCAGGCAGGTTCAGACCCTCATGGACATTCATGACTCAGATCACGTGATGAACGCTCACCACAGGCCTCACCACACCTGCCTTCACAATAGAGCCTCAGTGCCAAGGCCATAGGACCCGTGTTTTAGTGACACTATATTGACGACGTTATACTAAACAATCTAGTTTCAAGAAAATGGCATCATCTGTCACATACTTTGTTTTATTCATCCGTTTTGTATTTACTTTGTAGATATTTTTGTTGTTGTATAACTGTAAAAGGAGTGCCCCTAATTTTGTATTTGTAATTATTTAAGCACCATTATTATAAAAAAGGAATTAAGTAAATCTTGGAGATCTATGAAACTTTTTTCCTTTAAAAGCATCAAGATCATTAACTAACATGAGCTGCTTATATGTCCCCTTACACTCAGCTCTGAAGATGCCACAAAATTCAGATGAAGTGTTTAAAAAAAAAACAAAAAACTATAAGAAATGCTTTGGGTACTGTGTGGAGGGAAAATAGCACCGAGACCATGAGGAGTAGATAAAACACGGGAGGAGAGAGGCTGGAGAAGTGAGGAAGGGCTTTCCCACCGGGTCTTCTTTCTCCCCTGCATCTCCCCCTCCTCCCCTCCCCATCCAATCTGTCATCGTGGAGCAGGACAAAAAGGAGATGGAAAAACATATGTTATAAAAAGATAAATAACACTAGTAGACCTATATGAAGAGAAAAAAGCAGACTTAAGGGAAACGTGGATCCCACAGCTAAAGAAGGAAAGTTCATTATGATAAAGGTGTCATTTGCCAAAATCATATAACAAGTCACAAAGAATACAGAGCATATATTGACAAATCTACAAAGAGAAACAGACACATCCACAATCATATTGGGATACTTAAATATACCTGTCTTAGTAACTGGTAGAACAAGCAGGCAATACCAATAGAGTTTTAGAATTTTTAAAAAATTGTAGAAGATGTGATCGATACAGTTGACGTAATAAAAATACGCATAACACTGGACTTGGCAATGGAAGAATACATATTCTTTTCAAGTAAATATGAACATTTACAAACTGGCCATGTCATGATCCACAAAGTAAGCCTTAACGAATTTCAAAGGATTGAATTTATAAAGAGTAGTTTGTCTGACCATGATTCAGTGAAGATAGAAATTAATAACCAAAGGAAATCAAGAAATATACTTCTAAATAAAATATGATCACAGAATAAATAGCTTGCAATATTAAAAATTATTTTGAATTTAATGTTAACAGAACACTAAGTGCTGAAATATGCGGGTGATTTCATAACATAGATTAAAATGAAGGAAAGATGAAAACTAATGAGTAAGCATCTATATCAAGAAGATAAAAGAATAAAGTAAATGAATCTAAGGAGAAAATAATAAAGGGGAGAGTAAGAATGGGAGTTAGCATATCACCAATCACACAATAGAAATGGAACAAAAAAATTTCAAGTTTGTGCTTTGAAAAAACCGTTTAAAATTCATCAACCTTGGAAAGACTGATGAAGAAATGAATGAAAGGATGGAATAGCCATCATTAAGAAGTCTACTAAGAGTAAATGCTGGAGAGGGTGTGGAGAAAAGGGAACCCTCCTCCACTGTTGGTGGGAATGTACATTGATACAGCCGCTGTGGGAAACAATATGAAGTTTCCTTAAAAAACTAAAAATAGAGCTACCATATGATCCAGCAATCCCACTCCTGGGTATATACCTGGAAAAGACAAAAATTCTAATTCACAAAGATACATGCACCCCAATGTTCATAGCAGCACTATTTACAATAGCCAAAACCTGGAAACAATCCAAGGGCCCATAAACAGATGAATGGCTTAAAAAGATGGGCTATAAATATACAATGGAATAGTACTCAGACATAAAAACAGAATGAAAAAATACCATTTGCAGCAACATGGATGGACCTAGAGATTATCATCCTAAGTGAAGTAAGCCAGACAGAGAAAGACATATGTATGATATCACTTATACGTGGAATCTAAAAAATAATACAAATGAATCTATATACAAAACAGACACACAGACATGGAAAACAAACTTATGGTTACCAAACGGGAAAGCCAAGGGGAGGAAGGATAAATTAGGCATGTGGGATTAACAGATACAAACTACTATACATAAAATAGATAAGCAGCAAGGATTACTGTATAGCCCAGGGAACTATATTCGATATCTTGTAATAACCTATAATGGAAAATAATCTGAAAAGAATATGTATATATAACTGAATCACTAGGCTGTACACATGAAACACAATATCATAAATCAACCATACTTCAATATTTTAAAAAAAGGAAATGAAAGGACAGTATACAAATATTCAATATAAAAGGAAATTCCAATGAAAAAGGAAATACCACTGCAGTAAGCTAAATAATGCACCCCAAAGATATCAGGTCCTAATCCCTGGAATTTGTAAATGTTACCTTATTTGGAAAAGGAATGTTTACAGGTGTGATTAAGTTAAGGATCTTGAGATGGGGAGATTATACTAGATTATCCAGCGGGTCCTAAATGCCATCACAAATATCTTTATAAGAGAGAGGTAGAGGGAGATAAGACACAAGCAGTGGAGAGGGCCATGTGGTGATGGAGCAGAGAGAGATGTGAAGATGGGAATAATGTAGCCATATAGCGAGGAATGCTAGCAGCCCCCAGTAATTGGGGGAGCAATGAATGGATGCTCCTCTAGAGCCTTTGGAGGGAACTCAGCCCTGGTGACATCTTGATTTTGGACCCGTGGAACTTATTTCAGACTTCTGGCCTGAGGATAAATGTCAGTCAAACATAATACAAGAAGAGATTTAAAAATTTGCATGATGCCATAATTGTTGCAAAGTGTAGTCCTAAGGAAATAACTTTATCTAGAGAAAACATCAGGCCCACACTGTTTCTGTGGCAAATTCAATGACGCATTTACCAAAGAAATAACGTAATAATTGAGATTAGCACAATAAACGAGATTGGTTCTAATACAAATTCTTCAAGAGAAGGAAAGATAAAGAAGGTACATTTCTTCCATCTTGTTTTATGATAACCTTTATATCATAAACTGAAAATTATATTATGGAGAAAAATTATAGGATTTTCTTGTTCATAAACCGAGATGGAAAAACTCTTAAACAAAACATAAGAAAACCAAATTCAGCATAATATAAAGAGATTAATATACCGTGATCAAGTTTGGTGTATTTCAGGAATGCAAAATTAGTTTCATTTTAAAATAGCAATCAAGGGCATACGGGGATATATGTATACATATAGTTGATTCCCTTTGTTATACAGCAGAAACTAACACAACACTGTAAAGCAATTATGCTCCAATAACGATGTAAAAATAAATAAATAACTTAAATAGCAATCAATATAACTTGCCACGTTACCAGCACAAAAACGAAAAATCACAGAATATCTTAGCAGATGCAAGAAAAGATATTTGATAAAATTCAAAGTCGATGCAGTATAAAAATTCTTAGCAATCAGTGGAAAAGAAGGAAACATCCTTTATCTATTAAAGGATGTCTATAAGGAGCCTACATCAAAATTAATGGTGAAAGCCAAAACCATTTACTTTGAGACAGGGAATAAGGTAAGGGTTCTTGTCTCACTAGATTTATTACCATGGAATGAAGGTCTTTGCTGGTGCAGTAGGACAAAGGCAAGAAGTAAAAGACACAAGGTTTAAGAGGAGAGAAATAAAGCCTGTGTGAAAGATACGTTTGAGCATGTAAAACATTCAAAAGAACCCGCCAACAAAGTATTAGAATTAATGGGTAAGTTTACCCAGGTTGGTGGATGCAAAACGAATATACAAAGCAATTTTAATTTTACGTGTTGGCAAAAAACAAAACGTAAAATAAAAACGAACTATAGACATAACCTTTACAATAGCACCAAAATATTTCTAATACTTATGCTATAAGCACGCAAGATCTTTTGAAAGATGCTATATTGTAAGAACATAAAAAAGCTGAAGAAAAATAGAATCGAGGGTTATCATGTACTCACGAATTGGAAGTTTCAAGGTAACATAGATATGCATGTTCCACAGATTGCTCTAGAGAATCAATGCCATCCTAACTAAAATATTAACAGGTGTGTATATGTGTACGTGTGCGTGAATTAAAAAGATGATTCTATATTTTATAGAGAAATGCTAAAAGCCAAGATACTCAGGGAAAAGACACCATGAAGAGGAGTTGCTCTGTCAGCTATTCAGCCTTATGATAAGTATTTTAGGAAGTAATTAGGAGTGCTCAGGATTGGCACAAAGACTGACAAATGAAAGAATAGAAAAGCAGACCCAGAAACAGAGCCGTGTATAGCAGAGGTGACACTGGAGCTGCAGAGAAAGGTCAATCTCTTCCACTGAGTGTTTAAACAACTGGATGTTCATCTAGAAAAACAAGAAGATAGAAAACTTGACCTCCACTTCATGTCATACACAAAAATCAATTCCAGGTAGTTGGAAGACTTAAAAGAGAAAGGTAAAATAATATCACTTGTAGAAGATAATATCTGAAAGTTTTTTCATAACCTCAAAGAAGGGAAAGAGTTTTTTAAATAGGGCACAGAAAGCACAAGCTACAGAATATGACTGATATGATAACTTGGATTATATTAAAATTAAGAACTTCATCAAAAGATAGCATTAAGAGAGTGAAAATGGAAGCCACAGAGTTAAAGTTATTTGCTACACATAAAACTGACAAATGGTTCATACCCAGAATATGTTAAAAAAAAAAAAAAACCCTGACAAATCAGTAAGTACAGGCCACCAGAAAGGTGAATGGGGCAATTGCTTCAACAGAAATTTCATTAAAAAAAAAAAAAAGGCTAATAAATGTATGAAAAAGTGCTCAATATTATTAGTCATCAGGGAAATGAAAAACATTATAAAATATAACTACATAGTCAACAGAATGACTAAGATTTAAAAGTGTGCAATAACATTCAGACTTTTAGAACTTTCTCCCACACTGTGAGTCGGAAAAGATATGGACACAATCACTTTGGAAAATAGCTTAAAAGTATCTACTAAAGTTGAACTTACATAGTCGTGCTACCTTTTAGAATATAGTAACAAATGCATGTACATATAAGCAGGTGATGTGGCAAACTAGCTATTAATAGTTTATAGAAGCATTATGTGTACTAGAAAAAAACTGTATATAACCCAATGTCCATCATCTGGAAAAATAAACAGTACTATACAGTACTGAAGATAAAAAAAAAACTACTATTAGCCACCACATGGATGAACTTCTCAAAAGTAATACTGATTGAAAGAAGCCAGTCACAAAATATTATGTACTGTATAATTCAATTTATATAAATGTCAAAAGCAGACCAACCTCTACTATGCTATTTAGAGATACATGAGTAGAAGGAGAAGTAAATCATGATTATTTTTGTTTTGGGGAAGGAGCATGAGTGTGATGTTTGTGAAACTCACAATGTTCTTTCTTGACTTGGTCGCTGCTTTCGTGAATGTTAGCTTTATGATCATGCATTAAGGAATACCTAGGTTTTAGGCACATTTCTATGTTTAAAAAGATTTTTTAAAGGACATTATTTACTGGTAAAGAGAATGATAGTTAAAAGGTCATGAAGGCAATGAACATATATGTAATTGGTGATATAGACTCAAAATATATAGAGCATTAACTGACAAACATACAAATAAATCAATACATAATTGTTAAGTGGGGATTCTAACACATTCCTCTAAGAAATTCTAATATCAAGTAGGCGAAAATAAGCAGCAACGAAATATTTAAATCACATCAATACTCAATGAAATGAAATGTCACCCCTCATTCAGAGGATTCACATTCTTTTTTGAGCACACGTAGAACTTTCTCAGAAAGCAGATCCTAGCTGAGCCACAAAGAAAGCTCTTTTAAATTCTGTGATTCAACCTCATACAGACCGTGTTCTCTGACAGTAACAAAATATCATTGGAAATCAATGACAACAAGTATTTAAAACAAATATTTAACATGTACCTGAAATCTATACACATAACACACCATGCTGGTTAAAACCTCTTGATTAAAACGAAAATCATAAGAAAAATTAGAACTAAATGCTTGCAAAAGCATTACCTGTCAAATTTTGTGGAATAGTATTAAGGAAATTTGTGGCTTTGAATATAGTCATTAAAAACGAACAATTGAGTAGAAATTATCAAAGCACTTATGATATATTGAATTATTGTCTCCATTTCTTTATTTCTCTTTGTATCTACGTCCTTTGTCATGTAAATGTCAAGTTTCTCCCACATAATTGCAGAGCACATTGCCCTGTTCTTTGACCTTGGATTTGGCTACATGACTTGCTTGAGCCAATGGGAGGCCACAGAAGACAGATATGAGCTTGAAATGAGCTGGTGCCTTGGGACTTGCTTTCCTGTGCCCTCTGTGATCATCATGAAAAGAGGATCTTCTGAGTAGCTGCTGCCCCTCCAGCCTGGCCCCCAGAGGGAGACATAAGATGCAGAACTGGCCCAGCCAGATCCACAGGTTGACATAGAACCACACAGTCAAGCCCCCTCTAGACACTCCAACTCCAAGTAATAAGTACCTATTTTATTCCACATCGAGGTTCTCTGGTTATAATACACCAAAAACCGACTGATAGAAAACTCGGTACCTAGAAATGGAATTTCTGCCATCATGAAAACCTAAAATACGTGGAAGTGGCTTTGGGACAGAGACAGTGGGAAACTTTTATAGAAAGCTGGAAAAATGTTACTGAAGGCTGGAAAAATAGCAATTCATATTATATACTGGCAACCCATTCACAAAGTTTCTGCCTTTAGTTACTTGGAAGAAAGAAAATGAATCTAACGAATGTATGGACTTGGGAAAGAAGGTTTACAGTCAGAATGCTAAAAGCATGAGTCGATTGCTTCTACCTGCCTATTAGAAGGTACAGAGAGAAAGAGACGGACTCAGAAATAAGCTGATCAGTTTGCGATCTGAATTTAGAGGGAATGTAGACCATTTACATAGAAAATCCAGGACTGTACACAAATTATTAGAACTAATAAGGAAGTTCAGCAAATTCCCAAGTTTAAGATCGATATGTAAAATGAAACAGTACTCCTTTATTCGAAAGACAAAGCATAACAAAACAATCACTAATAAAATAGATAGCAAGTTGTAATTTGCAATAGCTACAAATCTATAAGGTACCCGGGATCTGACTCAAAGAAAGCATGAGACTTTACGGAGGTAATCTCTACTAGAACATAGGCAAAACATTCTCTGACATAAATTGTATCAATGTTTTCTCAGGTCAGTCTCCCAAGGCAATAGAAATAAAAGCAAAAATAAACAAATGGGATCTAATCAAACTTATAAGCTTTTGCACAGCAAAGGAAACCATAAACAAAATGAAAAGACAACCTGTGGAATGGGAGAAGATATTTGCAAACAATGCAAAAACAAAGGCTTAATTTCCAAAGTGTACAAACAGCTCATACAACTCAATAACAAAAAACATACAACACACTTGAAAAATAGTCAGAAGAACAAAATAGACATTTCTCCAAAGAAGACATACAGATGGCCAATAGGCACATGGCACATGAAAAGATGCTCAATATTGGTAAATACTACAGAAATGCAAATCAAAACTACAGTGAGGTACCACCTCACACCGGTCAGAATGGCCATCATTAAACAGTCTACAAATAGCAAATACTGGAGAGGAAGTGGAGAAAAGGGAACCCTCCTACACTGTTGGTGGGAACGTGAATTGTTGCAGCCACTATGGAAAACAATATGGTGGTTCCTCAAAAGCTAAAAATAGAGTTTCTATATGCAGCAATCCACTCCTGGGCATATATCCCAATAAAAGTATAATTCAAAAAGATACATGCAGCCCTATTTTCATAGCAGCACTATTCACAAGAGCCAAGACATGGAAGCAACCTAAATGTCCATCAACAGATGAATGGATAAAGAAGATGTGGTACATAAATGCAATGGAATACTACTCAGCCATAAAAAAGAACAAAATAATGCCATTTGCAGAAACATGGATGGGACGAGAGATGATCATACTAAGTAAGTGAAGGAAGTCAGAAAGAGAAAGACAAATACCATATGATATCACTTACATGTGGAATCTAAAATATGACACAAATGAACTTATCTATGAAACAGAATTAGACTCACAGACATAAAGAACAGAATTGTGGTTGCCAGGGGGAGGGGGGATTGGGGAGGGATGGAGTGGGAGTTTGGGATTAGTAGATACAAACTATCATATATAGAATGGATAAACAACAAGGTCCTACTGTACAGCACAGGGAACTATATTCAATATCCTGTGATAGACCATAATGGAAAAGAATATGAAAAAGAATGTATATATATATACATATATACTACTCAATACTCTGTAATGGCCTGTATGGGAAAGGAATCTAAAAAAGAGTGGATATATGTATATGTATAACTGAATCACTTTCCTGTACACCTGAAACTAACACAACATTGTAAATCACCTGTACTCCAATAAAAAGTAATAGAAAAAGAAAAGAACAAAAGAGAAAGAAAAGAAGATATGAATAAATGGAGATCTATAATATGCTCACCGAATTTGATTTATAAAATGTTAACTTTCTCCAAATTAATTTGTACATTAAAAATTCTAATAAAATTTATAGAAGAAAATTGAAAAAATTTTCAATTTATAGAGAATTGAAAAAAATTTTGAAAAGTATGAGAAAGAAAAAATTCTCTAAAAAACTAAGAATTTGATAAATAAGACAAAGTGTGTGGCGGTGAGTGGAGGATACATTCTATAAGATATTAAGACAAACTACAAAACTATAGTAATAAAGTAATATAATATTGTGGCAGTAACATATACATTGTCTGAAAAGCATAATAAAAAATCAAGAAATAGATTTCTTTATACATGGTATTTTGATATATAGATTTGACATCAAACATTGGTAGAGAACAGAGTAGAGAATAAATTTCAACCTTATATCACATTAAAAACATCCAAACAGGATTTTAAAAGACCTAAATGTAAAATTTAAATTATAAAAATAACTGCAGAAAATTATAAACATATATTCTTAACTTTGAAAGCACAAGGACCAAACTGATGCATCACTATCACAATTAATAATTTCTAGTGAACAAAGACAAAGGTCAAAGTTACTAGATGCATAACAGACTAGAAGACATTTGCAAAAACTGAAACTGACAAGGATCAATATCTAAAATATACAAAGAACTCCTGCAAATGAACAAGAAAATGACAGGAAACCCAACAGAAAAAAGATCAAAGGTTATGAATAGGCAATTCACAGAAAGGGGAGCCTGAGCTGGTACAAGAATAAGAAAAGATGTTCAAAGAAGTGTAAGTCGAAACAATAATATGCCATTTTTAAAGTAATCAAGTTAGCAAAATTTAAGAGCAAAATAAAATTATATGCTGCTGAGGGAAAATGAAACAAAACGTACTGCTGGTGGGAGTTCAAACCTATCTAATTCAAATTATATTGGTCCATAGGAAAGACATCCAGAGATGCTCATTGCATTATTGATTGTTTTAAGGAATTGAAAACAACCTTATCACCAGCAGCAAGGAAGTCACATGCCATAGAATCCCTGTGTGTAAAAACATCCACATATCTAAACATCATTTTACTTATTACCCATCCCAGAAATTATTCTCAACTACGTATTTTCTTTTTGCGGAGGAAGGGATTTTTTTCAATACATACACTTGAAAATATAGGCTATATATTTATTTTGATTTAGAAGCATAAAGTTGATACACTAGGGCTGGTCAATCATTTTGTTCACCAAAGGAAAACCAAGGCAAAATAAAAGTCTAGTGGAGAGGAATCTCAAAGGGATTAATATAGAAGTATCAGCAAGATTTTTCTACATTAATGTTTAGTATTTTTCATTTGTAATGATACGAAATCTCATAATTTAAGAAGGAAAAAAACAAGACTTGCATAGCTCTAGACCTCATTTTGGAAATTGCTCTTATGACTTTAGTTTTCTGTGCTATTTTTTTTTTTTTAAGCTACCAGTTCTTCACTTCCTAACAAAACTGTGAGATTCGACTAAGCATGGCAGATTGAATTGGAGTGTGAATAGTGTGATTTAATGCTCCTGCTAGGCTGAAATGTTTTCCTGTTAGGTTCTCATAGTGACCCCTCCCAACAGTTTGTTTGCATTTCTCAAAACCAGCTCTCCAAAGTTCAGTCTATTATGAAACACGCAGGCTACCATGATTTTCACAAAGCTAAAACAGGCTTTTTTTTTTTTTTTTTTGGTAGAATAAGATCCAGTTCCAATTTGACTGTCTGTAACAAAATTTGTATTGATTAAAAACTTCACTGTTGGGCTTCCCTGGTGGCGCAGTGGTGAGGGTCCGCCTGCCGATGCGGGGGACGCGGGTTCGTGCCCCGGTCCGGGAAGATCCCACATGCCGCGGAGCGGCTGGGTCCGTGAGCCGTGGCCGCTGGGCCTGCGCGTCCGGAGCTTGTGCTCCGCGGCAGGAGAGGCCGCAGCAGTGAGGTGGCCGCGTACCGCAAAAAAACCAAAAAGACAATAAAACAAAAAAGCAAACAAAAAAAAAAATTCACTGTTTCAAAATCCTTTGTCAAGGCTGCATTATAAGGCCTCTCGCAAAATGATCCAAATAATTCCATATATGCTAGGACATTCTTTCCAATTCTTTTAAAAAAGAATACTGGAAAAGGTATATTATGCTCAAAGAGCAGTTACATTCATGCTTGGGGCTTCTGTGCTATGTTGACTATGCTGCTGTTTAAAAATATTTTTATACACACACATACATACACATTTGGTTTATGATCTTAAGTTTAAAAACACTTCTGACTTGGAGCAAATTTTCTCACGGCCAAAATTCTGTGGCATGTTATGGCAATGCCAAATTAGTACATTGGGAGATCTTTTTTTAAGGTTGTACAATTGATGGAATAGTTAATTATTAATCTGACTGGCATCTGTAAAGAAAAAGGGAGTTCTCTTGCTTTCAGGCCATAGACTCAGTATGTAAATCTCTTGTGTGGCTGCAACCCTAATATTCCTGCAGCTATAATGTCACCTACCGTAATTTTCCTGCTAATAAACAAATTTGAACTAGCTAGGAATCCTAAATTTTGAGACTCGTTGTTTATCTCAAATATACTCCAGAGAAATAGTAATGCAGTTCTGCTTTGAATTTAATTTAAACAGGAACAGGCAAAACAAATCTCTATGGAGGACATTTGACAATAATAAAATATTTCTCCCAGCGGGTGAGCTGGTAGCAATTGTATTGTTGCAATCCAAGCTCACGTTTCAGTAGGTCATTACCATCATAACAAGCCCTTGGACCAACTGGCATGGACATGCAACATTGAGCCCCTGATGGGCACATTATTTCAGACCTTTAACTTCACGGAGAACAAGACAAATACTCCTGGGAAGGAGGGATTATATTTTGAAATCCCTTTCTTTTCTGTTTTGTTTCATAATAAGATGCAGTGTACAATCAGTCTACTGCTACTTGTTTCACTGTTTTTCCACACTACCAAGGGGCACCAGAAGCTAGACTTAGAGATCTGAAAGTGCCAGAAGCACTGACTTAAACCCTCTGTGTCTATTAGACTATGCAACTTTCCGTTCAACGTGTACACCATTGTAGGTGAAACAAAAACCTTAAGCATTTCTCTTTTCTTTGACAGTTTAATCACAAATTAAACAAGAAACAAAGTGTACCTAAAGTTTTTGCATAGGCCCAAGAATGAAATATTCTATCTCAGTTCTATTTCATTTCTACCTCTTACCTAAATCAACAACTTGCAAAATATAGGTAACAGGAATCATTCCAAGAAATCAATTTTGTTCTAATTGTGTTGCTCTTTTGTTTTTTTCAGTAGGGAAAAAACAGGCATTCTGAACCACACCTAACTTAATTTTAAAGCACATGAAAGGGCCCAATGAGTATGACTCAAAAAAAAAAAAAAAAGATTGTGTGATATTCTGTGCAGGTGTTTAACAGGTATCTCCATTTTCACCTGGGGCATAACCAGAAGATGTGGCTTGGGAATCATTGAAGAAAACGTGTGTTCTCCATGCGAGCTGGGGCGGGGTGGAGGGGGGAGGGTTGAGCGGGAGTAGCTGGGGTGGGGGAAGTGGAGGTGAAAACCTTCCAAATGCATTTCATTGGCTTTGTGAGTTAAAAAGTAAAAAGGTTAAGTCCTTTTGTCTTGATATTAAAGAAAAAGATAGTCTAAAACTCTCACAAAAATTCAGAGCCAATATCTGAAAAGGTTCTTTTTTAAAATTTTTTAGAACATTCCTGGCTTCTTTGAGAAAAGTATAAAACTTTAAAGCAACGGTTTCCTCATTTTGTCTTCACATTAGAATCACCTGGAGATTTTTTTAAACTATTCCAAAGCCCAGGCCAATTAAACCCCAATCTTCAATATGAGCGCCAGGGATATTTAACATTCTTCACGTGATTCCAATATTCTGCCAAGTTCGAGAACCACCACTTAAAAAATAAAAAATCACTTATACACAACAGGTAAAAATAAAAGTGACCCTTTAACATAAATACATAACTCTTCTGTCAAGTCTACTAGTTGTTTATATACCAAGAAATGCAACAAATGTCAAAATCCTATGTTGTTATTTTCTTTTACACCTGAGGCGACCGTGATAAATACATCAGTACCAGCAAAAGTTGCTCTGTAATAATTCTAAATTATAAAAACCAGAATTCTGACATAGAAGTTCTCAAAAGCATGTGTGTGTGTGTGTGTGTGTGTGTGTGTGTGTGTGTGTGTGTGTGTGTGTGTGTGTAGAACACATACTTTTAAATGAGGACCTACTGGAAGATTACAGGCATGATTTTCCTTCTTAGGTTTGTCTCTTGCATGGTCTGTTTTACCCAAATATTTTGAAACTATCCATAATAAAACATGTCAGATTCTACACTGGGCTACTGCCACTCAAAGGACACTCGAATAGGAAAGACAAGTCTTGAGTTCTGTGGCCAGCTAGTGCATCTTAGTGATTTAGGTAATCTCACACCCCTGAATCGGATGCAGTGCCGGGGGGGAGGGGAGGGGGGGCTTTTGTGTCACCAGCTTGCTTCTCTAGAGGACCAGCCACCTCGGAAGGGTGACAAACACGGTGGGCAAACACAATGACAGGACACTGTCCGGATAGGCAGAGAAGCCAAGAAAGCACATATTAGCACCTCGGTGACGGCTCCAGGAGGGGCCCGTGGGAGAATAGCTGACCCTGAGCGGCAAGGGCCCTCGTCTCTCCCGGCAAAAAAGCCAAGGGGAAGCCACTTGCTGTCAGCAGTGCTGTTTAACCCTCCTGAGTTCCAAGACAGCGCCCCGTCCTCAGGCTCACCGATCTAGACGCTCTGCCGCTGCCCTGTTCGGGAAATCCTGCCGGCCACTCCGCTCAGCGCTGCTCCGAGGGCTCTGGAGCTCAGCTGGCTGCCACGCTCAGAGCCAGCGCCTGATTTAATTGTGGATGGAGGGAAATAATAGGTATCTCTAGCAGATTTTAATAGGATCTTAAAATAGGGGGAAAGTTTTCTGTTATGACATTGACATAGAGGCGACAATTTGGAGTAATGCAGAATGATGTGGAGATGCTTTAAGATTAAATAAGAGCTATATAAAGGCTTGTCAGAATGAATTCTAATGTGCCTGAGACACTTTGCATACTCTTAAATATGCAAAATGTCTCTTGGCACCCTAGAATTCATTCTGACAAGCCTTTATATAGCTCTTCTTTAACCTCCCACTTTATTTTTAGGGAACAGGTTCTCAGATACTCTTTGAATGCAAGCAACAAAGGGCAGTGTTTACTGATTTGGTTCTGTAGTGGGGGAGGGAGCATGAAAAAAGAAAACACCGTACAAAGGAGCAATCAAAAGTGGAAGCATGTTTAATATTGCTCTACCGTCATCCTGAAAGGCATAATAATTTGAGTTACACATCTGAACTGATTGGAGTTACAGAATCATATCTCCCTTTTGCATTTAACAATATATACAATATAAAATAAATACATTTACACAAATGGACATTTGCTGGAGCACACAGTATGGTACACATCACAAAAATATACAATTGATTGCTTTACAGATGTGAAGCCCATCTACAGCTATAGACAAGGTTTTATTATTATTATTCTTTTTACTACTGTCTATAATGCAACTCCTGGATTATTATAAGCAGTTAAAATTTTTTTTGTCCTTTTACGATCTTTGCACATAAGACTGCCATAAAATGTTTTCCTAGGCAGGTAAACAGAGACGCTTAAATAATTAAAATACAATCACCAACACTCATTTTCTCTTCTATAAGAAAAATAGCAGTTTTAAATTTTTTATATCTTTTATGTTATCATTTAAATGCAAAATAGTGGAATAAATACAACAATCTGATCTGATTGAAACACAAGTGTAACTACAGGTAGTCACACAATCATATTGCTTTAAATAAGAACAAACCTAAAAGAAGCAAAATTACAATTAAAATCATACGGCTAAAACATACACCTTGATAACTTTCCAATACTTCACATTAAGTAAATGGTCTTGCTTGAAACTTGAAAAAAACTTACCTCAAGCGAGGTTTAAGATGAAGCATTTACCCTAAAGCCCGTGCAGTTCTTTTAGATCTAAATTTTAGTTGTGTTTCCTATTTGTGAGATACTTGTTCTCTTGCAATGCTGAGAGTCAATTAAACTGAAAACTAAAAATTGTTCTTCGTTCTTTTTACATCTCTCCATCTTGCGTTTTCAGTTGGTTGGCTTTTACTCCTTAAGCCCAAGTACTTTAATGTGATACAGTGAAAACAATGTATATATTGTATATATTTTATTTATATATATAGTGTGGTTGAATAGTAGTAACTTAAACCCTGCACAAACTGTCTGGAAAATAATCTTTTTTAAACACTTACATATATAAATAATCTTAGAGAATCAGCACCTTTTTTTTTTTTCCCAGGAGTTGTATTTTCCGTTGTTATTTTTCAAGGGATGTGCCAATTTCTGAACTCCTATCACAGCTATAAATTTCAAGTTATTGACCATCTGAATGAATTGCTAATGATGATTTATCTAGAATCACACTACAGTCACTTCTCTACTGAGAAACCACAATCTACAATTATAGTCCCATATAGCTAATGATAGATACACAGTATTCCTAGCACTAGGCTGATGAAACATCAACCCAAGGTATTTTGTTTAAAGCACACAAAGTAGCAATAGTTTTGGAAACGTGTCCGCACCAAAATGTTTCGCAACAACACAGAGCGAGTTTATAACAACATCTGAGAGATGATTGAGTGAAAGCCATATATACAGCATTTAAAAATTAGACTTATCTATATTCTTGAAATATTCAAAGTTTTATTTCTAAGCTATACATTGGTATTCTATAATAAACCATTAGAGAAATTATTCCTTGTTTTGAAAATATCATTATGATTTTGATGTGTATCTGTTCATAATGAATACTTGTTTGGAGTTTCAATCTCTTAATTATTATTAGGAAGAACCTTATTAATGGTAAGGAATAGAATATACTACTGTAGTCTCCTGAGGAATTGTACATCCAATATTGTCTCTAATTCTACCCTGTGTCTAAAAGCACACACCACAAGAATCCAAACACCACACGAACAACAAGACAACAGTCTTTGAATGCAACATAAAATTCAGGAAAGCACAGCAAACATGAAACATTGAAAAGCTGAACTACATTTCTTTTGTTTGTTAGGATTACAATTTTAATTACATCTGTGTACATAGAATAAGACTGTTCACATAATACAGGGAGCAGCTACTAACACTGGTCCATTGGTATAGCATTTAATGGAGGTTACTGTTTATTGGTTATTCAGCGATTGTAGATTTGGGGGGTATCTAATTGATTTCTTCATTAGATTACACCTCTTAACAGTCTGGGACCTGACTGACTTTCTTGCTGTGACAATACTGGTTGAAAAGCACATAGATTGGCTTAGCTCTTGGTTAAAAACTGCAGATTAATTTAAACAAACATGCCTAAATGAATCAACCCATAGAGATTAGGTTTTAGAATTTGGTCAGGCGTCTGCTGTCTTTGATGATTTTTTTTTTTTTCAAATTCTGGCATTTGCCTTATTGCCTCTTAGGTGAATACTGGCTCACAGCTCCTTCTGAGAAAAGGTCTGTAACTTGGCAAACAGGCAGCATCTCATTCCTAACCACCGTGGCAGCTAGAAATCCTACGGCAACTGGACCTCCCAGGTAGAGAGGGGCGCTCCTGATCATTCTACGGATCTGTGTTCCACGTGTGGTACTTACATACGTGACCACTCGGAGTCACTGCAGGTGTAATCTAATCCTCTGTGTCAGTGAACATTTAGGTAAACTGGAGCTCATGTTAAGAAATTGATGTTTGGGACCAGACTGGCACACAACATAAATTGCATCCGTGATAATATGCACCTTCCCTTCAACTATTGCTTGAGTAAGTTAAATTCCCATATTAATAAATGGCTGAAAAGTGGTAAAGCTGGTACAAAAAAATCTCCATTTGTAAGAAGAAATGAAACATTTTTTAAAAATCTTCCTTCAGGATTCATTTGTCCTTCATTATTGTTCATAATTGTTCAAAGCCAGCACAAAATTGCAGTATTCTTATTTCTCTTTAGTATTGCATGAATGAATAAAGCTTAAACTATTCCCTGAAAAAGTTACATAGTCGCTAAACTAACAAATACCTGGAAGACTTGAAAAAACAATTAAGGAATCAAATGGCTGTAACTGATCTAGATGGAAAAGCAATGATAAGAGGCAGCCGATGCAACGTTGCTTAAGTCGTCTAATTAGAGGCTGCTCCAGTGGAATCTAATACTGCACTCAGTCAATTTGTGTATGTTGCACTGTACTCTTAGGTGCCATGGTTCTCTCTCTTTGATTCCTTAGTCATTGGGGATGTTATGGTTCACAAGAAGTTCACTGGTATCCATATTATGGATCTCCATCCTTTGGCAGGGCTGGCTTCCATCACTCTCCAATTAGAGACTTCTTTTAAAAGTTCAGCAGCAGAAGGAAAGGAAGGAAGGAAAGAAGGAAGGAAGGAAGGAGGAAGGAGGAAGGGAGGGAGGGAGGGAAAGGAAAAGAAAGGAAAGGCAGCAACATTTTCTTATAACCAGAGCTATTAAAATTTAAAAGAAAGGGGAAGAATGAGAAAAGAGGGAGGAAAGTAGAAGAAAGGAAGGAGGGTGGGAGGGAAGGAAGGAAGGAAGGAAAGGAGAGAGTGGGGAACCAGCGATGAAGGAAGCAAGAAACGAAAGAGAAAGAGAATAGGGCGGGAGAAAAAAAAAATAAAGAGCAAAAGAAACGGAGAAGAGATGAGATTAAGGTAGAAAAAAACTCATCAGGAGGATACAGAGGAATCTGAAAGCTGCTTCATAGTCTTGCTGCTAAATGATCAGTGCAGTCTTACTTGATTTTTGATGTTGTTAACTAAACTCTAAGTTTTTTTGACATCACTCTTGGGTTTATTTTTCCCTTTTTCGGCGTGCAGGATAGGATGCCCGGGGAAGCGTTTAGTCAGACCTTGGCCTCCAGCATTTCCAAAAAAAGTTTGTGCATGGGGACTTTGCCTTCCAGTTTGATGTTGTAGAAATGCTGCACGGCCTTGGTAGAGGTCTGCCTCAGGAGCGGCAGCGTCATCAGCATCTTGCCGGCCCTGCGAGGGTCTTCCATGTGCTGGCCGGCCTCATAATCCTGCAAGGCCTCATGTAAGACATCCTGAAGTTTCTGAACGGCTTCGACGTCTTCTATGTGCATGGAGTCTGTACCAAAAAGATAAACGATATTAACAATAATAAAAAATACGTTGATTCGAGTTACGAAACTTAAACCTTATTACTGAACTTCTCTACACTGTGATTTGTTCAGAGACTCTCACATTTCCAAAATCTCCATTTTATTTTTCTAAATTTCACTGCAGTAGATAATTTACAATACTGGCTTAGAACATGGGAATTACTACAAAAAGCCTTTATTTCAAACATGTGGGTTTCTTTCCTCCTGAGACTGAGCAAGTGAACACTTTAACAGATAACAGTCTTGGCTGTTTTATTCATTACCTCATTCGTGTATTTATTCATTCATTCAATTATAAAAGGCCATCTATCAAAAAATTATTCTATGTAACGTTGTATAAAATTCAGACCTTGTGCTCAAAAAGCCCGTATGTCCCAAAAGGGGGAAAAAAAGTTGATAACCAAAATTTTAAGAACTCCATGTAAACACACCGAATCCAACACTATGCTCAGTTGTAGACTGTACAGAGATCACAATACATTGCTCATCTTTTTAGAATTTTTAGTGTACTCTTAACAGTTCATTAAAACATCCTGACATAGCCTGCTTCTCTGCAGACTTTAGATTAATGAATTCTGAAATACTTTTCACATTTGTGAAGGTGAACTTCGCCCTTAAGTGACTAATTTAAAAATCTAATTCAGTCAAGCAAGGAAAGGGTTAACAGGGTTGCCACAATTATTCTTGCGAGAAATGTGAGATGTGGGGAAAAAATAAAAGTTACGGTTCCAGCTCTAAAACAGACACTTAATTATATACAAGTTTGAATCATTTAGCACGTTTTATTGATTCTGATGACAGTTTATCTGTTAATTACACATAACGGCGTCTTTGGGGGATTCTTCATGTTTAATAATTCTAGTTCTCTGAGAATGCAGAGCTCTGAGATATATGTACCTAGCCGAATCTTTCATATCATTCAAATATCAGATCACATGCCCCAAAAGAGAGAGGAAATGTAATTTAAAATCAAGTAGCTAAACATACGATTAAAAAAATTACGGCAAGGTACTTAAAAGATCAACGGCTATAACCAATAAAGGTTTTTAAAACTTCTTCGTATTTTCTTTACTGCTTTTTTTTTTTTAACATGGTCATTTTAAAATCGTTTCATCATATCATTGGTGAATTGACCACCATTTACATGAGGTGGTTAATAACACATTTCTTTAAAAGAGTTTTGAATATTCTGGAATATAGTTGCTTATAAGGGTTTACTGCTCAAGACTCGATTCCTGCCTGGTGGGGCCAAAAGAAGGAATTCTTCTGGGTGGGAAACGTTGACAGTGGTGTCCTAGAGTGGAACTCCAGACATTCTCCAACATGAACCCTGGCCTTTCCGATGGACTGCTTCTACCTAGGCTTTCCTGCAATCTGGTTCCTTTCAGCAGAGCAAATCCATCCACTTCCTGTGTGTCTTCTCTCAGAAACAAGCACACGGAATTTCCAAAGTTGTCTAAGGGGGCCGTAATGAAAGTGACAAAAAAACAGTCACGGAGGTGACAACAACATGCTCTGATATTTGTTATTTCTATGTTTGCACTTAAATACTGTCAGGGGCAAATGGTGGACACGGACACACAGTAACGGTGAGTGCTTAGATACACAGAAGATTGACCTTTGTACATAAGGGAACCGGGATGAAGTGGACTCACCAAACCTATCTGCGGACTAAACGTTAACACTCTAAGTGGAAACAGTGGGGAAGAAATGGATGAGGAAAAAAGGAACTGCAGTCTTTACAGATAAAATTAAATCAAAATAGCGGTTTTCCAAACAGATTGATTTTTTAAAAAGCAGAATAAATATACTGATTTTAAAAAGCAGAATAGGGACTTCCATGGCCATCCAGTGGTTAAGACTCTGTGCTTCCACTGCAGGAGGTACGGGTTTGATCCCTGGTCAGGGAACTAAGACCCTGCATGCTGCGCAGTGTGGCCAAAAAATTTAAAAAAAAAAATAAAGAAAGAAAAAAAGAAAACAAAAATTTTTAAAGCAGAATAAATATAATAAATATACCATTTCTTAAGTACCTGTTTTGGGTGCCGCCTCTGATAAGCACCTTATGAACATTGCCTCATTCATCTCCCAACAGCCCTGCAAGGCAGGTGGCTGCTAGGAAGTGTCAGAGTAGGCTTAAACTCTGGTGTCTTTGAATCAAAGTGTGCTGCCGGAATTTATAACACCGGACATGGCATTTCCTTTTTTTTTTTTTTTTAAAGAACTGAAATCGTCCTCTTAAGCTCATCTCATTCAACTTTGCGTCTTCAGCAAGAATCTTTCCTACAACATTTCTCATAAAGACATTGCCAGTTACATGGAGAGCATTCTACTTAACAAGGGACAGAACTACTTGTTAGAAGTGTCCTCTTCATATTTTCCCAAATCTGCCTCTAACTTCCATCCTTTGGTCCTGGTTCTAACTACTGAAACAATACGGGATAACTTTCTTTCTCCGACATGGCAGGTCTTGAAATGCTTGAAGTACGGTCACCTCAGCCCCGACTCCAAGTCTTTCCTTCCCCACTGCTCTTGCCTGGCGGGAGACATATTATAGGATGTCACAGGAAATGAGGCGAGAACAAATAGCAGAGAGATATGCTCACAAACAGCAATTAAGACTTCAAACTATTCTTTAAAGGCGGTGATTTAGCTTGAGAGATTTAAAAATGATTTAATCAAATTACTATGATAATTTAACTTCCCATTTACAGAAAAGATTCTAACTCATTTTAGCTTTACCCATTCTCGGAGCTGCTAATACTTTAAATGCAAACTCACTAAATCTGAACTATTTAATTAGACCATGATTCAGCTGGCAGACTGCTGAAGAAAATATTAATCTCCATTAAGGATCCTAGTTCAAGTTCTGGCTCTGTGGCTTTAATCTCTGTTTTGTTCTTCGGGCTAAATTTATACATTTATGCAAAGCTCAGTAGAACTGGCATTACTTTATATAATTATTTAACTCTAGTTGTTGGTACTGGGTTTTGGGTTTTTTTTTAACTTTATGTTTTAAAGGAAATTTTCCCATTATTTGTGCTAATGGGAACCAGCTAAACTTAATAATGGAAATCACAGGTTTATGAACTAACCAGACAGTGCAAAGCTGAACATTAAAAACACTGAGTGAATTGTTAAGAAAAAAAAAAACCCTAGGATTTCTGGGTCCAAGCCCAGACCTATTAAATCAGAAAATTGGACTGGATGCAGGACATCTGTATTTTTTAAAATCTAGGTGATCCTATGGTCAAGCCAGGGTTGAGAATCACTAAACTAGACAATAAGACAAACAAATGCTATTCTAAAATGATCAAGATTCCAAAAGATTACCAAAGTTCCAATGATACGTATAGTGTCACCCATGTATTAGGTTTCAACATCCAATAATAAAATAGAACCCTTTTGTTCAATTCCAATATTTTCCTCCATGAAGTATGACCCTAAAGGGACATGTCTAGCTCAGATCACTTACTCTGGGAAGACAGCTAAATATCCTTATACCAATAGCCGCAAAATTCAGTGATACTTAGAGCCGTTGCAAAAGAAGATTTTGTTTGTACTTCTTACCTGGAATAAGGCACTGCCCTTCTCTATGGTAAAATTATCCATTACTGTGGCAATAGGTAAAGCTACTCCAGAATGCCCACGCTCTGTTTAGGAACTGTCTTCAGGACTTGTAGCTCATTCTTGGCACTATTTTCTCAATGATGCCAAATCTTATTTTGAGGACGGAATTGAATATTAGACATAAATAAAGCATATACAGAGTCAAATCTGGTACATGTTATAAACCAACACTCAGAGTAACCTTTTCTGTGGGACACAGATGTTGATTTTCTTTAGTGTTAGTAAGCTGCCTACATGAAGAGGGGCAGTAACGATACAGCCGACGTGACTCTAATCACCAAAGGAATGAAACATAATATGATGAAGAAGACAGAGAAGTGAGCAAAAGTCTATTTTCTAAAAGATAATTTGCGTCTCCACATTTTTATATACAATTATAAGGAGTCTAAAACAGTGATCTTCTCAGTTACAATCAGATGAGATACCGAAGAACCCTGGTTGACTGTCATTGCACAATGTCTTTTGATTAACATAGATAGTCAACCTTAACGGTTTCAAAAAGGTGCCAATCATAAAGTTTTGATTAAAAATCAGTAAACGGTATTCCAGGAGGATGGCAGTGGTGACAGCAAAATCTTTTAATCTCTCCAAATCTGCACATAAAAGAACAGAGCGGGCTTCCCTGGTGGCGCAGTGGTTGAGAGTCCGCCTGTCGATGCAGGGGACGCGGGTTCGTGCCCCGGTCCGGGAAGATCCCACATGCCGCGGAGCGGCTGGGCCCGTGAGCCATGGCCGCTGAGGCTGCGCGTCCGGAGCCTGTGCTCCGCAACGGGAGAGGCCACAGCAGTGAGAGGCCCGCGTACCGCAAAAAAAAAAAAAAAAAAAAAAAAAAAAGAGCAACTAGATGGCAAAATTAAAAATCCATAGAAAACACTTACCAAAAAACTAAGTAACAAGATATCCCCAAAAGACACACACACACACACACACACACACACACACACACACACACACACAATCAGGATTATAGTGTGTGTGTCTGCGTTCCTAGCTCTGTTCCACTGAAGGGGTTCAGGAAGCATGGCCAACCCAGGTATGCAGTATTCGGAACCAGTAGCACCCAAGTTGTAATCAGATTCCAGGCCTCAATCAGGAAATATTTAGGATGAATATGAACACCTTGTCAGAATAAATAGGAAGGAGAGTATGTACAACTATTACGTCATTCAAAAAGATTCCAGACGCTGACTTGACGAGGTTCCCGCTGACTCAAATGGGACAATTTAAACTTTAAAAAGAATTACAATTACAATTGATTGAAATCTATTGATTATGTTTAAATACATGTCTTTATAATGACATTAAAAAAAGATAGGGTGCTGATTCCTTATCTTGAAAACTGGTGAATAAACAGAAATAATCAAGCATTTATCCCACATTTCCCATTCAGTCTGTATCACTGGTAACCAAATAAGAGAGGAGAGAAAGCATCTCTGTGTATAAGTATCCCAACTACTGAATGAAAAAAGAAAGGTTAAAATTACAAATCACCACGGATTTAAGGAATGAGTACCAATGGCTGCTAACATCACAAAAAGTGAGACAACCAGACATTATATGTCTCCCAAAGAACAGCACCCCACCTGTAGGTCTAGAACTGAATCTGATTAAGCCCTTTGGGTCCAGTTGCTGGTTTGCACAAGACGCAGAGGGCAGAGAAACATGATGAGCTGCCCCTAGAGGATATAAACTGCAAAGTCCAGACTCTGGGGAACTGTGCAGGGCAAATGCCCTGGCTTTTGCAATAGATAAACTATAAGAACACAAAAACTTAAAGAGGAACTTTTAGAGTAAAGGAGACTTTAAAAATCCATAAGGAGAAAACAATGTTTTTTAAAGGGCAAGATGAAACTATCGTGTCCGGGGATACACACTTAGTAACAAAACCACTATAAAACATACAGAAGTGATGACTATAAAAGTCAGGACAGGATAGGGGTTACTTTTGTGAGAAGGGAAGGGAGAGCGACTGGGACAGATGCAAAGTTATATTTCTTGACCTTGCTTATATATTCATTGTGGTAGGCAGCAAAACGGTCCCAAAGATATCTGGGTAGTCCAACCCTGCAACCTAAATGTTACCTTGTGCGGCAAAATGGACTTTGCAGCTGTGATTTAGGATCTTGAAATGGGAACAGTATCCTAGATTATCCAGGTGGGCCTTCAGTGAAATCAAAAGTGTCCTTATAAGAGGGAGGAAAAGGAAAAAGAAGGCAGTGTCGCCAATGAAGCAAAATGGTACAGGCCTGGCTCTGAAGACGCAGGAAGGCGCCATGCGCCAAGGGATGCAAGGAACACCACAGTAGAAGCTGGAAAAGGCCAGGTATCAGATTCTCCCCTAGAGCCTCCAGAGGGAGAGTGGCCCTGTCCACACCTTGTCATTAACCTGGTGAAACTGATCATGGACCACTGACCTCCTGAACTGTAGGAGAATAAATAAGCGTGGTTTAGAGCCACCAAGATGTGGTGAACTGTTAGAGGAACTAATACACTTACTAAGGCACACATTTCGTTTTGTATGTGTGTGCGTTTTAATCTGTGTTTTTATTAAAATGGGGAGAGAGCTAGAGAGAGAGGTAGTGAGAAACTTGATGAAAAGGTTCCTGCTAGAAAGTAGTGAGTTGAGCAGAATTCCTATCAAGACTACAGAAACACTTGTCAGAAACACCAAGGAAGCCGTTCATATATCAAGCAGGGTGTTGGATCATAAAACCTTTTAGGCCTTTTCTAACCCAGTGAAGTTATAATTCTAATATTGGAAATAGACATAATAATTCTGATTTTGTGCCTAACCATGGTGAGAAAAACAGGACTTCTGATTTTACAGCTTTCCATTGAGACACACTTTTGTTTTTTTTTTTTGGAGGACTGTTTTCCTCCTTTCTTGCTGGGGCTATCAAGTCTGCTTTCTCTTACATTTATATCAATCACACAAATCACTCTCCTACTGTATTTATATAAAATGTTGGATCACAGAAAACCCTCGTGGCCCATAGTTTCTTTCCTCCAGGCTTCCCTCTCGAATCCCAAATTATTGTTGTTTGTTCTGCTGACCTCACATAATTTCCCTGCTAGGTCTTTTCTATTATGCTGCAAGTACTCAAGGCCTTCCCTCTCCCTCCAGTATCTTACACTTTTCTAGAACTT
The DNA here is from genome assembly GCF_949987515.2 of Delphinus delphis. Taxonomy (NCBI): domain Eukaryota; kingdom Metazoa; phylum Chordata; class Mammalia; order Artiodactyla; family Delphinidae; genus Delphinus; species Delphinus delphis. The sequence goes on along the minus strand of NC_082683.1, from coordinate 169,680,643 downwards.
TCTAACTCCTGTTACTAGAAGTGATAAAGACAATGACACCCAAGAAGTGAATCTTGATACCAGCTTGGGTGGTAAATATTTCAACCTTTCACAACATCCTAAATGCTCTGCACTATGCCGACCTTTTATAACAGATTGCTCATTATCTTAAGACCTATACATGAAATGGTGCTTTATTATGTCAACTCCTAGAAGTAAAGCAACTATAGAGGATTTTATGTGCTTATAATGCAGGATGGAAGCACAGAGATACTTGTAGCAAATATTTCCATGTTATATAAAGGCATAGTGATCATTGAGCATGCTAAGAAATGTTCAGGAACCAGCCTTATTTTCTACATAAAGTTTTGAAATATCACGGTGTGCATGAAATGCAAGGGTTGCAATAAATTAAAAAACAATCCACTTCCCAGATATATCATCTAAAATAAAATTAAAATAATTCAAGCAGTGATGACTGATTTGAGCAAAAACCAAAGAGAAGCACACTAGGAGATGGAAAGGCATAATTCTGATTTCTTATTTATCTTATAGAATAAGATACTGGTTTGGGTAAAAGTTAAGAATAAATTTCTACCTGCCACAAAGGACCTATCCATTTCTTAAAAAATGTTATAATCTGGTAAACATTTTGTTTTCGATTCTTTTTGTCACTTTCCTGAGTGGTTTTATATCACTATAGCTCCACAAAGACAGCAAGATAAAGGAACTGGGGACAAAATTCTAAACTAAACTTAAAATACTAATTTAGGGTGGCAGATGTGAAATTGCACTGGCTAACATCTTATTCATTGACTCTTTTAAAGACATGGCATACACATTATTTGTGACATAGAAATATTAATAGCTTATTGATAGCAAGGGACTGAGGGCCCAACCCTCTGCCTCAAAGCAGCCACACATCTTTATCAGCTCACTTCCATTACCTGTAAAATGATACTGGATATGTCTACCCAAACAGGCACGCTGTGGAAATCAAAAGAGATTCCACAGCAGAGGCTAAAAACTAAAACAGAAATGTCTACAGAAAGATTCTAAAAAAGGATAATCTCTTGACCAATAGCTAAAACTATCTCCTGAGTATCAAATCAGCAAACTCCAAATTTCAGTAAAATTGTTTGAGGGCCCAGTAGATACTAAAGAACTGAAGAGGTGTTTTTACTTTTATACTAGTTGTTTAGATCCGTGAAGATGTTAATATTTCTATATTACCAATTTAGCACAAACACACACACCACACACAAAATATACGACCAAGCCACACGCAAAATATAAGACCAAACTCAACACCCTCTCTTAAAAGTAACTGAGATTAAAATTTTAGGCCAGTTGGGAGATGTTAGATGCTATTAAATTCATCTGCCTCATTTTACAGAGAAGAAAACAGTTACGTGGATAAACCATGCATTCTCAAAGGAGGTGACATTTGGAATTGGAGAGTAGAAAAAACCCTCTCTTTTTAGGTAAAATTCACATATACGCAGTACATAAACAGATGCATTGTATATCTGTGATATTAATACTTCATTGGGGACCTATTAGGAAAAACGTATCGAAAAAGCCTACCCTAAGAGGAGAGAGAATGAAATAAGATTGAGGAACACTAGTCCAAACTTGTATGAGGGTCCAAATATGCTGATTAAATATGGCCCTCATTCCACTCCCCAACAGAAATCATAGACTATTTAATCCCTTGAAATTACACCACATTCTGCACATATGCCATTTGTCCTTGAGAACAAAATACTGTCATGAGATGAGCATAATGACTGATGATTTGAAATTGATGACCAAAATATTATTTGCAGCTTTATATCAATAGATGCTATTACTCCAGAGGTACTATGCAGAAGTAAAAAGAAAACTCAACTTAAATATGTAGATTCTATCTATTCTCACATGGGCTGGGCTCACAGGGCTCCAGGTTGGGGGTGGGTCTGGGGTGGCAGCAGTCGGGTTGTGAGGGGCAGCTATGGAGTTGAAGGTCTTGTGACTTAAGCCAAAGAGAATGATCGGACTAAAGGCAATTCTTAATCTTAAACTGCTTTTCATCTTCCACTATGTAAAGGTGAGTATATTACCTTGGGGCCAGTGATAATAGTTTCAAACAAATTTTAGACATAAGAATCAATAGAACCAATTGAGAGAACAGAACCACGTGCTATAATCTTACCCAAAATGCTGGCAGTAATATTTCACTATATTTTCCCATAAAGACATAAAATTAATTCTAGAATCATAGAATTCCCCACATGGAAAGAATTCTAGAGATTAGTCTAAACCTCTTGGTGTACGTGTGGGAAAGCCGGGGCCTTACAATGACAATGTTAAAATTGTGACCTAGATTTTCCTCTTTAAATTCAGTCCCACAGAGATGTATCGGGGATGCAGTATTTCTCAAAAGGCTGTTGGCACTCCAAAATAGAGAATGTGTAGTTTAAGTGAGTCAGTTAGTTTCTTACCTTCAAAAATCAGTGGAACAATTATTTAGGGTTTTCAAAGATCTGAATGTGATAATTACAGTATTAGCTCATGATATATTGTTTTTTTTGGCTATATACCTGAAGATAGGGAATACACTTCCAATGGCTTATCTGGTGTTATAGATATTCCTGAATTCATATGTGACAGAAACATAGCTACAAAAAATATGACAGCCATTATCGGGAAGCCAATTCCCTGTTTCCCAAGCATAAGCACAACATTTATAATTATTGAATAAAGACAGATGTTTAAAATAAGCTGAAATTTAGATTAATGAGACAATGGTTGTTTACACCTACAGCCATACAGGGAGCGCTGAGGTACTTATATAAATCACACTAAAGTAGGTTTTTTTTTTTTCCTCCGCCCAAAGTCTCTTATGTTAATCTAAAATTTCTAAATACTGAAAGAAAATCTACAAGCTTTTTGGTATGTTTACGAAAAGCATTAAAATATTTTCATATTGCTGTGTTTGAGCAGCTTAAGAAAAACAGGTTCCCGGCAAGACTGAATCTGCAACTTTATTGCTGTCCTCCAAATAATGGTAAAAAAATGGAATAAAATAGCATCATATTGACAGTCTCAAACAAAATGCCTTTCTGAGTGGTTTATCCCAAGGTAAAATGGTGGGGCTTGCAGGCTGGCTGGATGAGAGAAAGGCCATATTTATACAGCACAGGACGGGCAGCACAATTTAGACATTAAAATAGTCCCTATAGGACTTCGTCGTTACTCCTTTATTATGGACTCTGATTCAATTAATTTTCCTTGGTATTGAGACGCTGAAAAAATGTTAGAATTACTTACAGGAGAATTTTGTGAGGTGGAGAAATTTTTAAGAAAAAAAATGCTACAGAATACTATGCTAGAAAAAAGAGAGGGTTTGTTTGACTATTTCTGGCTGTTAATACAAGAAAAATAAACTGACTAGTTCTATAAACTTTTTAATCACCCGTCATTGCTTGAAAGTAGGTCACCTCCTCTGCCTCACAGCAGAGAATGTGGAATACAAATATCTCTATATAAAAACATTAATGATTATACTTCTGAACAGCAGCAACAGAAATGCTGCTACTAATTAATTCGGGTAAACTAAATAATAATCTATAGCCATAAAGTATACATCTAACATCCAAAAGTATAGAATTTTAGCAATTTTGATGATAAAGTTTTAGCATTGCTCAGCATTCATGATTAATTAATAATTCACAAAAAGCAATTTGAGACACGAAAGATATAAAACACACTGCCTTCATTTTAAAAATAATTAACCAAGTAAATGTTTTACATTAGAATCACTATATAGTTTCCAAATAAAAATTCTTCCCAAACCATCACTGCAAAATCTTTCATCTAATTATGAGAGGTGCTCTAATGGGAAGTCCATGCAAGCTAATAAATTCTCAGAAAATTTCTATCCCATCTCCCACTTTGGTTTTCCAGAGAGCAGGGCACGGGGTTCCTCAGGGTTTGTGACAACGATGCCATTTGTCACAGAGAATCATATTTTACAGTTTCACAGGGGAGTAAGCGAGAAGTGAATGGTATTATAAGGAAGAGGGGTACGTTCGCCATTAAAAGTGTGAAATGCTAAATGCCATCATGAAGACAAATAGGAAAGTACAACTTCATTGTTGAAAACAATCCCCCTCCTATCATATCAGTCCAAGGATTCATGCATCAATATTGTAGATGAACTGTTAATTACAAAATCAATTAAAAATTATTTCTAAAAACAGTCACGCGTCCCTGGCTCTCATGGGGGCAATTTGGGCAGAAGGTCTCATCTCACTAGGACCACGCCAAATCACAAAGTCGTCATCCACAAGTAAGCAAAAGCAATCTGGTTTTTCATTTTTCAGCGCGGCTGAGCCCAGTCTGAGATTGATCGTCACATATGGCCCCAGAAAACAAACTGTCAATACCTTGAATGCTGCAGAATTTGAACAAATAGCCGTCCGCCCATTCAAGCCACTCATTGCATCCCATTTAACAGATTTTATTGACAGTTTCCTTCTTGTAATTAAAGGGAAAACTACTGGCCGGCAACCAAGATAAAGTTCAAAGATAGGGTCAAAACAAAAGCAGATGGAGGGGCACGGTGTGACTGTCAATGGTACATAGCATCAGAGCGTGTTATTGACATGCAGGTATCTAAAGATCAGCTCGTCATTAAGGAGGGATCTATCCTGGACTTTATGCAAATGCTAAGAGAGACTTAAGACCACAATCAAGCATCAGGAGAGGCACAAAGGGAAAAACAACAAAGCACCAACGATTTTTACTTATCAGAGGTTGCTCCCTATTTTAGTACGTTTCAGTTCTCATGTAAAGACCAATTTATTCTCATAATTCTTAACCCTTACTGCATAGGTAATACCCTCGAGGGAAATACTCCTTCAGCAGAACTTGACTTTTAGAGAATTCCAGAATGGAAGAAAACAGAGTATTCTCTGATAACCAAAGTGAAAGGCAACACTACATATATTATTCCAATTACCAAATTTGCATTTTGGGGGAGCGGGGGAATGATTTGTATTTGTAACTCACACTTATTTTCACTTGTGCAAACAAGACACAGGAGCTAATTTGGTCCTGAGTGTCCATTTACACCACATGCACATGAGTTTTTGCTGTGCCACGGTTCATGTTAGTAAGTGAATTAGGCGGTGGAAGTGTCACAGCTTTTAATAAACAAACAAAATACAAATAATTCCCTTTAAGTTGATATTTCTTTTCTTCTAACTTTTCACTAGAAAGCTACAATGACTATAATTTTGCTGCCTCAGAATTTACAACTGGGTCTAGCAAATCCCTGAAGAAGAAAGAAGTTAAGGCAAGGGGTAAAACTGACATATTAGAAAATGCAACAACGGGCCATTGTCAATATGCCAACCTGAATTAGCAAGAGCGATTGCTTTGAGGGTGACAAATTCTTCTTTCTCCAGCTTCATGCTCTTGTATTTCTTTACCAGCTGCAGGATAGCATTATTTAGGTCAAGAAGGCCTGCTAATTTAGACTGGTCTTCATCCATTATATAATCGTCTGCATAGACAAGTTCATCCTCAAAGGAAAGAGATCGGTACACGACACCGAGGATCAAAATTTCCATCCAAGCACTCTGCAGAAGGCTCATCTGGTCCGCCAGGGACAGCGTGGAGAAGCCTGCATGGGAAGATGGGCAGATCGAGTTACTTTAAAGCCATCATTTCATAATACAACGCTAGTTTCATACGGTAGTCGTCTTCTGCATCTGTGCTCAAAATTATGCTGAGCTTTGATTAGCCACTCTTAAAATTTCCCCTGATCATTTTGCCAATGGCAAAGTAAAAGTCACAAACCAGCTTCAACTTGTCGGCATTGTCTCAAGGTCTTATAGACACAGCTGAGAGGAATATAATAGAAAAGAAGTAGTTTTGTTTCTTTCACTTGAGAAGGAACTACTGTGTAATGTTGAAATATACTTGATTTCCAGGGGAAGTCTTCATGACTGTCTTACAGGAAGTCAAACTTTCAACTACCTCATCTCTAAAAACTACTACTCATAAACACCATGAAAGTAAAAAAACAAAAGCCCCAAATAAAGGAAAACAAACAATGTAGGCCACACAGCAGAGTGCAGTTTGGAACCGTTTCTCTGTAACAGTCACAAGCACAGTGAGTATGGAGTATGCTTACACCCAAAAGAGCCTTCTTAACTGGGTATTTTGCCCCCCTGATATCTAGCACGAATTCCTTTTTTAAATGGTGATTATTGGTATAAAAGAGGGTAGAATCTTTTGTAGCCTGGCCTCCTCACCAAATAGAGAAGCCACAATTTATTCTTGATATTAAGATCCAGTTACTAAAAAAAGTTAAATATGGAGGCAACAAGGTGTGATGGACAGAATATGAGCAGAACCTGATCCTGAACTTAAATGCTGGCTCCACTGAGCTACTGGCTGTTTCACCTCAAGCAAGACAATTTCCTTGTACCTTAATTTTTGTTTTGGGGAAATATAAAAGAAAACCCAGCAAAACACTAATATCTAATATGCATTCCATAAGTGTAGCTGTATGATATATTATTTTTATCTGAAATACCTGGATGACTGCTTCAATCCTTTACAAAACTCTGGTCTGCATTGATGCATAGATGTCTAAAGTCCCTTCTGAACTCAAGAAAACACAAGCAAAAAAAAAAAAAATTAAAAAGAAAACGTGGTTCAAGAGGGAAAGATGAAGTAGTACAATTAAACTTACTTAGGAGTAAAGATATATATTTAAATTTTAGAGGAATTAGACCCAGACTCTAAAAGGAAGTCTTAGTGGAGAAACCTGATGATCAACCACATACTTTTTCCTAAAAAAAGAAATGGTTCTTAAAACTTCACTTTCATTTCCAAGGTTATGCTCAGGAATTCCAAGGGTGACCAATCATCTCTATGGTTTTTGAGGACAATGGGACCATGATTTAAGGTCCTGCTACCAATAATTCTACAGAAGGAAGGAAATATTAATAATGCAACTTGTGATATTAGCAACTACAGCACGGTAAAGAAAAGGAAATGATTTCCTGGCCCGCTGGAGAAAACTAGTGGTTTGCCATTTGGCACCATTAACTACAAGTGTTTAATAAAATCATCAAGAGGGATTAAGTCAAGCTTTTCTTAAGGGGTTTTAGGGCCTGTGTAAAAAGCATTTCTTTCATTTTTTTATCAAGCCGCTTACATGTTACTTAACTGATCTTCTTTCAGACTGGTTATGTCTTTTTTTCCATTCTTTTTTTTTTTATCATTGCAATGTGAGGTTACATTAATAAACATCCTCTTGGCATTAGAGATGTAACAACTTTTAACAGGGATTCAAAAGAGAATAATAATGATCTAATCTGAGTAGGTGCGGTTCCATTTGCTCTTGAGGTTGTTTTACAACAAACAAACCAAAAAACAAACAAACAATATTGCTCTTTTCTTCTCTTCCCCCATCGCAAGAAAAAGACGTCATGCAAATTCAAATATCTAAGCTAAGAAAAGGGATGGAGTAGGAATTTCTTTTGTAAATGAAGCAGATGAAAACATAATCATCTAGAAAGTTCTGAGCAGAAAGGGATGGGTATTTTCCATTTGCCTTCGTTTCCTTGTTCCTTTTCCTGCTCCCAAGCAGCAGTTTTTCTGCTGCAGCAGATGGACAGAGCGCATAGCCTGCAGCACCTTCCTGTGACAGCCCTATTCTCCCTCCCAGACACTGCTGTTAGTAAATAGATTTACACATTCTCCAATCTCCACACATCTTTCTGCCGAATAATTAAAAGCAGGATGATTAGTTTATTGAGTGGAAGGAGGAACTTTTTTATTGAGGTCCATCCACGATTTTATCAGGGCCAGCACTTTTACGGCTGTCAGGAGGATGCAGGCCTCCAATTTTTCTTATCTGCCTGATTAATACAAACGCTGTTTCAGGACGCATTAATTAACAGATACAAATCTACGTTCTCATGGAAGGATCAATACGGAGAAGAAAAGAGGCATCAATGTGAATTTAGTGCTGATGATGGAGAAGGCGCACTATCGACATTTACGCGCACGGAAACTTTAAAGTTGCACGGGGTCCCCTTTGTCCCTGTGATTTACAAATGAACAATTTTTCAGCCATAACAATGTTTCACACATTTCTTGGGGGTTTAATTAAGCAAAAACAATAACATTTCATTTTTTTAGGTTGATCTTGCAATTTGATTCTTCTAGGTGGATGGCTCTGTGTGTGTGTGTGAGAGAGAGTGTATGTAAACCAAACTTTTCCTTTCAATTCTTAATGAAATAAAAAGAAGGAAAAGGGTAAAGAAAAGGTTCTCCTTTTGGGGGGGACAGGTTGGGGAGCACATAAAGATGGATACAGCACAAAAGGTCTGTTGGATTGCCTCAAGTCTATTTCAAGCTGATTAGAGGAGGTATAATTTTTGCAAAACCATAGGGAAAAGAAGACAACCCATCCTTTACACAATATAAAAAAGTCTGGCCTTTTTTATCTCTTCTTGGTCTAGAAATAGCGGGATTCCAACAGTTTAACCCTTTCCTCCCAAACCTCTGCAATCTAGAAACTGTCACAAAGAGCTGTCCGGCCCAAATGCCTGGGTAACAGCCTTGTTAAACAGCCTTGTTATGAGCTAGCTGTGTTCACCTGAGCACTAAGGAGGCTGAATACCTAATCGAGATGATATTTTAATTCCTCAAAAAATTTCTCCCTGGCCTTGAGGAGTGCTAGTTCTATTTTACATTCATAAAGACACGTGGATAAAATGATAATTTTATCAGTCGTCCTGAGCAAAGTATAACAACCTAAGTGACCAAGATCTAGATGAAAATGTATATTTTAATAAACTGAGTCTAAGGAATTTTCTAAAAACACTATGGCTCCATTGGCACACGTATGCTTGCATCCAAATGATAATTACTTGTTTGTGCTTTTACTGGGTGGTGTTTTATAGCTCTTGGGCTACAAGTTCGAGGTCCTCAGCATCTATAACCTTTAGCTATCTTCGGAGAGAAACCTCCTTCCGAAGTGAAATAGAACATGCTTTGCAGTGGTGTCATTGGAACTTCATGTTTTGTACCTCCCAGGATCTTAATCTTTGGTGTGTGACAGGTTATAGTTTTAAATGTTCAGCCATATTACAGCTTTTTAAAATACACTGGTATCATGGTACCTTTTTTCTTCCCCAGCTCCAGCCCATTCCATGCATGTCGCTGACAACCCTGATCTCTCTTCATCTCCATCCTAGGATCAGTGCCCTTTAACGTATCTCAGGCATTCTGCAGGCAGAATGACTCGCTACCTTAACCCACAGTTAAATAGCGTGTTTATCTGCAATACAGTGTGCTCCAAATAAAGCAGACGACACTGGGGCATAACATCATTTGGAAGGATTGGAAAGCTTCTCAAGAGGCAGGTACCCCTGAGTAATAGGCTGGAAGAAACCATGCTTTGTGCCAACCCCCTTTCCTTCTTCTACCGGAAACTTCGGAGGTTGACAGTGGTGCGACGGCACTTGTCAACCGCTTTTATTTATTTATTTTTTCTTAGCCCAGCAAACGGATGCACTTTGCCGTCAACTTACAAAAAAGGCTAAGCATTTGAAAGTGTGAAGGGCAAAAAATATCTGACGGCTAGTCTTCAAAAATACACTTTCATTTCAGAAAGCATAAATGTTTATTTCCTGAACAGAGTGTTGACAGAAATAGGCTGCCGTGAAGGCATTTGGGTTTAACCCCTGCTAGGCATTTTCTTCTCAGCTGCTTCCTTGAAACAGAACAAGGCTTTTAAATCTTCAGGGTGTCTGTTAATATCACTTAATCATGGCATTGATTTGCCCGCCCACAGTTTTTTGAACTGTAGGGTCTCTGTTCCACCAAAAATGGACACTTTTCAGCAAATAGCATAGCATGCTAAAATTATAATTCTGTCATAATGACTCACTGAGATGACAAACGAAGTTCGCTGAGAGAAGCTGACTGAGCAACATGGCGTCAGCTAGATGCTTCTTCTCCCATATAAATAAACCTAGTGTAGACAGGAACTAGGGGAGAAGAGATAACAATAGCACGAAAATTTGGTCTTAGTTATCAATACATGCACAGATGCATAAGCCTTGTTAGTGATAAACTTTCTCTTTTTAAGTCAGCCGCTCTTCTCAAATAGCAGGAGACATATCATTTGTTCTATGACTCACAAAACACACAGCTCTGGGGCTTGTAAAATATATATAAATTAAGACCTTTTTTCTCTTTTTTTTTTTTTTCATAGAGATGGACTTCACGGACTAGAACTCAGTAGAGGCTAGAGGCAAGCAACTACAGATGGTCCAGTGCCAAAGTGAAAGCTGGAATATCCACCTGGATCTACCGGCAGCATTTTCTTTAAACATTTTCTTTATGAAAGATGATAATAATGATCTCTATTATATTATAATATCTCTTTATTATATTAGTACCTAAGCATTAGATACAATACATACAATGCTACCCTTTGAACCTTTATCCTGTTAGCCTGACCCAGATATTAATAATTGAGATTCAATAACAATTGGTTTGGGTGACATGTAAGAATAACTGACAAAAACGGGATCACTCCTTTCTTCCCAATTTGATCATTTGTTTTAACATTTGTGGATTCCGTAAGATAGCTGTTTCTTTACTTCTGTTTTCATACTCCAAGTGGGGTTCACAGAGATTTTATGGAGCCATTATTTTAAAATAGTGGCTTCATGGGACAAATGTGAAAATCTGAAAGACAGAACTCAGATTCAAAAATTACTCTATATCTATGTGGGAGAACTGATGACCATCTATATACAGTTTAGTATAAGATCTGGATAGTTGCGATAAACTGAAGAAGGAGAGAGTAGAATTGGATGGGTAGCATCCACCCGTTCAGGGCACAATTATCACTGTTCACCGAGCTTACAGCTTTGACCGGCCACTGACCACTCATGCTGATTATGTGAACAGCCAAATAAGTTTGCAAGGGCACCGAAACTGAAAACACACCCCCATACCCCCATGGCACTGATGAAATGCTTTCTTTCGTAAGAAACAATTGTTTCTTATTTCCCAGTCCAGCTTCCTAGAAACATTAAAAGTGTAACAGCAGCTAAGGAAAAATATTCCCAGGTGGCAGCATAGGAAAGCCTCAAAATGATGATAGGAATTTTTTGTTGCTTTGTTTTTGTGAGTGGGCAGTTTTAAACAACTGCCAAGCTTCTTTGAAAAAAGGACCAGAGAGAGGGCAGAAGAATACAAAATAAGAATACAGAGAACATCTACAGGGAGGGTACAGCTTCTCTTTGCAAGTCCCACTTACCTACCCTCTCTGAATGCCTACAGAGGAGCAAATAATTTCTTCAGTCTTTCCCAAACTCCTTCTGACCTGGCCTCAACTTTACTTCTCTCCTTTCATCTAAACCAAGAAGAAAGACAAATTGTTGGGGAGCATGGAGGCGAGGATGGAGAAGCTGCTTTCAAGGAGGGACATCTAATAGCTTTCTTTACCTACAAGCTTTTTTTTTTTTTTTTTTTGTACTAGTTGAAAACAAGAAAGTTCTGCCTGGAAAACTCTCCTTTTTGATGTGACTTAAATTTGTTGGGCCATGAAGAAAAAAGGAAGGCAGCACCATATAATATAGGACTCTTAAAACAAAAATCTTATAAAAGGGTATTGTCAGTTTCACTTAGGGATTAGATAGATACAGAGGAGGGAAAACCATCATTCTGAAGCAACATTTCTGATTTGGAAGAAAAGAAACTGTGCTTGAATCTGCCTTGCTTTCCCCAGTGGGACTGGTCAAGAAATATCATCATCGTGCATTACAGGGCATGGACCAGTTGTCCAAGGAAAATCAGTCCAGCCTGGGCACCAGATGTGCAGGCACCATCCTCTTCAGGAAATTCCCAAGGAGTCTTTATCAAATTGGGTCTAATTCTTGATGTAAAAGTCAAACCTCCAAAATAAACTCAAATCAACTCTGTCTTGAACTTTGGGGATCTGTAAGGCTGATAGACATTTCCGCAGACTTTTGAAGAGTATGTAGGAGACTTATAATGTCAAGTACCCAAAAGCTAAGGGTTTACTGCTGTGGAGTGATAGATGAGGGAAGAGGCTGGTGTGGGGAGCAGTGACCTTGAGGTCGGGGGATCTGGGTTATGGTTCTACCCTCGCTACGACCAACGGTGTTAACTTGGTCCCTGCTGTAAGCGGACTTGTGGCCCTCCAAAAGCTGTTGGAATCCTAACTCCCAGGACTGTGAATGTGACCTTATTTGGAAACAGGGTCTTTGTAGATGATCAAGTTAAGATGAGGTCATTAGGGTGGGTCCTAATCTAATCTGACTGTAACTTCATAAAAAGGGCGAAATTTAGACTCAGAGACAGACACAAACAGAGGGAAAACAATGTGAAGATACACAGGATGAACGCCATCTACAAGTCAAGGGATGCTGGAGGCTACCCGAAGCTAGAAGAGAGGGATGGAACAGATCCTTCCTCATGGCGCTCAGAAGGAACCGACCCTCCAGACACCTTGATCTCAGACTTCCAGCCTCCAGACACCTTGATCTCAGACTTCCAGCCTCCAGAACTGGAAGACAACTGTGAGACAGTCGTTTCACCCATCCAGTTTGTGGTACTTTGTTATAGCAGCCCCAGCAAACAAATACAGACCCACAGCTGACTCTTCATCTGTCAAATGTGAAATGTGGACCAAACATCTCTGAAGGATCTTCCAGCTCCAATGCCGTCTGACTCAGAATAACAAACTGAGAGCTACTTACATGAAGCACGAGGCTGTGTGGGTATCGGTGAGCACTTCCCACGAACATCACTGGGTTGGGAGTAAGTCAACCTAGCACGGGGTGCCACCTCTGCTACCAACTAATCATGTGACTCAACTTCTCCAATTCCTGCTTCTCATCTGTAAAATGCGAAGGTGGCAAAAATCTTCCAAAAGTTTGGGTCTAGCCCTACGTTATTTAGGTTTCCAATGGTTCCACTGTAACCACTGATATTTAGTGCCTCTATGATAAGTAAAGCACCGTGCTCAGAACCATGAGATGATACAATGCCTGCCCTCTATAACTTTACAGTTTAGTAAAAGTAGATTAAAGCACAATGAGGAGAAGTAGGTAGGCGCCATAAAGAATGACCAAAGTGAATGTAAATGCAGAGGAGGAAAGATGGGTGTTTGGTTGGACACATCCTCCCAAATGTACCCAACACTTTCTCTCCTTTTCTTCCTCCATGGTTTTGATTTGGGCCCCCATCTTCCCTTTTGGGATACAGGGACACCAAAATCCTCATGTCTGGTGTTTCCTTTTTCCATCCTACCTGTGGCTATTCAAGCATTCTTTCAAATATGAAATCTAATTATGCTATTCGCTGATCAAAACGCTTTACTGGCTTCCACTTCTGAAGGACAAAACTGAAACTCTCTGGCACAATATGAAATGTCTTTCACTATGTGGCCCTTCTCTCCCTTTCCTGCCATACTTCCTGAAAAATCCTCCCCTGGGAAGTCCTCCGTAGACGGCTTAACACCTTGAAAATTGAGCCCATTTTCCCAACCCCAACGAGAAACCCCACAACTTCACTACTTCCCAGATTAACAGCATCACCATCCCCCAGCTGCCTCACTCCTAGCCTTTCAGGGATCTGTCACCAAGTTTTCTCTTTTTGTAGTTCCGACATCAAGTGCACACATTTCTTTCCATCCCTACTGTCCTTATCAGTGTTCCTGTGTAGCATCCAGGGGCACTGACAGTTGTAAGTTGTAAACAGGATAGTGGAGCTCAAGGTAAAGACATAAGCAAGTAAAGGAGTGGGTGTGATGATGTGCTGCCTAACAGGTATATCTGTATCCTTCTCAGTGTGTTCCATGATCTCTGAGCTCTTAACAGTGGAGACCTCCTCTTCTTTGCTCCCTGCTATATCCCCAGCACCTCCATCACTGCCTGCCACATAGCATGTGCTTAATAAACATGTGCCCAAGGAATGGATGGAGAGAAAATTCCTTAACAGCTCACGGACTGGCTTTCAACAAGAATGGAAGGCTAGCAATAATATTCCAGAGAAATAAAAATTCCAGATACCAGGTCCCTCTCCCTCTCCACAAAAATATTTGAATGCTTAACAAGACAACTGCCTAATGTGTTTTCATAATTCAGCAAGCGTTTATTAAGGCACCGGTTATACAAAAAGCTCTGCTTACAAGTGCCTATATAGTATATAGGATTTTCTCTGGAGCCACTTAGACTCTGGTAAAGTCCTGCCTAAATTTCTCAACCTCAGCCAGTTCTTTTTTAATTTGTAATTAAAGTTGACATTTGAATCATATGGCCTAACTACTTCCTCCTATATTTACAAGCAACTATTCATAACAGATTCTGTGATGATGTCATGACTTTTTTCTTTTATTATTTACAAGTATCTGTAATTAATTCCTCTACTTTACCTTAGTTGTATAATTATTTTGACAACGTGTAAATTTATTATCTGGAGCTAGTATTTTAATCCTCTGAAATCCTAACTTAGGTCAGGAACGAAAGAAAAAGCTCACTGCTTCTTTCTACTTGCGGGAATAAAAATCTGTATGTCTACAGTTTTTATATAAATTCTTAGGAGACTCCAAATCTAGCTTTGGTAAAGTCCAAGTAACTGATAAAGACACTTTCTACACTTAAAAAAAAAAAAAAAAAGGCAAGCAGATTGAGAAATCTTGTATATTTTTTTTTAATCATTATGGGTTTCCTCTTCCTAAATCAAAAACAGCAAAGAAAAGGCAATGCAATAAAAATGCATTCACATGCGGCATCTCCCTTTCAGTCCACTTTAGAACAATGGGTTCTCACTAAGTAAATACTCACTTGTCAGAGGTATCTGCAACATGACAGCCATTGGACAGCAACGAGGGAGCGAGATGGCTTCCCACTTTAAAGCAGCAAATTAGACATTTACAGGGCTTCCCCAGTGGCGCAGTGGTTGAGAATCCGCCGGCCAATGCAGGGGACACGGGTTCGAGCCCTGGTCCGGGAAGATCCCACATGCCGTGGAGCAACTAGGCCCGTGAGCCACGACTACTGAGCCTGCGCGCGTCTGGAGCCCGTGCTCCACAACAAGAGAGGCCGCGACAGTGAGAGGCCCGCGCACCGCGATGAAGAGTGGCCCCTGCTTGCCACAACTAGAGAAAGCCCTCGCGCAGAAACGAAGCCCCAACACAGCCATAAATAAATATAAAAATAAATAAATAAAAATGTTACCATTCTTTAAAAAAAAAAGACATTTACAAACAGCAAAGATGGTACTTGTTGGTTATGACCTTTCACTGTGTCTGTACAAGTAGGTGCTAATGTAATTTGAATGTCATTTAGACGTGTTTCAGGTTTATCAAACTGGTTTGTATAGCCATTCTTATGTAATAATTTTGCAGGGGAACCATTTCCACCTGCTATAGGAACAAGAATAGCTAGAACCAGCCCTGTGCAAATATCTGGGCAAGTGAAGGAAGATCATGTACGTTAAGAAAAATCAAGTTGGACCTTGAGGAAATCAAGCAGGGGGCTAAAAATATTTTTAATAAGTCAGGTAGTCTGTTCACATTATTTTTGTATGAACTTTGTTTTACCATTTTTTGTACGTAGCTATTTGGCTGCGAGTTTGGATTAATGGGCACACAAATTATGTCCCTTGGAGACCAAAATTCTTCATTTAGAATAGAAATATGGGAGGAAACACAAGATGAATTTTGGTAACATAAATTTTCAGATCAAAATATATGTTTTCTTCACCATCCAAAGTTTTAATAAGCTAACAAATAAGTTATTAATAAAGTATGTCATTTGTCAGAGTTTAGCAAGAGAGAGATGTGCCTCTAATCCTGTTTAGAATTGTTGGAAAAACAATCCCAACTATAATTTGGGGTTAACTTTTTTTGTTAAACAACACATTATTGGCATTTTTACTTTCCTTTATAATTTCTAATATTTGATGTTTAATCTGTGTTTCTGACCCCCAAATATAGTTTAAATTAAAAAGAAATTTTTGTGAGTTTTTCTTTTGCCCACATGGAATGTAATAACTTTTTTAAAAAGATGAACTGCTCCTCGTGGGAACATTCAACCATTAAAGGAAATCTATAAATAGCAACTTAGCCATGGCTACTTTGTTTTGTTATCTGTGACATAACATAATATTCTTCTATTGAAGAATCTAAAAGCATATTCCACATATTGAATAAAACAGGAGTAAGCTGTTAGAGTAGATCAATATATATATATTTATATACATTAAATAACTCAGTTTTATATACATATATATATATACACCCTATATACATATAAAACTACACAGAGTTCGTATATATATGAATGAGTTAATAAAATGAAAAAATGAGAAGGGAAGGAGAAATGGTCAACCCACCCTAATCGGATTTTGAATTAAATGCTGCCTATCTAAGAAAGGTAAGTGTTCAAAGTTTCTCCCAATGCACCTGCTTGCATAAATGAAGGCAGAATTGCTGCCTTATGGCTCAGGGTATTTAGTCAAAGGAGTCTTTTTGTTACCTTTTTCCCATTTGTGAAGGCCACGCCTACACACACGTGAAGGCACAGAATGATGGTGGCATTGTGAAAAACTGGGTGATTTCCTGAGCTCACCTAAAAATTTGCAAATTTTATTTCAGCTACCAAATTATAAAAGAATAGAGTTGTGATCATCTTGTGTGCTTTCACTTAAAGGACCAAGAATTGATTCTCTCTGGGATCTCTACGAGAAAATCACTTCTAATTTCTATATTAATTTTATACAACGTGCCCTCAAATCTTTTCAAAGATACCTAATTAGTCCCTTGATATAGAAACACAAATTCCAACAAGAGCCCTAATTATGAGAGACTTGCTGTTTGTGGAATTAACATTAATTTCTCCACTTTTCTCACATTTACTACCTACAAGTGAAGCAGAAAAAAAGGAAAAAAAAAGAAAATCCTTCAGGTGTGCTTTTCTTGATTTTCCCCAAGTAGAAAGATACTACAACTCAGTGTCTCCAACATATGCCCTGGAAGGAAGAGAGGCAGGAAAAAAAAAAAAAAAAAAACCAGACTCAGGAGGTCTTCTGCATAAACGCAAGTTAAAGGATTTACAGCTCAGGCCATTAAAAACAAAGTGTCATATGTATTGACGAACGAACTTAGAAGAAATATGTTCTCCATGAGATGCATGCCACAGATGTGAAATTATAGCACCCTGACCCTGAAACTCCACATTCAAATAGTATTAGAAATCCTCACTATCTATGCTTAAAGACCTGGGCATAATTTGTGCTCTGGACAGCATGGAAAAACAGCAACTCTGAATTTCTAGCCCTGAGAGTTCGGTTTAAAGTCAGGCTCTCACAATATTTTTCTCTGGGGCTAATGAAGATCTGTTTACAAATATTTACTCCCAAGTTCACGGCTGGTGTTTGCTGGCTCAAGCCGAGCTAAGTCATTACGGCTTTGGTACAGGATCCACTGGGGAGGCTACCAGTTATCTTCTCATTGACAACAGAGGCAACCCCTTCGATTCCTCTCTGCCTCCCCTTCTTCCTCTCTACACTGCCCCCCGCCCCGATTTGGATAACTGGCCAAGTTAAAAAGAAACGAAAAACGTGAAACAACACAGCTCTTGGAATTTCTCGACCACATGAATGCAGAATTGTTATCAGTTGTGAAATGCTGCCTGTCCTATTTACCACGAATACATAATATACAAACCAAACCTGCAAACCTGCACCTCCTATAATAACTCTTTCGAGACACTCTTCCATTCAAAAGTAGAATGGAGGAGGGAGATGTAGCTGCCGTAAAAGGCTCTCACATTGTAATTCCTCTCCTCCCGAAATGAACGAGAGCACCCACTGCACAGCCTCCCAGTCTCCCTGCTTTGATCTGTTGGGAAGGATATTTATCTTTGTATTCACTATCTCACCTCTCCTCTTTGCTGTGACCAATCCCTTTCATGTCACTGAGATCCTACAAATAGATCCAGGAAATCCTAGAAATTCCTGTATGAGGTTGATTCAAGGAAATAAGCAAAGGGTTATTAAATAAGAGTTACCATCCGGGGATGAATCTTGTTGGAAGTTGCACCGTTTCCTAACTCCATTTGAGTAGCATTAAGGCTACCTCTGCAGGCAGAGGCTCTTAAACGTCTGCAACAGTCCAAAATGAAAGAGGGGGAAAAAAAAAAGGAAGAAAAAAAGCTGCCTGATTCTAATACACCTAATTAGCCATCGGCAGACTCTTAATTGCATACATTAGGATGATTCCATAGTGGAGATTAATTCTAAATATACCCAAGCAGCTGGTTAAGATGCCATGGATTACAGTGTGGACTGTACTTTTCCACTTAATTAGATATCAAAATTAAGCAGCAACAAGCATTTTGACATAACGGGGATCGAGCCGCTGCTTGGTATCCCAGAGCTGCACTAAAATGACCGCTAAACAGAGCCGCACAGATGGAGAGATATTAAATGCCGCACTGGAAAGTAATTTCAAATAATAAAATATCAATATTTACATTTTAATTACCCCTACTGAGAGCCGCTCTGTCATTTTCACTATTGCCGACGCAGCAAGGGGTAGTGAAATGACATTGCAGCTCTGGCTGCAATGACTATTTTGTTTCCATTAAAGAATGACAAGTGTTTTAGAGGCAGTGACACTCGGTGTGTGAACAAGAATGACAGCAGATCAGAAAATTCCTATTAAGGGACTAAATGCCTCAACAAGAGAATTGACTCTGAGCCACAGCTCTTCCTTGAAGCACATAATCCCTTCCAAATTTTCGGCTGAAAGTTTATTATTGGGGATGCCCAAGGGAAGTTTTAGTCTCCCATGAAATATTTAGATCGGAAAACGTTATATGATGATTGCCAATTTAAAAACAATAATACTTGACGTGAACAAATATCCAGGAGTTCTGTGTAAATCACAAAGATGTTGGGGGTTTCTTTTTAAAATTTTCTGTCATTGAAATTGACAATACCATTGATCACATTTCCTTGGAACGTATCTATTTCCTATCAAATACATGGATGAAAGCTTGGGATATGGCTTAGAAACATCATAATAAAAATGCTGGGCTTGTTCGCCCTGGGTTTTCATTAGTATTTGGTTGTAGGCAGCCATCTCGATCACAGTTTTCTTGACATGGAAAATAAAGTAAAAACGGTCACAATTTGTATGGGTAAACGCATACCCATGTGCATGGATGGTACATATTTTTCTTTAGCTTTTAGTATTATTTAAAAATGGCAAAGTCCTAGCGGCTCTTAGAGACCCTCCCCAAATTTAATTACTCTTTATGGGGTGCAAAGATGAGATTATGGAAAAAAAAATAAAAGGTATATATGAGATGTGACATGCTGCATTCACAGGATAATAAATGAAAACAGTAAACTCTTCCTTTGGGGATGACTGTCAAAACTGTAGAGCTCTTGAAAGAATTTTAATGCCTCAGGATATGAGAGAGTGTATAAGAGAAACTCCTTGGTCACTACAGCAGGCAGTTAACTGACCCCCTATCTCAGAGCCTGCGTTTATTTAACGTGTAGAGATGAACAACCATAAATGTGATGAATGGCTATAGCGGGAGCCTGAATAGAATTCTTCGAAGAAGAGAAAAGGGAAGTTGGGGAGTGATATAGACCCTTAGCCCTCTTCTACTCCCAATCCTTTTAAAATACCAGTTTTGAAGTTGGAATAAAAACTTGATAACAGGCATGGTAGACTAATGCCAATTCTCTAACTAGGAGATGTTCCTCTTAACACAGAAATGGAAGTGCCTGGGAAAGTATTTCTTAAGCATCCCTAATGCTTTTAGGACAAGACAGATCCCCATTTCTCAGCTACCAGCACCTTTTAATTTCTGAAAGAGCCACGGTTGAAAATCTTAATTAATTGTTCCATACTGCTTCAGGATCATTATGCAATGTAATAAAGGCCGTGTAATTATGAAATTTTACAGCCATTACCAAGGCTGATGGCTCGTATTTCATCCTCAGCTGGACCCGATGGCTTTTAGGCACTCGGCTCCCCTTTGATGAACTACAGACAGATCTATCAGGCCCAAACAATATCCAGGCGAGGCAGCTGTAATAGCTACCTACAGATGAAGCCATAGATAAAGATAAACTATAAATCTACACACACAAATGCAGGCACGTCGCCTGGGGATGACAGAGAGAGGATGAGACACTTGGGAAAGGCAGGCGCTCCCACGAAGGTGGCCTCCTGCGCTTCTCCTGCATTCACTCCAGAATGGGTTGGATTTCATAAAAGACAGTGAAACCCAAGTGTACATCTCCTTTATTGTCTGTATCTTGAAAGAAAATGAGAGAAGGCAGGGGTGTGAGAGTGTATCCATGAGCATTGTACTTAGCGTCTTATTTAAAGGGCAGAAGCTACTCAGATATGCTAACGTCCATTTCAGTGGTAGAAAAACAAAAGGCTAGATATTTAGCATTCTTTTTTTTTTTTTTTGCCCGAATATAACACTAATACAGCAATTCAAAATAAGCACACCTCAACAAATTAGAGTGTAGCTCGTGAGTATCTCTTTTAGAGATATGAACACACTGAAAGGCAGACAGGGAAGATATAATTATATTCATGTATAACTAAAACTTCTGTAGCTCAAAAGTGTTTTTCATTTTGGCATGTAATAATCCATATAGCCATAAAACTATGGTCTTCTTCATATATCAGTATTTCCAACATCGTTCTTTTTTGTGAATTACGCATTTATGTAGTTCCTTTTAAACAACAAGTTAAATGGAAAAGGTCCACCAAGGAGGTTCATTCGACAACCGTAAGGGCTACACTCCAGGGAGCATCGAGTTCAACTCTGCCTTTGGGATACGGCGGCGACTTCTGTCCTTACGATGGCATCAGCTTCATGCTGGCTCTTTTCATGAATATGACCAGACAGCCAGTCTGTAACATATCCAGGGGGGAAAAAAAGCCCATCGAGGGTCAGTCCAACTCGTGCTGCAAGCTACAATGGTGGACCATCTCGGGCAAGAAAGAAAAGTAGAAGGATGTACCTAGGGTGGTTTTGAGATTGAAAACTGATAGCCGGGTAGGGTGTATGTGTACAGAAGAGGGCTGGTGCACATAAAAAAGGATGTAAGCTAGGTTTAAGTGGCATTAAGTCTCTGGAAAGCACAGCTTGAAACTGTTCACTAGAAGTATGGATTAAGAGTGAGAAAAACTGGTTTCAGCACAATCTCATCTATTAACTAGCTGTGTAACCTTGAGCTAGTCACTGAATTGCTGTTTCCTTATCCCAAACAAAGTTCATTGACCAGATGATCTAGTCTACTGTACACTCCAGATTGGACATTCCATTATTTTTGATGTTCTTTGTTTGGGGGCAGAAAAAGTTATGGACCTAAAACATCCCTTCCATATACAAACGGTTGGTCTCCCTGCCTGAATTCCTTTCTAGGCTTGACTGTATTTTATTTTGCCAACGTGATCTCACCTCCCTTTTTTTTTTGAGAAATAGAGAACGTTGGGTATAGATACCCTTGACCTACTTCTCCTTCTCATCTGTACGAGGACCAATTCCTAACACCTTCCTGCTTGTCTCTAAAGAAAAGAGATTGCTCCTTCTTCCCAAGGAAGGAATTTAGTCCGTTCTGCCCCTCTCCTCCTCCCTGAAATGTTCCGCATACCCTCTGGCACTTGTAACACATCTTTCTCTTGGTCTTCCTGCCTTGTTTCAAGTCGATCCTTTCCACGTGATACTTTCCATAATTCTGTTTGGCTTTTCCTCTTTTCCCTCTACCTGCTCTCCATTTCTATGGGTGTAACAAGCCTGGAATACCAGCATACACTTCTCCGAAAAGAGTTAGACTTTTAGAGATCCAACTCCTTGCAGCCATCCCCATTGAAATACACCACAGGCAACTCACCTCAAAATATCTACAACTGACCTCATCCCCTGCCCCCTCTAACTTATCCCAATGGATTCCCTAGAGCATCCCCATCAAATACTCAACAAGATATAATCAAAGTTTTGGAGCGATATTTGACTCTTCTCCTATGTCCAACTGTTCCTATGAAATGTCTTTGGGTTCCACCTGTTATTTCCAGTCCTACTGCCTAATCTCACCCTTCACTATCTTCCCCCTGAACTGAACTCGTGGTTTCCCTGACTCAAATCTCACCCCTTCTACATCTACATTCAGCAGGGATCATCTCTTCTCTGATCTTATGATTTCTCTCTGTGAGGTTCATGGAATCCTTCCTAGTCAGGGCTCAATTTACCATTCTTTATTTCTTGTTAAGAATGATGGTGAAGATAAAAATCTGTAAAATTTATTCAGGACTTACTATGTGCCAGGCATTATGCTAAATACTTCCATTTATGGAGTGCCCAGGCATTAGGGATTCAACAAAAGACAAAGTACTTGTCCTCTGGGGGGTTACATTCAGGAGGGCAGGGGGTCAGAAAATAAATAAAAATACAACAGGTGGTAAAACAGTGGCACAATGGAGGAAATAGCCACAAAACAGAGGGAAAAAATAGGCACCAGAGAAGGGGTGAAAGGAAGGAGTTATGTTAAGCAGGGCTGTCAAGGAAAGGCTCCCCGACATAGGACCTCTGAGCAGAGCTCAGAGGAGAGGAGAGAGCAGGCATGCATCCCTCTGTGGAGGACGGAATGGCAAACACACCCTTGCTGGGGGAGGAAGCTTCTTTTTGTGATTCAGAGAATTGCAGAGGCCAGTGCAGCTGGGGACGAAGAGGTGGAGACAACGGTGTTGGTGGGGTCATGGGAACTGGCATGTCACAAAGGCTTTGCAACTTTTTGCAAACTTTTGCAGCTTTTACTTTGAGTGAGAAGGAGAAGCCACTGAGGGCTTTGGGCAAAGAGGAGACACAACCTGACTTGCATTTTAAAAAGATGACCGGGTGCAGGAGAGCAATGAGGCTGCTGCAAGCATTTCATTCTCACCTTAAGGGGCAACTGCTGTTCTCTTTCCCACTTTCCACATGAGGCAACTGAGGTAGCAAACCCACTCCAGGTCACATGGCTAAAAGTATTAGAGTTGCAGCCATAAAAAAAGAATGAAATTATGCCATTTGCAGCAATATGAATGGACCTAGAGATGATCATACAAGTGAAGTAAGTCAGAAAGAGAAAGACAAATATCATATGATGTCAGTTGTATGTGTAATCTAAAATACGACACAAATGAACCTATCTAGGAAACAGAAACAGGATCACAGACACAGAGAACACAGTTGTGGTTGCCGAAGGGCAGGGGGCAGCAGGGAGGGATGGAGTCAGAGTTTGGGATTAGTAGATGCAAACTATTATTTATATGGGTAACTGAATCACTTTGCTGTGCACCAGAAACTAACACCACATTGTAAATCAACTATACTTCAATAAAACTCACTTTTTAAAAAAGCACTAGAGCTACTATTTGCACACATGTCATCTGAGTCCAGAATCTGCAATTGAGCCACCATGCAGCGTGCTTTTCTTCCTATGTTCCCATCATCATCTATTCTTTTCCAGACAAGCCACGCTGACTTCTGTGCTTTTGTTATTTCTCCCTCCCTCCCTCCCTTCCTTTCTTTCTTTCCTTCCTCCCTCCATTCTGCCTTCCTTCCTTTTCTTTTCCTTCCTTCCTTCCTCCCTCCCTCCCTCTCTCTTTCTTTCTTTGGCCATGCCACGCTTATGGGATCTCAGTTCCCCAACCAGGGATTGAACCCAGGCCATGGCAGTGAAAGCCTGGAATCCTAACCACTAGGCCACCAGGGAACTCCAGATATTTCTTTACCTTAGTGTAGAATGCCTTTTCCCTTCCTTTCTGTAGGGCAGATGTCTCTTCAACCATCCATACCTCTCTGAAATATTTTCCTCTAAGTATTTCCCTAATGACCTTAGGGAGAGTGATACCTCCTTCTCTACAGTCTTCTCCTCCACTACTCTGCCCATCATCCTATTGTGTTGACACTACTGAAGTCATGACCTTTTCTGTGATATCAAACCACTTATTCATCATGGTATCCCCAGGGCTTAGTACATAGGAACAGTTTTGTTTTTCTAACTGAAATATGTGTGTGTGTGTGTGTGTGTGTGTGTGTGTGTATGTGTGTGTGTGTGTGTGTGTGTGTGCGCGTCCAGACCTTGCATGGTCTCAGGACCTAAACAGTCTTAATCCACGTTTGGGAAATAACCAAAGAAATGAGTGGTGGGAAGGGCGAGTGGTCACAGCTTGGGTGAAGGCACAAGCAGTGAGTCTGTGAGAAGAGCTAAGAGCAAAATGGCTAAAGAGCTTCCTGACACCTATGCCCCACCCCCGTCCCATTACTGCTCCCACACTTCCCCCAAAAGGCTGGAAATTAGAACACAGTGAAGGCTTTCCTCTGCTGCTGCCCAGCGAGAGGTGACTCAGACAGCTGAGTAATTCCTCAAGGGGAATACAGGATAAGCTTGAGAAGCTGGAAGAGTTTGAGAGCGAAAAAGCAGCAAATGCATCCCTTCGTCCAGAAAGAACATGCTAAAAACCTCTTAAAAGGACCCTAACCATCGTCCTATTCCCCAGCTTAACACCAACCTACTGCTCCACATGCTTGGGTTTAATTCTCCAGCGTGCCAGCCACCCCCATTAACAGCAAAATTGTTTCAAGATAACTCCGAAAAGCTAAATGCCACAGCAGGACGATGTTACCAGGTGTTTATGGAACAAAGTACATACGAGCACAGGATACGAAGCCCTGGAAATAGTCTTAAAAATTATCTTATTGAAAATGCTCATTTAAAAGATGAGGAAGCTGACAACCCTTAGGAAAACAAATTCCATCATTATATGAGACATGTCAGTTAACAAAGAAATTTGAAATAGACGCTATTTCCCCTTCCCTAATCGTTCTGGGATACACTGTCTGGCCACACTGCATGTAGAATTTATGCATTTTCATATTTCTAGCGTATCTCATCCCTAAGATAGAGGAGCCTTGTAAGCCTTCTCCCTTATTAACACTTCCTGTAGAATTCAGATACTGCTATTTTCATGTTCTGAAGAATCTCGGCAAAGTCAATGGACTCAGCAATTCATATAGAATGAAATGGGAGTAAACTTCCATATTCTGTGCAAATGAAAACTCTTACAGATTTGTTATACATATTTTTCGCTTATCACCTATTTTTAATTAGAACAAAGAGGTATTACAGACTCATCATTTAAGCGTCCAGCTGAGGCTGCCATGGCCATGCACAAAGGACTGTATTTAATTTTTCAACTGGTCTATCTTTTACACCACAAAGGAGGCGCTCAAATATTCACTAAATGTATAAACTCACAAGAGCAAGCTGTCTATATCAGTCAATACCATGTTTGAAATAATGATGTGTTTTCAGACATCTAATTTCTAAATTCAATTTTAATATAAATAAAATTGCTATTTGCAGCAACATGGATGGACCTGGAGAATATTATACTGAGTGAAGTAAGTCAGACAGAGAAAGACAAATATTATATGATATCACTTATATGTGGAATCTAAAAAATAATACAAGTGAATCTATATACAAAACAGAAACAGATTCACAGACATAGAAAACAAACTTATAGTTATCAAAGGGGAAAAGGGGTGGGAAGGATAAATTAGGAGTATGATAATAACAGATGCCAACTACTGTACATAAAATAGATAAGCAATAAGGGTTTACTGTATAGCACAGGAACTATATTCAATATCTTATAATAACCTATAATCAAAACAATCTGAAAAAATATATATATATAACTAAATCACTTTGCTGTACACCTGAAACTAATATTATATTGTAATCAACTACACTTCAGTAAAAAAAAATATTCACAAGGAACTTGGCATTTAACAATTAACAGTGAAAGTATCACTGTAATGGTGCTACACGCTAAACTCCGTTTCAGTTTCTCTAGGATCAAGGCCTGGAAAGTATTTAAGCAATTGAACTAGAGGAGAAACAATAGCTAGAAACAAAGACTAATTCAAAGCCTATTCTATCCCAACGCGAACGTTATTTTATTCTGGTGCTTTTACTAAGGTAAGTTCTTTAGGCAGAATAATTCCTGTTGTGCTCGATTAGGATTTCTTGCTACTTAAAATTTAATGGTTGACGATAGCTAGTGGGAAGCAGCGCGTAGCACAGGGAGATCAGCTCGGTGCCTTGTGACCACCTAGAGGGGTGGGATAGGGAAGGTGGGAGGGAGACGCAAAAGGGAGGGGATATGGGGATATATGTATGCATACAGCTGATTCACTTTGTTACACAGTAGAAACTAAGACAACACTGTAAGCAATTATACTCCAATAAAGATGTTAAAAAAAATTTAATGGTTATTTCTTAAAAAAAAAAAAAATCAAAGAACTTGCTTTTTTATTCCTATTGAAATCTGGCAGTCTTTGAAGGGGTTTCTTTATGACCAGGAAGATGACATTTACTACTGGGGCGAGGGGACAGGGATTCTCTTTGGAGGCAGCAGCACTAATAAAGGTATGGTTCAATGTCCGAGGTATTCGTCCACGTTTTATTAATTAGGTGGAAAGCCTTTCCCACTGGAATAGTGCAAGGTATTTATTAACACTTCAGCCCACAAATAGAACAACTGTACAGCAAAGGAGGTAATTATGAAATATACCAATCCCTTTATCAACTTGGCAGGGACAACCCAAAAGACGGGTTTCTGATTATGATCTTTTTCATGATATTTTAATTGTGCTTCTTAACCTGCTAAATTAAAAACTACAGGGCAATCTCACTTAGATCACAGACAAAGGAGATCATATCAATTTGCAACAAAATGTATGAATGCTCTTATCTGCTTTAATTACACCCAGAACTTAACAGGCAAATTCAATAAGATCACAGAAGGATTGAGAGCTAAATGTTATCTCTCAGCCAATGGCATTATCATGCCCATATGTTGTTACACATTATGGAGCGTGAACCTTTGTTTAATAATAAGTTTAGGAAATAAGGATACTGAAAGTAAAGGAGGCTTGCTCTGAGATTTGAGTCTGTCGGTTATTTTTGTCATCAGCTAGTCTATGTACCCTGGCCATGAAAATAAGATGAGAGACAGACAATAAAAAAGACCTAAGTCTTCCTGCCTCTTAAACAAAGCCAGGATATGGATTCGGAATATGTTTTTGAATTTTTATTTTATTCTCTGTCTGTAATCATTTTTCGCCCAAAATCCTGCCAGAATTAATCTCAGCCAAGCCTTTAGTTCTTCTCAATTAACCCGTTTACTTTTATCCTAAAAACCCTCACCCCAAACCTTCTTATGATCCCCGAGTGTGATTACAGAGCAGGTTCTTGAGAACTTCAACTACTAAGGATTTGAATTTTTAATTCTGTCCACATCTTTGGAAGCCTAATCCAAGGCCAATGTCCTGGTAATAGTTTGACCTAAAATGTGCTCTTTGGTGACTTCAAGAACTGGAGCTACTACATTCTGTGATGGTACCATCTGCGCCTTTGGGGCTGGATGAGGGGCAGAGAGGTTTCTGATTCTACTATTAATCCTGGTTGACCAATTCCTATCCCTTCTATGCTACGTGCAAAGGAAACCACTCCTAATGCTCACATCCTACTGATCCCCATGTTTTCTTGTTTTTCTTGAACTATTTTCTCTCTCCCTCCCAGAGGTGGGGATTCTTATTTAATCACTTCAGCAAGCTTCACGCTTTTTGCTCTCCTGGAGGAACAGAAGGAGGCACCTTTTTTTGATTCCTTATGAAGTCATCCTTAAAAATTATCAATAGCTCTTACATACACATGTAAGTGAGACATCAACATTTAGTTACGCAAAAAGAGGCACATTCCAGTAAGGATGGACGATGCGTCATGTAGATCCTTAGCGTTCTCTACCAGCAACCAACGTAATGGGACAGTGAAGAGATGGACAGCCATTTAGAAGCTTACGCTTCAATATTATTAAGGAAGCTACTCCTTTACCCTGAGTTAGGACACATCGTAGCATTTATTCCACATGTCTCTTGATTTGTCTTTGATATCTTTGTTTTTTCCAAATTTTCAAATTTTTATACTGTTTTCCCAAATAGATTTTGATGACTGGGATGGTATTTTAGAAACAGTATATTCCAGCCCCGCCCCCCCAAAAAAACTCAATAATGTTGGAGGATTAAATGTTTTCTATCTACTTATTTATTTATTTGCTGATGTAGCTCTAGGTCCACACTTTTGTACAGTTCATATACTCTTGCATGTGCGATGCAGGAGAAAGCCCACTTGAACTTGTACTGGTCTGAATTTAATGTTTATTTCCACTCAAATTATTCTCAGCCAAAGGTAAAACCACTCTGTCTCCCTCCCCCCACCAAATGGCATTTGGAAATATGGTATGTTTAGAACCAAGGCTTTTATTGGGAGAACTAAAGGAGGCTAAAAGTTCTGCAAAATAAATAATTTCCCACTCAAAATGACAAGAGCACCTGCATTGAAAAATGTATGCGTTAAGTCCATTGGACAAATAAAACTGAAATTGACTATACAGTTGCCATGTGCCAAAATGCACATGGGACCATCTTCAAATCACTGACAAGGAACTGTATGTTCTGGAATTTCCCACGGCACTCTGATATCCACCCCAAATCCATGTAAGTACATAATTTTTCAGGTTGTAGCATTGTTTTCAAATCTGCCTTCAAGAATCTCATTGCACATTCTTTTATCTGGAAATTTTGGAAATTCTCTAACATCATTTTTAAAAAGCTTTGGGATTAAGATATATTTCTTTCTTTAGCACAGACATTCAGGAAATTTCTTCTATGCTTCTACGAATCCCTGATAGCTCTAAAAGAGAAGAGAACTAACTTCCTTGAGCCCCAAGGCGGAAAGATCATCTTGGGAACACAGGTATGTATCACGTGTGGATTCTGGCAAGCTTCTAATTTTGTTTTATTATCTCAATATTAATGTCTAATTGTTGTCTTCTGGAGACGTACTAATAAAATTTGAATTGGAAATACACTGCATTTCAACATATATTAACATGATTTCATTTATTTCTATTGATTCACTATGAAAACTGTGATTACATTTGCAGTGTATTTTCTCAGTCTACTGAAGAAAAATATAGTACTCACCATCAGCTGAACAGTGCTTTAACACCATTCTAAACGATGCAGGATTCCATCTATACTTAACATCATAGTGATAAGTAAAGTTACTTAAATATTTTTCAGAGATTGACTCATTTAAAAAAATAGAAAGAAGAAAATATAGAATCACATTGTTTTTGTGTTTATGATCAATATATGTTAAAAATGAAAAAAAAGCTTAGAAAATTGTTTCAAATATCAAAATAGCAGAAACTTTTGATAACCTGAATTTACACATCTTGTAAAATGGAATAGCAATTACCTGAGTGACACTTTTCAGGACATAGATATGCATACAGCGTCAACGGTGTGAATTTAGAGAAAAATCACTTAATCTTTGGGTCTTGGTTTCCTCATCTGGACAAAATAAGAGGGTGGATATAACAACCTCACAAGGATGCTGTACCTATCATATGCAAGTGAGCATCAAATTTATTTGGAATCACTTTGTAATCTGAGCATCATTACGCAAATGATAAACATTGTCATTATTATTCTTTCGTTAATAGTAAAATTAGTTCAGATTTGTAAAGGCAGGAGGCATCTCATCTAGGTGAATTTCATTACATAAAACTTCCAAACATTTTTTTAAAGATTTCACACATCTTGGGTAGATTCCTTTAAAATGATTACATATTTCTCAGTCTTCTCAAAATAAGTCTACTAAATACATTTTTAATTTTCCTGATCATCAGAAACAGCATGCCAGGAAGCATCAGGAGATCCAAGCTGCCCTGAGTTGCCCTCAGAGGTAACTGAGGAATGTGGGGCTGCCCAAACCCACGTTACACAGCCTCCTGTGCTGGGCTTCTTAGTACTCGATCTGCATTTTATATTTTTGCCTGCAGACTCTTACTTTCTATTGCCATCCATAGGATTCCCTTTGGCGTCAATCTCTCCAGAAATTTGCTATGTATCAGAAGAAGAGTTAAGGTAGTTAGAATGGTTCATAGAAAGGGTTGAATAGCCTATGAGTGAGGGACTGAGGGACTTTACAATTACAATACCTTTGGAAATTACCCAGAACGTTTTTTTCCGTTTGTTTTCAATTATGCTATAGGGAGTTGGGCTGTTCAAAATTTGATATATTATCCCTAGATGGAGAGAAACTGAGTGGAAAGATAGTGACATAAAATTTACTTAAGCGGAAATTTCTGTGTGAAAATATGGATATTATAGTTCATTGTTTTTCCTCTGAAATGATTAGAAAAACAGTTTAAGAATTAAAAAATGCCAGTAAGAGCTGAATTATATAGACTCACGCACGTATAAGAGTAACTGCCAAAGTATTTATGCAACAAAACAATACATTTACATATAAAGGTTTTATAGAGACTTTATATAACTCATTGACAAGCTATGACATATCCACCCCAACTCCCCAATTTTAAGGGTGTCTAGATTAATATTAACATCTTTACAGTTATTCTGAAATTATCTGTATAAGTTCATATGAAAGGTATCTCTGTCAAAAATTAAAATGTCTTTAAATATACATAGCATTGACTTGAGCTCTTAGAAGATTTACCACTGAATATTTATAAATT
Organism: Delphinus delphis; assembly: GCF_949987515.2. Classification (NCBI taxonomy): domain Eukaryota; kingdom Metazoa; phylum Chordata; class Mammalia; order Artiodactyla; family Delphinidae; genus Delphinus; species Delphinus delphis. Next base: position 169,649,910 of record NC_082683.1, on the reverse strand, counting down.
TTTATCAAAATTTATAAACAGTATTTACTTCCAAGTAACTCAGAAACTGTTTCTGTTCGATGAATAAATACATATTTATATATTTGTTAAAATGCATATTGCTTATTGGATGTGCTATAATGGCTCCTTTCTCACCATTATATGTGAATGTGTAATTAGCCACATAATAAATATCTCCAATGAAATTTTCAAGAAAGCTCTTAATTCAAATATGTCATGGTCACTTTTCAGAGTTCACGAACCTGTCTGATTTATTTTTAAACACTAAGGATAAACTTAAGGCTTGGCCACAAAATGCTGGTGCAAGCGCACCTGGGCTCCCCAATAAATATGTATTGATCTTGTGGATGAATGTGGCTTCTCGGGAAATGAGGCCTTCTCTTTGGTAATAAAGCTACCGTATTTATTTACGTATCCATTTATGAGATTTGCAAAACTGAATACTAAACTCAAAAACCTTATGAGTGTGAGGGTTTACAACAGGTTTCTCAATTTCAACACTACTGGTATTTTAGGCTGAAAACTTCTTTGTTGAGGGGCAAGGTGTGGGGGGATGTCCCGTGAATCGTAGAACATGGAGCAGCGTCCCTGGCCTCTCCACACTAGATGCTCCTCCTTCCCTGGTGTTTCCCTGACTGTGACATCAAAATGTCCCCAGTCACTGCCCAATGTTCCCCACGAGGCAAAATTGCCCCTGGGTGGGGATCATTGGTTAGGGATGATGAAAAAACCTCCTTTCCTTCCTAAGTGAGTAGTTAGTTGTTGGGAATCATGGTATCAAAGATAGCTTGTCTCGGTCTATGTAGCATTTTCCCAGGCCCAACCAGAGACTTGAATAAGAGGGACTCCTCTATTTGCCAAACTTGTCCCTAAGCAAAGTTTCTGTCTCTCCTGGCAGTACTAGGCCTGCTTCATGGGTGTGTGCTCTATGCAGGGAGCTGCATGTAGTTGGATGCTCTGCTGTTGTCATCTTGAAATTCTTAATCCACAGGTTCTGCATTTTCATTTTGCACTGGACCCCACCAACTATGTAGCCAGTTCTGTAATAACTATCAAACAGACATTATTGGGATGCACCCATGAAATCTGTTTTGCCAGCAGAAGTTTTTGAGGTCCCATTGTGCTAAACAAAAAAATCAGTTTGGAACGTAAAAAAATGAATTAGTTTATACCAGGAATTTGTGTTAGCGTAGCAGACAAAAATCAGGGTTTTGAATGCAGACCTGAATTTCAGACTCATTGTCTCTATTTTACTAGTTTCATGATCTCAGGCAAGTTGTTTGACTTCTCTAAGCTTCAATTTTCTCAATTATAAAATGGTGTCCAATCGACAAGGGGAATGGAATATTATATAATGGAATACTACTCAGCCATAAAAAATGAACTAGTGATATTTCCAGCAACATAGATGGAGCAAGAGAATATTATGCTTAGTGAAATAAGTCAGACAAAGACAAATATTATATGGTATCACTTATATATGGAATCTAAAAAATAATACCAATGAATCTACATACAAAACAGAAACAGACTCATAGACATAGAAAACAAACTTGTGGTTACCAAAGTGGAGGGGGGAAGGGAAAAATTGGGGGTATGGTATTAATAGATTAAGAAATACTATGTGTGGGGCTTCCCTGGTGGCACAGTGGTTGAGAGTCCGCCTGCCGATGCAGGGGACACGGGTTCGTGCCCTGGTCTGGGAAGATCCCACATGCCGTGGAGCTGCTGGGCCCGTGAGCCATGGCTGCTGAGCCTGCGCGTCAGGAGCCTGTGTTCTGCAGCGGGAGAGGCCACAGCAGTGAGATGCCCGCGAACCACAAAAAAAAAAAAAAAAAAAACTATATGATAAGTAATGAGGATTTACTGTATAGCACAGGGAATTATACCCAATATCTTGTAATAACCTATAATGGAATGTAATCTGCAAAAATACCGAATCACTATGCTGTACACCTGAAACTAACACAGTATTGTAAATCAACGACACTTCAATTTAAAAAATGGTGTCAGAGGTGATCCTCAGTTATAGGGTTGCTTTGAAGAATAACTGAGATGATGTATACAAAACAATGAGCACTGCGCCTGGCACCTAGTAAGTGCTCAATGAATGTAGCTCCATGACGATGATGATGTTGCCAAAACCCATCCTAGATGGGACGAGAAAATAAAATTCAGCCTCAAAAGTGTCATCATACTGTTTTTGAAGGCAGATTTCCACAGCTCAAAGTGGTAGTCCTTTAGGTTGAATCTTACTCTTCCAATATTTTCCTATTACTATTCACCCAAAAGTCTCAAATCTAAATTTTAAAAACACCTATCAAGTGCTTAAAACCTGGCTCCGAATTTACACACCCAGGTCCAAATGTCCAGGGGAACACATCTGAACGGGGCTGTATGTGCTCCGCTGCTGACATTACCCGAAGTCGATGGTGCAAGCGTGCGTGTTAATACATTTCATACATTAAAGATGTAAATTTTATTCTTCAAGCTGAAAGCCAGGTGATTAATTCTCATAGCATAGTGATCAATTGGTGCAGATGCTCCACCTGTATTAATGTTTGTTTTTGTACGCATTAGGAGCGGAAGCACACCAATAACACAGGTGTCGTACGCAGAGCTGCGCGAGGTTGCCGTTAGCCGGCAAACACTGAGATCAGTACTTAGGTTGCACGTAGCACTGCCAATTTTTTCAATTAGACCCATTATTGATTTGATGAAAAAGCAAATTAAACATACCATGGTGGTATGTAAATTGGTTAGAGAGAGCATAAGGTTCTGGTACAAAGCTTCAAAGGCATGAGCTGTACGGCTTTCCTCGGCTGTAACTCATAGGGGTTCCTGGCGATTGCTGCTCTGTACGGGGTTCCTTGAGCTGCATGTGCTGGCTGGCCAAACAATCGTCTGGAAAGACCAGAGCTGTATTTTAGAAATTCACAACAGTTTTGCAGAAAGGGAAAGGATGCTGGAAATCGACTAACTTTGAAAGGATACGGAGATAGGAAGGGTTGCAGAAGCGGCCTAAAATGGTTTTCATCAAGTGATAGTCTGGTTTGCCTGCCCGGATGTACGGTCATGGAGAATGCATCCCGCAGGCATATACGTGACACATTTAAAAGATCGATTTTGCTGATTTGAAAAGTTGTCTTGACCACTACCTCAAGCTACTACTGCATGTTTTCATTGTCTAAAGTTGAAAGCTGCTGTGCTGTCTAAAATCAGAGTCTCATCAGCTTCTATATTATAATTTCTTAAAATCTGAAAGAATGTTCTTTGTACGTCAATGAATGATGTTCTCCAGTCCTGCTAACAAATGGGCAGAGGTACTGAAAATGGGCCTGTTTAACTTACAATGACTCGTTTTATTAACAGAAGGGAGCTAATGCTCACCTAAAACTTCTTGATACCTCCCTATGCATTTATCTTCTCTGGATTATCTACACAAGAAGCCTTCAAGCCTTCGAGAAGCCTTCCCTGATTCCCGAAGTTAGGGTTCCTGCCATGGTGTACCCCTAGTATGCTGTGTTGCCCCATCAATGCACTTAGAACACCATGTTATAATTGTCTCTTTGCTTGTCTGTGTCCCTCAAAAGATTCTGAGCCTTACGACCGTGTGACCATCTCTGCTCTGTTTACTTTTGTATTCCACTGCCTAGGAGAGTGATTACCATAAAGGTACCCAACACGTTTACAATAAATAAGTCACGTGGTCAAAATTCAATGTTGTTAACTTTAAATAAGTGACCTTATTAACTAATATTCCAAAGAGTTTGCTCTTCTCATGGCAAATAAGGAAATCTAGTAGGCCAAAGGACTGGCATTGCCAAATCTTAAGCTCTAAGTTCTAAATATAAAGCCTATGGTAAATCTGTCAAGATCAACTGGAATCAGTCAGTGATGATGGGAAATGCCATCAAAATAAGTAGCAGGTGCATCAAGGTCATAGAGATGACCTGTCATCCTCATAGGATGACTTTCACGTCCTATTTAGCAACTTACACTGAGACGGCAAATGACTTTTGCAGAGAAGAAAGAGAAAGAACCAAAGTGATGGCTGTAACTGGAGATGAGGTTAACAACAAACCAAAATCAAAGAGAAAATGTTGCAACTTTTAAATGTCATCAGATCAATGACGTAAAAGAGCTTTTTATATGAGCACTCAGAAGAAAGAGAATTGGACAAGAGAAAAATATTGGGAAAGGATGGAAAAGTATGCCTACTGATTGCATTGAGATAAATAGAGCCAAGAGGGATTGGGAGGTGGGGTCTTGCATTTATGGGAAGACAATTTCTGTGAATGAATGAATGGGCAATTGTCACAGTTCATCAGAAGTTACCAAGTTGCTAAGCAAGTATAATTAGGGAAAAGATATTCAGATCAGATATTCCATCCAAACAAGTTCATTTCATGTCCTTTGAATTATAATATTTTATATATATATATATATATATATATATATCGACATTTCCCTATTGTGCCCCAAATCAACACACCCTTTCTTCCTGGATCATATCAGGGCACTGCAAACATGCACATCTTCGCAAAGAGCCACTTAGGTGAAAAGAATATGTTGCCCAAACAGAGAGGCTCTAAAGATGTGAAACTTAGAAAAACAAAGTTTTTGTCCACTTTTTCCCCCTGAGGGAAACTGTCCAAAGAGATGTGGATGGTATAAATCATCTGAAGAGTTCTTGGTTGTTTTTGTTTTCCTTTATTTTCACATTCGTGAGTTCATTTTCTTTCTAATCGAAAATCTAGAAGATTGGAGCTGGCACTGCCAGCAGTGTCTGATGGGAGAGAGCATATGTTTCCTGTCATACTGGCATCTGACTATAACAGCCATGCGGAAGTCAATGCAAGTCCTTACATCAAAGTTTGATTGCCATTGTACGGACGTTGCTAGAAGTTGAAAAAAAGCAATGTCCATTTGAAGCTCGTCTGTGAACTTTGCATGAACCGCTAGGAATAATGTAGTGTGATGACAAGCCAGTTATACCTTCCACTAAATTTGCTGTCTGGAATGAACTGAAATAGTGTTTGGTTTGTGTAATTACGTCCATCTATCTTTATATTCCAGCGGCATATCGCAAATTGAAAATACTAAAAATTGACTGTTGGTTCTGATATTTAATGATTGCCAAAGACAAGACGATGATTTATTGGTTACTTACCGATGTGACACATTTGCATCTTATTAGACGGAGATTACTATTCCTTAAAATGCGGACGAGGCCTGATCATGTCTGATGGATTGATTTGATTTGCAAATGTAATCAAACTAATAAGAGGGAAAAAATGAGCAATAATGCCTTGTTTTTCAACTGGCAATCACTCCCCTGCCAACAAGGCTGATATCCCTGACTAAGCAGCCTTTACACCGTCTTCCTGTCGTCTCAAATAAACAAAGGGATGCTAAGAGCTTGATAAGAGGATAACAAGCCATGTACAGATGCAGCATGGAGCCCGCACCCCTGAACTGTGCTGTTGCACGCGAGAACAAAAGTTAATGGCAGGAGATGCCACACGACCGTAACAATCCTGAGAAAAGCTCTCGCTGTAATCAGCTCTCTATTCCCATATTCTTAACATCTCTTCAAAGTAAATGAAGAACCTTTCCTTAAAGTAAAAAATACTGCCATCTTCCCTCGTGCAGTAAGCAGGCCTCTACTCATAAAGAGACTCTGTTTCTGAGATAGTTTAACCACGTAAAATCCAAGTGGGTTCAGAACAACCACACATACATGGTTTGAAAAGAGCATAAAAACGCTGTCAGGCAGCTGCTGGCCCTCAGTGTATTCCCTAGAACATCACTGATATCCAGAATACAGGGAGGGGAGCTACAGAGTGGGAAACTCTGAAATACTGGACCGGGAGGTGTGGTTGACACCTGACTTTGATCATTCTCAAAGCATTTCTTCAAGACTCTTGAGTACGTGTATGACGGAAAAATAGAAACCATGATCCTGAGTGAGCTGCAAAGCAACCATTCTTGAGATAAAAATTCAAAAAGTGTTTTGATAATAGATCAACTATGCCTCAAAGTCATATAATAATGACAGAGACAGTCTCCCTAAAACAGAACTTTAGTATAAGGCCAACCGTAGAGTAGGCTTTTAATATATATTTTTTGTTCAGTGCACGAGTGAACAGGTATTAGCTTGCTACAAAAATATATTACACACGGTATTTTTGTTGGGGAACTGAATATTACAAAGTGTGCAGAAAAAGTCAAATTGAATTTAGAGAACCTACTACCATATTCAGATATCTCAAAAATGATCATAGTTGATGTTTCAAAGATAACCACGTCATCCATCTTCAGCCCATATGAAATTTATTAAACTACAAGAATATAGTATGGTCAGATTCACATTAAATAATAAATAATTCTATTCGAACTGTAAAAAATTGCCTTGGAAATTTGACTTCGACTTTCATGGCACATACAGAAATGTGAGAACCTAAAATCCTCACTGAGTATACTGGGTTGGATAACTGACCAGATTAATTAAAATCCATGGATTATCTACAAGCTAATTTTTTAATCAAACGTTATATACTGATTTTAATCAAACGTTATATACTGATCTGTCAGTGACATTGTCTTCAAAGATAGCATCACATATATTTACACAGCAAGTATTCAGAGATGCTTCAGATATAAGGTGCACCTCATGTACTCCTGTTACTTTGTCTCTATGTTACCTAGACACTTAGCTCTGTATCAAGATCCTCCACTGAGAAACTCTTGGCCACTTTAAGCTGTTGGTTATGTTTCCCAACCTCAAGCCTCAGTGAAGGAATTGTCTCTACTATATCCCCCTGTGTGAAACAGAAAGATTCTGAGCTATACCTTTAGATTAATAATTCTTCAGAAAGGGGTTTGATCTGATATATCCAGATATTATAGCCAAGCTATATCAAAGAATAACAAAAGAAAGATGGGTTTATTACTTATCATTTGGGGTGCACAACTTAAAATATACCGAAATAACTTTTCTATAACATTTTCACTACTGGTCTGTCTTCAAAAAATATGCTGTCCATATAAATATGTGCATGTTTATATATGATGTAATATAATGTGGTATAATATAGAACAAAGAGGATAACTTGCTAATATTTAATACTATGCATAAGAAGATATACTCTTTTCTGACAAACTTGTGGTGACGATGATAAATATCAACAGTGCTCAACTGTTAAATGACTGAGTTTTAGTCTCAACTATGTCCTGAGTAGCTCGTGACCTTGGGTAAGTCATTCAGTTTTCCTGGCCTTCAACGTTTTTATCTGTAAGTGAATGCGCAAATAAAGGCATTTAACATTTACTGAACACTTAGCAATTAAAAGATTGGATTGGGCACTTTACATACATTAACTCCCTGAATTGTCCCAGTAGCCTATCAAGTTGGTCACTTCATTATTATCATCCGCATCTTATACATAAGCAAACTTAGTTCATGGCACGAAGCGATATCAGAATTTGAACCATGGTCTCTAACTCCAAGGATGGTACACTACCCACTGCAATATACTACTTCCTCTTAAAATGAGAAGTTCTAGCAATTGAATTCTAAGGTTCATTCTGGTTCTATCATCCAAGAATTAATTTTTAAAGAAAGAGATCTCTATCTGCTATCCTTCCATTTATTTTTAAAAGAGTGTCATAAAACTTCCTGTAGGCATGTTTCTAAGTAAGCAAGCGTATTTTTTAAAGTTTGGGAAAATCTATCATATAGCACTTTGCGTCAATATCACAGCCATTCACAGAAATCAATCTGAAATGTTTAAGTAGAGATTCCATGCTTTTCCACAAAAGGTTAATCTGAGTAATATGCACAGTTGAAAGGACCTTTGGGAGGGTATTCCTCTTCTACGTTTACAAGTCTGCATTGCAGACTGGGCTCTGCCGTGACACAGAAAATCACAAGATTAAGTACAGCTGGACTATTTTTTTTCCTAAAGTGCTGACCATGTCAGGAGGAATCAGTCCTTCCTTGAACCCGTAGCTGTTCCTTCTCCCTCTCTCCCTCCTCAGCCCAGGCTACCATGTGCCCTGCCATAAACATGCCGCCTGGCTGAGGGGGCCCAGCACTTCAGGGAATTAATCCTTCCCTAATGTAGGTTAAGCAGGTGTGAAGCCCCCTTCCTACAGAGAGGAGGGAGCTGCTCTTCAGAGACACCCCTGGAATTACGGTGTTTCACTGGGCTCCGATGACTCTCTAAATCCATACAGGCTGTGCTGCTGACCTGGACGGCTGGTCATCCACTGGCTTAATCTGAATCCAGTGGAAGAAACTGGTCCTTTCCCCTTCTTGATTTTATAATATTAACAATAGGTAGTGAGGACTTAATTGCCCATTCTGGCAATGGAAGTATAATTGCCTTATTGGAAGCAAAGTTCTGTGGTTAAATGGAGACATGTAAAATTGTGGGATGAACTAGGTGAATTGACTCTAGAGCTCAGAAGTACCAAGAGGTGCTATTTACCCACTATATGTTTCTCTTTAACTAAATTACGATGCATTAGTACTTTTAACTCATATAATAATAGCACAGAACTTCACATTAAGAGATCCAAGTATAAAATGAAAGCTGAATATCCCTTTGACTTGGGGTTTGTGTACTTTGTACGTCATTCCTGATTCTTGGTGGAGGAAAAAAATATATAACCTGGCAAAAATAAATAAAAAATAAAAGTGGTTGATTGCTTCTGAGAAAATCATAGTTTGTTTTTTTCTTTTCTGGGGAAAACCAAGAAATTTTTTTTCTTAAGAGAAATATCAAGGTATTTATAAACAAATGGAGGTATTATATCTGTTTATCATATACCATAAGCTTCTTAGAAAGTTTGGTCAATTAAAGGGATTTTTAGCAGGTTAAATACATTCTCCTAATTGGGTTCTTCTAAGAATCATATATGAAGGTTGAAAAGTGGCCTGAACTGGGGAGGAAGCAGCTTGGCGTTAGGGAAATTCTATGCCTGGGGACATGTTTGGTATAATGTTAAAAATATTATCTGATTGGTAAGATGCCACTGATGTGGATGGCTTGGGTCACTTTGGACACTGATTTGTTGAAAATGAAGAGAAAGAGAATAATGAAAAAGTATAGTTAAAGGGAGGGCAGTGCCTTGACTATGTGGACCCTGACTTTGGTTAATAAGGAAAATTCACATGGAAGAGCAAAAAGGTAAATGAATAGCAAATTCCTTCTGTAGATTTCCCCTCCCCCTTCTCCTTCCACCCCTCTGATAACCCCTCTCGGCAGAGGCAATTCAACAGTCTACGAGATCCGCAATATCAAAACTACTCCTCAGTAGTCCTCACACCTTTCATTCCTCCCCAAGTGTCCACAGGGAATTCAGTTCAACCCCCTTTCCTCTTTGCTTCATCTACATCAGCACCATTTCTTTTTATGCATCAAAACCACACTTTGTATCTTGAACCTGATGGTCACTTATTCACCAAACCTTGGTCTAACAAGGAAGTAGGCTGACTTAGTCACATTAAGGAATACAGCCAAGGCAAACATTCTTGGGAAAAAAGGCAAACAGAAGAGCAAAGTTACATGGCTTTTCTGAGGCTTTCAAATTCTTTTTATGGTGATGAAAAAGCTCCATCCTTTACAACACACACACACACACACACACTACTACTACACAGCGCTTACACTTTCACATTAACTATTCTATTTCATGTGGGATGACTTGACTATTTCTTTTTTCCAGTGTAATTAGGTTATGTCCCAGCTTTCATAAACTCATTTAGATATAGGCAATCTTGGATTACGCAGCTATTTTTATCTACAAAATATAATGCATTGTACCAGAAATTCTGAGTTCAGCTGAGTAATACTTACACCCTCATTCAAAAAGAAAACTCAGCATTTTTTTTCATTTTTTTTTGAAGAAACCACTTCTCTGTGTGCTTTCAAATTACTCTGTATTCCACAGAAAACTGTTCCTCAGATGCTTGAAGTCTCCAGCTGCCACACAATTTATATCTCTTTCCTCTGCTCTTTGTTTTTCAGCCATTTTCCCTGAATGTCAAAGTCAATTTAGTGCATTTCACTTTGCTGAATAAATCAGAGGCGAAATCCTTGCTAAAAGTGAAAATTTGATTTGCTAAAAGGAGCTTAGGGCAACTATTAATCAATATATCCAGAGTGCCAAAGCCAAGGCCACGATAGACATGCATTCATTTGGAGATTGGCTGAGGCAGAGCAAGGGGGACGCAGGGGAAAACGTGTGACCAGCCCACGGGAGGGAGGTGGGATTAGGGATGGAGAGAGGGTCAAAGAGGAGCAGAGGGAGAAACAAAACACGCCAGCATCACGTTTAAACTTCTCCCTCCAATTCTTCTTTTAGAGGTGGAAAAATATTTTAACAAGCCATTTAAGCATACATGGGTTATGCTAATTAAATCAGCTTCCATATAGAATTCTTTTCACAAGACACAGAAGTCTTTCTCTCTTGAACTCATCAAGTAGCCTCGAGAAAAACCTAAAAGTCAGAAGTAACAGCTCTATGAACAAACAGAATTCCAGAACAGAAAGATATGAGTTGGGCCAGGTCTGTGGGATGTCAATATTTTGATAACCCTCAGGTAGAGTGCAGGCTTGTTCAGGCTTCTGATATATATAGTGAACCGAATGACGAGACTCATCCTGTCACCTTATCATTCAAAAGAGTTTCGCGATTACAATTACTTGCCTGAAAATGATACCATCTTTTAGGACTTGATGAATAGAGAAATCTTCAACCCAGTGAATCTGAACAGAATTGGGGAGGAACAGCCTTCAATTTTAGCAACTAATCATTTAAAAACTTTTCCAACCATTCAGCTGAGTAGCTACACAGTGATCACCTTGTTTCATTAAAATTTGTGATCAGGGATATAAAGGGCACACTATCAATCAAACACCTTGATTTTTATTGATTTTAAAGGTGTGTCATACATTTCCTCTTTGATTCAATTCTCCCTTCATTTTATAAATGTAGAGACAATATTTAAAGACAGGGCAAATATGTTCCATTTGCCTAAACTTGTATGAAAGGCAGGTAGGTAATCTGGAACAAATGACAAAAAATGTACGGGGAAGTAGAGGAGGATAGGGGAGAAAGACCTACTGAAGCTACTGGTAAAAAGTCATTTAAGTTAAATATTCCATGGTTCAAGTAACACTACTAACAGTGTGAATCAAACTTCCTGACTCTAGGGGACAATAAGAATTAAACAACTGAATTGTTATGGACGTCAAGTAAAAGTTCGTGAAAGTGCTTTGTAAACAATAATAAACTCTACCGATGTTAGTTGTTTTTGTATTGAAAGCTTAATCCCACAAAAAAGATGACCACATAACAATGCACATACGTATGCACAGATATTTATGCAGACACAGATCCATGATTCAGGGTGGAGATCAGGTCACCTGTAGCTTGAATAAGCCCCACAGTACCTAGCATAGTATTAGGTCCATAGCAGACACTCAAATACTTAAATTGTATTCATGACTGCTATGAAATCATGATTCCTCGCTGATCAGAGGTACACAATGGCATGACGACGAATGGATGGCAGATATATTTGGGGGATACCTAGGAATGGACCAGAATACTGGAACAGAGCTTACGTGAGCACAGGTAATTCAGCATGGTGATGGCACTGTGCATCAGGTCACAAACAATGGCACTGAGTGGTGTGGAGAGGTCTTTGTGAGCATCTTTAATAACATTTGGGGGTGTCTCTTGAACCAGGTCTCTGTCTGGGAAACCTCAAACCTTCTTTGTTGGTCTTTCTCCTTTCTAGCAAGGGAGCTGCAGAAAATGAACAAGCCTGTAGGGGATCTTTCAGATTAGTTTTTTCACAACATAGTTTTCAACTTGTTCCTTTCTCCATATCACAACTGTGACTTCAGAAACTGATAAACGTTCAGTTATTTCAGGTGTGGCTGAGGAGGACGAACCTGACCATCTAGAAGCTAATGGTCTTGTTCGCCTAGGACAGAGTGATGGCAATATCCATTCAGTGACCCTCTTGGTTAAATAACCTTTCCCTCCCTTTCTATTATAACGGATGTTTTTTCTGAATATTTTTTGAAATAGCTCTTATGAATACTAACTTTTTGGATCACTTGGCTCTAATTACAATAAAATGACAATCTATGCACAGTCTCTTAGGCACTAAAATGAACACTGAATATTTTACGTCTTTAGATCATTCTTGATAATTTGCAAATTAATTATGCATATGTGTATAATTTGCATGTGTGTTTTTTTTCCTCATCTGATTTTCACAATATAACTCATGGCCAGACCAATTACATAACTTACAAAATATTACTCAACTATATACAGCTCAGGTTTTCTGATTTTACTTTCAGAATTATTCTACCTTTTATAAACCACAACTACCGGTACACAGGTATACAACTCCCAGGTACATTAAACATAACTTCCAACTATCTGATAATTGAATATAGTTGTAATTTAAATAGTCTTACTAAGTGCCAAGGCATTGGATCTTAAATTTAAAATTTCTCCACTTGGGGCTTCCCTGGTGGCACAGTGGTTGAGAGTCCGCCTGCTGATGCAGGGGACACGGGTTCATGCCCCGGTCTGGGAAGATCCCACACGCCACGGAGCGGCTGGGCCCGTGAGCCATGGCCACTGAGCCTGCGCGTCCGGAGCCTGTGCTCCGCAACGGGAGAAGCCATGGCAGTGAGAGGCCCGCGTACCGCAAAAAAAAAAAAAAAAAAAAAAAAATTTCTCCACTTAACTAAAAGACTCAATGACTCCACAGTTCTGAAATCATTAAGTTACATGTATATAAGAAAAATTAATCCTGAGAAAAGAGCTGTAATCACTTTAATTCACTTGTAGCAAAGTAGAGATTACAACTATGCGTAAATTCAGTTATACCATGGGGTGGAGGGTGGAGCCTCAGAGCCAATTAATAGTTTTGTGCTGTGCATATTTTTAATCAACTAATCAATAGTACATTTTTCAAGTGCCAATGATATAGAAACGAAACAGCATATTAGGTCCTTTTTATATATAACATAACTCTCTTAGTTAACTATGCCGTTTCCTGCATGTGAAGCCATAATCACATGCACACACATGAAAACTTACCTGGTGTTACAAATGGAAACATAATCTTACAGTAATTATTTCCACCACAATTTTTTGTGCTTTTTCACACGTCATAATCATGTAATGGTGCCAGCAGTTTAACATAAATAATGGGCAGTTAAAAAACAAAACCTTCACAACTTCGCCTGGGGAATGATACAATCTAAAAAATTGATCTCTACGTAAAATGCATTAGAACAATAAATATATCTTTAAACAGTATCATTAGTCATAAATATTAGTTCAAAACATTCTTGGGTATTCTCTCACAAAATTTATATCCTAATATAGAAATAGTTTATCCATGTTCTTTAGAGATTTCTGTCATTTATAGAAAATTCTAAGTACTTCTGTCGAGAACACTAGAAAAAGCCAACTCGCTGAGCAAGTTTTAATACATTTTCCTAAGTGAACGTTTTAGAAAAAATGTTTCAGAATAAATGGAGAATACTGGTTTCTATACTTTAGACTTCTGTTTCTTACATGAATAACTATACATAAAGACTGTTTTATCACATCTCTTCCTAGTGTGGTTTTCTTTTTGAGCTTAATAGTTCCTGCCTTCATTTGGTATGAAGAAAAACTATAGTTTTTTGTGGGTTTTTTCCTGTTTTAAAAATGTCACTAAGAGGCTCCAAACTTGAATGGAGTCCTCCTTCTTCAGCAGGTAACTGTTCGATCTGTCATGTCAAAAATAAACAAGCCCACCTGATAATCTGCCATACTTGATAAAGGAAAAAACAACTTCTAAAATACATTCATTCACTGAATTGTTCAAATACCTTTCTCTTAAAGTCATTCGTCTGGCGAGATCCATAAATATATTTAAGCCACTTATATAGGTCAGCTAATATGGGTGATGCTTTTTTAAGCACCATCTGACGAAGCACATTCTGCATTTTGCTAACAAAGTTACAGTACAAAATAATATTTTAATCAACCACAAAGAACAATAATAGATCTGACTGCTGGGCTGATAATCGTCTTATCACACCCTGTGAAACCTAGCTCTAATATGTGACGGAGCCGCCATTACTTGGCAGCCCATTCTAAAAAAGGCCAACAATGGAGAGAGAATGAAGTGGAGTGTGCAGGACCTCCGTATCTACATAAAAGAGATTAGAGGCGACAGCGGTCCATTTTACAGCTCAATCATATTGTGTTAGCGTGCGCTTATCCGAGCGCGGACGAAATTGAAAGAGAAATAAAAAAGAGTCAGGCAGATAGGAACCAGAAAAGCGAGGCATGAGCAATTTCCAAGGATATAAAAGGATGCTAATGGTGGGGCCCTGTCATTCTTTAAAAGGGCTATTAGGGCACCATCATCTGTTCTGGTGCCCTTATGCTCCTTCAACTAAAGTCAAGCATTTTCTAAAGCCCTTGTGATCTTTTTGCTTCTAGAGATAAAGTATGGTCATGTTTCCGAACAACACACTTTTCCATTTATGTGATTTATTAAAGTAAGTCAACTAATTCTATTTACTGATTAAAAAAACCCCACTCCCTATGTATTCTTCTTCAATATTTTCTTTTGTTGAATTTGTCACTTTTTTATGTAGCAAAAGCAAGTATACAAAAGTATCTTCCCAGGAGTGCAGAAAGGCTACTGATCTGATCTTATATGCTAAACTTAATTTTTAAAAAGTGTGTGTGTGTGTGTGTGTGTGTATGTGTGATTCCACAAACTGAGAGCAGCACAAAGAGAGCAAAGGCTTGGATTTTAGTATATTTAAAAAAAAAGATTTCACTTTAGTTTTAACAGAAGCATTAAAAAACAAACAAACAATTTTGAACTGAAGATTAAGACGTGAAATTTCCGTTCTGATTTGGCTTTAATTCCAGCTCTGACCCCAGTTATGAGGACTAGGTCATGGTATCAAAAACACATTTTTACTTTTATCAAGGCAGAAATGAGACTTTAATCTTTATATTCTCTTTGGCTTTACCCCCTCCCCATCCCATGCTCCATGTTGCTGCCGTGCCCAGGCTCCCTGAACCCGGCTATATAGACCAGCACGCTGGTATCACAGCATCTTTTACTTCTACCTCCGAACACTGCATGGCACACTTACTGTTATGAAACTTAAAGGCATTTCAGTGAATTCGTGTTTTGCTAATCCCTCTCTGAAAAGCCAAGATACTCCTTGCAGTCATTTAAAACACCCTCCGGGTATCACGAAAAACAGAGCTGTGAATCATCATTGCACAGTAACCTCCTCTGGCATTTGCTGGGGAGAGAGAATAACGTCAGCCCCTACCAATTCTAAGCCTCAGCTTAAGACTGAACACATAATCGTATAGCAATTGTTTCCACCACTGGAAATGCTGTTACTCATAGTTATTTAAAGTTACTGTCTTCACAAAGGTCACCAGAGCCCCTTTACTGTGACAAGTTCCTCTGTAAGCTGACATTTCTACTTAGATACACAACTGGACCCACAAATTTATCACTGACTTTTCCTTTCCAGAGAGCAGCAGCAGGAGTTGACGACTTTTCTTGATCGTTATTATGGAATGTCTGTACGATAACAGAATATGGGCTTAACAAATTTCTTAATTCAGGGAGAACTTGGGCAGAATTCGTGGCCTCTCCCGTTGCGGAGCACAGGCTCCGGACGCGCAGGCTCAGCGGCCATGGCTCACGGGCCCAGCCGCTCCACGGCATGTGGGATCCTCCCGGACCGGGGCACGAACCCGTGTCCCCTGCATCGGCAGGCGGACTCTCAACCACTGCGCCACCAGGGAAGCCCTGTGCAAGTGTTTTTACCTCTCTCTGCCCCAGATCTCCCTATCTTTGAATTAAGGATAATAATATCTGATTCCTGGGTTAGAACAATGGGTCTCAACCGGGAAAGGGGGGCATGATTTTGCCCCCCAAGAGGACATCTGGCAATGTGTGAAGACATTTTTGTTTGTTACAACTCAAGGATGCTAATAGGTAGAAACCAAGGATGTTGCTAAATACCCTACAAGGAACAGGACAGGCCCCATAACAAAAGATTATCTGGTTCCAAACATCAATTGCATCAAGACTGAGAAACCCCGGGTTAGAATAATGCTATTTTAAACCTGTGAGTATGTATGTCTATGTACCTGTGTGTGTGGATAAATGTAAATGATATAATATATATTGATTATTTTTAAAAGTATCTGTGGACACTTCAACAAATCTTAGTTTTGTTTCTTTCTAAAACCCTTCATCACACTTTCCTTCCAGAAAAGTTTTCATACACTGTTTAGGTAAATTCTGGTTGTTTCCACCGCTACAACTTCCAATGTCTCACCACCTTTCAGCATATTCTATTTCGTTTTTTTTGCTTTTTCTATAAACCTTATAGATATGATTACAATCCAAATGCAAATCAGCTATCCACACAATCAAATTCTCATCTTTCTTTTAGATGCAGTGACCCTTGTGGAGGTATCTTCTAAAGAATACACTCCAGCTCACCTATTTAACTAGTTTTGACTTAATTGGGGGTGCTTTATTAGCAAACAGTGTAAGACAAAGTAGCCGGTATAATACAGAGTGATGTTTAAATTAGTTTACAATTTGCTTGGCCTCATCTAGAACTGCAGTGAACAAAGCCATTCAGAAATGTCAGCTGTGTTCCCAAGCACTGTAACAAATTGTCGCCTGAACGCTGCACACCTAATGACTTCAAATTAGCTTCACTGCGATATCGCCTGACAGTTCGTTACGACTGTTAGCAACATAGCTGGCGTATCATGACCAATAAATTGGTTTCAGTGTGGGCTGGGAAAGGGACTTCCATCAATTTGATTAAAGAAATTACTGTAGCATTCAAAGCATAAAGACAAACTAGTTTAAGGAGACAGAAATAAGTTCACTGTACCAGAGAAACACGGCTCATCGTCCAAAAATTTGTTTGTAAACTATTTGAAGATCAAAGCTCAAACAAACAATAATCCAAGTAGACTACTAAAATTCTTAAACCTTGTGATCAGGTATATGTTCACTGATCTAAGGACAGGCCTGGAGAGAAAAATAATTGGATACTTTAAAATACTACTTTTGGGACTTCCCTGGGGGCGCAGTGGATAAGACTCTGCACTCCCAATGCAGGGGGCCCGGGTTCGATCCCTGGTCAGGGAACTAGATCCCACATGCATGCTGCAACTAAGAGTTCACATGCCACAACTAAGGAGCCCGCCTGCCACAACTAAGACACAGCACAATCAAATAAATATTTTTTTAAAACCTGAAATACTACTCTTAAGTCACCATATGAGAATATTTACAATGTCAATTTAACATTTATTTTCATAATTTATGTATAAATTCATGGTAAATATCTAATTGTAAACCAAAGCAATATGCAAATATGAAAAACAATTCAGTATAAATCGCCACTATGAACAACAAAATAAGTGATTTTTAAAAGGAAAAAAGGTATCTAGACTACTCCTGACAAAAACTTTTTTTTATTACGATATTACAGCTTTATTTAGGGTTTAGGAAGCTAAGATAGAGTAAGTTCGGGAAGTTGTCCCATTGGCAGGCCAGGCAGGACTTATACCCAGGCTGTCTGCCTTAAAGCCCCCAATTCATAAACATTTATTTAAAGTGAAAAGAAAAAACAGAAGTATTTCCTTAGGAGAAAACTCGGACTTTTTAAAAGAATAAAGAAATATTTTAACAAGTTATATTCTCTTTATCTTAGGTTGGCAATAGTACCTTCATATGCGAAAAAATAATTAACAAGCATTCAAGATGGTACAGTTATAAAAACAGCATATGATTCTATTAGGACCAAGAAAGCACTAAATTAAGTATGACAAAAACAAATGTAAAGGTTTAAAAAAATCCTAATGAACGGGAATTGCCTGGTGGTCCAGTGGTTAAGACTCTGTGTTTTCACTGCCGATGGTTTGGGTTCAATCCCTGCTTGGGGAACTAAGTTCTCACAAGCCGTGCAGTGTGGCCAAGAATAATAAATTAATTTAAAAAATACAAATAAAAAAGCAAATTAAAATAAATAAATAAAAATTAAAAATCCTAATGAGAAAATTGTGAATTTGCCTAAATCAACATATAAAGCTTAGGGAATTAATTGCAAACTTTCTTTTTCATTTCAGAAAAGGTACCTGGAATATGCTTCGCCCATCCAATGATAACCACCAATTCTCGATCGGCCAAGTCGCACAGTGTAGTGAGGGCTTTGATGTCACTGTCGGGAACAGTAGGGTCAGGCATGGCATAGATCTTCTCCGGTTCAGCCACCAATAAATGTGAGACAATCTTGTTATCTGCAGAATCAGACCAGAGCACTACAAGATCACTAGTAGCATCATCCCTCTTTCGCACGTTCTAAACTAGGTGGTGTTTTGAGCAAAAACAAAAAACAACAAAAACACCCCACAAACACCTATAATCAACCCCAAATATTCCATTTACGGTTCAACATATATACATTAAACAGTGTTCTGGAAAACCCATAGCAGTTGTAATAGTTCTTTGTTTCTTCTTGGCTTTACCTGCCTTTGCTGGAATGAAGCATCTGTCCTGTAATGAAATTTTTTATAGCAAACAGATAAGAGAAGTTAGAGGCTTTCTGGGTCTGCTCTTTGATTCTTAAGTGGGATCTGGGGAAGCAGATTAAATAGCATACAACAGCTTTAAAATAAATATCCACATAAGCCATTGAAATATAGAACATAATGCAGGAGGCAAAGAACTCCTACTGCCCGTAGACATAATGGGCATGAAAGTCATTAACTGTCCTAATTCCTTTAAAGAGGAGCAAAGGTCAGAGCCCTTCTGCCGGGGTGAATTACTGACTGTATAACTCTGTCTCTGTGGGATGCATTCAATACAAACGACTTGCCTTTCTCCCCCTCCCCACACACCCGGCCCATCTTCCAAATACAGCCAATGTCAGTTTCCAGAAAAATACTCCAACTTAAATGTGACTGTATTTCCTCTTTGGAGCGTCTAATACTTTAATCCTCTATTTTCATCTGTTGTCTTTAGTTCATTCTCTGGTTCAGATTTATCTGTCTGAAATTTGTGATATATGTTTTTAAAATCCTTCGTAAAATAAACACTAGAGACAAATGGAAAGCATCACATCAAATGTGTTTTATCGCTCAGGGCCATGTGAGAGTTTATGGAAGGGGTTATAAAGCCTTGCTAACAGAATGATTTTTCTTGTTGGCCCCACTTTCAATTTCTACATGTAGCTTTAGATTGGATACTTTCTTCTAAGTGAGGAAATACAAATAGGTAAGAATAAACTCAGATATTTCAATGTCTGTGTCCTATTACTCTAGAAAACTAGGGTATTAAATGCGATCTGTGTGAGCCAAGTCAAAGGTTCCTCTATGTTTACTAGACCATTTGCCTTTCCCTATACATTTTTAACTCAAAACGAACAGACTTCATATACCTTAGAATTGAAAACATAGTTCTTTTTTTGTCTGCTGTAACAACGTAACAAGGATACTTATCCAGGCTACAATTTGTAATTTTTCTGATAGAGTTTAAAATTTTTACTACTATGACCGCCACATGAATTCTGTTCACTTCAAATTATCAACAGATAACCATTCAATGGCAGTCATATTCAATTATTATCAAATTAAAAATACAGATTTGGGAGGAAGTATTCCCAAATATCGTATTTTCTAGAAAAGAAATTAAAATCAAATTTTTTTTTTTAATTTGTAGGATCTGAAGAGAAGGACATTTGTTTCTCATATATGCTATCGAAACAACACCCTGTTTTTTAGCTACGCTTGGAAAAGCTTCCACTTTCACTGCTCTGACAATGCAGCGAAACCTGTCAGCAACTACTAGATCCTCAGGATTAGAAGAAAATGCAGTAATAAAGGGTACAAAAATGTAACGGAAGGAAATCGTGATTCGAGTTCTTTTAGTACAGGGAAAATGCAACCTGTTTCACCCAAGCCACTGGATACTTGACTGGAGGGGGTCAAAGAAATTCGGTGGAAGCTTAGAAATTCCTATCATTCAGAAGATGGAATAGCCGGCAGCACTGTTTCTAGGTGAATCTTATTTAATGTTTCCCTAATTAGAATCAATAGAACCCAATTTTCATTCTTGGGCTTCTGTAGTACACAAACAATCAGTCAGGCTCCAGAAATCTCCCCCAGCCACTTTCTGAGCAAAGCCCATGCCTGGTCTCTTGACATTTATCTGACAGGATCTGAAAATTAAGTTTTATAAATGTTTGTTACCAAAATACACTAATTGGATAGACTAAGGAAAATGAACACAGAGGCCTTAAGATAATGAGTAATGATTTATTAGGAGTCCTCTTTCATCTCAGACAAATGGAGCTCACTGAAACTGCTGTCATCTTCTTAAAGGTACTTGACAAGACTCTTCCCAATTTCTCAGGTTTACGCCGAAAACCATAGATGTTTCTTTATCCATCCTGTGGACTTACGAGTGGGCTCGTGCTCACTTTTCTCTCGGTAGAGGATATCGTCAATGGTGTCAGTCGACTTCATATAAAATGAATGAGAAATGCCCAGTCTGGATATTAGTGAATCCAGGAAAACGAAACCTCTAATGAAATTAAGCATTAGTGTTTATTGCACTTTATTGTATTATCAGAAAGTTTTTTTATTCTAATGTGCAAAATCTGCTTAATGCAGTCCTAGATTGTGTTTGCAGAATGCCAGACAGCTTATGCAGGCTGAGGAGATGCCAGATTGGACAATTGAAGGTATAATCAACATAATGTTTTTTGGAAAGGCAAGAGGAAACCATGCCATATGTTCACTTAAGCTTCAATTTTATGTAAAACTGGTTGTTTTTCCTTTGACATAGCTAAAATGTCCTTTCATTTACAGTTCAGGGTCTGTTTTATGTATTTAACAGATGCCCATATGCTCACACGGATGATGCACAGCAGCGACCCCTCCTGGAGAATCCGAATGAGAAGAGGACACTTTTTCTCTTCCCTCGAAAGCAGATCAAAAACTACCCGTGTCCTTTCTAGAACTGCTATAGCGGCAACTTCCTCTGGTGAGGGCTGGTTGTGTCTTCTGAGACAGAGACAGCTAAATGTGAGAATTGTTTCCACCAAAGCACTTTCAGTGCCTCATGTAAACTCTATGCATAAACATCCTAAAATGTTAGCTCTTTTGCACTACAGCCATGAACTGATCTTTCAGACACTGGAACACAGTTAACTGCCTCAATCTATATTCTAGCTCTTTTTAGCTAATGACAAAGAGAATGGGGTTTGCATTTTAGCTACACACCTACCATTGTTTCAAATTGCAGCCAGGCATTATCAAACCATGGGCTTTTAAAAAACAATTCATAATGCCCATAAAGGCATCTGAAATGGAACCACCAACCTATGCTTGTTATCCGTAGGGCCCATCCTTGTTTTAATCTGTTGCTAGCTAGTGTGTTAACCTTCTATAGCTCTAAATTAATGAGGCTCCTAATGTATTTTCATTGGGAGGTTGAACAAACTCATTTAGCTAGTGGAAACTACAAAAATCACTTTCTTGTGAAATCTGAAACTAACAGCTCCAATGAACTAATGATCATGGTACGATCCATTTTATGTACCTCTGAAAATAAAGATAACCCGTAAATGTAAAATTCGCACTACATAAGCTATGCCTTGGTATGCTTATGCTTCCACAAAATGACTAGGTGAAAAAAAGGTAGAGGGGGAGAAAACCACAGGAAAAAAAGATAATTAGCTGAGTTGCTGTTGCTCTTCAAAGGCAATCCTTGGGAATAAAGCCACATCTCCCCACCCCCGCCAACAAAGAGAAGTCTCGTTGGAGTCAGTAGGAATGGGCATGCCAGAAGTGATGTACCTAGAGCCAGCTGGGAAGATGTTGTGTGCTGGAAAGCCAGACATGTCTGCTGTACTTACATGGCTTTTTGGCTGGCTGAACCAACTGAGGGTTCAGGTATGGGCTGTTCTCCGCATCTATTCTGCGCTTGTACTTCTGCCGACCTCCACGTACTCTGTCAAGACGCACTCCTGTGGGGAAAGACAGGCACTTCCTTACTGTTGAGGTAACTACCTTTGAGACCAATCAAATACATACAGACTATCATCCACGGGCGCTAGGTAAACAGAGAGTAGATTGCAGAAGGGTCCAGGGGAAGTAGAGTGACGGCTGAACCAAGACTGGCACAGGTTGGAAACCAAACCTGGCAGAGATGACCAAACTGAGAGACATTTATGCAAGGCCATCAGAGTCACCTACATACCAAAGGAAAGGCACCTTTCCTTGAGAATTAATACAAAGAAACTGGAATTTGGTGCTAACACGGTTTCTCAAATTAAAGATGTTGGCAACGTGTATCCTCTTCATCAGTCACCCCTGAAAGCTCAATGTGTGGGCTTGAGTAGATGAGTAGACCCAGAGCTGTTCAATCCACGCCGGTCTATCAGAGGACTCCACATGGACCTGTGCAACTGAACTGAGTTGAAAACCCCTACATGTTGTAGAGAGCTGGAACCCTACTACACAAGATGAGACGCGAGGATCGTTCCATGTTCTAAGTCAACATGTCTCAGAAGGAGCATGTTCTTTACATTTTGGCACAAGTTTGTATTTTCCTTCAAATGAGAGAAAACTGAGAGCAGGTTTGGACTGAATGCAGGTTAGAAGGAGGAGATTCCTGAAAGAATTCAGGAGGTTAGGATGGCAAAGGAGGGATTTGTTAGGAGGGCAGGGATGAAGCGTGAAGCTAGAAAGTAGGCAAAAGTAGACTGGCATTTAGTAATACTTTTTCCCCATGAGTGATGGACTGGGTCAAGATTCGGGAGGTATTGCTGGCAGTGGATCTATAACATTAGGGAAAGGGGCAAACGGGAAAGAAAGGGATTAAAAAGAAAGAAATGTTTCATTTACATGGGGCAGTGGGGAGGGGCGCTTGTTAATAACGTGGTTTCCAGTCTGTAATTGTAAAGTTTAGGATAGAAACATATAAATCTTTATCAAATAAAGAGAAGATTACTTGGGAGTAAGAGAGAGGTGAGAGATTCGCTTTGTGGTCTTAGATTGTACCTTAATTGATAAGACAGTATTAACATTATCCACTAATAAATTCACAACCAAGTAATTCATTGTACATATTTTCATATTTCTCAAACTGTCCAGAAAATAGATTTGGTTTAACAGGATCCTCAGTATGGTTAATTTACTGAAGGCCCTCTCAGAGCCTTTGACATGCAACTAATAGAACTCTCAGAGGGAGATACAGCCTATGCAATGTTTTGCAAACCATTTTAACCAAGGATCCTGTTTTGGGAACATTTGTTAATATCATGTGGAACAGGTGAGTTGTGGTGTAACTGAATTATATGAAACAGTCTGGGAAAGGCTGATCTATTTCTATGTGAATCCTGAAGGTGAATATATATACTCATATGTTAAAGATGACTATCAATCCATGAGCTAAAGAAACACATAACTTTTCATATTACTACTACTTTAAGAGTTGACCTCCTTTGAGTGATACACACAAACATACACCTGGTTCTAGATAAACCCTGAAATGTCAAACTGAAACATCAGAGCAGAGTTTAAGTGATATCAGGAGGCAACTTCAAGAGCAAGTAAGTAGGTTTAGACAAACAAATATCAAAAAACGAAGAGCTTAGGTAGAGTCTCTAAGTATTCAGTGAAAATAGAATGCTTGTGAATCATGAAGAAACATTTCTTGACTGCTGCTTTTAGAGCAATTTTGCACCTAGAGTTCCATTCCTTCGTTTATCTAATTTCTAATGTTCTATTTTTATTGTGTCTATATTTAATTTACTAAAGTTTAACACCTTCCCCCTTTTCCCCCCTTTAGTCGTGTTTTGCCTTTTTTCATTGCTTTCTTTCTCCAGGATATTTTTCCAGTTTAGATAATGTGGTCACATTTTGTCTGTTCATCTGAGATCCATTCAAATTTGTTTCATTATAAGAATTAAAAATTTTCCATTATAAGAGTATAGAAAATTAAAAGCATATATAACTAAAAGTGGTACCATAACACATTCGGCATCCAGCTCCGACGCAATGTGAACATTAATGTGATATGGTTAGAGGTGTGAAGAGAAGGCAGGATGAAACAAACAGAGACAGAGAAAGACAATGACAGACGAAGGCTAAAAAAAGGAGGAAACATTTAAAAATAACTCTGAAATTGTTAGAACCAAGAAAGCCTGACATACACACACTACTACATATAAAACAGATAATCAACAAGGACCTACTGTACAGCACAGGGAACTCTATTCATACTCTGTAATGACCTATATGAGAAAAGAATCTAAAAAAGAGTGGATATATGTATATGTATAACTGATTTACTTTGCTGTACAGCAGAACTAATTCAACACTGTAAATCAACTATACTCCAATAAAGATTTTAAAAATTAAAAAGAAAAAGGAACCAAAAAAGCTCACAGAATGCATCTTGATTAGGTTTGTAGACTCCAAACTTTGCTTTTGGTGTCTGTCAGGGCATGAGTTCACCATGAGCAATATAGCCTCACATGCTCAAATACTGAACAATACACTGTGTATTTTCCAACACAGGAGTCAGAGCTGGTGAGTTTCTGACAATGGATTTCGTCCATCCTGAAGGCCTATGGAAGAGGATTGTGGCTGAAAGACCGGATTCAAGGTCTTGGCTGGACACAATTCTGACATAGTTGTATCACACTAAAGCCACCAATCAGCTTAGCCAACTGGCCCAAGTTTATGGGAGAAGTGCAACACTGAAAACTAGTTATTAAATATCATGAAGAAAAAAATACATATACTTGATTGACAGAATTTTTATTATGCATTATGGGATATTTTTTGTATTTGTAGGAATATATCCTTTAAGTATTGTGAAATAATTTTATTACTGTACATTTCCTTTCAACTGTGAACAATGAATTACTGAAATGTTCATATTATTTTTACGTGCTCCTCCAAAATCTACAGGAGTGTTCTCTTACGTTCATTCTCGCTTTCTCTTTCTCCTTTTCCCTCTTTTTCTTGCTTTCTTCCCTCCCTCTCACCTCCTTTCAGTGTGTGGGTAGATAAACTACTATCCATCCATCCATCCATCCATCCATACCATCTACGTATCTATCCAGTTTCTAAATATTCAAGTACTTTTTTACAAAAGCCATGACTTAACGCTTTCTTACTTCCTAAAATAAAGATCAGTTGGACAAAGCATTCTTTTATGATTTATAACTTTATGTATATGGTACTCAGTAGATGACTGTAGAGGGACAAAAATAGATATTAATACTACATAATTAATAATTAGTACAATTATGTAGCGAAAGTTGATGGGCAGTCAATATACAGAAAAATTGTTCCTGCCAAGTTTAGATAACAATTAATGGTAAAAATTTCTAGAGTCGATATATTTAAAAAGATCATAATAACTTTTATGTGAAAGTTTTATTCCCATTTTAGGGGGTTAAAAGTAGACAAATATCAACAATTTCAAGTAAAAAATATTTATACTGCTTTTAACCTCCTTTCAAAATCTGGAAAATCTTCTTTTTATGCATCTTCTAGAGACTTGATGATGATGATAATGATTTAGTTTAGCTGACTTCATACTCAGTGAAATGTTTGAACTCAAATCCTAGTAACACACCTGCAACTACTTCTACATCATACTAAAATCATTCATCAATTTATTCAGTTCTGTTGGAGAAAAAAACATAGTCAGTAAAACCAGTTTTTTTTCCTCCCAAGGACAATCATATAACACGGAAATACACAAGTGACATAGGTTTCAAAGTTAAATCAGCCCAAACTATGTGTTCAAACATGTGGACCCAGCTTCTTTATCTGTGCATCTTTGAAAATAAACAGATTTATTCATCTGAGTCATAATAATATATGCACTGAAACTTCAATAATGTTATTTTAAAGGGTCTGATAAAACAATACTATACAGATATCATTAAGAAGTCTATTTTCACATATATACGCTACTATGTATAAAATAGATAACTAATGAGAACCTACTCTATAGCACAGGGAACTCTACTTGGTGCTCTGTGGTGACCTAAGTGGGAAGGAAATCCAAAAAAGAGGGGATATATGTATATGTATAGCTGATTCACTTTGCTGTACAGCAGAAACTGGCACAGCAGTGTAAAGCAACTATATGCCAATAAATAAATTTAAAAATAAAAGAAGTCTATTTTCAGTATATTTCTAGTTTTAAAGTTTTTCCAGAAAAATGTTTCCAACTGTAATAATATAATAATTTATTCCTAAATATTATATGAGGAACATGGAAAAAAATAAAGCATAGTTTGCAAATCAGAATGGTTTCTTTCTGGCTCTTTCATTAACAAGCTCTGTAAATTTTGTTGAGTTCCTTAACCTGTTTGCTTTTCCAAATATAAGATGGATATTAAGACAATAACCTCCCTGGTGTTTTGCTGTAATGATCCAATTATATTAATATAAGGTACTAATATATTTGGATATTATACTAATGTACTAATATATGTGGATATTACAAATGCATTATTAAATATCTTATAAACCTTAAAATACCAATTGAAATATTGCTATATTATTTATTGAAATATATTTTGCATCGTGATCATTTATTGAAAATCTACCCCCATGGAGTGTGACAGTCTACTCTGCCTCAATTCTGTAGGTAAACAGATTTGAGGTATGACTGAATGGTAAGATAATACAAAGGATGAAACCCAAATAATGACATTATTTGATGTCTAAGTGATTACAGAAATATTTGGTATCCCATTCTATTTGCTGTTCACCCCTGTCACTAATAATATCATTTGGAATTTATTTTAGAACACATACAGGAGCCAACCCAAAGTCTATCAAAAAGAAAAATGCTATCTCTGAGTTTAGCTAGAAACACACAATACAAAGTTAAGTAGAGAATTGATAATTATCCAATTAACCTAATAACATTTCATTTAAAAGTCTCTACTTTCAGCAGAAACAAACAAAAAAAACACAACAGTATTTACGATCAGGACCTGGAAAATCCAGATTTGCCATAAACAAACATCAATCTAATCCAAATAGTTCCACTTACAATGGCAAAGCCTGTCTCTCTACATCTTTACAATCTTAAATACAAACAGTTTCTGTTTGGACTCCACTTGTAAACCAGTTTTGAAAAAGTTTAAAAAGAAGATTTCTCCCAGTAAATAAGATACCCACAATGTTCAGTGTTTGACAGGATTTGAAGTTAATTAAGGCAACTGGATTTTCTATTCATGTGGAGACTGCCATTACCCCTTTCATTTTTTAAATAAAAAATTTTAATATTTACATTACCTACCAAACAGAACGTTTCACATTCCTTTTTCTGTCAAGTACTGCATGTGCCTACATTGCCACAAGGGAATCACAAATCTCATAAGTTGTCAGAATTTACAAAATTGAGAAAACAGGAATAGGACAAGAAGGAAAAAACAAAACAAAACAAAAAAACGCTATGAGGCACCTAAATGCCAAAAGAAGTGAAACAGTTCAGCACAAGGCCTTCTTAGGTCAGCTAATTTTAAGTCTACATTTTAGGCCCAAATGCAAATTTTTAAAATATTATATAGTCCAAAGACAAAAGTATTTTTCACACTTTTAATAGCACAAAGTCATTTCATAGGATAATTAAAGATCTCCCCTTCAGAGAATTACACAAGGCTATCCTAGCCTACTTTGCTAAATTAAAGACAAGGCTTTTTATAATATTGTTCTTAAACAAAGGTTTGCTAAAAACGTTGATTACATAGACCCCTGGAATACTTAAGAAAGATGCAAATAGTCAAATTAAAGTAATGATAATTTTTTAAAAGATAGTGAAATAATATTTTAAAAGATTAATGACTTTAGGGGCTTCCCTGGTGGCACAGTGGTTGAGAGTCCGCCTGCAAATGCAGGAGACACGGGTTCTTGCCCCGGTCCGGGAAAATCCCACATGCCGCGCAGAGCGGCTGGGCCCGTGAGCCATGGCCGCTGAGCCTGCGCGTCCGGAGCCTGTGCTCTGCAACGGGAGAGCCCACAACAGTGAGAGGCCCGCGTACCGCAAAAAAAAAAAAAAAAAAAAAAAAAAAAGATTAGTGACTTTAATGACAACTAAATAGTTGGATTATTGAAATGTTATCCAACATGATTTGTACTTCAGAATGAGGAGCTGCCTGGGAAAGTAAAGCTTACGACACAAGAAGGTGAAGAGGGCGGGAACCTTCTCCTCCACGATGTCTCTGCTACTGCGGCTCCCTCTGCTGTGGAAGGGAATCCAGCTCTTTCCGTTCAGGAAAAGAAGTACCTAGAAGCACCCTTGAATTTGCCTGAGATTTCTGTGAGGGAACCATCATAAACAGAGGGTGGAGAAAACCCCTTTGAGGGGCTGTAGGAAAGGAAGCAAAGGCAGATCAGCAGTATCAAGACACAGTGGCGAGAAGTTTAGGGGCAGCCTGTGATGGGGTTCTTCCTCGTAACAGCGTCCTTACAGAGAGTACCAGTTTTACCTAGAGTATCTGTACATATTTATAGGTACCCCAGTAAAGGGATGAGTGAAAATTATTTGTACATTGACGCAGATACTCCAGGGAGAGTCTAACCATATTAAATTCTGGAGGATCATGAGAGACAATAAAACACACCGAGCCCTAGTTACCTTCTCTTACTATTATTGCCCTTTCTCAAAATAGACAGTGATACTGTCCAACATGGCTTCATGATTTCGTTCCTTTCTTCCTATCTCAGCAAACTTTTTTTTTTTTTTTTTTTTTTGCGGTACGCGGGCCTCTCACTGTTGTGGCCTCTTCCGTTGCGGAGCACAGGCTCCGGACGCGCAGGCTCAGCGGCCACGGCTCACTGGCCCAGCCGCTGCGCGGCATGTGGGATCCTCCCAGACCGGGGCACGAACCCGTGTCCCCTGCATCGGCAGGCGGACTCTCAACCACTGCGCCACCAGGGAAGCCCTCAGCAAACTTTTGACTCCCGATATCTGCATCTCCTTAACAAGCAATATCTTCATTGATAATGGAATGACTTAATCTCTGTATGAAGTGTCTTGGAATCAACCAAAACACCCATTGGTTACTGAGAGCTGCTTCTATTCCAGGCAATGGGTTAATTGTTTTACGTACATGAACACATTTAATACTTACAGCAATCCTATGAAGCAGGTGCTATTATCATCCCATTTTACGAATGAGGAAACTGGAACTGGGAAGAGGCTGAGCCAGGAGTGGCAGCTGGGGGCCACGGCTGCCGAGCCCACGTTCTCAGGGGACCACGGCTGCAGAGCCCACGTTCTCAAGCCCTATGTTTATACTGCTTCTCTGTCATCAAATTCTATTTTTGGAAAAGAGCATGTGGTATATACTCCAAAAGCAGAAGCACGGGCAGATAAAACGCAATTACTGTAGTAAACAATACTCGCAGCTTGACAGGGGGTGCATGTAAACAGCAAGGGAGAATGATGAGCTAGCAGGAGGAGAGAGGGATACTTTTACTCCACTGAAGGGCCAGGCATTTTGCATCTATGACTCTATAAAGCATCTCCACTTAGAAGAAGTTTACAGCTATGAGACTGTGGGTAAACCAAAAATGATAAAAAGATTCAGTCAGTCTGCTTTTTCTTGAGGCAGGGACCCAGAGATATTCATTTCCTCGCTCCTTGTTCCTCTTTAAGATGTCACTGAAATAAGACAAGGGCTGTTTTGCCAGGACCATGGAGGCAAAGCAACATTCTGGCTGAGTTTTACAGTTTAGAAGGAGACCCCGACGGCGGCTTTTCAGTTAGACACCTTGACGAATGGTTACATTTACTTCCGCTGAAATAACATGACAACAATTCAGGAACTTTGGAAATAGCTTGGTTGCATGTGGAAGCGCTATAAGATCTGCTGAAATAAAAGGGAAAAATCACACAGGGCGAGAAAATGCATATCCATTAGGTGGGCTTTTTTTTTTTTTTTTTAACTGAGTCCTCAGTCACGAAAAGAGATAAAAGCCAGGACTCACATTAAAGCTTCCTTGCTCTACAGATGAATTAACAATTAGCAAAGGGAAGTCTTTCGTTTTGGTCTCCTGGTAGCTATCTGGACTATTAAACATGTGAGGCTTGCATAGGAAATTACAAAGGCTTCCCTCTGTTTCAGATTCAAGCTGCATCCAAAATACATTTGTAGATTTCTGTGCACAGGACATAGCCACAAAGAAGTCCCTCCTTCTTTTTTTTTCAAGGTGTGATTCACTGCTCTTGGCTGGTTCTGAGGCGTATGTGCTAAATTTATAATCTGGCTGAGAGCCGAAATCAAAATCATAGAAAACTGAAAAAGACATAGTTTACAAAATATTTTGCAGGGAAAATATTATTCCACCAGGGGTCCAGTTGCTTCATCTGAAGCATGGAGCCCTAATCTGTGACACATAGAAGTACAAATTAGGTCATCTGCAACAGGTGACAAGTTTTAATTGAATGTCTTCTGTGTGCAATTCTGACAAAAGGTGAATAGAAATAAATGGGTCTTGGCAAGACGGCTCTGGGCCTTACAATACGCAATATCTCATTATTTTTAAACAGCTATCTATAAACTGATGCTGACAAGCCTTGAACCTTTTATTTCTGCTCAAGATGAGGTGGCTGTGAAGGGGTAAAAAAAAAAAAGGAAAGAAAAAGGGGCACCCAGAACATTACATTAAACATGCAATACCTACCATTATCACTTCCCCAGTGTAATTAAAGGAAATCTCCTATTCAAAAGGTACTATTTCTTACTTTGCTTGATGTCAGAGAGAAAGAGAAAGAGAGCGAGCGAGCGAGCTTGCTTGGCCTGTATTTGCTAAACATAGAGACTGCCTTTAAAGAAAAAAAAGAAAATCTTCCCTTTCTTTCTTTTTCGCCTGTGAAAAATTTCATAAACTGTTGAAAGAGATACTGCGGTGACTTAAACCTATCTGAACTCTATTTTGTCTGGTTACTGTTTAATACTGGTGACTCTTCCCTTTATCCTTTTCGAAACTGCCTTCTCATGTGAATAAAGTTGTGAATTAGCGGGTAAAGACATGAAATGTGGTTGCACGTCACCATCAGGAAAAGTGATTCTACTAATTCACAATTAAATGTGACAGTGGCAGCAATAAGTTTAACACAATAATAACAGTAATAACGGTGCACAGCACCCCATGGGGATGCTCTGTAAACAGAAGCACAAATATTATTTATGCAAAATTCAATGCCCTGTAAAAATGAATTAAAAATGAAATCAACCAGGCTGGTTTATAAGTTGCGGGTTGAAAGTCATAGTCACTGTGTTTCATCCAGTGAAGAGGAATACAGCGGAGTCTAGTGAACAAAAAAACCACACGTGGATTTCAAAGAGAATATAAGTTGTGGGAGAAAAAAAAAAGGAAACAGGTGACAGAGAAAGATGGTGGTGAGTCTGGAGGTCATTTGGTTTTAGCATGTGTGATTCTAGATCACGTGGGCAACCAAAGTAGAGTTCAGCTCAAAAGAGAAGCTTATGGTCACTTTAGTAGGAGAAAACTTTAAGCCCTGGCCAATTGGTTAGGAACTCAGCACAGTTAATAAAAATGCATTACCAGACTCAAGCAGAAATTCCAAGAGCCAATTCTAAGATACCAAAGTGACATATGGTGTTTAATTAATATTTTTCTGGTGATTATGATTTTGCAAAGTTGAGACAGGAAATAAAGTAAATCTAGCAGAAAGAACATATGCCTGGGTCATGTGAAGAAAAGAATTGTACCAAAACCACAAAATACATAGGGAAAAAAATCAGTTCAATAGAGATCAAATGTGAACATAACATTAATGTGTACATGTCCAAATCTCATATCAGTGAGAAATTTTCTTGCGACACTCTGACGTTTATTTCTTATTTCTTGTGACACCGGCAGCAATAAATTTAATACAATAATAATAGTAATAACAATGCACAGCACTCCATGGGGATTCTCTGTGTAAACAGAAGCACAAAGAATATTTATGCAAAATTCAATGCCCTGTAAAAATGAATTAAATATGAAATTAAGCTGGTATTCAAGTAGCTGGAATGAGAGCCATAGTCACTGCATTACATTCAATGGAGAGGAACACAGTGGAGTCCAGTGGCCTCCCTGTAAGATTTTAGTGGAGTAAACAAGAAATGCCATGGACTGAATGTTTGTGTTCTCCAAAAATTCATATGTTGAAACTGAATCCCCAAGGGGATAGTATTTGGAGGTGAGGCCTTTGGGGTGATTAGGTTATGAAGGTGCAGCCCTCGTGATGGGGTTAGTGCCCTTATAAAGGAGTTCCCAGAGAGCTCCCAGGCCCTTCCCACCACGTGAGGACAGCAAGAAGGCTATCTATCAACCAGGAAACCCTCACTGAACTCTGAATCTGCCAGTGCCTTGATCTTGGACATCTCAGCCTCTAGAACTGTGAGAAATAAATTTCTTTATAAGCCACCCAGTCTATGGTATTCTGTTATAGCAGCCTGACTAGACTATAACAAGAAGAAATGAAGGAACATTTAAAAAAAAAAAAGACTCAGCCATAAAAAACAATGAAATAATGCCATATGCAGCAGCATGGATGGACCTAGAGATTATCATACTAAGTGAAAAGTCAGAAAGAGAAAGACAGATACCATATGATATCACTTACACGTGGAATCTAAAATATGGCACCAATGAACATATCTAGGAAACAAAAACAGACTCACAGACATAGAGAACAGACTTGTGGCTGTCAAGGGGGAGGAGGGCAGGAGGGAAGCATTGGGAGTTTGGGATGAGCAGATGAAAACTATTGTATGCAGGATAGATAACAATGTCCTACTGTCTAGCACAGGGAACTATATTCAATATCCTGTGATAAACCGTATTAGAAAAGAATATGAAAAAGAATATGTATAACTGAACCATTTTGCTGTACAGCAGAAATTAACACAACATTGTAAATCAGCTATACTTCATTAAAAATTTTTTAAAAAGGAGGACGTTTAGAGAGATACTCTACAATGGGTTGATTCAAGGTCTAATATGAAATAAAGAAAATACAATGGTTTCCACCCCCTTCTCATCCAAATCTATATACCATGGCTAACCTCCATTCATCTCCCAGCTGTGCTGCTGAGTATTTGTGAGGAAAGGTAATGGAGAAAAAGAAAAGAAAACCAAGAGAGAGCATGGGAGCATGGTCTAAGTCTTGTAGAAATGCAGACATGGAGAACACGGCATGGCAGATCCAGAACACACTCCCAGCTGCCTCGAGTCCACAAGAGCACATTTTCAAGCCAATTAAAATCCAGTTTTCCTCCCCCAAAGTTGACGAATCAGACTGTTGGGGAATTTAAGACCTTGTGAGAAAAACTAGGGTAGAATAATCATGAGTGGCAGTGATAATAAAAAAGCACTTATACATAAGTGATATATTCACTAAAATTAAAGACAAATATGAAAAGACTATCAATGACAGACACACTAAATAAGTCATGTTTCCTGTACAATTAATTTCCATTTATCATCCTTTGATCTCTTGAATATTTCTAGGATCTTCCTTCTAGCTGGTTTCAGCAAGACGACTATAAATTCAGTTTGAGTTGCTGTAGATAATAGGCATATGAAAAGACTTTTTAAAAAACATCTGCTTTGGGGCTTCGCTGGTGACGCAGTGGTTGAGAGTCCGCCTGCTGATGCAGGGGACATGGGTTCGTGCCCCAGTCCGAGAAGATCCCACATGCCGCGGAGCAGCTGGGCCCGTGAACCATGGCCGCTGAGCCTGTGTGTCCGGAGCCTGTGCTCCGCAACGGGAGAGGCCACAACAGTGAGAGGCCCGCGTACCGCAAAAAAAAAAAAAAAAAATCTGGTTTTTAAACCAAACATTTAATGACACTCTTATGTTACTACTCTGAGCATCTTGGTTTTAATACGGTGCTACTCCAGGTTCATGCTTAACTGATATATAATGTTAAAGATTTGGTGGAGAGTTATACATAAGTAAATGTAAACATATCAAGATTTTCAGTCAAGAAAAATAACAATTAGGAAAGTGCTTATTCTGAGGCCAGAAAGAAAATTGTACATTTAAGTGCCGTGGCAAGGTGAGGTCCATAGGCTGTACTTTTATTCTTAAATTAGGATGTGTGAAGAGTGCGTAAAAAAAGAAAACACCAATGACATTTCCACACGCCAAACAGAGTGGGTCTTGGCTGGGGAAAGCCTGTATCTGTAGCAGGTCATAAATTTCCTGAAAGACTTCCCTGTGTGTAACCGTTACAGGAGGGGTTAGCTGGGAGATACTGCCAGGATGCTCGCAATGGTCCTCAAGGCCAGGAAGAATCTTGAAATCCTAAAGGCGCCAAGAAAAGAAAAACACGCTTTTCCAGCCACAAGGCAGCTCAAGGCTAGATGTTGGGAGTAAGTCTCTAAGTGTCACTGCCTCATAGAGAAGGAGGCAGAATTTCCCACGAAAAACTCCTTGCAGTATTCCAAGCCACATTTTCTTACTCTTTCCTGCCAACAGGCTTGCTCTCTATTTTTACAACATAATCTGGGTTAGGGACCTTCCTGGTGGCACAGTGGTTAAGAATCCGCCTGCCAATGCAGGGGACACGGGTTCGAGCCCTGGTCCAGGAAGATCCCACATGCCACGGAGCAACTAGGCCTGTGCTCCACAACTACTGAGCCTGCACTCTAGAGCCCGTGAGCCACAACTACTGAAGCCCGCGCACCTAGAACCCGTGCTTCGCAGCAAGAGAAGCCACCGCAACAAGAAGCCCGCACACCACAACGAAGAGTAGCCCCCGCTCGCCACAACTAGAGAAAGCCTGAGTGCAGCAACGAAGACCCAACACAGCCAAAAATAAATAAATATATATATACTAAAAAAAACCATAATCTGGGTTAAACTCAAACTTCCAAATATTTTATTTATTATGTATATTCATAATTCCACCACAAAAGTTGAGGGTTGAGGGCATGGTGATAAATGACACTCTAACTGAAATAGCTTCAAAGGATCAAAATACAGCCAGATGATTTTGACGTATATTTTAATTGCATGTTGCTTTGTCATGGCCCATGCAGTATATGTTACATGCCTGCCACATAGTAGACACTCAAAAATACTAAGTAAGTGAATAAATCAATTTACAACATGCTTTATAGCCATGTACTCATCAGGGTTTTTTTTGTTTTCCTTTGTTTGTTTTTCTTTTGATATTTCTAAATCTGGAATGTATACACAGAAAGATATGGACCTCTTGTCAATTCTCTCAGTAATTCTTGCTTATCATGTCTTTCTTAATGCACTAGTATATTGTAACTTTAGAAAGGTATAGAGAGCTTGAAGGTGACAAAACAGCAATGAAGTACTGAAGAAAAGAGCGTTGTTGAAAGGTAGGACATACGAATTTAATTTTTCAATATTCATCCTGGTAGTGTAAGAGGAAACAGCATTTGATTTGCTGGGAAAACCTCAAATAGATATTAAGAAAAATTTACTAATCAGAACTATATTTAGATACTAATTACTGAGCAAGCAAGACCAAGGTCCCTATACCTGGGAAATTTGATAAATGGAGAAAACCATTCTCTTTCCTAGACACTCTCCTGCCTGGAAGCAGATGAATGAGTTTGATCACGTGTTGAGCTCTCTTCCAGTTCTAAGATTCTATGAATGAAATGGTGTACTTAAAAAGATGGAATTGACCCACAGATTCAGAGTACAACAACTGCCTTGGCAGTGGGAAACATCAACATACTTCATATCTTAAATCAGGAAGACCAAAGCCAACTGGATAGCATTAATGAACCAGAAGAGCAGAAAGCTTTCTGGCACAGGCCTCAGCCTTCCCCTCACACTGACCTTGGCCAAATGTATTTCCTTTTGTTCTTGACAACAATACAGCAAATAAAGTGCCCACGTTTGAAAAACGCTTCTAACTTATTACTGCATTAGGAAAAGATCAATGCCTGTTGCATATGGCTGTGGAGACTGAAGGATGGAAAATTAGGAACAGCCTTAGATTTGTGGGCATTTTACAACACAGAGACTAGATGATGCTAAGGAGAGGAGAATATGACCTAATAATGGAGATTTTGAAAACAAGCAATGAGTAGCTAATACCTAGGCTGTCACTTAACTGAATTGCATCTGGAGTTTCAAAATAAAAAGGCATTTGGCTAAATAGAATCAGATTTCAGTAAATACACCACAACATAATGTTTCATCTCAACATCTACAGTCACCCTTTTTATCAGAAATTACAGTATATATATAAATATGCACACATATACAGAAACACATAGATATAGAAATAGATAAACACACACAAATTCTAAACCAATGATACATTGTTCAGTTTCTGTATCTTCCTGATAATGATTTGGCTGGCCAAATGATTCTGTGAGAATTACTTATTTGCAAGATTTTTCCATCCAAAGAAAACCCATGTTACGTGAGTTTATATTGATATTTATATCAGGAGTTGCAAATTCAAACAACTACTGCAATGTCAAGTGAATAAGTGAAATGGACTGTGTGTTTAAAAAGTTGGTAGCTATTTAGAAATTATCCTTTTATTTTATTTAGGCCTTCATTATATATGAGCATAACCTAAATGCATAATTGCTTAAGTTGTTCTATAGGCTATACTTTGAAATTCTATTTTAAACGTGCTATTATCAAAAAAAAATGCTATTATCCACAGACACAGAAAACCAACTTATGGTTACCAAAGAGGAAAGGAGGTGGAGGGATAGATTAGGAGTTTGGGATTGACATACATGCACTACTGTATACAAAATAAATAACCAACAAGGACCTACTGTATAGCACAGGGTACTCTACTCAGTATTTTGTAATAACCTGTAAGGGAAAAGAATCTGAAAAAGAATATTTATAAACGTATGTGTATAACTGAATCACTTTGCTATACACCTGAAACTAACATAACATTGTAAACCAATCATACTTCAATAAAAAAAATTCTATTTAGTAGGGTTTTAGGTAAAATAATGTATAAAAATATTAGGATTCTCATTGAAAATCATTTCAAACAAGAGTAAAAAATGAATCATCGATGCCCCACATAGCACCTGTCAGTTAAGAATGCTGACATGTTTTGATCCACACAAGCCCTCTTAAAGAATCTTGCTTAAATAAGCACAAGTCTCCATTGTGTTTTATAGAAATGGCAGCAAAAGCTTTCTTGAAATTCATCCATTATGTTTACTAAATATCTTGACTTTCTGAAGGAACATCTTTCTGCCTAGTGAAATCTGTTGGAATCTGCAAAGTCAATTCTTGTAATACCATTGTTGTGTCTCGACTGTCACTAAGATTACACCAAATTAACCATCACTGGGAATTAGCAGACAAAGAACCACTCTTTTGTTGGCCTAGACCCTTCCTCCCCCAGCTTTTTGCCTTATATGGAAGAGAAGGTCTTTGACGTGGCGAAAGAGTAAGATGTTGCTGAATGCTTTTTGGAACCGTCCTAGGAGGAGCTTGGTTTCAACAGTACTTTCTTTGGGTTGGTAGGTCATAGAATACAATGGACCAGAAGATGCTGTTGATGGCTGGAGGGGGTGGGTGTGGCTGGGAGATGGCCAAGACAGTGTTACTATCGAAGATATTATGAGAAAAGAAAGGGAAAGAAATTGAATTTGGAAAGACTCTTGAGTGTTTTTAAAAATAAAACCTATATGTTTAAAAGAAGGTGGTCAGGGGACTTCCCTGGTGGTCCAGTGGTTAAGACTTTGCCTTCCAATGCAGGCGGTGGGGGTTCCATCCCTGGTCAGGGAGCTAAGATCCCACATGTTTCGCAGCCAAAAAACCAAAGCATAAAACAGAAGCGATACTGCAACAAGTTCAATAAAGACTTTAAAAATGGTCCACATCAAAAAAAAGAAAAATCTTAAAAAACAATAAATACAAGAAGGTGGTAACAATCACTTTTCCATTAACTGTTTAAGAATATGCAAGCACATTATGGAACTTTCCATGAGCCAAGTAACATAGTACATGGGGTGAAAAAGTGAGTCTTTACACAGGCCATGACATACACTGGGCAGCCAACAGTAACATACCATTAAAGCCAGGATCAGTAAAAATATAAACCTATTCATGACAGGGGAAAGTCAAATCTGTACACCTGCTGAACTAAATGGTTATATCATAATTCCTACAATACCATACCACTTGAACAACGGGGGCCTCTGACAGAGAGCTAAGGGCTTCTTCTAACTCTGTGTATTTCAGAAACTCACTTTTACAAGCTTCTTATCTCTGCTGCCAACAAGAGAACTGGATAGGAATCCCCTGGAAGCTGTCGTCCCAGTGACCTAATCAGTCAAGAAGGTTGCTGTTGGGCAGCAATGACCTCCCACCCTGCCCACTATGCACAGGGGCTTCCTGCTAAGCCCTCAGCGTCCCTGCTGGCCAAGGAAATGGAAGACCTTGGAACTGAAGCCAAGTCATGACATGGCAGGTCAAGAAAGCACACACAACAATAAAGAATATCCTTTAATGTCATAATAACATTTCCATCACAATGCTGAGACTGGAAAAAAGTACAATACTTAGATTCAAAAGAAAGTTTTAGATAGTCATATATCTTGGTTTACTCATGCCTTTAGCCATGTCCTAAGGGCGATAGTCAACACAGTCAAGAATTTATGTGGTTTTTGGGGAGGAAACATAGAAAAGTCACTCTTCTCATCATTCTTCCTTACTTCTCTCATCTGGCCACCCAATTTAATTTTATATGTATATTCACACACACATACACATATATACACATGTATGTATTATGTAGATATGTACAGGACCGATCAGAACTTTCTAAAATAAATGATATATTTTGCAAATCAAGGTACTTTGTTGTTAAAACATATTATAAATGGGAGAAACATAAATGCATTAGTAAGCTCTTCTGAGCATTTTTTTTTTGCTGTGTGGCATGTGGGATCTTAGTTCCCCGGCCAGGGATTGAACTCGTGCCCCCTGCATTGGAAGCATGGAGTCTTAACCACTGGACCACCAGGGAAGTCCCTCTTCTGAGCATTTCTTGCCTGGCCACTACTGGAATTATTCCACAGATTTCAAATAATTTTCCAGCCATGATAAAAAATTTGCATATTTTTAAAATGCTTACATTACTTCATGTATTTTACTTGCTACTTATAAAATCAAGGAAAATAACAAAAGTACTGTTTAGTATTAAGATGGGAAAAAAAATAGAGCTCAGCTTAGTAATTCTCTGCACATCTTCCAAAATATGATGTGCTTTTTAACTGCTGAGGGTATGATTCAAGAATACCAGCATGTAATGGAGTGGTTTTAAGACCAGTTGTAGGCTGAATACTTGAAAGACCTCAAGGTACCAAACATACTCAATAAATGTTCATTGTTAACAAGAATGAAACTAAAAATAACTGCAATTATTTTAATTATTGGTTCTAATAAAATGACAGTTCATTCATCTATTAACACATATTCAGTCACAAATTGAGATAAATTTTAAAAGTTAAACAGGATACAGAAGGGGCCTGGTATGAAGGTAAAGAGAAATCATCTACAGAAAATACTGCTTGGTATTTTCTATGTTTCCCTGGTACTTATTATGGATTTTTTTCCCAAGATTGAGATACACTTAAAGAAAATGGGGAAATTAAAAATATGGCATGGACTCTGTAAATCTAAACTGCCACGTTTAGTAAACTGCTAATGTATACTGAATTTCCATGTGAGGTTTTTAGCATAGGATTACACCAAACATTGTACTATCTCTAAATTTGAATCATATGCTGCCTATTTAAGAGAACAAGGTGGACAGGTCTGGATTTAGAATATAAAATTATAAAATTTCTCTTGAAATCAAGGACTTAAGCACAGAATAAAGGAGTAAATACATTCTAAGTTAGTCCCTGAAAAAATGGGGGAGGAAATCTAAATCTTTGAGAAAAAATACTTTCAAAAGTGGGATGTTAACAATTTCAAATAATGTCAAAATAAATGTTTGTAAACAGTTGTTCATAATCTTAAAAGTATCACCATAACATGTTGCTACTAGATAATGCAACATAAATAGAGGACCAATTATATAAATTTTATCAATCCAATGACTGAATCCAATGAACACACATAAAAATAAAGCTATTTTATATTTTAAAGATTATTTTACTTTTTCAAGAAATTCCAGTAAGTAGCAACAGTCTACTTTTCATATAATGAAATGTGAATATATACAAAAGATAATTCAGAACCACAGTAATAATTCCTTAAACTTAAAATTCAAATCTTTACAACGTTTCCACTTTCCTGTATGGCATAAGTATAGTTTCTGAAGCTACCTGGGTTTCAGCTTCTTTAGCAAAACAAGCTTTAGCACAATCTTTCAAGATTCTGGAATGAAAATTGCTTTCAAAACATTTGAAAAGAAGAACTTTGAAAGATATTTTTGTCATGGATGAAATAGCTGTGGTTTTGAAAACCAATAATCAATGTTTTCTTTTAAAGCAAAATAATGGCAAAGTTAAAAGGTACATTAACTTTGGCCATTAGAGGGATGTGTTAACTATTTTTAAAAAATAATAGCTAATAATGATACAACTATTAAGTGAAATCATAAAGAACTCTACCTCAACTTCTAATGGTCCAAGGAAGCTAATAGCCTAAGTAACTTTTGGGTTTCCAAAACCTTCCTCTATTAGCACTTTTGTAACCCTTGAGACATTTTATCCTACTTACAACTTCTACATCTGCTGTCCAAACAATGCCCATATGATGACTGAAAGTTTAATAAATAGTATCATATTATTGATATTTCAAAATGGATTAGGTATTATAAATCTCATATAGATAGCAAACTGGCAATGGAAGTAAAATAACTATATATTTAATGTAAACAATTCAGACATGCATTCCATGGAATTCTGAGCAAGAAAATCATTTTTGAAAAATTATAATTAATTCCACAATCTATAATTTTGCTTCAAATCAATGCTTTGGATCAAAATGAAACTACATTCAGGAACTCTAACGCATTTAGTAATAGACAGACAATCTACACCTCAGTTGCAGTGTCCCCACTCTGAAATTTTAAAAGAAAGCAGTAGCAATTTTACTGTAATCTGATAAAGAAGCGTTTGGACCTTTGAGGAAGGAGTTAATGAATTATAGATCTGAAACCAAGTTCCACGGATTCACTGTGGACTTTTATTCTCATAGTTAAAGTACATGTCTATCAAATTGCTTATGAGGACAAATTTATGGAAAATAAGCAAGAGTAAAGCTTTGCTCTTATTAAGAAACATGAATATGTATGTAATTTTCGCCAGACTAAATTAACCCAAAAATGAATGAATAAAAAAAAAAAATAAGGACAATAATTGTCACCAGAGAAGCCTTGCTTCCCTTCCTGCTCTTACAAAAGCATTTATGTTTAGAGTTTCAAAAAAGAACTCATATTTTTCGAAAAACTATTTGGAAAGAGACAAAAGAAAAGGAATCTGTGAGGAAACCTTTACAGAGCGAGAAACATGCACAGTGTTACCCCCTTAGTAATAAACCTTTTTGAAGAAGGGGTAGCCTGCAGGCTTGCTATGAATGTAATACATGATAATTAGTGTTCGTGCAAGCAGTATACTATTGCTGAGGTGTGTCCATTTCCTAAGTATGACTCTATTTACAAAGGTTACATTGAGCCATTAATCCAAATTTTACATTAAACATCTTTTGAAACTTCATGAACTCTGAACAGAGTAAAATCCCATTTTAGCAGCAACAGTACCAATATGAAATGAATATGAAATATATCATAGATAGTTGTGCAAATCCCTCCCCGTCTTTGTGGGCATGTTTACACGTGTTACCCCTGGCGAATGCCCAATCATCAATTCATCTGAACCAATATCAATACATAAATGGATTATACCTGTGATTTTACCTTTATTTTCAATCTAATGGTTTAACTTGATGTCAGCTAATCATTAGGGATTTTAGAGTGTAAAATCAGTACAATTTGACTTTAACAAACTTGCAAATTACACTGTTCTTATCTTTCTCATCTTCTTGGGCTACTGTTTCTCCTATAACATTTTAATATGTGAAGACCTGAGAGCGAAGAACTAATATATCAAACAACAACAACAAAAACCAGGCAATCTGGTTCATTTCTATTAATAAATTTATTACTATGATTTAATTCTGGCATTGCCTTATATAAAATAGAAATAAATAGCTATAATTTTAATATCTTTATGTTCCAGACATTTCAAATATATCAATTAACTCTACCTCAAAGACTCTGGAA
The DNA here is from genome assembly GCF_949987515.2 of Delphinus delphis. Taxonomy (NCBI): domain Eukaryota; kingdom Metazoa; phylum Chordata; class Mammalia; order Artiodactyla; family Delphinidae; genus Delphinus; species Delphinus delphis. The sequence goes on along the minus strand of NC_082683.1, from coordinate 169,607,458 downwards.
TACAGTAAGTAAAAACATCCAAGTGAATTATTAATGTCTACAAAGCACTTTCACGTAGATCATCTCATTTAACTCATAACTCAGTGTTGTAAACATAGGATTCATATTATTATTAATAATAATATGTCAGTCTCAGAGGAGATAAGCAAACTGTGATCAAGATCTTGGACCTACTTTTCTAATTCCAAGTCCTCTTTATACTCTTGTATATATATATATCTCCATTTTCCACAACTCTAGCAAATTTATAAAATAGAAGAAGAAATAGAAAAAAGAAAATAATAATAGCAGATAATTTACTCATTGATCTCCCCACCCCTTTGCCCCCGACAAACAAGCACTTTGAGTACCTCCTGGGCCCTTTTCTGAGAACTTGCAGTCGATGGGAACAAAGTGAAGGGCAGGAATCTACAGGACATGAAGTGTGTTATCACCAAGGTTCATGACTGAGGTTGTGGCAGGGGAAGAGAAGACAGAGTCAAAGGAAGAGTCAAAAGTTAGATCCTAAAGGAAAGGAAAACACTGCTCTTGGCCAAAATGGGGAAGCCGGAAGAGGGAGTCAGTTTCTAAACAAAGAAGTATGGTGTCATGCTTGTCAAGTTTCAGACGATTTGGGGAAATCCACGGTACATCACACGGAACCCCAAACTGAAGTTCAAGTGAGAATGCAGACCTGGTGTTGTAAACTTGAGCCACATTACAGACACGTGAAAATATAAATGTAGATTTGTTTTCACAAAGTATAGAATGGAAGGGCTAGGACCTACCTTGGAAACTTCTCATAAATATAGTAGAGAAACAGTAAGTGAAACCAGAGAAGGAAACAAAGAATGGGTGATTTCAAAAGCAGGAGGGGGAAAATTGGTGACTACTGTACCATGTTAAACAAGGGAAAGCAAACCATTTAAGAAGTGCGATTCACATAAGTTTAGCAAAAAGAGTGGAGATCGTAAAATTGAAGACATTATATAGTATCAACTTAAGGAACACATGGCAACATAACTATAAGTTATGATAAAACTGAGTATCTTAAAAACAGTGTGAATGTGTACTCTTCAAGATATTTTTTAATCAACCCTGATGAAAATATATGCAGTATCACAGATTCTTATCTAAACCAAAATCCTCTTAAAGGTAATCATTGTTAAGAGTATGATTAATATATAATTATAATGCACCATATCAAATGGGAAACTATTATATCCTATCATACTGCTCTATTTGTGTCTGTGTGTGGGTGTGTTTAAAGGTGATGTTTAGTGTTTGGGTTGTAGCATATCTTTGCATTTTCTTTAACACACTGTTAAAAAAAAAGAGTAGCTCAGAGTCAAAGGAGTAAATACCAACACAGTTAAACTATAGGAATTTTAACAGTCTTACATCTTCTAGAAAAACCACAAAGCTCCATGCTACCTACAGTTCTAAAGTCCACAGTATGGGACTGGATTAATTTTGCTCTTTCTGTTATTTTTTATTAAATCTCAAAAATCTCAATTTCATATGAAATTTCACTCTAGAGTACTCTGAAAGTTATGAACTTAAAGAACTGTACAATCCACACTGATTCGGATGTTGTTTATGTTAAGGATGGGAAAAGAATTTCGATAAACACATAAGAAGAAGTTCAAAGTGGCTTCTTTCCTCTCTGGAGTAAGGAAATAAGAAGACTCCTGCAATCTTATACCACATAAACTGTGTTTCACTTGCAAAGATCATCGATACGTTTTCTGGGCTGAAGATTCCGTTACAGACTTTTGGAGAAAATGAAAGAAGAGGGCAGTAGAATTGGTTTTAACGATGAAAATCCAAGACTGAATAGTATTCTGCGATTTCAGGTCTTTAAACAGATACAGTATTGTCTGATCCCTCAACAGGGAGCATGGAAGAGTTAACAGGCAAACTAGAAACCCAACTTCATTTTACCCACGAGAGTATAGGTCACAGACACCGTCTCCATCACTCATATTCAGTAACTAGGAATGGGGTGACAGCACACGTTCATTCTATTGTCTCTTAAAGCTTATGATGCTTTATTGACACACTACTCTATAAGGCTTAAGCTTTATTGACACATGACCACTACCATGTGGTAAAGTGATATTCCTTTTATACAAACACTCAAACAACAACTGTGGTATCGCAGAAAGATATCGTGTCTTTGTCCCCATTCCTGACACACAGCTCCTAAAATCTTTGCAACTGTCTGAGTGATAAATAAGGGTGACAGGAGCCTCTTTGGTTCTAATGGGGCAACTCTTCATGACCCCTAGATTACTTCAGGATGGGGGTGTGTTGGTCAGAAAGACCAAAACTTGATTAGAAGCTTGGAACTTTCAACCACACCCCCTACACACAACCTCCAGGTAGGGGAGGGCGGCTAGAGATAGAATTCATGGCCAGCGGCCCGAAATTCAATCAGTCATGCTTATTTAATGGAGACCTCCATAAAATACCCTAAACAATGGGACAGAGTTTGGAGAGCTTCCAAGCTGGTGAACATCAAGGTGCTGGGAGGACAGAGCATCCAGAGAGGGCATGGAAGTTCTGAAACCCTGCCCATCCCTTGCCCTATGCATATTTCCATTTGCTGTTCCTCAGTGTATCCTTTATAAGAACCTAAAAATAGTTAAGTGAAGTTCCTTCCTGAGTTCCATGAGCCATTCCAGCAAATTAGTGAACCTGAGGAGGGTCATTGGGAATCATGGGAATCTGTGTGCTGCTTTTTGGTTTATGAAGCACTACCCCTACCTTACCTCACCTGATTCTCATATCCACTCTGAGAGACAGGTATTGTGGTTTCCCATTTTACAGATGAGGAAACTGAGGCAGATTCAATCCATTACAAGGTTTGTGGATTCCAGTGACACTCCTACCTCAGTACCACATGGCTGCCTTCCTTACATACAAGGGACGGTCTGCATTCCAGCATTATTAAAAAAAGCAGAAATCAATTAGACAAAGAGCTGCCACTGAAATAAGTTGGTATCGTTCAGATTGCTCAGTCTGAATGAATAACACTCACTATGCCATCTCAATTAACGTAGGCAAGGCTGCAGTCATCTATCTTCTTTTCCTTTGTTGCTTAGCTTTTTGACTAAAATGGTCAGTCCCGTATTGTTAACTGTGATTGTTTTTAAAGAAGTGAAAAGAAAAAAAAAGAAAATGAACAAAATCAATTATAGTTGTGGGTGAATTCCATATATATGAGGCCCAACTTTACTGTTTCAATTCAATGGAAACACAGGCCCACTGTTTTAAAAACATTAAAAGACAATTCTAACACTGACACTGGCCCTCACCCACACCCCAACCTTGTCTTCTTAAACTAGAACACCTATGACAACCAAGCCCAACACTGCCTAGAAGACTGGATACTGATAATGGCCAACTGTAAATAACTATCTGCATTTTAATTATTCCTCTAAAAAGTCAACTAAGTACAAGTCGACCACTCTGTACATTTCTATAAAGTTTGGAAATTATCTAGTTGAAAGCAACTTGATAGAGTTCACAGATGTGAAATCGAAAGTAACTATGTATAAGTTTGAGTAAATTCCCAGTGAATAATTCGAAGATTTATTCTACTCACACTGACTGAATCTCAATAGGAGTTCGAATCCTGAAACACAAGGGAAACCTCTTAAAACTGGTGTAAGGGAGCACTTCATGGGGGTGGCATTGTGACTTTAAAGTTATGAAACTGGATCCAATCCCAGCTCCATCACTTCCCAGATGTGTGATTTTCATCTCCTTTGGGGCCTTATCTCGCTCATTTGTAAAATGGGGATAAAACCAGTAATGTATCTCCCAGACACATGATGACAAAATGAGATGATGAGTCTCTGGTACAAGACATGTCAGCCATCGTTAGTACTCACATGTGTGTTACAAATACACTTTACTATCCTTCAGACTTTTAGTTTTTCAGCTTTTAGCTAGAAATTAATGCCTTTTAGGGACAATAATATTACTTATACCTTTTAGAATACTCTTTTAAGTAGGAATATTTTGAGGATAGCAAAATGTCCACGAAAATCTATTTGCTCAATGGTTCCATCAGCCCTATTATGTGGCCAGCCGTCCAGTCAAGGGGGAAGACCTTGGGCAAACTGTCTTCCATCACTCACGCCTTTCAAGACTGGTCCTCTCCCTCCATCCCACCAGCTGACCAGAGCGTTCAGTATCCTGGAACCAACCAATGAAATCTGATCACTCAGTTCACAAGAAAGTGAAGTGGAAAAAAATGACTGGTTTTAGCTTGAATCACAGCTCTACCACTTTCTTGTTGTGTGATCTTTGTGCAATTCATGAACACCTTTTTTTTTTTTTTTTTTTTTTTTTTTTTTGCGGTACGCGGGCCTCTCACTGCTGTGGCCTCTCCCGTTGCGAAGCACAGCCTCCGGACGCGCAGGCTCAGCGGCCATGGCTCACGGGCCCAGCCGCTCTGCAGCATGTGGGATCTTCCCGGACCCGGGCACGAACCCGTGTCCCCTGCATCGGCAGGCAGACTCTCAACCACTGCGCCACCAGGGAAGCCCCATGAACACCTTTTAGTATCTTTTTTTCCTCTTCTGTAGAGTTATGAATGAGGAATTAGAATAAACAGCATCTCTAAAAAGCCTAGCACGGTACTGGGCACATAGCAGGTACTCAGTAAATATTCATTCTCTATGGCTTTCATCTAACTCTTTCCCAGGAAGAATGAACATAGCATGTAAAGGAAACAATTGCAAGGCAAAAAAAAAATTAGCCTTTCTTGGTGGAATTTCAGGACTCAGTAGTATCTTGGTAGAGAAGCTATTTTGAGACCTGGGGCATTTTTAGCATCTGTCACATCACAATAGGCAACCACTTAATCTGAGCTGCAGAGAGTAGACTATGGCTAGAGGTGATGTTTCCATAAACTCCTCTAGGAAAAATCCTGCAAGTACTTGTGTGAGAGTGAGAAATCTATCTCCCCTCTTTCTAAGAAAGATGAGAGGGACATTGTTTTCTAGGCAAATGTTTGAAAAGAGAAAACTAGTATGATTAGAACAAAACAGTATGTAGCACAGTAAACAATGTTTAATGATAGAAAACATGGCTTTTTTTCCAAGGTTGATATTATTACTTGGGAAGGCTTACTTGATGTCTAAAATTCTCATGGCACTCAGCTCTCATTACTTTAGGAACGCAGGTTAGCTCAAAAATGACAGGGCCACGATACCTATAGAAAGAGGAAACTCCAATTCGGCACAATTGCTAGTCTAACATAATCATAATTGGCCTTATTTATTTTTTCACCTGACAAAATGCATTCTGAAAATTTGTGGAGAAGCATGTATAGTAAGCACTATTTATTTCAGAAAACTAAATTTCAAATAATTAAAAAAATAAACTGCTAGCATCAAATGTCAAGTGCATAAAATGTCAATTTCTTGGGAAGGTTGCAGCACAGATTTCATTTCTGTTATGCTTTTACTACCTTTCCTCTATTTCTGGAGACAAATACATTCTGAGAGAGCCTAATTAGCTGTCTGTTCAGGTACAACTCTGTGAAAAAGCAGACAGCATTCCTGGCCGTTTTTCCCCAACTTCAAATTTCTTAGAATGCTGAATTTCTGCTTCAACTGCCTCAAAGCCCTTGAGATCAAGTGACGATTTTATTTTCTGCAACACCAGATTACGAAAACAATTATACAAAGCATCAATAGCATTTCTTCTCCACATAATTTTGGCAGAAATATGGGAGAACATAAAAAAAAATCTGTAACAAGTTAGGTGTTTTAGTAGTGTAGGGGAAAGACAAGGTTTGTTGCCATGTTTCATATGCATTATTTTGACGCACGCTGCCCAAAGCCAATTCAAAGAGCAATCAGGGATTACCCGCAGCTCCGTTTTCTCTGGAGAAGAACACACGTTCTTACATTGCTTCCAACCTTTACAAGCCCCATCCCTGGGGTCAACTGACTCACGGAGAAAGTCAGATGAGGAACAACATAAAACACGATTACTGCTCTAGTTTTCCCTAAATGCTCTAGGTAGCCGTCACTTTACCCTGTGTACACCGCATTCCACTACTGCCCAAAGTAATAAAGACTTCTGTCACCGCGAGAGCTTTTCATCTTCAGAGCTCCTTTCTCCTCTCCTGATAAGACTGCCAACTCCACTCTCAGTAAATGAGCTCATGTGAACACTTTATTTTCAGTGCGTGAAAACAAGAAGGGCCACTGCCCAGATTCAGAGATGGAGGGGGTGATGCTCTGTCTTCAAAGTCAGATGAGGATGTTTGAAAGGGATTGAAACTGACCTAGGCAGCCTCCCTTGGAATTAAGGACGTTAAAGCTGAGCCATTATATTCCTCCACTAGCCTCACTTCTATTTTACAATGAAGTAAGATTTGGGCGGGAAGGGAGGGAGGGGGACAGAGCAGCTACCTTGAAACCGATTTCTGTTTGTGAACATTAAACATTTGCATTCACGTTGGCCAACACCACTAGCCAATATCAATGTCTCCGCAAGTATATGTGAGCTGAACGTGTGGCACAGATGGCTAAACCGTCACAATGCAGTCAATTCCGAAATAAGTGAATCGCAGCTAAGGCTTCGTCGTCCAAACAGTAACTAAATTTAATTTTTTTGCAATCAGTGGCATATGTTTGCATCTGTGTACAATGTGACTTGGGCCAAATCTGATCTGGCCATGGCATCCTGAGTACTAAGGCTATATAATTCCTAGGGTTAAAATGTATTGCAAATACCAGAGGGGGACATGTTAACGAATTAAGAATATACATGGCTGTTTTGGTCCCTTGGATATCTACCATGTTTGTATAAAGGTAAGAGCTGCTGACCAGCGGGAAGATCTTCACTGATGTATTTCTAAAATGTTTAAACTTGCCCCATCTAAGAATAATAATACTATGTGGAACACATTTAATTTCCTATTTTTTCTAAAAGGGATTGGCTTTATCTGTCTGTCTCATTATATGTGCCCAATTCAATGTATTCAAATATGTAAAAAGTGCTTATTATGTGCCAGGCTCTGAGGCAGGTATACAGATAAGTAATTACAGCTGTGTAATGTTTGTTTTCTAATAAAAGCATGAGCTAGACCTTAGAAGGAACATAAGGAAGAAAAGTTCTCTGGGGAAGTCAAGGAAGGTACTTGTGCATAACTACATGCGTCCCACAAACAGGTAATACGGCATTCATGGAAGCGCCAATAAAAATCTCTTGAGTCATATGAATGGGAACTTCTCCCGATAGAACATTCAACTTGAAAGCCCTAAAATAAATTGTTCATATTGAAAACCCACGGTATAAAACCTGAAGACAACAATTAGAAGCAACCCACGAGCAATGAATTCTCCAGTGACAGGCATCTCACTTAAATGGTGAATTGTGGTGGCTGGATGTCTGGCCAAATCATTTTCACTTTCTTCATTTTCTTGGGTAGGGTGTTTTGTTCACCATCTGTGCCCTCACAGTAAGCTAGTGAAATAGGCTTTCTTCCTCAATGGCCAAAATCTGATCCAGGTTCCAACGGAAAAAAAGAAGCCTCATACGGTCCGGGGCCTGGATCTCCTTCCAAGCTAGACCCTTAAAGCCCCTATCACTTTCCCGTAATTCACTGAGTGGATCAGTTAAAAAGAACTAATTCAATGACTGCTGTGTGCAAAGAAGAACTCATGGCATGTAAACTTTCTGACACAAAGTTTTTAAGCTACAGTTAAAAGAGACAAAATATACATAGAGGAAATAATATGACAACAACTAAAAAGCCAACAAATAGTCAATGCTGAAAATAATATGTTATAAGCTAAATCCTTGAGCGCTACGGCGATTTGGGAATTCAGGAGAGAGTGATCAATACAGTGATACGGGGTTAAGAAAGGAAGATTACCCGAAGGAAACTGATTCTGAACCAGCTCATGAAGGAAGCGTTGGGGAACTAAACACGTTATGTTTATTGTAATGGTTCCCAGTGAATTCTTTCTGATTTATTTTACAATAAAACCACAATCAAAGGTTTTTAATATCTGAAAAGAAAAATAAGAGAGAAAGTATATGGAAGCTAGTATTGGTTCATTAGGCATTTTTAAAGAAAGAAAGAGCACATTAGAACTTACATGGTCTTGACATCTCACAACAAGAAAGAGAACTTTACATGGTGTACTTTCCTTACGATTTCTTAAAACTTTGCTATTTACAAATTCTAATATAATTAATGGGGAGTGTTTATAATGCTTAATGCTGAAAATCCTCTGATCTAACTCATTTTTAAAATGAATTATTGCACTTAACAAGGAAAAAAAAAATCCTTTCGATTTTTCCCCACATGCTACAGTTCTCCAAGTATTCCATATTTTCAGCTATTATCCCTTTCTTACAAAGAGCCCACTTAATAATGTTCACTCTAACAACCTCATTTATTTTCCAGAAAATTAACTCAGTTTCAACCCTGATTAATGATTTCATCTAAATGAATCAAATTAAAAATTGAAAATTATATTTCAAAAGCCAAAGAAAAAAAATTGACCATTTCCAGTTAACAAATGATCCTTTCAAATATTAAAAGATGACCATGAAGAGTGCGTGATAGTAATGAAATCTGGCTCGGGTCTGCTGCTTATCTGGAGTTCATAGAGGAGGAGAATTAAAGGAAAAAAAAGAAAGAAGAAGAAAGAAAAGGAAAAGGTACCGTACGCATTTTTAACACTGAAATCCCTTGGGAATCCAAACTGACTTCTACTTAGGCTTTGCCTGTAATCAGTGTACCAAAATAATACGAGCATCTCCCTGTTAATTAAAACTGGTTGGGCTGAAGATGCCCCTCAAGCAGAAGGGGGATTAGGAAGTCACACACACACTAATAGTCCCTGTTAACAAAACCTAACTCGTGAAAGAACGCGTCATGCTACACTGTCTTCTCTATGAGGCAGAAGAAGCCCATAAGGAAAACAAACAACTAATTAGGGAGAAACTTCTTCTCTGTTATTTTAAAAAAATCTACCTTGGGCCAGGGATTAAGGAGGAGGGGGTAAATGGGTGAAACACAGAGGTTTTTAGGGCAGTGAAACTATTCTGTGTGATACTGGAATGGTAGATAAACCCAGAGAACACTAAGCATGAACCCCAATGTCAGTATGAACTTTGGGTGATCGTGATGTATCAGTGTGTGTCAGTGTAGGTCTATCGTAACAAATATATCACTCCTGTGCCTAGTGTTGATAGTGGGGGAGGGAATATATGGGAACTCTGTGCCTTCCACTCAATTTTGCTGTGAACCTAAAACTACTTTAAAAAAATAATGTCTATTAAAAAAAAAAAAGAAAAAAGATAGAATTCTCTCCGCAAAATCTACTTTTGGGGTCTATGGGATTACTGACTTTACCCCAAGTCCTGTGAAAGAACTTTAGAATAAAGGATCATGTCACTTTCTGCTAGATTTCCTTATTTAATTCAGGTGTTTAAATGTGTGCGCATCAAGAGTAACCAACACAGAACGAGTGGCCTTCCCGCAGGTCTCAGAAAACAGAACGGAGGCGTTCTGGTTGTACACAGGATGCATCCTGTTTCTTTGACGGATATATTCACTTCAAGCTTTCCCTTCGGAGCGCAGATTGTTAAAGCCAGAATAGCCTCTCAAACGATGAGGGAGAAAAAGCCGCTTCTGCATTCCTCCCCAGTTCTCCGCTGGGATTTGACTCGCAGAGGTCGTTGAGGGCTTCGCAGAGACCTCCCAAGCTGGCCAGCGGAGGCAGGATGAGGGATGTGGGACGCGGGACGCGGGACACGGCGGCTGCAGATGCGGGCGGGGGATGCTCGGCTCCGACTGCCAGTTCGGCCTCCCCCGCCACCGACCCCGGACCCCCGCAGGCTGCCGGCCCGTCCCAGATGGGCGCGGGGCCAGGGGCTCTGCTGGGTGGAGGGGCCGCCCTGGGAAGGAGCCCTGGCCGGCAGCCCGCGCACCCAGCCGCCGCCCTGGGGCCTCCCTCCGCACACGTGCGTCCGTCCGGGGCGCCTCGGAGCCACCGCATCAGGAGCCAACCTTAGAGGCAAAACAGAAACGCAGAACAGGGAAGGAGGGGATCTCCCAGAAAACTGGAGACCAAAACTATAAGAAACACATCTCGAGTGTTATGGGGAAACAAGGGGGCCTGTGCCTGAAAACATTTACTAAACAGTATTCATTCTCATGACTTGTTTGGGTTCTGACAGAGAAACACGACTTCAAATGGAAAAAGCAAGGATGGACTTTTATTTAGGGCAAGAATGTGGTGGGTTTGGGAGTTATAGGTTTACTGCAAGTTAGCACTTCGCAGCCGCCTTCTCTTCAGCGGCTCGTTTCCCATGTCCCTTGTCATAGCTGTGCCCACACCCCCCTTGCCCCCAGGTTGGAAAATTATTTCATTAATCACCACAACAGGAGGCAGATACTATTACCTACAATTTAGAAGGGAAAATAAAGACACAGAAAGAAGTGACTTGTGTCATGACCCACCACCCCAAAAAAAGTATCATGTTATATGGCTCCTTAACTATTATGAATCTGCCAGACTTTCTGTAGCAGACTTCATCAAGTTCTAGAAAAATTTTCAGTAGCCCGCATAGTTTTAAAAACTGAATTCTATTCAAAGCCCTTACAACGGAAACGGGCCCTTCTTTAACAAAGAAATAAATGAAGGCTCAAAATGGCTGAATGACTTACCTAAGGTCACACGGCTAGTAAGTAAACATAAGATAAAAATGTATGAAAATGTCTGAATCAGTCCTAGTCTTTTTGCGTTCTGCTTAAACTTCTGGTGCTTTCAAATAGAGTAATTGTTTCACACACAGTGAAGGCTACTATCTGGGTTAGCACAGAAAGTGCCTGGCTATGCCATTACGTGTGATTCCTCTTCCATTACATTTTCCCGAGGAGTCTAAACGTTCACAGACCCTACCTAGCTTGTCGTGAGCCTGCCAAGACTTGTGACTATTCTAGGCACATACCAGCTTTTGTGATGAAACATAATGCAAAAAATAAAATTTGGCTTGTGAAAGCAAATATTCTTCAACACCAAATATAATCTTTGCACTTTTCAAACAAGAAGGCTGGGATAGGAAAATCAGAACTAGGGCCAACTATAACAGGTGCTAATAAATTTTTCCGTGAACCATTGTGTCCGACTAATCCCTACCCTGACCTGGAACACTTTGGCCATTTTAATGCCAGGCCTCTCTGGATTATCTATTCCAGGTTAAACGTTCCCAAGTGGATTGTTGATTCAGTGCAATGGGGAGAAGTTCTGCAGGGATTATTCTAAAATTGCACAAGAATTTCACTGACAGTCTAGATGAACCAAGTTTTCAAAATGATGATCCAACGAATTACCTAGCTGAGCAACATCTTCCCAGCTTAACAGGACACTGAAATGATTTCCTCATGTTCAAGGTTCAGGAAATAAATGTAAACTTGCTGTAAATTTAAATTTGTCTTTAGTAACTGATCAATAATCTGACATTGTTTTCATTGTATACATGAAGAAAATGAAGACAAAATAATTTTTCAGCTGTATCATAATGGTGTTAAACTACATCTATATAGCACAAAAGAAAACAATAGGTGGAGATAATCTTTAATTTGGTTGCTACAGATAGCAAAATCTGCTAATAAAGATTTCAAAACATTATCCTTTTGAATTATTGAATTTAGCCGCTATCTACATTAATCAGAATAACCACATTAATGTCTTGCTTTTATATTTGATATCACTTAAAATCCCGTTTTAATCACTGTGTATACTGAATGACATTTTTAAAGGAAATTAATCTATGTAGTTCTTAAGTATCATTTAATTTTCATTAATAGTTCCTCTTGTTCATTTTTCACACTAAACTCCTCTGCTTACTTTAACATGTAACTCAAAGCCCACATTCTACACAAACTTTTTCAAAATGTAGCTTATTCATCCATTCTCCAAAAGACTGACACAATCCATGAATCGACTCTAATTTTCACTGAAGTAGTTTGCAAATATTTGTTATAACTTTATTTACCTATCTGCTTTATCTGGTGTGACTACTTGCGGGATGAAGATAGATTTCTATTTAATCCTCACCATAAAAGGACACTACTGACTGCTAAGGAGCCTGTGAATACTCCACAAAAGATCACTGGCTGCAAATCAGTTTAAGTCACAGACATGTAGGAAACGAAACGCAAGCACAGTGATTCAGCGATCTCAGTAATTTTCAAACGCTTCTATACAACTCTGAGATTTCCAATAAAGAAAACAGAAAATTCTTTAATTTATGCCATAACATTCTAGTTACAAATTCTACCCCCCAGTGAGGAAATGAGGATGTGACATTAAGAGAAATAATGCATTATAAAGGAGGAAATTGTTGTTCTACCTTTGTCAGAGTCCAGATGGGAAGACAGAAACCATACTAGGCATTTCAACAGGGAGAATTTAATATGAGAAATTGGTTCAAAGGGTGTTGGAGAACTGCAAGAGCAAAAAGAGGTCAGAGGGGCTTCCCTGGTGGCGCAGTGGTTGAGAGTCCGCCTGCCGATGCAGGGGACGCGGGTTCGTGCCCCGGTCCGGGAAGATCCCACATGCCGCGGAGCGGCTGGGCCCATGAGCCATGGCCGCTGAGCCTGCGCGTCCGGAACCTGTGCTCCGCAACGGGAGAGGCCACAAGAGTGAGAGGCCCGCGTACCGCAAAAAAAAAAAAAAAAAAAAAATAGGGCAGAGATCCTAACTGCAGGAAGCTTCTGGAAATTGTGGGAACACAGGAAGATTCAGTACTATCAGAATCTGGAAGCCCAGCAAAGAGGTCCCCATTGGACTAAGATTCAGACCTCTGAGCTTATGCTAATGGGGCTGGAGCGGGAGTGCCAGAAAGAGCTAGAAACGGAGCCAACTGTCAACGCCAGGGCAAAGGGTCTTTGATGGGATGGCACTGTCAGGAACAAGTCAACAGGAAGCAAACATAAAGATCCAATTTCTTCTCTCTCCTCCTGCCTAGAATCCCAGTTGCCGCATCACACACACACAAAAGAGTGGGCTTAGAGCTGAGAGACAATAGCTTGATAAAGGGCACTAGGCTTAAGCAGGCTTTCATAACTGGATCATCAACCTCATCTCTAAGAAACAGTAAGCTTTCTATAGAAGTGCATCCTGGGGCATTAGAAAGGGATCGGGTCACTTTCATGAGCCAATAATCTGTCTCTAATACCTAGCATTCACCCGCTAACTTCCACATTTACATTCTTTTCCATGGCCTGTATCACCTAAAATATTTAGCTGTTGCTCCTTGATCTAAACCCTTACTCTTGACCTTTTAACTTTAAAAAGGCAAATTATATCGCTGTTTGTCACCAAAGACACAGTAGTGTTTCTGTGCAGGATGACTACGTCTTTGGAATATACTGAAACCCTACTCCTGTGGCCTTAGGGCTGCTTTGGCTTGTTACCAGGTGGACAGGTGGATGGAAGGGCGGGGGGAGATGCCTGTATGTGAGGGGCGGATGGATATGTGTGTACAATGAGGCCGCTATTGTAAAGAGAAGCACGGCACAAAACTAGGCCAAAAAAACGTAACCAAGAAACAAAGCTCAAACTGGAACTGGATAAAGAAGTTACTTGTTCTTTTTTTCTTCTTCCTTTTCTTTTTTTTCCCATTAACGTTTTTGGTCAGATCCTTAATGTTATATGAAAACAGAACTAGTGCCTGTGAACCAATTTACTAAACAAATAGCAGCTGTAGTAAGACATCTGTTTGGGAAAGAGGAAATATAAACTCATAAAATCAAATGAAGGCAGTGCGATTCGTACTTTCACAAATATGTGAATGTTGGACATATGGTGCAGTTTGCAAAAGATTATCAATCATTCTATTAAAAAACAAAGTGCAAAACAGGTATTATTGTGACTTCCACACAACATAATAGCCAGAATCTGAATAAGGTTTTAGAAAATGGTATATGAATATTTCTCAGGAACGAGAGGCACCATTCCCATCTCCCTTGCAAAAGAAGTGTTTAAAATGAAAGACAGCATTATATCTAAAACCATTTCTACATATCTATACTGTCACCAAAAGTGGAAAGATTGGTATAATATAAGTAACATAATAAGTAACGTAATATAAAGACTAAATAAAATAATAATAACAATAGGAACGAAAAATCATATGTGGAACTTGGGAAAGGCATTTGCTAGATTATGCACAGACTTGCCCTCTAGTTCATTAGGGTCAAAGCGATTTGCTTTCTGAGATCAATCACTAGAGAACCTCTAATAAAAATTTCAATGAAACTATGAAAAAGAAAAGTAAGGGAAAGACTGGGTTTCATCCTTATGTACCCAGCCTGGAAGAAAAGCACAAATCAATAAAGAGAGCTTAGATTAAAAAAATGAAACAAAACAAAACACAAAAACATCTTCTGAAGAAGTTGCTGCTCTTTTCATAGGAAGGGAAAAGCTGATCTTCTGGTTTGTTTGTACTGCTTTGCTGCCCCCTGCTCTCTTCTTTCTCTTTGATTCACAGAGTTTAAGTTAAAACCAAAGAAAGACATAATACATCCGAAACCAAAATCACATCACTGGTGTATAGCAAATCTGAGAGTGGTAATAAATGTCAGAGCTGTAAAAGCAAAGGCAAGCAGCTAGGTCCCTTTTTTTTTCTCCTTTCTTTCCATACTTAAAAGTGAAATACCTAGCTGTTATCTGGGTGCCTGCAGAGCCTCCCCATTGTAGATTCAATAATACAAGAGGCTTCTTATCAGCAGCTGGGGTGACTGATTGGAGCTGTGATATGTTTAGACAATGCACTGTATTTAACTGAATTTACAGATGCCCCAACTCAGGCGTGGTAGTAAACGCCAGAGACTAATAGGAAATTAAACATGTACAATGGACTAACTCCATTTGCTCTCACAGTGTAATGTGTTTAGTTAACTTACTCATAGTCACACTTTATCTTTTTCTCTATGGATTCCCTGGGATATGTTTCAAATTGGCCAGAGATTAAATCTTCTTTTCAATTTTTTTGTTACCATTTTATTGCCGTTTTCCCTTATTATGGGCCCCTCTTTCTCTTGCAGAGATAAGCTAAACAAGATGACCCTCAGTCCTCCCCCACCAACCCAATTATCAGATAGTCAGCAAGGAATGCCAGGCTACAGGATTCCATAATATTAATATTAACATGAGGGGAACAAAAATCAGTCACTTATTTGAAAGCAATGGTGTATTTAACTCATTTGAAATTTAAATGTGAATTTTAATGTACCTGGTATGTAACACATACATACAGAATGGGAGCAGCACGTACAGGCCATTCGGAGAATTGTTTTAACTCTTCATTGTTTCATAGATTTGCTCACAAAAACAGCTGCAAGTAGACGTGTGTCTACGTGCGCACACAAAGCCCAACTGTTGAGGGGGAAGGAAGAGTTGTCACAGTGCTCTAGTACTTTCCATCTGGTTAACAGAGAAAGAGAATTTATCGTTAGATAAATCCTCAGATGGTTCTGTAGACTGTTTGAAAGAGGTTGTTCAGAGAGAACTCTCTCGTTACACGACAGCCACTGCATCTATAATGGTTTTGTTGTCCTTAGGAAACTGTAAAGAATTTCTACATTCATGAAAGCATGTTACCTAGAGAGCATAATGGAAATCTCTAGTCTATTCTGATCACATGTGGACTCTTGAGAGGGTTAAAGATAGTCCCATCTCAACGCTGACCACATCCCCACCTGCCCACGACCCTGACCTTGAGAGAAGTGGAGTTAGATACTGAAAAAACTGGCGACAAAGGTTGACATGAGGCTTCATCACGGTGACCTCTGGGTCACTTGTTTATATTTATTATGTGGACAAGCAAAAACATTTTTTGCATCAGTCTTTCTTACAAAGCAAAGAAGTAAGGAAATCTAGAGCGAACACAATGGTCTGGGAAGGTGGACAGAGTGGATGGCTTCCTGGCAATTTACATGCTTCAAAATCTAAAGAATTAAACTGGACAGAAAGAAGTTACAACATAAACCCTATGTGTACATATTCACACCTACTTCGGAAAGACCGACCCCTGGACCCTACCACTGAACAGTCCCATTTTGATATACAGGAGACCCAAGCCAGTGACCGTGGCCTTAAATTTACATCATCTTCTCCATTCTCTATTTCTGCAATAGCCCTTATTACTGAGTGCACAAACTATTTTATCAGAATCTTGCATCTAATGAGACATATAAATATTTAAATAAAATGGAAAAGAAACATGTGACTATGATGATCAAATGCTAAGTGCCTGAATATGAGTCCTTTCAATCAATTTTTAAATCGGCTTTTTTAAAAGCAAGGATGACACCAAATGAAGATACTAAAACCACACAAAACCACTATAACCCCAGCTTATAGAATTAATCACCCCAAAGCATTATTACCCCCATGCCCAGATCCAAACTTAACTCTGTGGAAAGAGCAAAATGGCATGGAGTACTAATGTCATTTGAAAATCAAGTTATAATCAAATAACCATTACTCAGTAAAATGGACGTCATAGTAATATGAACTGAGCAGTCCGGTAAATGTTACTTCTCTTAATCAGTTCTGATTGGTATTTGCTATAGGAGACACAGACAAATCTTTGACCAATCTTTAATTAGTATCACTGATGAAATATTTATTCTTTTAATTTGAATTTAGAAACCCAATAAAGCCATGTTTGCATCTTTTATCAACTTAAATATTATCCTCCTTTATTGCTTTTGTCATGACTGCAGATTCTGAAAATGTTCTCCTGAAACAATGCGTGTTTCATATATGCATAGTTGCCCTGGTCTCGTTGCTTTTAGGGCGAATATTTCATATAGGCATTCAGGTCATAAATTCATTTCAGTCCTCTTTCTGAGGGGATCATGAAGTAGATTTCCTCTAAGTGTCAAGACAGAAAAGGAAGATAGTTTTAGACATCCTAAGACCTTTTTAGGGAATCATAGATTCACCAAATCGTATCTAATCCTCCCTGGAGCTCCGGGGGTTCAATTCACAGAAACGGTGGGGCTGGACAACATTACCGGGCCCTTGTGTCTAGGGCCCAGACACTGAACTCAGAAGCCAGTGTTCTATATTTGGCTCTACAACTGATGAGCTGCCACCTTTAGCTTAACCCGTCTCCCAACCACAGACACAGTTTACACAGTTCCCAAGTCTGATGCTTCAATGAGGATTGGAGATCATTTAAAATAGCAGAGATCACCAAGCATATTATTAAAATCTAATGAAGCAATCAGATTGCACCTTGTTACAAGAACACCTTGACCAATTTCCTCTAGTCCACAAAACACCTCTGAAATTAGTAATATCCAGAACACTCTAGGAAACAAAACAAAACAAAAAAAAAACACAGGAGGGACTGTATCCTCTGAGAGTTACACAAACAAATAACATAGATGTCCTCTGTATTGCTCAGAGGAATTTCCAGGACTGGAATATCTTTCCTAGTTATTGGTTTTGAATTTTCTTTCACCTTCTCTTTTGCATTCTAGAATCTCCAATGAAAGCTACCTCTTTGTGACAAATCTATCACAAATGGGTGTTTGTAATGTACAGAACATCAGATGTTCAAACAAGCTGTGCTTGTTAATCTATCACACGTACTTGATAGCACCATCTACTCTGCTACCTAGAAGTTTCAGTTATACTTACTCCTGAGATTTTTATGCATGAGATTATAAACTTTTTTTCAGAAACTGGATCATATTAGCTTTTGTTTGCTATTGTATGTTTAAAACCCAGCACAATGCCTGCACATAAACATCAAATGAGGAGAACACAGATCTTTTCTCAAGGAAGCCAACACTTAGTGTGTATCTGTCTCTAGGGAACCTTTGATGGCGTCTACCTGGGAGACTGCGCTTCATCCTTGACATGGCTTCTGCTGCAGAGTCCTGACCTCCAGGTGGTTGCAGACTCTTATACTCCTACATTCTTACTTCTATCCAGAAATCACAAAAACAACAACTGAGGTTTTCATGTTTCTGCAAGATCTGTTTTGTGAAAAACTGCCAAGTAGGATCCCTAACGCTTTTAATCAGATTCAATAAAACAGAATACTCTGGGATTCAGGAAATAATCTTCACTGAAATCCATTTTAGAAGTAACAAGCCTACTTTTTTCTTAAAATAATCTGTCATGAAAAGATAGGAGACACAAATATAAAAATAACCTTATTATTGATACACTAGCTAACGTGAATGTTGTGTATGCTGGCATTTCCTGTCAAAATCTTCATTAGTCGCTAATTCTGTCAAACAAAATCTGGGCCCACAATTCTATTTGGTGGTGGCTGTCAGGTTATATTTTGCACGTTTCAGTATTATTTAAAAGTACTTTTCCATATTTAATATATGATGGCTTACTGTACCTTTCCACCAGCATTTATCACCTCTCAAGAGTGATCAGTTTCAACGAAAGTGAAGTTCACTGTCACAGAAGGGCCTGTAGCCCTCATTTATTTCCCTACACAGTATTTGGTACAGAGCCGAATGTACAATAGTAGATGTGCCTTCAATGTAAAGGTCACACACTTAGCAACAGAAATATAAGTTATTAAAATAGACTTATAATCTTTAAAAACATCAAGCGCCCTTAAAGTCTACACAACTGTACAAAATTCAATGTGTACATTTTCTTTTGCTCCAGGTTCCAAAATGATCCTAAAGATGCTGCCATCACCCAAAGCAGAATTCCAGTTGTTGGCAGGATTCACCACTGAGTTTAGAAAACTACAGGCTTACAGATGCCCATCCACCAACTTTATCCTTGCCTAATGTACCCATCTCTGTAGTAAGTTAAGTCAATGTAGCTTATGGGGCCTGGAAGGCATTTAAAGGATATTTAGAGGAGTATTTTTTTTTCTCCATTTGGTTTAGCTACAGCATGATAAGACCATGTTAATTTGTTTTTCTTCTGCATCTCTTTACTAATGATTAGGACAGGCTCTAAACATGAATGCTGGAGAGAGAGGTGCGCTGTAAGTGCCTAAAGGGGTGAATTTGGTTCCCACCACCCCCTGTCCAGCTCTGCCACTTACTATCTATGTGACTTTGGGCAGGATACCCAAACACTCTATCTCTAAGGATATGAGGATAGTAAGGCTGCTGAAATACACACACACACACACACACACACACACACACAATCTGTTTACAGTACTGAGTACTTACCAGGTGCAAAGCATTGTTTTAAGATCTTTACATTTACTAACTTATTCCTTACACCAATCCTATGAGGAAAAAAGTAAAGGCAACAGAGCACAGAGTGGCTAAGTAAACGCCCATGTTTTCTCAAACAAAAGTGGTAGAACTGGGATCTAGCTGTTTTACTGCCTCTGAGGGATATAACTAAGATTATAAAAAGCATCTAGGACCAAGTTTGGCACACAGCAGGTCCTTAATATAAATGGTAGGTTCTTCTTTCTCTCTGTCTCTCTCTTCCTTGTGTTTCCTTGTCACAGAAATCAATCACCAGATTCTCTTAGACTAGCCTGAAGGATCAGTTCAACTGGTATAAAGCGCCTAGCCTAGTCACTAGAGATAAAATCTCATGAGTATATATAAATATTAAGCCTACTAACAAATATAACGCACCTATAAACACACACACGCGCGCACACACACACACACACACAGCTCAAGTTAAGCCTCCAAAGAAACTTCCTGGAACAACCCTTGCCAATGAGTTTATCATCAATTCTGATGGAAAATGGACTCAGGTCACAAACACTATGCTGGGTTTAGGGGCACGAAGGGAGGAGGTCAGACAAGAATAAAACTCACTGCCTGCCTTCGAGGACCCAGAATCCACTGGGGGACTCTTTTTAATACCTCACTGTAATATATTTTGCACTACACTAGAGGTATGTAAAAAAAACAAAGAAACAAAAAACAACTATGGGAATGTAGAGCAAGAAACAATTCTGCTAGAGGAGTCAAGAAGTCTTCACAAAATGGAACTGGTTTCTTTTAGATGTGTTTGAATTTCTCTAGGCAAAGACACAAGTGAGAAGGGCACTCCAGGTTGAGAGAACGAACAGGCAGAGACACGGAGGCATGGAAAGCCTGCTACGTGCCAGCAGTCGTGAGAAAGCAGGGTGGCTAAAACATACAGCACCTGAAGGAGGCCGGGGAGTTCAATTAGGTTCTAAGTGTGAATGGCCGCTTAGACAACTGGTAGGGAGTCTGGACTCTATCCTGTGCAGTACGAAAGTCCAGAACAGAAGGCACCGTAGACACATAGACCAACGGAGATTACTTCAAGGCCCAGGTGATAAAGGAAAACAAACTACACTAAAGTAGCAGCAAGGGGACACTTCCCTGGTGGTCCAGTGGTTAAGACTTTGCGCTTCCACTGCAGCGGGCAGGGGTTTGATCCCTGGTCAGGGAACTAAGATCCCTCATGCCCCATGGCTCAGACAAAAAAAATAAAAAATAAAAAAATACAGTGGCAAGGGGGGATGAGCAGAAAGAGATGCAGTCAAAGGATCTTCTGTAGGTAGAATCCACTAGGCTTAGTAACTGAAGAGATGGAGGGGGTTAGAAAAAGACGAATGCCAGGAGGTGTCTGATGACAGTAGTCTATATACTTGATGCTCTGAATATTTACTCTTGCTTGAAAAGAAAGGAAGGGAGAAGGAAGGAAGGCAAGAAAGAAAGAAGGAAGACTTGCCTTTGAGGAACTGATCCAATTCTAAGGTGCTGTGCAATGGAAGCAGAAGAGCAGACATCTTGAGTTACAGTAAAGGGCACCCAAGGGCACTTGTTGGCGGCCCTACGTCACTTCCCGAAATACACACACAACGTCACACAACACCCTTTACCTTCTTTTCTGCATTCCTCTTTCTTCTACCTCCTTCTTCTCCTTCCCTCTTTCCCTTCCCTCTTCTCTGTAGTCTGTCCTAGGCCCAAATACATCAGCAGAGCTTAGCTCTACAAGGCGGGAAGAACCCGTAACACTCTGCTCTCTCGTTTCCCTCACACTAACATTAGTGTCACAACCACGATTTACTTGACACTCCTCAGAATCCCATTATAAAAATTCAGGTTCTTCCAAAACTGCTTTGTGGGACTTATTGAACCTAAAAGCTCAGCTATATTTACCCCTGAGCCTGCGGCCTCACAGTGGAATAACTTAATAAATGGACGCGGCAGAGACACCTTTATGCTTCCTATGCAAATAATGCTTAGAAAAGCCATTAATGGGAATGATGGAAGGAGAAAGCCAACTAAATACATGGGCCAGAATAAGCAGGATGACTCAGCTGGGCCTCAGGGACCTTCTCCTCTGCTGGTAATTTTATTAGAACCATTGCCAGTGAAGAAATTGGGAGCTTTTCGAATTGAACTGTAAACTGTTTCTTCTTTCCATGGGATCCTAAAGGAATTTCAGGGGGAATTTTTCTTTGGTTTGTGGAGTGATTCCCTGTGGACTGGGGGAAGTCTTTTGGAAATTTCTGGGTTACTCCTGGGGATTTTTACCAAAATGGCTTCTTCTTTAGAAATATTTTGGTTATTAATTTTTTAAAATATTGGAAAATTTTTGTATAAAAATGTGTAGCATGTCTCCAAGTTTCTGTTCACAGGAGTCATAAAAACACTATTATAATGGTAACATCTTATAATGGCGGAAATGTTTATACTCAGGGTTATAAAACCCTGTGTTACTGCTTTGATCTCTGCAGTAAGAAGTTATTGTTTGAAAAACAAGACACTGAATGTGTTTTAGACAATTCTTCATTACCCAATTTATTTTTGGCAGAAGTGCTATAAAGTGTTTCCTTTTTATTTATAAAAATATATTATTTGTGATTCTTGGAAAAAGACTATGAAATGACACGGAAAGCACCTTAAAATGTTTGTCTGTGAGACCACTTAAAGGCTCATAAGAACTATTTTGATGTAACGTTTATTGTGGTCAATCATCACGTCATTTATTTTATTGAAAAGTGCATGCCTCTTTCCACATCCCAATTTTAACAAAATCATCTTTTACTGTTCACGTCATCCTCAGAAAACTTCAGGTGGCATTGATAAAGCTACCCATTCACACCTGAAACTAACACAATATTGTAAATCAACTGTGGTTTAATAAAAATAATAAAGTAAAATAATGCTGACCGTTCACAGTGGCAATATAAAAAAACTCCTCTAACCTTCTCCTCTGTTGTTTCTCTTGCAGCCAAAGTTCCAACACTAACAGCAACAAAATGTTTAAAAGATGACAGATATGGGGAACGACACTCGATACTTTGTAATAACCTATAAAAGAATCTGAAAAAGTATATATACACACACACATACATGTATATGTAAAACTGTATCACTTTGCCATACGCCCGAAACTAACACGACATGGCAAATCAACTATACTTCGATAAAAAGATAAATTTAAAAAAAGGTGATAGATATGCATGGGAGAATTGCTGTTCGTTTTCTAAGAACGATATCTCATTACACTCATAAGCTTTCATTTCATTGTTAGCCTCTTAACCCAAATAGGTTTCCTTTTGCTATTTTCCCTGCTCTGTCCCAAGTTTCCCAAGCGAGTCTTTTCTTGGTTTGCAACTCCTGTAGAGTAAACTATCACTCCTGGTGTCTCCATAGGGCCACAATGTCCAGGCTACACTAAATTTGAAGTCCTTTCTCCCTGACTCCACACCCTGCTTTACAAAAACACACCATTTGCAGATCAAAGAGAGACGATTTATGCTTTCATCCAGCTGACGGACGATTAAATTAAAACAGATCAGCAGTGCAGTGCACGGGCAGGTGGCTCCCACCACCACTGTCGGCCTCAGAGCGATTAAATTGTGGCGGAGATGGAGGGCCTTCCGCTCCCATTCCCGCACTTACAGATCAAACGGTGACAAATGAGATGTTACCGCTCTTGTAAAGCAGGGCGACAATCTGTCAAAATCCAACATAATTTGTGACCCTCTGTGACATCCTCTTTCTCTCTTTTTTTTTTTTTTGACATTTGAATACAGTGATTGTACTTGAGTCAAGTCCATTTAAGTGAATATAGTCAATTCTATCTAAAGGAATACAGCCTGTTAGCTACAACACGGTAGCTGAATATGTATCTGGTGAGTACTCCAGCGACCCTTTGTGTTAAGTGCATACCATTAACAATGAATTCTGATTTTTTCCAAGTTATATAATTTGATGTCTTGACAGCCCAGACACTTAAAGCACTACTATTTGTTTTAAATGGCTTTATTTTATTGTTTAAATGTCAGTATCAAAATAAAGTAATGCATACAGCCTTGTCAGTTCTAGTACAGGGGGAAGTATTCCCGTTGAGGAGAGTCTTGAAAGAGTTTGTTCTAAAAATGGACTCAAAATTCAATTGCCATGTCTCTTGGCTGAATCCTTAAATGACTCATGAAACATATTTATACCACATTTTCTGTTTAGCTGGTGCATTTAATAAGGCACTGAAGCATAAACAGCAAAGGGAGCATAGCATCTTAACTTACTGAAGTTGACATCATTGCCAGGTTAAAAAAAAAAAAATTACTGACTATGGAAAATGACTGAGGGATGCGTGATAGAACCCACAGCCCAGATAAATCCACAGACCTCTCTGTGGGCTTTAATTGTAACATCTGCTGGATTATTATAGGTGGCTTAGTCTTAAAGGAAGAAAATAAAAGATTCAAGGCACTGATGGAGGCTAGTTTCCAATATTTTTAAACTACTAGAATGACAGGGAGAATTGATCCTCTCACCCCTCTACTCCATTCAGACCTGTTTGGGGTTTACGAGCCTGTCACATTTCGGAAAAGCCGTTGACTTTCTACGTCAAAGTGGCTAAAGACTTTTCCCCAAAGACTTCTGTTGACCACAAACCTTTAGGCAGGGTAATGCCAACCTTCAGGGAAATCACTCTGAAATAACTTTCTTTACAAAGAATAAAAGCATATCTAGACTCTTTGAGCACTTTTTTTTTTTCGGGTTATCCTTTAAGGTTCTTGGGCATACAATGTTTTTCTGCTGTGTAGCTCATTCTGTGATCTACCAAAGTGGGCGTGCTCAAGTTATAATGCTCATCCTGGTTTATTTCCTTACCTCTGGACTTGTTGGCCCACATTTTAAAGTAACTGTCCAGCTTGATTACAATTCCTGTTAATGACTTGGCTTCAGAAACCCAGCAGGCTAAAGAGCACACCCCAGTTTATGGCATTTCAGAGTAATGAGCTGAGACAGAAACTTCACCTCCATTTTTGGCACATGGCATTGTGATGTACACTAATCTACCCTTATTATGATGGACCTTTATATCCTCTCTAGGCTTTAATGCCTGTCATCACCCTATTGTTACCCAGATGAGGAAAGGGAGAATATGAGCCTCGAGACCTACAGACCTTGCCTATTAAAGCCAGGGTCTCAAGCCAGTCTGAACACATCAGAAGAACCATGCATTTGCTTTTTACAGCCAGGAAAAGGCATTTCACCCCCAAAAAGGGATCCAGGGTCTATGGCCAGCAGCTCTACTGTGTCAGGAGTTACCAGAGGGTTGCTGCAGTGGATGATCACAGAAGAAAGTCTACAGTAAGTGCCCTACATACGAACCTTCAAGTTGCGAACTTTCAAAGATGTGAACGTGCATTCGCATGTCTAATCACGTAAGGCATGAGTGAAATTGCAGCTCGCCCTCCGTCTCCTATTGTTGACGATCCTTCAGCTCCACCATCTCCCACCTCCTCTCCCTCCTCCAGTCAGGAACTCTTCTTGCCTGTTCACTCGATGCCAGCCCCTGGATGCCAGCTGTTGTATCAATACTGTGCTATTGTACTTTTCAAGGTACTGTACTGTACTGTAAGATTAAAAATGTTTTATTTCTTGTGTTTGTCTTTTATGTATTATTTGTGTAAAAAGTATTATAAACCTATTACAGTACAGTACTGTACAGCCGATTGTGATAGTTGGGTACCTAGGCTAACTTTGTTGGACTTATGAACAAACTGGACTTACGAACGTGCTCTAGGAACGGAACTCGTTCATATGTAGGGGAACTTACTGTATTGGGGTTTGGCTCCACTACTGTGTGTCTGTAGATTTCTAGACTGTAACTACCACAGAGTTACCCTAACCTGTGGTGTGAGTGGCTTTTGTTATCACTGAAAGACTACCAACAGGTTGGTAGTTAACATCGTGCTTAGTGAAATAAGCCAGACAGAGAAAGACAAACACTATGATGTCACTTATACGTGGGATCTAAAAAAACAATACAAATGAATGTATATGCAAAACAGAAACAGACTCACAGATAGAATAATCCAGTGGTTATGAAAGAGGAGAGGGAAGGGGGAGGGGCAAATTAGGGGTATGGGATGAAGAGATACAAACTACTGTGTATAAAATAGTTAAGTGACAAGGATATACTGTATAGCACAGGGAATTATAGCCGTTATGTTGTAAAAACTTTTAATGGAGTATAATCTGTAAAAATACCAAATCACCATAGTGTACACATGAAACTAACATAATATTGTAAATCCCCTATACTTCAGTTTTTATGAAAGTATGTTCCTCTCTGAACCAGTTGGAAAATGGGCATAAAAAAATAGAAAATGCAGGTTTGGCAAATGTTCTCTTCACAGTAATCCTTCTCAAGTCAAAAACTGCCATGTGAAAAATTTTAGAAAGACTGATTTTTATTTTCCCCTTCATCCCATCTCGCTCTTTCTCCATATTGTTTATGAATGCAAATAGGTTAGAACTGTGTGTTTATCTGTACCTATTGTGACTGACAAACAGCAGTCACTGGGGTGGCCAACTGGCCTGCATTTGTTAACAGATTACTTCTACTCCTGTGAGTTCTGTCTGGCTCCTGGGTCCGCAAAGGCCTTTGCTGATTTTATAACCTGCCACAAAGCAACGAGCTGATCTCTGTTCCTCACTTTCCTCTCTCTTCTCTCACTTTCCTGCTTTTGATGTAGATTCTCTATCAGACACAGGGGATATAAAGCAGGTTTTCACCCTTGCCTGGAAGTAAGCACAAGGGGAGGAAAGAAGAAGGTGGCGGAAATATTCTGAACTTTAAAATCTTCCCTCTACCTCCAAGATGAGGATAAATGTCCCCCAAAGATCCCCTGAGATACACGCACAGACAGCTCTTCCCCCATAGGGATCTCCTGGCACCTCAGGGTTTTTTTGTTTTTTTGTTTTTCTTTTTCTTCTTTTGATGGAATATAAAACTCTTAGTGTATGTAGAGATCTTTTCAAGCAAGACTACTGTTCTGTATCTGTCAAATGACATCTTCATAAGATAAAACTCATCTGATCTGTTTCTTTTCAACGTCTTCAATGTTTGCTATAAGACGTTAATTATATCTGAACTTTCCCACCTCTAACAGTTTCTCAGACTTTCCTTAGCTACAGCTCGCATCTTCCCATGTAACTTTTCCAGCAACAGAACAGAAGTGCATCTGAGCGGCTGATGTTAACCAAACTGGAGACCACTTGAGAATGCCACTAGAAGAATAGTGGCTGAAGGTTATAAATAGGTGACACTATTTATAAAGCATCAACAAAATGCTGCATGCTGTGAAACATAAAGCCCAAGTAGTCACATTGTTAAGAACCTGTTCCTGTGTCTAATGTCTACATAAATAGCATGAATGCAATCTCATGAGCTGCTTTGTTTGGGCTCAAGCTAATCATAGGCGCAGGAGAGGAAACTTTTCCTACTAATTGCTGGTCTGCTTTAAAAACAACAACAACAAAACAAAAAAAACCTTCCGGGGTGTAGGAGACTTACAATGTGAGCAAACATAATGTCACAGAGCAGAATTCAAGAGAATCCCAATTATTTGAACATTGAGCAATAATCATATATTGTGGTCCTTGAGTTTAGACCAATAACGTTTTGATAACAGAAAGGCTCAACTCTTGGCCTTAACCTCACCCGGCACTTGTTGCTACTGAAAGGTTAAGGTTATCTCTCTATGTAAGTAACCCACATTTATGTCCAAAATTAGACTATAAAGCAGGAGACTTCTTGGTTAGAATAAAATGGTTTTTAACATCAATTTATTAGTACTCTGAAAAGGCAGGTCCCTTTCCCTCAGCTGAATGACTAATGCATTACAAGATTCTGTGATACCCAGACCATTGACTGTCAGAAAGATTTAAGTTCAAATCAACATGCATTTATTCTTTGGTATAGCAATATGGAAGGCTGATGGCATGAATATTTTACAGTAATGTTTCAATATTAAAATCCCCATATTGAGATTCTGGAGTAGCATACAAATTATATTTAACCATCAAAAAATTCATTGAAGTACTTATTAGAGTATCAGTAATAATAGTCATTAAAATTTTATGATCACTTAAAAAAGAGCACTAAATAAAGACAGTTTAGCAAATGCCCTATTTACATATTTTAACAAGACTTCATAGTAATATCAAAATCACACTGAATGTGAGAGTAAAATTAAACTTGCCCTCAAAAAAACAGATACATTATGGATCTACCCTGATAAATTTGCTTGTTTTCCCAATAGTGGGGTGAGTTGCACTCATTCATTCACTCTGCCTTTTTGGACCAGCTGGGATATTACACAAAATATGACCAAGGGTCAGGGGTTCAATCTATGAATTAAGAACAGAATTAACTAAAGAGTCTGTATAGGAATTGAGTCTGCAACCTTAGCCTCCTTTAGCACCAAGTCTCATTTTGCTCGGCTAAACACTTACACATGGACCTCACCTGATTTTACATATATGTATGTAAAGAATATGTATGTAATTACTCCCACACATATATGTATATATATAAGTGGCTCACTTTCATTTAAAACCTTTTAGAATATTTATGCAGGTTCAAGTCCTTAAGCATTTTGATATATAAAATATGAAGCTGAGTTTTCACAGCATTTTAGAAAGCTGATGAAAATCATTTTCAAAACTGTGGGCCCTCACACTTTGCACCTCGATCCAGTGTAGACCATAAAACTAAAAAATTAGTGGGATTTGCTTTCTTTACCTTACATGTGTAAGGTTAAGAGTGATCACTGTAAATTCAATGCACCTGAGTAAACAGTAGGCCAACAGAAATTCTCAAGGAGAGATATATG
Organism: Delphinus delphis; assembly: GCF_949987515.2. Classification (NCBI taxonomy): domain Eukaryota; kingdom Metazoa; phylum Chordata; class Mammalia; order Artiodactyla; family Delphinidae; genus Delphinus; species Delphinus delphis. Next base: position 169,579,333 of record NC_082683.1, on the reverse strand, counting down.
TAGGTACTCAGGGAAGATGGGTGGCCTGGGGTCAACAACCAAGTCTGCTGAGAGTAGCCGTGCCACTGACACAGGTCACTTTGGTTTCCTTGGGGCGAGTGATTTACTCAAAATCCAATGAGGAATAAATAAGCCACGCCATATATGAGTCCTTAGCTATTTTCCTTGTTTTCCTATTTAGTGCCTTTATAAAATGTCTAACCCTATCAAATCAGAAAAGTGAAAGACTTCCTAATATCATACTGTTCTGATTGCATGTGTGTGTATACACATGCTCATGTGTATGAGAGAGGGAGATAATTATAGAAATTATAGATTCTTATAATCAGAAGTTTATAGAAAATATGAAATACAAAATGTCAAGTGATGCATTCTGACGTATTATCTAAATAAACAAAGAAAAAATATCAGAACTTTTTGGGACCATCTTCATTCTACAGTGGTAACAAATTCATCAAAAAGCCCATGATCACCATCATTCATGTTTCCCTTCTTCAAAGAAATAGGAATTAAGGTCTCTCACTGTCACTGGTTGCCAAACAAGTAAGTTTCAGCAACACCTTATATGGCAGCTATATGAGCTTTAGACGTGGGACATTAACTTTTTCCTGCAAGAGTCTAGCTAACGCCAAGCAGGAGTTCTGTATTCTGAAAGGCATGACTGGTGACAGAGGACAAAAGACCACAAACAATAATTTGCAATGTATTTGGGACCTTCTCCTGAAGCACATTCAGCTTCCCAATGATCGTTTTTTGAGCTTAATATCAAAATTCAATTACATCTTTCATGACACAGAGTGGTTTGTTTAGTTGAAGAGTTAAAAGATATCCAGAATGACTTGATAACTGAATAATCCACAGAGAACACCCAATACATGTGGCTAGCAGAGAGTCAAATTTAACTCAAAGTATCTAGTCAGTAAAATACCTAGAAATGTTTTTAAACTGAAAAGCTCATTCAATTTGAATTAGAGAAACACTGCATATATAACACTGACTCAAAAAGATCCAAAGCATACAACCTTCTTCATCTCATGGTCCTTCCCAATGTTTCAAAAATTAAAGAATAAGCCCTTTTGATATTAAAAAAAGCTCTTAATACATGTAGAATTTTTTTTTCATATAATTAGGAACCCTCCACTCTACAGTAACAGATGGTAGAATGTAGTCTTTAAAAGCCTGGGCTGGGAAGTCAATTTCTGGTTTGAATCCCAGCCCTGTAATGTACCCGTGTGATTCTGAACAAGTTACTTAATATCTCTGTTCCCCAATTTTCTCATCTACAAAATGGGTTAAAAATAGCACCTAATCATTAGTGTAATTTTGAGGATGAAATGACTTAATATACATAAAGCTCTAATTGTAAACCATCATTCATTAATACCTTTTAGATCAGCCCATCACAGAGCCAATTTGCCGGTTTAAATGCTATGCTGCCCCCAGAAAGTCCTACTCAGTCTTTTATAATCATTCATTCAATTGTTCTTATTCTCAAAGAGTTTGGAAAAGGACATACCACCCAGCTAATGGCGAACCAAGAAAAAGAACTAATGAGGCCTACTCTTGACAGTAAGTGTGTACTTTGGTGGGGTGGAGTAATTACTTAAATAATATAAGTCAATTCTTCCTTCACTAATTCTAATTCATTCACATTACACTCTGGCACAAAGTGAATAAGGAGTTCAATCACTTATATGTGACCTAGGAAAATGTTGACAGTGTTTGACCTCAAGGACAAAAAATATAAATATTTACAAGAATGTACACTTTTCTAAGACAGTAATCTCCTCTCATCCATGGTCCTTTGATCTGTGACTATAGTTACCATTTGGAACATCTACTGAAATATCCTCCATTTTCAGAAAATAGTTCAAGGCAGAGCAGTCACCAGTCTGAAATCTGCTATTCCTTGAGATAATATCAATATTGACATAAAGTTTGGACACCAGATGTCAAGATGCAGGGTGTTTTCCAATGAAGACTCCCATCTTATTTTGCTTTCACATCAGCCAGTGAATATGGATAAGACTGGAAGCAGCCCTGGATATGTATCCACAGCAGAAACTCACTGCAAGTGGCATATAAGTGAAATTTACGTATAAAATTTTGCATACTTATTCTAGTCTAAAGCACTCAAGGCACTAACCTTGACCTACCCTATCCAGTTGGGCAAAAATCCAATTCACTATTCAACTTCAAGAATTTTCTTTTCTTTATGTTTCATTGGAAAAGTATGCCTGCCTACCTCATATAGTACTAAAAGATACATCCTAGTGATATGTGCTTAAAAGGCTTGACAAAGAGGTACAATATTGAGGGCCACATACAGTAATTATTCCATACATCCAATCAAATATACCATTGGTTGCAGCCTTGTGTGCTGTTACCAGGTGAGGGGAAAGGAGATGCAGAAGGATCTTAACCCACATGTTCAGGTAACGTTATGATAAAGCCACGCCCCTTAGAAAAAAGGCTTCCCTCAGATAGTTCTCATCTAGTCAACACCTGAAGTTCTCAACAATGCCATTCCCTCACTGTCACCTTGAGGAAGCAGAATGTCTCATAATTAATCAAGCCATTTGGGGGCAGGTCACCAACCACAGAAGACAAAATTTCACTCTCCCAAATCATCTTGGCTTTGTTGTCCAGAAATAGAGATTGATGGTACACAAGGATCAATCAATTGCAGTAGACGGCTCCACTGATTTTTCTGTTGAAGTGATTATTACTCCTTCCAATAATATTCCCAAATCCCGTCAGGCTCTGAGTGGGGGTGAATTCTGCCTTTGAAATGCTTCTCAAGTCCATTTCTTTCTAGTCCTACTGTCGCCACTCTCGTGCGGACCCTCACTGTTCGACCCTTGAAAAATCCACAGTGACGTGCTCACTAGATTCCATGCCTTCCCTCCATCCACGCTTCTACCTTAAACACATCACTCCTCTTAAGGCACAGAAGCCTTAATTGATGTTGACTGTCTACAGGATACAGTGCACGTATTTGGCCTGGAATTCTAACAACACCCTCCATGATCTGGGCCTTATCAACTCCATCCTCATCTCCAAATTCTGCCTTTCCCAAAACTTGACTTGAGCCAGAATGAGGGAACTTACCATACCCTGAAACTCACTTAGACCTGTGACTTAAGTGACACCCGTATATAACTGGCCACAGTTACTCTTCTGAGGAAGGTTTTTCCTCTTGACCTCTGAAGTTCTAAGAATTAACATTTCTCTAAGAATGGGAGAAGGTCCACTTCTAAAGGACTTCTTAAAACACTCTGGTCATCTTTAATTAGTTAGGAACTCAACTCTGATAACCAGTGTCTGGCTTATTTATACAGAACCTCTTCTATGCTCTTGAGAATTGTTATATTTCCTTTTAGGTGTTCTTTGATCCTTCTCAAATAGATCAACAGCCCTTTAGGGGCACAGACCCTATACCTGAAATTCCCTGAACATATTAAAGTGACCTATACATAATGGAAAATTGGTTCACTATGATATTAAGAGAAATATGTGTTTCTCCCTTCTATTAAATAGCTCTAATGGAACACAAACAAAAATTATGTATATTTACAAGATACAATTATATATAAATATAATATAAATGTAAGAAATTATGTAATACATAGTTTTATTTATAAAATATATAAATATATTTATATATTTAACTATATTATATAGATTTTTTCCCATAAAATAGTGCACACAATCATTTCCTTAGTAGGCTATGCTTTTTATTGGTGTTTGCATCTTGTAAGCTCAATTTATAAGGTCAGACTTTTCCTGAAGAAGAAATTTAGATGCATTTGAATCACTCTGATTACAGGTTTCTCTTTTTCAATATGCTCTACATTGATTTGAGCCTTTTGAAGTCTCAAAATAAATAAATTACTAGTGTATTTGAAAGGAATTCCCATATTTCTAGATGAAATTGGCACTTTTAAAGATATGGAAATAAAGAAAGAAGGGGGATCTAGTCATGTAAACTAATCTAAATCCCTCCTGTAGAAGACAGCATTTTAACAATAGTATTCTTTCTTTTTTTCCCTAGGAGTTCAAAACATTAACTTTCATAGTCACAGTTCAATGCAACTTATGACTAAACTTGGCATCCATCAAAATCAATTAACTCTACCTTTTAAGAACAGGGAACAGGGCAGATTTTGTTTGCAGCATTATATAGATTAACATTACCCACATAGATGATATCATTATTATCTAGCTAAATTCCTACATCCTATGAGCAATACATCCATACAATGAGGCCAGAAAGTACTAATGTAAAATATTCCCTGCCCCTGTCCTGACAGAGCAGGAAAGGTGCCAGGGACAAAGCTCCGCTATTGAGTGTCTAAGGAAATTGAAGAGTTACTTTGCCAACTTTGGAAGGTACAGGGAAGGAAGCAAGTCATCTGAAAACTAGTCAGTTGCTTACAAATCCTTACAAGGATATCCCTACAAGGGTCACTAGACCATATAGTTCTGAAAAGGTATCCATGTCTCATTAACAGACAGAAAGATGCTAAAGTTAATAGTAACTCAATGTGACAAATATATTGAGGATCTGCTAGTGTTCTCTGCATGCTGGGATGGTCATAAATAACTTGTGTGTGCATGTATAGCAAAATGCACAGAAACACAAACAAATATGTAACAAAGGCAGATCTCCATAGAGAGTATATAACAGTATATAACAAAGGCAGATCTACACAGAGAGTATATAACAGTATATAACAAAGGCAGATCTCCATAGAGAGTATATAACAGTATATAACAAAGGCAGATCTCCATAGAGAGTATATAACAGTATATAACAAAGGCAGATCTACACAGAGAGTATATAACAGTATATAACAAAGGCAGATCTCCATAGAGAGTATATAACAGTATATAACAAAGGCAGATCTCCATAGAGAGTATATAACAGTATATAACAAAGGCAGATCTACACAGAGAGTATATAACAGTATATAACAAAGGCAGATCTCCATAGAGTATATATTGTGCTCGAGGGTGTATATCCACGTGGTCAAATGTACTGTTCTAGCAGGAGCATCATTTATAAATCAAACTCTACTAGCCAAGCCCATATTCCCAGACTATTATTTACAAAAGATCTGAAACACTCTCCCTTTCCCCAAAATATGCGAGGCCAATATCATTTCCGCTAAGACCTAGGAAAAAGCCCAGAGAGATACAAAAACCCCATGAGTGACCATCAAATGCCAGCCTTGGTCTCTTTCTCCCACAAATCCTAGGCAATAGGGTGCTAAGCACTAAAAATCTAAAGAGGAATAAATTCCTAGAACCATGAATAGAAACTTGCCTTTGCTCACTTCTAGCAATACTGTGAGTTTCTGTTCCTGGTTCACTTATCGTTGCAAAGATGAAAAAGCATTCGGATACTTAACAGTGTCTAATAATAGGAGACGGTTTAGAACAGAAATAATTCCAGACCTCTAAGAAACCTGTCAAAATTTCCCAGAAGTAAGAAACAATGACCTACAGTAGACTGTGGCCATGACCCTGGGTTCTAAGTGCTATAACTCTAAAAAAGAGCCATGAGATATTTGATGGTAGGTGATTAAGACATCATTTTTCGCCCTATCTGGAGCAGATAATATACTCTGAAATGAATACTCGGCATACCCGCCTTCAATACCACGTGGAAATTCACACAGAGACACAAGAAAAAAAATGACATTCTTTTCCAAGGCTCTAATTGAATCCATACAAGACCCAACCTTCATCTTTAGGCTACTGTTCTCAAGTTAATAACTCGGTCCCTGAAATTCTTACCCAGACTCAAGCCTTGTGGTTTTAACTGCTGTGAGTCACTTTGATTTGGATACCCCAATATTACCTGGAACTCAGCATGTCTGAACTCAACTCATGCTGAATCCATGTTCAGTACTTATGAGAGGGCTCGGATCACAGGTCACAGAAAGCACCCAACAAAAATGCGTTTGGTGGATTATTTTTTCTCCTACCAGTTCCCATTCCACATCCCCCAATTCTGTTTTTTTCCGCCCACTGGTTTCCTACTTTGTGAAATAACTGAGTCTCACTGAGTTGTTCCCCACCTTCGCCCCACCCAACTCTCATTCAAACACTCACCAAATCTCTCCATCCTTTCTTCACAAGCTCTGTCAGAACTGCCTCTCTGCACACACTACAACTCTCAACCAGACGCTGTGCACCTTATACCTGGGCCGATGAAACTGTCTCCCAGCCTAGCACAATTGACATCTGTCTCTTTCCCCCTCTCATCTGATCTGACTACTTCTACAGGATTAGAATTCATAAAAATAATAGCTTTGGTCCTTTTTTAGGAACCCATACTGGCTCCCAGCTGTTTGTTACATTAATTCTAAACTACCTCAGCAGTCTCTCAACGTCTCTCTAAACCGAGTCCACCCTACCTATCAATCCTTATCATATAGGGAATGTCCCATAGCATCCTTTGGTCACTTTGGTCCTAACTACACTTAGGCAAACTCTGTACTGTGGTTTTATAGGGAAAAAAAAATCTATATTAACATTTGTTCTCTGTATGAGGTTCATACTTACCATACCATCTTGCTTCTGATTTTTTCACCTGAGAACATCATGCTTCCCTAAACAAAATTCTGGGTTGCTAGAGATGGTAATATCAGAGGCAATATTCTCTAGTGATTAAGATCTAAACTCTGGAGTGGACTTCTCAGGTTCAAATCCCAGCTCCTGTAGTTAAAAGTTACATGATCTCTGGGAAAGCCTTTTAACTTCTGTATCTCAGTATTCTCATGTGTGAAATGCAGATAATAACACCTACTTTATAAGGTTGTTGCAAGAATCAAACGAGCATACACACACACACACACACACACACACACACATACCTACATGTATACACACACATACACACACACACACAGATACACATACACACACATACACACATACCTACACAATACACACATACACATACACACACATACATACAGAGTGCTTAGAAGAATACATGAATGACATGGTTAATAACTCAATTATTTTTTGTTACTATTACATTTCTTGTAGCCACTATTCTTCCTTCCCCTCCCTTCCTCCCTTAATGTCAAGATGCAGGGGACATCTGTCCATGCTCATCACTTGTTTTACCCATTCCAAGCAATCCTCAAAGTGCCACTACCTGGTTCCTGCCACACCATTCTAATATAAACTGCTCTTGCCCAGTTCAGCTTTGACCTCTTTGTTGTCAAGCCCCAAAGTACTTTTCAGTTCTTTTAACTGAACATTCAATGGCTTTTCACTTTTTTGGATCACTCCTTCCTTAAGTCTCCATTTCCTTGGCCTCTGTGATGCCACATTCTCCTGGATTTCCCTCCCACCTCGCTGATCTTCTTAATTTCCTATAGATTCCTCTTCCCCTCTCCTTGACTTAATATCAGCAACCCCAGGATTCTGTCCTGAACTCACTCTTCTGTTTTAAAGAAATTTCCCCACAGCTTCCATTATCATCTGTACCCTGACAGCTCCCACGATCTATCTTCAGCCCAGATGAAGATCCATTCTGCCTCCTGGATGTCTTTTCTCATCCATCCCACCTCAAATCAGCGAGGCAAAAGCTCTATGCATCCCTCTCCCACTTCATCCCCAAGCATTGCTCCTCATATCTTGGGTTCTCTAGGGCCGGGAAGTTCAGCACCATCGACCCAGTGGCCTAAGTCAGAGATGCCTGTGTAGGTCCCTGCCAGGCATCTCTCTCATCACGTTCTGTCCACTGCGTTACCATCCTCCTCCAGATTCTGTTCTCTTCTCTCCCAACAGGACTGATCTCTGATTTCACTCTGTCATTGTTTCTACCCGGGATTACTGCAGCAGATTCCTAACTAGTATCTTTGCAACTGGCCTTGCCCTTGGCCACACTATATATAGTTCGACGATCTTTCTAAAACTGGAAACCTAATCATATCAGCCCCCAGGTTAAACCCTTCACTTTGTTTCCCTACTGCCTGGATAAAATGGAAACTCTTTAGAGACAAACTTTCTTTCTTTCTTTTTTAATTTTTTGAGGATTTTCTTCTCTTATTGACATATAGTTGCTGTACGATATTATGTAAGTTACAGGTATATAATTATTCACAATTTTTAAAGGTTATACTCCATTTATGGTTATTATAAAATACTGGCTATATTCCCCATGTTGCACAATATATCACTGAAGCTTATTTTATACCTAATAGTTTGTACCTCTTGCTCCCCTACCCCTCTTGTGCCCCTCCCACCTTCTGTCTCCCCACTGGTAACTACTAGTTTGTTCTCTATAGCTGTGAGTCTGCTTCTTTTTGGTTATATTCACTAGTTTGTTGTATTTTTGAGATTCCACATATAAGTGCTATCATACAGTATTTGTCTTTCTCTGTCTGACTCATTTCACTTAGCATAATGCCCTCCAAGTCCATCCATGTTGCTGCAAATGGCAAAATTTTGTTCTTTTTTTTCATGGCTGAGTGGTATTCCATTGTATATATGTACCATATCTTCTTTATCCATTCATCTGTTGATGGACACTTAGGTTGCTTCCATATCTTGGCAATTAAAAATAAGGCTGCTATGTACACTGGGGTGCACATATCTTTTTGAATTACTGGGTTTTTTTTTAGGTATATACTCTTTTTTTTTTTTTTCTTTTCTTAGGTATATACTCTTTAGGGTCAATCTTCAGCAGGACCTTCCTTGCTTGCCTTGCCAGCCTCATGTCTCATCACTCCCTTCTGAGATCTAAACTGAACTACACGCGGTCCCATAAAGGTGCCGTTCTCCTTCATAGATTCTACTTCCTCTCTTTGGAATTCTCTCTCATCCCCCTTCTCTGCTTCCCTAACTCCTACTTGTCCTTTAGGGTGAGATACGGGTGTCACCTCTGCAATAAGCCCTCCCTAACTTGCCAAGATTAAATAAGGCAATCCTTCTCGGTGTTTTGTTTGCACCTTCTGCATACATATAATATCTCAATTCTTGTCTTATTATTACTTGCTGTCCTTCATACAGACTGAACTCTTTGGGGACAGGATTCATGCCTTATTCATCTTATCCCCAGAACTCAACAGAGCATGTTTATTAGTAGCTAATAAACATGCATTTATTAAATAAACATGCATTTATTAAATGAATGAATGAATGAATTAAACTAGCTGCAGTTCTCAATGCATAATGGGCATCGTTATCATATTTTTGGTCCAAAAAATGTTTAAATTCATGACTAGCTTGCTGATAATGTCATGTCTCAAGGAAAGAGGTAATATTAAGGGAATTAACAGTGCCATTCTTTACATTAAAGAAGTGCTGTTGCTAAAAATATTGGTGGGTGTGGAAGTGAAAGAAATCTCAAGAATAAGTGATCATGTAATCTTGCAGTTTACAATAGTGAAAGAGGCAATGCACAGCCATGTACCTTAAACTCTAAGATATGTATATATAGATATAGATGTAAAAAAATTCAGAGTGATAATTATGTCATATCAAGAACTACAAAACTGCCCATACAACTTGACCCAGTTTTCCCTTCCTCATGGAATCATCTTAAAAGAAATGATGCAAAAGAAGAAAAATGCAGGACTTCCCTGGTAGCACAGTGGTTAAGACTCCACGCTCCCAATGCAGGGGGCCCAGGTTTGATCCCTGGTCAAGGAACTAGATCCCACATGCACGCCGCAACTAAGAGTTCTCATGCCACAATTTAGGAGCCCATGTGCCACAACTAAGGAGCCCGCAAGCCACAACTAAGGAGCCCATCTGCCACAACTAAGACCTGGTGCAACCAAATAAATATTTTTTAAAAGAAGGAAAAAATGCTATAAAGTTACATAGGATGATCACATATATAACTGAGGGAAAACAACAAATGACCCTCATGAAGCAAATAATTAGGTGAATGATAACACCGATTTTTAATGACATGGCATTTAAGAACGCTACAGAAGTATATGTAAGAAATAATGTATGCACTATGATTATAACTATGAAATATATGTGTGACAAAGGGATCACAAAGAAGTAAAAATAAAAATTGTATTTGCTGTAAATTTGTTTTCAAAATGGAAAAATTGAAAGATTAAAAACAGAGCTGACTCCAATAAGAAAGTCAGTCTTTAGATAATTAATTAGCCTTTACATTCTTCTTATAAATTGCTAACAATCTCAAAAGGGAAGAAAAGAATATGGTATCTTCAGAATCCAATGCGGCTAACAGTAATGTAAAGCTATCATTTATTGAACTTCTGCTATACACTAAGTCCTTTGAAACATTTTCTCTTTAGTTCTTACAATTACTTTACAAAGTAGGTACTGTTATTTCCACTTTATAGATGAGGAATTTGAGTCTCCGAGAGGCTAAATGGCTTATTCAAGGCTCAAAGCTACTAAGTGGTACAGTCAAAAGTCAGACCCAAGTACACTTTGGTTCTGGCCCAGAAACTTTCTAATACACCATCCCCACTGCAGGCCATTCTTTCACAAATTTAAATTAAAAACGAAAACAAAAACAGGGCTTCCCGGGTGGCGCAGTGGTTGAGAGTCCGCCTGCCGATGCTGGGGATGTGGGTTCATGCCCTGGTCCGGGAAGATCCCCACATGCCGCGGAGCGGCTGGGCCCGTGAGCCATGGCCGCTGAGCCTGCGTGTCCAGAGCCTGTGCTCCGCAACGGGAGAGCCCACAACAGTGAGAGGCCCGCGTACCACAAAAAAAAAAAAAAAAATATATATATATATATAGAAGTACAAAAAAATGTACTTTTTTTGAAGAAAAAAAATGAAAAAAAATCAAAAAGAAATTATAAATAAGAAACACATACTCCCAAACTAGCCAAGGCTTATAAAAGATGTCCAAGTACCAAATATCTTATAGTTTGTTTTCATTGTCTTGCTTTCCATTTGCTCAGGAATGATGGTTATAGTAAGTATGCACTTATTTACCAACGGCTGGCACCAGCCACCTATATTTCAAGCATCCACTAGTGTGTGAATCTTGGGGAAGAGGAGAATCCCAACTCCCACCCCGCAACATAGGACAATTAAAACGCCAGACAATTTGCTAACCTGAACCCCAGCAGTAGGGGGTGGGTACATGCTCAGCCAATCAGAACCCCTGCCTGATCTCCTAAGAGGGAATATGATTCAAAGAAGGGACTGCTGAGAACTCACTCCAGGGCCAGTGCAGCAGCATCCAGTACCTGGTGGGAGCAGCTCCTGTGGTGGCCACAGCAGTGTCCTGTAGGGGATGTTCCCGGACATGAACTTGGATGTGGTCCAGTCATTCCACTGCCCATTTCCTGAGCCTGTTTCTCTAGCATTCCCATTGACTGTTGAGCTACCAATTTCCCTGCCTGTGTATATTCCTTTTCGGTTTAAGTTCAAGTCTGTTTCCGTCGATTGCAACCAAGTGCCCTGGCTGGTAAAATAATGTAACAGGAACAGACGACCAAGTGATAGTAAAGTATATCGCTGCTGCTTTTGTGTTTGTTTGTTTGCTTTTGCCTGTTTCCTCCATCAAACAAAATGCTCCTCTAACCAAGGTAGGGTGAAACTGAATACACCACGAAATAAAACAGTAAGAGAGCATTTACACACTTTAATAAAAGTCAAAATGCTAGACCCAAGGAGATCACATCCAGACTACCAGGAAAGGGTCCTTATGAAACTAATGATGCAGCTTCTTTAATATTTGAGAAACCATGGAACTAGAAGCACCCTATCTATAGATGTGAACATGTCTAGACTCTCCAGAAAGGGGAGACAGAGGATTTTAGAAGCTACAGATCCTGATGTGTATCCCTTACTAAATTTTAGAGAGAATTAGGTTCAAGGCCGTATAAGGAACCACATGCGCACTCAACCACACAATATAAACAGTAGTTGCCTTTGGGGGGTGAATTTTATTTCCTCCTCCTATTCTGCACTGTCCACATTCATTTCCTATAATGAACAGTTAACCCTTTTAAAATGGAAAAAACCCCACAAAAAACAAACTTAAAGGTCAAATCATGTCCTACCATGAAAAACCTCATACCCTTCTTTGATGGGGTTATTCTCCTAGTAGGTGACAGGAATTCCACAGACACCTTGACAGTGCTTTCAACAACATACTTAACAGAATCACCATGACAATCCTGTGGACAAGACAGAAACATGTGGGGTGGATGACAGTAAATTTAGGAGAATTTGTGCTGAATGACATTAGAGTTAGGTGAACTCACAGCTGGAAGTACTATCATACTCAAATTATGTGTATTAATGAATTGGTGTCAGTTTACAAGGAAGGAGAACTCCAGAGGTGGAGTGGGAATTTTTATGGTGAGTCCTACTCAATGTTAGTTACAATGGCGTGAAGACAAATATCGCAAATTTATTATAGTATTTACAGGTGAGCCAAAGAAGATGTGTATAGGTTATCCAGGATGACAAAGTAATTCTATAAGATCCAATTCAAGATATTTTTCAAAAAGTCTAATAAGGCTAGAAGTAAAATTCACGATTAGGCTGAAAAGTCAGTTAAGTACTAAAGGCTAAGGGAATCAAAACTAGATAATGATTTATGAAAAAACACCTGAGGATTAGAGCTGACAAGAAGGTTAACAGTATCAGTGGTCTGGGAAGAGCTTCTATAACATCCAAGGGATCCAACAGATCTGGTGGGCAGTATTTAGTCATAAAACATCAGCACTATTCTGTGCAGGTCTGAGAACCATACTTTGAAGAAGACGCTTACGATTATTTTTACTTATTAAGTAAAAAATAATTTCAAAAAAAGCAACCAGAATGATAAGGGGCCTGAAAGTTATTTTAGGGAAGAATTAAAGATACTTAGCCTGGAAAAGTGTGAAGGAGGGAAAAGGAAGCACTTTCACATGCATGCAAGTATCCATCTAAACTTCTGTGTGATTCCACGAGGCAAAAGCAGTGATCATCAGCTGATGCTCAAGAGAGGCAGTAAAAGAGCTACTAATATTGAGACACAGTCCGGGCAAGGAGAGACAAGTAGGCTGCAGGTAAAGCAGTAATGCTGTACCATAAGTTTATTCCATGAAGCTAAGCTTTCCTCTTCCGTATCTTCGTGCCCAGTGACTCGGCTAGAGCCTAAAACACTTAAAGCATGAGAAAAGCAGTGAGTTTGTGGCCACTAATATATATCGAAACTCAAGGAAATCCTCAAGAGTAGATTTTCTAACCCATTTCCAAGGCACTGGTTCCCAGAACTGGGATATTACATTGGGTTCTCATGGTGTGATTTCATATAGAACGACTTGTTCCTTGTGGATGCCACTAATAACTAAAATGTCTCTAATCCATACAAAAATAACTAGTTTGTGGCTATGGATTTTAAACCTGGAAGTCCCTTCATTCCCAGGTGCCATTCTTTTTTATTCACAAACATCCTGATCGCTCATAATGCTTCCTCTTTTACCACTTCCCTCTACCCCTAGCTGCCATGCATTCTCACCCCCAAATTCCCTTCCTTTCCGTGCTGGTCACATTGTAGCTGGTCCTTGCTTTCTCAGATGCCAACTCAGCCTGTCTACACATCCCACTGCTGCTTAGTTCTCCTTCTACTCTGCTCCATCTAGTGGAATGCTTTTCTTTACAGCATGATGCCAGCTTTAAGAAAAACTAACTCAACTTCGCTGTGAAGGGTTAAGAAATAAATGTAGGAAGCAATATCTATATAAAGGTACGAAAACTTTTATTTTGGTTAGGTAACTTATGTTTTCCCAAATCCCTGGACAGAAACCTAGAATTCTGACAACACGTTTACTTGAAGAAAGTGGAAATGTTCAGTATAGGAACAGCATAAGCATTATGCTCAATGAGGGCTATCCTGTCAAGAAATAAAAGACAGGCAAATGACTATCTTCTCTAGTACGGAAGCTTCGTTAGTTTTGTTCAATATAAATTATTATTTGATAATTGTGAGATATGCTCTACGGATCAAGAAGTTTTTTTTTTTCTTATACTGGGTGATAAAGTTTAAAATATTAGGGAAGTGAAAACAGTCCTATGTTTTCTTTTATATTTACAGAATAGAAGGTGTGCCTGGAATTATGTGAAAATTTCATCACAGCAGCAAGAGTATGATTCTCTGGAAAACATATTATATATTCCTGTATGAGGATAATTATCTTACAATGTTCATAGAATATGAACTTTACTATAAACCTAGAGCCTGATGGTATACTTTCTGCAGATATACTGATTAATCTGCATATGATATCCTTATGATTAGAATAATGGACTTTTGGAGTTGGAAAGGATCTTAGAGTCTAGCGCCACAAATGTTAATCTGTGCCCTTTCCACACTCACCGTGACCACTCTGTGAATCCAAATAATCCACTGAGCCTGACAGGATCAGATCGTAAGGACTCCAGCTACAAGCCAATTTGGAATGGGCTCTGATAACTTTTGGAGTTGAGAAGCACATGAATGAGCCTGAGTATTACCATCATATGAAGAAAAATTCCTATTTTTGAATTTGATTGGGTAAAGATCACAGAAATAAACAGAATAAAGGACAGGAGCAAAATGCAACCTTAAAAGTGACAGCAAGTCTAGGCAACACCACTGGCTCGTTCGTTCATTCCCCAAGATGTAGGTACCGAGTTCTTTCTGTAACATACATCTAATCCTATGCAAAACAAGAACCAAACCTTCAAAAACTCATTAACTTCGGTCAAAGTCTAATATCATTAACGAGATTTCAAGATCCTTCAGTATCAAGACCTTGACTCCATCTTCAACATGACTAGCCTGCCATGAGCCTTTAGCCATACTTAGCAACTTTCACTTCCTCAAAAGAGCAAAACTCTCTCAAGGCCTCTGAGCTTTTGCGTCAACTGACTCTCTACCTGGAACTCTGTTCTCCTGTCCCCTACCTTTCACCAGGTGCGCATTCCTCTGATATCACCTTATATATCACTTTTTTCAACAACCCGAAACTGGATCAGATACTCCACCCATGTGCGCCCGCGCCCCCTTGCTGTCATCAACCCTCCTTCCCGCCACCAGCTAGACAGTAAAGTGCTTAACCTCCTGTTCACTGTTGATTCTCTTCCCCTAGAATCCTGCTTGAAACAACAGAGGTAGTTAATACACCACTGTTACGTGGGTCAATGAATAAACGATGGAATGAAACTAAGATGCCAGGGAAACATTGGCACGTAAACCAATGAGCTGACAGTGCACATTTCAGGGTTCTGTTTTCTTAAATATAAAAATAGGAAAAAAAAGATATCTTTTCCCAAACACGTTTGGATGCCAAATAATTTTGCTCATCGGGTATGTATGGATATAAGAGACCACTGTGAGAAGCAAATTTAAGACATAGTGAGTTAAGTCAGAATGGAGTAACTCTGGAAGGGAAGTAAGATTCCCCTATGGGACTTATTACCTCCAAGAGCTAAGTCACTCCCTGGGAAGAATTTGATCCTTATATAAGAATGCTAATTTTTTTTTCACCAGAGCAGAGTCTAATCAAGTGTGTAAATGTTGCAATACACCAAGCAGCAGAAGAGAATTAATGTTGCTCTTGTGGGTGGGTTCTTGAAATGTCTTACCACCAGGAAGTAACATAGGCACTGAACAGAAACAGGGGTCATTAGAAACAATTATACAAAACTTATGAAGAGAAAGACCCTTGCTTTATGTGAACATAAGAATTTGATCATCTTTTTTTTTTTTGGTGCCCTTGAAGTAGAGACTTAGGTAAAATACCAAGTCATACCCACATCCACAGGGCTCAAAGTAAGAAAAAAAGTCAGTTTACAATTCCTTTGGTTGTCTCTTGCTGTATTTGAACACTACGTGAATAATATTATCTTAGATACTCTAGTGAGTTCATTCTTCCCTTGCTTAAAAAAAAAGAAAAAGGCCACACATACCCACAAAAATGAAAACTCTGACACCACTATTTTAAGCAAAATCCTGGTGAAGTGGTGAATGGTGAAGTCACTGGACATATTGGGGAAATAACTTGACTTTTAAGCACATATTGTTTTATCGTGAAGTCAGAAGCAGATGACAAATAAACAAGAGGAGTGAAAGACGATTTGCTTCATTCTCTGTGATCAGAGAGCCTTCGATGTCCCAAATCACAATCATAAATTATCAGCTTGAATTATTCTTCCAACACAGAATGATCACTGAATTACAGTAAGACTTCAGAAGTCCTGTCTACCTGCTCATCAAATTTCATTTTTGGCCTTTTCTTTAACTGTTAGTAAAAACTAACACACACACACACACACACACACACACACTTAAACCTTATAGGAAAAGGCTTTCACCTCTGCCAAATTTCAGCTGGGAACAAATTTTTATGGCCAGCTAATAAACCTGCTGCAAACAGGGCTTGATAATGAAAACCCTCCCGAGCCCTTAACTACAGTGTGCGCGGCTATAATAAAAAGAATTAATGCAGTCAATTTGTACTAGTGTTCTCAGAACAAAAAACCCTATTTCAACCACAGCCTTTTCAACAACTGATTGGCAGCCCTGTCCATTTCCCCTCTGCAGTGCTGTCAGGAGTCTTCAACATGATAATGAGCCTGTCACCATATTCAAATAGCCCTGTGACAGCAAGTTTTGTGAGTGTGACGTCCACTGCAAAGGGTCTGTCAAAAAGCACCTTTCAGAAAATGAAAAGAGAATGCTTTCCTGATGATAAACCTAATTTCTCCATAGATAAAAGAGTGAGATTTTTCATCAGATTTTGTCAGTGTTGTGTTGTGATGCATTTATCCCTTCAAATGTTCCTGTTTTCTTTTTTTTTTAAATATACCTAGATTTAGATTTGTCAGTGACGGGGGAAAAAAAAAATGATGATGAAACACAACTTTGGTTCCAGGAAGCTGAGTCCATCAGGTTACCACAGAGGGGAAGAGGGGAAAAGGAGAAAAAAAATGGATGCTTTTTCTAAAATGTTAAAAATTGGCAAGAAGAGTGAGAGGCTAACTTGTTACCAGTTGCCTAGTCAGCTTCCAAAAGTCTGTAGGCCTCCCTCACTGAGGCCACTTGTCTCCCCAGAAACACCCACAGGAGATTGCTCTGTTCCAACTGTCTCCCACAGAGAAAGCTCCTACTTCAAGATCTGAGGGTTAGATTACCTTGGTACATTGTGTTGGCTTGCCAACAACTGGGAAAATGTGTTTTCATCACACTTGAACACATTAAGTAATTTGGTGTGTGACAAGCATCTTAAAAAGTATTATTGTTGAGGAAAGAGCCATTTTTCCCCAGTTATGAAGAATGATTTTATAAAGAGCCCAGGTGTCTAGAGCATTATTTAACTTCCTACTATTTTACCCCCCAAACTAGACCAAATCTCAGTGTGTTCAGCATTAAGACAAAACTCTAACTCAGGTATTTTCTCAGAACGGGTAGGTACATATATGTGTATATGTGTAGGTATATTAATGCGTATATAGAATACACGCCCCCTATATATACATACAGTGTATATATATACAGCACATAAACATACACGTGCATATATATTATATGTGTATAAAATCCGTGTACCGTCCATACATACTGGGTGTATAGAAAATGCATACATATATATGTATTATATACATATATAATGCAAATATGTACACATGCACATATATACACACACCAAGTAGAAAGAATGTCAAGCTGTTACTCTTTGTGAGACACTAACAAGTGTCTCAGATTTTAATAAAATTCACACACTTGTACCCAAGAAAAACAGGATGGCCCTCTGGCTTTGATAGTGGGAGAAGTATAAAGAAGACCGGGATGAGGAAGCAGGGGACAAGAAGCCAGCCGAGAACTGTCATTCTCTCACTCCCGAGGTGCCCTGAATACCACCTTTAGCAAATAAACACACGCAGGAGGTCCCGAAGTCTTCAAGGAAAGAAAACCGATGTCGGAATTTAAATCCAACACCTACTTTATCTCAGGCTCTGTGACAGTGAAAGAACCTTATAGAAAATACATATACTCCGCCCAGTAAACTACCATAGGATTTAATTCCTTAATATTCCTATATTGAACTATTTTCAATCATTTAAAAAAGATATTACAATACATACATAACCATGTTTCACTAGTCTGACTTTAGCTGATGGTTTACTGATACAAGTCCTATTTTTAAAGCAATGTTTCCTTTCAATCCTCTGATCTCATGGCCACTCATGTATCTAGATGTGATGAGAGCATTTGTGAAACCTTTTGGCTATTCAAAAGCAGTGGAGTCAGTGGAATTCTCATTCTCTCAGTTTCAAGTGAATACAGTCCTAGTTATGTCTCGATTTGGTTGAGATCTGAATATGCCAAAAAGGCCTACTAATTAAGGAAGCTGACGATTTCATGTTTTTATATGTATCATATATATATACACACACACATATGTCAGCTTACACGACTAGAGAATTTTCCTAATTAAAAGTTAATACGTTTTGGTGTGTGAGTTGGTGAGGGAGGGTAGAACCTTAATCTTTGCATAGAGGTTATTCTAAATACACCAGGATGATCAAAATTAAAACTACAAATTAGAGGTATTTAAGAAAACAAAAAAACCATGATTCACCTTTACTAGTCAACAGATAGGGAAGCTGAAATTATTAAAGAGTTTCTAGTTTTTAAAGCCCAGAGTAAGAAAAAGAGGCAATGGGGAAACATGGGTGGAGTAGGGGATGGGGTCTCCCCAGTATGCGTAAAAGCAACTCCTGAAAGAAGATAAAAGTAACTCATGAAGGACCAGCCACAAATCTGACTGATCCTAAGTTCATCAGCTGGACGGAACTATTAGAAAGCCAATAAATAGAGCTGTAGACAGCTGGCCTCGTGTAATACCCTGCCTCTTTGCCTAAATGTTTAAACCATGATTTACTTGGGATTAAAAAAAAAAAAAATCTCAAATCAGCTATCCCCAACATACAAAGCAAATTCCAGAATCTTGAAGACTTTTATTGTCTCTGAAAGTCATTGTCACCACCCTAATCCCCTCATTAAAGCTAAAGAAAGGCTGGGATGGCATTAAAATGAATGCAGACGATTTGCAGCAATCTCCTGCTCACACCACCTCCAAATGAAGGCAGGCACATTGCATAATCCAGGCAGCAAGAGCTTCTGACAGGTGGATGATTTATGGTCATAGTCAGAAGAATCGGAGGGCCTGCAGAGGAGACAGCATGAGCTAGGCGGTGGCGAGACAGATGCTCTCAGTGGGCTTGCGGGGCTGGCAGGCTCCAGCTAGTTCAGGTGCAACCTGGACACTTTAAGTGCTGAACTCTGATTGCCTAGATTCCAACACTCTGATGTGCCATTTGCAATATGATATGCAATGTACACGAATAAACTGTCGACGGCAGGCAGGCACTGTACACACGCACGCACCCCTTCCGTGCATAGATGTTATGGACACATGCCCCAGCACACAGGAGAAAGGAAACCCACTTTTTGTCAAACGATTATTCTAGTGCAGGTGTAAATGCTATGAAGTGCAAGGATCTTCGGTCCTGAAAATGTTTAGCCCAGGTAGGGTAAGCGGAGAGTGACAAGATTTCCTAACAATTAGATCAATATTAAAGACTGCACAGCGGGATTAGGAGAAACACACCTCAGCAGAAAACCGACATTCCTGTCAATTATATTAATTATTTTTCAGATACATGACATGCCTTCATGACATTTCCTTCTGAGAAGGCATTTGAATATTTGAGAGGAAAATGAATAAGGGGTGGATAAAAGGAAGGATCCCAACAGGGTTGAACTGCTTTGAAATCAATCTTTAGAACGGTTTTTTCAGAATTTCTCTCAATAGCCCCAAACAATAACAATCTGGTAAAGATTATGGTATTGGTTAAAAGGGTAGATAAACCTAATTATAGCTATCGACGACAAATTACGGCTACTCCGATATCTAATAGAAGGTATTAGCCAGCATTTGACCGGTCAGCAGTAACCCACCAGTGGCTGGAGAAATTCACTCCATAGATCTACACGGAACTGCATAGATCACTGTTTTCCTGCTCAGCCCAGTATCTCTGAGGCACAGAGCTCCAGGCATCAGTGAAAGGGCTAAGTACCCAAATGGACAAGCTTCGGGTTATCTTGGATGAATGCGACTTTACTTTTAACTCCTAATACTGCAGGGTCAAAGGTAGAACTGCCAATGAGAATGAAAGACACAGCCATCCCTTTAATTAGATAACAGTATTCAAAGACTGGTAAATTCCCAAGAAGCCACTTTGCAAAGCAAGAGTTACAGTGTTCTCCTGGGGGGTAAGGGGGGAGGTGGGCACTGGGCTTTTTTCAGCTCTGCACCACTAAAAGAGAAATTTTTAAAAGAACAAAATGGAATACATTGTAAGTAATTCAAAGTGCCTCCAGACTTGACAGTTCTCCCGAGAGAAAAAACTCAAACAATGCGAAGTCTTCACAAACTGCATCCAAATCCTTTTTCTAACTTCATTAAGCTCCGGTGCTTAAAAATCGTTCATAGCAAGTACTTTAATTAGAGACGAGCCAGTGCAGGAAGAGCGGGACAGGCAGTGCATCCGCCCAGTAATAACACTGCCTGGGGTGGCAGTTTCTTACTCAACGATGCAGGGACAAACTGTAAAGGGACAAACCAGGGGCTGATACCTTTCCTCCTCCCCCAAAAGGAAACTGGGGAATGTGGGTAGGCGGGTTGCAGAGAGAGATTCAAATGTCATTCTGGCCTCATCAGTATTCTGCCAGGTTACCATTGTATATACAGAGAGAGAATGCAAAATGTATCGAAGAAAGCAAGTTTTAAGAGAAGCAGAGAACTAAGTCGTCTGTACTGTGTAAGCCTATTCTTCCGTTTTTGTTGCCCTTCTTTCCTCTCTCCTCCCTGCTTTCTCTTTGTTTTCTCTTTTTCTCCACGCCAAACCTTCCAACTCCCATACTCTGGGACCAAAACCATTGCCACGAGATTTGCAGTACCTGGGTACAAAACCAGCTTTAAAGCTGTGGGCACCATACAGAACTCTGAGCTGCTGCCATTGATGTGATGTTCTAAGGTCAATAATAGGGTGGAAAGGAGGTAGGGAAAAGGGGAAGGAAGGGAGGACATTCTTATGCAAGAGTAATTTATACTCTCTACTTTCCCTGCCGGAATAATGGCTTTGAGGCAGAACTTGGGAAGACAAGTAAAGAACTTGCAGGCTCCCAGCGACCTGCAACCTTAAACCCAAGTTATTTAGAGACCTAAAACCGCAAAGACAACAAACCTAAAACAGCACAGTTTTGAAGGGATGGCATGGTTGTTAAAGCTCGAGGTGGAGGCGGAAGCCCTTTCTTCACTAATGACTCACATATTGTTCACCCTGAAAAGCTAGAAGTGAGCGAACACATTAGCATGTCCCAAAGTAACTGTAGGTGCCACAAATTACACTCTGGAAAACGTTAGCCACGATCTGGATGAGAAGTGATTCCATGGCTGCAAGGTCATTCGTTTCTGGTCCATGACAGGCTTGTGTGCTGCTCTCCCACAATCCACAGAGGGGTCTCTGTAATTCTGGCAGGTTCTGCCGACCCTGCCTGTCACCTTCAGATCTCATGCCCACAGGGGAGGGTCTTGGGCTGGAGTCACACAGAGCATTACTGGGGACCTCTGACCCCAGTAAGTCACGGAGAGCAGCAGTGTGAAGACAACCCAAACCTGCTGTGAACACAGCACTTGGTCATTTAGAAGGGAAAAAAATTCCAGGAAGATGACATTTGAGACCAAGCAGAACAGATCTGTTTTGGGTTTAGCCGGGCAGTGTCCTGCACACTTAGACAACAAAATAATAGTGATGGTAATGATACCGATGACAGCTGACATGAACCAAGGGCTGATATTTACCAGACAGGGTGCTAAGTATTT
This sequence comes from Delphinus delphis, assembly GCF_949987515.2. Taxonomy (NCBI): domain Eukaryota; kingdom Metazoa; phylum Chordata; class Mammalia; order Artiodactyla; family Delphinidae; genus Delphinus; species Delphinus delphis. Next base: position 169,557,438 of record NC_082683.1, on the reverse strand, counting down.
TAAATTTGTTCTCTTATTTAATCCTCACAGCAAACTCCATAGGGCAGGCATTATGATGATGATTACTATTTTATAGGTGAAGAAACCGAGGCTGGAGACATGAAGAAACTTGTGAGTAACCAGCCTCCTAACAACAACTCAAGGCTGCCTACCAGAAAATTCTATGATCTTAACACGCTATGTCAAATGATGTGTTTATAATACAATCCCAAATGTATTCTCTTTATTTTGCCCATATAGGAAACCCGTGCCTTTTTAAGATATCACACTACCTAATGGAACTTTGCAATGTTAGAAACTGAGGATTCAGCATTTTCCCCTCTACTTTCCTCAGCCTAGAATTTCTTTAAAATATCCAGCCATGAAGAAAAAGGAAAGTGAAAATAAAGCAAAAGAATGAGGTATAGGTACCTTAGCAGGTCACATGAGAAGACTTTTTATCTGTGATCTCTCTCACCGTGATGGAGGGGAGGCATAGGAAAGGCCTTGCAACTAACCTCTGCTTCCCTGGCCCATTAGCTGTTTCCCAATGTGCAAATGACTCTGGTCTCCCAGGACCGTTTAAGAGTTCAGCCGACTTCAGCATTCACTCCTCTGGGTTTCCAGTTAAAATCAATGCATTAACTGCAGCTGCTAGTGAGATTCTATAACTGCAAGTAAGAAAGGCGAGGAAGGGAAGAATTCCCAGCTTTATAAGCTTAGGAACTTCCAAAGAGTCCAGTTCCCGAGTGGCATTAAAATAGAAGTAGAGGGCTTCCCTGGTGGCGCAGTGGTTGAGAGTTCGCCGCCGATGCAGGGGACACGGGTTCGTGCCCCGGTCCGGGAAGATCCCACATGCCGCGGAGCGGCTGGGCCCGTGAGCCATGGCCGCTGAGCCTGCGCGTCCGGAGCCTGTGCTCCGCAACGAGAGAGGCCACAACAGTGAGAGGCCTGCGTACCGCAAAAAAAAAAAAAAAAAAAAAAGAAGTAGAATTACTTGTAAAAGCTGGGGGATTTTGTTCTTTTCTACCTTAACAAAAGTTTTGATAGATTTTCTCTGCTGGAGCACATAACCAAATAGTTAAAGATTTGTGAGATAACCAGGAGATTCTCTAATATTTCCTAGGCACACACAGTTTGAATTGAATCGCTGTTCCTTTTACTTTGTCACCATTAATGGAGCTTTATTTTTCTACACTATCCCCTCCAGATTCTAATTAGTGACTTCTTGGGAGACGTATAGACATATACAAAATCGTTGCGAAATACATTTGTTCACAGACCACAAATTTGGACCTGTTGACTACAGAGCAGGAAAGTGATACTACCAACAGAAAATGAAATCATCAGACAATGACCTGGACTGCCTCTTGGGCACAGGTGCTAGGCACTGGCAGTCTCTTCTGCTAAACAATAGCCCGTGATCACCTACCTGGAAAGGGTGTAGTTCAGAAATACCAGCGGCTCCAACATGATTCAAACCGTTTCTAAGAGAAGGTAGAAAGTCTACATGGAAACATTAAGAGATAATCCTGTGGTCCTACAGAGAGCAACATTTACAGAAATCAGAAAACGGTCCTGTGATTGCATAGGCCTCTTATTTTAGAGTATCTATAACAAGGAATGATTCTGGAATTCTAATATTTCTGGCAGCAAAACCATTCCCTGAAATCAAGTTCTCCTTGCTCACAAAAGGAAGTAATAGCAGAGAACGGTGGTTTCCATGTGCCCTGAAATAATATTTTGCCTCAACACTCTGGTTAGATCAACTAATTAAGAGAAAAACCAAAAGACTTCATTATGAATATCAGTAGAGCATATGGGCTTCAGCATCTGAGAAATCAGGAAGGAATTCTGGCTTTGCCATTTACTAGTTGTACGACCTTAGGCAAGTTATTTATATGAGTTATTTAAAATGGGTCTTACATAGAAAACAAACTTATGGTTACCAAAGGGGAAAGGGGTAGGGGATAAATAAGGAGTTTGGGATTAAGAGGTACATACTACTATATATAAAATAGATAAACAGTAAGGATCTACTGTACAGCACAGAGAGTTATATTCAATATCTTGTAATAAACTGTAATGGAAAAGAAGCCGAAAAAGTATATATATGTATAACTTAATATTTTTCTGTACACCTGAAACTAACACAATATTGTAAATCAATTATACTTCAATTTAAAAAATAGGTCTTAATTTTCTCATTTATATTCATTAACATATCAAATGTCTATGGGCAAGACAGGTGAAAAACAATGGCATTTCTCATCTTCCTTTCTTTTTTTTTTTGAGACAGGATATATCTATTGCTGTGTCATCAGGGTATTCAATATAAATTCAGTACAACATGACTTCTGAAATACCATTCTGTCATGGTCACACACATATAAAGGAAAATGTAGAAATGATTTATATATGATGATAGCCCAGGAATTGTTTCTAAAATCATTATTTATGACAAAATTATTTCTATATTCAAGTTTCAATAATGGAACTCAAAGCCTACTAAAGTAGACTAAAAAAGAAGAAATAATTCATCAGTTATATTTTATCGAGCAACTACTATGTGATCGTTGTTATGTTAGGTGCCATGGTAGACTAAAATATAATCAGGTAGAGTCCCTGTTCTGAAGCTGTTTATGCTTTGCTCTATGGTAAATACTAAGCGACAAATAGAATTAAAAAAATTTATATCGATACTAACACAATATTTTCTGATTTCTTATTTGTTTACTAGGCACTCTGCCAAAGAATACTACAACTATGACCTCATTTAAACCTCAAAACAACCCTCTGATGCAGTGAGAATTACAACCCCCATTTTACAGATAAGGCTTAAAAATTTGGGTACAGCAACTTGTTTGAGATAACACAGCAAGTAAGTAATAAAGTTTGGATTGAACTCAGATTCTCTGTCTGCACTGCCCAGCAGGTTAACCACCAGCCACATGGGGCGATTTAATTTAACTAAAATTAAATAACATTAAACATTCAATTCTTCTTTTGCATTAGACATATTACAAGGGCTCGATCCACAGTCACAGACTCCATCTGATCTGAGACACCAAGCTTTTCATCTTTACACTCTACTTCCCTACATGAAATTAAAATGCTAAGTTGTATGAAACAGAATACAAAGCCTGGTAAAATTCAGAAGGGAGAAGAATCTGTATCATTGTAAATAATCAGGCTTATGATTATTGATGATGGATCATAAATTCCATGAGGGCAGAAACTTGTCTGTCATGTTCACTTTTTTATCCTTGGCATTAATGAAGTGATTGGTAATCGAGCCATGCCTCAAAAATATTCATTGAACGGGTGGATAAAAAGTGGATGAATAAATGTTTGAAGACGGGTTTGGCGAACATGTATGATTTCGGTCCATAAGTTGCTAGAAAGCAGCTTACAGAGGAATAGCCCGACCCCAACTCTAGATGTTATAATGAACAGGCTGTATTTCTTGGACAGCACGTAGAAATATTTACACCGATTAGACCATAAGGCCAGAATCCACATTCCTTCCAAATATTTCCAAATTACGCATGAATTGATAATAACCTAAGACTGGCTAAGGTCAGAGTAATTGCCATTTAATTGGCTTCAAATATACTAATGATTATGATAATGTTGATACTGAAGAGACTTAATAGGCCTGGGGATAAATGTCTAAGAGAGCAGGGGGTGAATCTGGGGGAGGGGGGTGGCACAGGGAGGGGATAATTACGGAGGTCATAAGCTTGGAAACCACCAAATGGCAACTCACTATGGTGGTGAAGAAACTTTGCTTTTAGAAGAAATTTTGGAACAAAAAAATGTTCAAAAGGTAGGGCGGGGGGAGGGCAGAGGAAGGAAGAGGAAGTTGTATGCCCCCAAAAAGTTAGGTATGAGGGAAAAGTTTAATTGGGGGAAATTAACTGGACATGGAGAAGCCACTAGATAAGGGCTCAGGAGGCCACAAGGAAAACACTTGTAGCTGAGAACTGAGAGGCAGGCCGGGCAAAATGAACGTCACTTCCTTAGTGGGTAACGTGCCGGCTGGAACTGAGAAACAGAACCGGAAATTTATACAGAGCTAAGGAGAAACACATGCCAAGTGAAACAAGGTAATGCAAATGATCTCATTCTTACATAGTCTACTCCTTCAATTTCCCGCATCCCAAATATACCTAAAAAATGCTAATCAAACAGTCCAGGCACCTAAAACTAGGACTACGCAGCCTATGTAGAAAAGACTCACAGTTGAAAATGTAATCACTGAGAAAAATAGGGAAAGGATTATGACTTTAGATACACATCATTTTTGGAGAGACAGGGTAACCCAAGGGCAATCACTAAGAAACCCTCCCTTTGGGTTCTGACATCGGACCCATGATATCCCAACCGCCGTGTAGAAGCAGGGGCTCTTGCAATTGGGGCTTTAAGAGTGGAAATCCTCACACTCCCGTCAAAGGTCTCTATAAAGCTTCCTGCTTCCAAACTCATTTCCATGTGCTTCTCTTTTAATGGCATGATTCAGTCACGTCAATATTAAAAAGCGTAGAAGCTGAAGTCAGGTAAAAACAAAATGAGGATGTGGCTACTCAGCTGAACTCCATGGCACCTGGGAAGCAGCTTCGAAGGCGCCTGGGCTGTGCTGTCTGCCCGGGGCAGGCTGGGTGGGAGTGGCAGGGCCTCGATATTTGTTCTCGTGGCCACAAAGCCGCACTGGCTCTCCAACAGCACAATCTGCCGTTCACTTAAGTCTGGTTTGCCAGGAAGCCCAAGGATGGACTCCCCACCAGTACCATCAGGCTCAGGGAATTTGGCTAGCACCAGGCACCCCAGACTTCTGCCAGCTACTTGGCTTTGGGGAAGCCGCTGACCTACTCTCCACTGAGTGGCTTTTGTGAACCTGGAACCCAGCCTGCCGCTCATCATTGATCAACCTTGGCCGAGCCAGCTGGCTTATTCTTTTGCAGACAGCTTGCCTCAGGGAAGCTGGTTGGTGGCTCGACAACCTACTAAGAGAGAGAGACTTCAGAGTGAACGAAATCACGTCTGATGCCTTGGATAACACAGAGGGAGCAGAATTCTGCGTAGCCTCAACAAGTACGGTAACTAACACGTTAGGAATGGTGCCCAAAGGAAATAAAACCATGGAGCTCTTCATTAAACGGGCCTTATTCAAATATATACCAGAATTCCTTTACATTAAATTTAAGCACCATGTCATAAACAACAGGGCCACGTTGATATATGCGGGTATTGGTGAAAAGGAACAAAAATCTGTTGTCTGGAGGCTGGTGGGGAAAAATTCCACACCCAACAGAGTCCTATATGGCGGGGACCTCCCCTCCCCACTTACCATGCTGTCACTAGGCTTCTAGTGCAAGAGCAAATGTTGAAGCAGGTTCTTTCCCCCTTGGGGCAAAATCCATTGGGGATTTTTAATAATCCAAAAGGAATAAAAATTGGTAGCATATTAGATAAATGCTGGCTTCCTATTTCAAATTCACAAATGGAAATGACAAATGAGGACAATCAAATAAATGATTAACTATTAATAGTATTCCCATTAAAGCATGAGGAAGGAAGCTAAAAGAACCATTCCTTATAATTGCAATCTTTCTGTCCTCTCTCACACGAAGGCAGCGAGCGAGGGTAGATGTATTCAGTTCAAATAATTCTCAGTGCTGCCTTTGGTAAGATCACACGAGAGAATCTCTCCACTTCATTTCTAATGTAATTGTTATTTTCGAAAAATATATAAATACAAAATGGTTCCAGAGAACCAAAGGTCCACAGGAAATATGTGATAGACTAAGACTCACATGGGTTAGAGACAGAATCATGGACAAATCTTGAAAACATTAGTATTTCAATTTTCCCCATTTATAAGACAGATAAGATTGTAATATCCCAGTGGTCCACTATGGCCACATCCTCAAAACAACTGAGGCAGATGGTACTCAAAGTCAGTGACTCAGATTCACTGCTCTCTACAAACTTACAAGGAATTTGGTTCTGAACTTCACTTAACTAAAAACTGGAGCCAGAGAGTAAAACTATGTCACCGAACAAAACGTTCCCCTCTCCTCCAATTGGGATTTAAATAAGATGTCACACACTGCTTGACACAGAGACCCCCGAATTCGGGTTCCCAGGAACTGAACAGCTTAAGTGTTGCTGATGTTTATTCACACAGTTTATAACTGGCAAGTTATTCCAAAGTTTATGTTGAGATCTCAAGAATCTCATAGTGGGAAGTCACCATGAAAGATCTTCTAGTCTAATCCCCACATGACACTTGAAATTGTTCTCTACATCATCTCTCATAGTGATGGGAAACTTACTGTCTTTCCACACAGTTCATTCTATTTCCGGACATGAAGTGAACTCAAAGCAATCAAAAGGGAGCCCTGGTTCGGAAAAAAACTGGTTTATTTAAGTAATCTTTTAAGAGCTCAGTATCTCATAATACCCACAGCCGCTGAAGAATCCCAAGCTAAATATATAGAATATTCCTACTGTATTAAACAAATACAGAGAATAAGCAGTAGAGCCAGAAAGCCTGCTCTAAAACCCAGACTCCACCATGCATTGTGAGAACTCTGGCAAGTAACATAATCTCTCTAAGCTTTTCTTTCCTCTGTGAAATGGGGAAATACCCACCTCTGGAGGTCACCGTAAGGCTTAACAAAAAAATAAAAATCCAACTAAAGCACATAGTACATAGCCTAATGCACACTGAGCTCTCACGAATAAGTGTTATTACTCTTACCCTCAAAATCTTTGCTATTCATTTTAAGACTATTCAGGCTTTCATACCAACAAAGCATGACAAAAAAAAAAAAAACCTGAAAGTCACCATCTGGTAGTGCAGTACCTGTACACGAAATAAGTTTTCGTGGCACCTTAAGTATATTCCCAACAGCTTAATGTCAAGACAGAGCTCACGAAAACGGTGCTCTTTGCTATTGCTTACATTATAACTTGGGAGTTTTGTTTAATACTCTGCATTAATGAGGGAGCTTCTTAGGATAATATTACAACAGAGAGTGCAAGAAATACCAGTGAGGTCAATGCAGTTCTACTAACTGTCATCTAACAGAGAAATATATTCCTTGAATACCATTAAAGCTTTCTCCTTTTCTTTGTTCTCCTTTTTGAAGGCAGTAGGAACCCAAATTTCCCTACCGATAATTTCTGTTTTTGACTTGGTAGCATAATGATATTAGACTTGGGGGAAAAAAAAATTCACCTTGGCAACGTCTTATTCAGAGGTTTTTACAAAAGATATTTTGCTAGGATAAATTGCACTAAGCAGGTTCTTTAAGTAAGCAAAAACAAATCTGTTTGTTAATAAATGGGCTGAGTAGTTTTTGTATTTTTTAAAGAGAATCTACCTGGAAAAATGCTACCGCCTTTAAATGAACATTTTATTAAAATGGAAGATATGAAACAGAAGGGTCATTAGATAAGTTGCTCTTTGCTGCTTCTGCTGATAGGGTAAACCCAGAAGGCTCTGAGTTCCCACTGCCATAGATAAATCAACACACAAGCTGTAGCTGCAGCAAAACAGTTCTGGGATAAGTTTTCTTTATAACCTGGGGGCTCAAGACAACTGATTGGAGAGATGTAATGTCAGCTAAATGAATACATGCATAATCTGTGCTCTGTCTCATATGTATGTATATATGTGCACACACACACACACACACACAATGCCTTCTCCAAACTAAAAAGTAGAAATAGGAAGTATACACTATGGATTACGATAAGATAGCTCAGAATGAATAGGGTCTCTGGACAAAGAATCCTCTACTGTGGAGGAATCCTCTATACTCCTATCATTTCTTCCACTCAAAGATTTCCTAAATATGAGGTAGGTCTCATTAATCGATGAGACAGAGCAGAAGATGAGGGCCTTCCATTCTACACAGACTGGCAATGCTTGATGGATTTTAAATGATTTGGCAAGCCGAAAGCTTTACGCAGGGCATACGTGGCATGAGCCTTTTAAGGTACTAGAGACCCAAGAAATGAAAATGAAAGATCATTCTAGATCTTCACACTTTTTCAGGTTAATTTCTTTCCCAGGGACCTATCTAGAAACAGACACTAACTCAGCTTGACCAAAATGAACGGACCTGAATGCACTGTTCTATGCAGTATCTTTTTAAAATTTAATTAATTTTATTTTTGGCTGCGTTGGGTCTTCGTTGCTGCGTGCGGGCTTTCTCTAGTTGCGGTGAGCAGGGCCTTCTCTTGTTGTGGAGCACAGGCTCTAGGCACGTGGGCTTCAGTAGTTGTGGTACATGGGCTCAGGAGTTGTGGCTCGTGGGCTCTACAGCACAGGCTCAGTAGTTGTGGCGCATAGGCTTAGTTGTTCCATGGTATGTGGGACCTTCCCAGACCAGGGCTCGAACCTGTGTCCCCTGCATTGGCAGGCAAATTCTCAACCACTGCGCCACCAGGGAAGTCCCTCTATGCAGCATCTTTAACCTTGCCATTCTCACCTCCACAGCTCCTGGTACACAATGCCTTCTCCAACTCATTCTATGCCCAATATTCTAGCTGCTCAGTTATCCCGTAAAGACCTTTCCTGGGCCGATCCCCACCATTATCTGTATCTTCAGTGGCCTCATTAAACTCCAGGTGAAAAGTCTGGTTTCCCCATTCAGAATCCTAAGGAAAAGTCCCTTCCTTATGAATGCCCTTTATGCACGTATCTTAGGCACAAACCCCTCGTTAAACCCACAAGTTCTGCTGCTTCCTGGGAGTGCCAGCACTGTTTCCCATTTTCTCCACCCTTAAATGAATATTTCGGGCCACTACTGGCCTGCTGTACTGAGATGGTGGGCAACCGACCCACAGCTGGAGCAGGAAAGACCCCTTTTTGGGCCAAGCCTGCAACATGGCTTGATAGAGCTACAGGAGGGGCCTGAGAATATGACATACCTGACTTTCATCTCACTCCCACTGATCTGCAATGGGACCTTGGGTTAAGTTACTAAAACTCTCTGAACCTGGAGTTCCTCATCTAATTAATGAGAATCTGGCACTCAGGGTCCCACTATTTTCCTCTCAGTGAGGTTTTAAGGTGATAATAAAACTGTAATGTCCTGCACCTTTCCACATTGAATAATTTATTTCAAATGCTGATTCCCAACCACTGCTTTGACTTTACCCTGAACAGGAAGACTCACGATTATACCATCTCTTGTAAACTGTCAGCCTAGAATCTTCACCCTTCTATTTTTTAGACTTTTAAAAAGTGGAGGAAAATATTGAGCACCTCTGTAATAGAAACTTACTTTAAAGATGTCAAATCAGATATGAAATGTAAATATGGTTATCGACAAAACACATATAACATCGTTATGTGTTTTGTTTGTTTTAATGACTCATTTTCCCCCAGAAGGCACTTAAAATTATATAAACTCGCTCTTCTCCTCTCCCACTTATGGCAATGTTTTTATTTTAAAAATCTAACAACAAAATTTCAAATATATCTGACCAGTAGCAACACGGCAACCTGTGATGAGCCTTTAGATGCCCACAGAAATAAAACTCTACTGACTGCACTTCAATTTATTAACAAGAGATGGTAGGGGCTGTGAGGAAATAAAGAGGAAAAGCGTTTCAAACACTACAAAAATACATGATCAAGACTTCAAGTCCTAAGTATTTAAATACCTATTAATTGTTCTACTGTTCCTTCAACTCACTTCTATCAACTTTGACAAAAATAACATACCTCCTGCTTTTCTAGAAAGATGGAAAGCATCCAAAGAATTATTCAGTTAAGACAAAATTTACAAAGTAGCACAATTCACTAGCCATGTCTATCGAATCACAGCTCTTATTGTATTTTCAAACTTATGGACATAGTCATCAGCAGCGGTAATAATTATAAGTATCTTTTTGTCATATATTGGTACTATGTTTCTAGAGACATTATATCATTTTTAACAAAACTTATAGAATTTTAGAATAGAAGAGATGAGAAAGAAAGTAGTCTAACTGCTCCCCGGCACATATGGAAATAAAGGCAGAGTTGAATGGACTTGCTTAAAATCACAATGCAAAGTTGTGGAAAATCAGAATTAAAAGCCAAAGCACAATGTTTTTGCCAGACACATGGGAGAAGCTCAGTTAATATTTATGGAGGTGTGCTAAAACTTATTTCTCTCCTCTGATTTTTTATCCACGATGGTCTGATATCAAAGTTACCTCAGTAAAATTTAATGTACCTATGAAGTTAGTAGAATTCTTATATTTCTTCTTGTTTGAAAAGGTGTGTGATTTGTCCATTTTCTTTGGTAGACAAAGGATTAAGTTCCATATTTATAAATAAATAGGTTGAAGCAAGTGAGTCCTAGAGGTAACATACCTTGCCCCAGGTCCAGGAGGAGACAGAGCCAGGGCTTCAATCTAGATCCACCTGACCTTAAAGCTTGACCCCTACCGTCTCCAGCAACAACAGCTAACCTTGATCTGGTCCTTGCTCTGGGTCACATGGTATGCTGAGCACCTAACCTGCAGTATCTTGTTGGCTATGCACAACAACATTTTATTTGCAAATACTATTACTGCCACTACCATTTTGCAAATGATGAAAGTGATGATTAGAAGGGTTAAGTAACCACCTTTTTAAAGGCAAAGTGCAAAGCACAATTTCTTGGCATGAAATAACTAAACCAGTCCACCAGGCTGCCTGGGTTCATCTGTACTGCGGCACGCAGGCTGGCCTGGCTGGGGAATATAATATTGCACACAAATGTGCGTCTCTTGCTCTCACGTGCAAGAGTCAAAGAAAAATACTTGAGTCGCCAAGGTGAAACCCATCACGCCAATAAAGAGCAAAAAGCCTTTCTTCAATCTTTGGATCCGTGAATCCTATACGTAAATAAAGTAATTATTGCTTTCATAAAATGTCTGTTTGCCACTGAAAGAGAGAAAACCGAACCAGTATGTCCTACAGTAGCCTTTAAATAACTAAGGAGAAAGATCAAAATAAAAATAAATCTTGACTAGATTTATAGGTGCACGTTGATTAGTTCTTGTTTTTTCCTTCAAATAAACAATACCTGAAAAAAATGAAAAGGGAATGTTGAGACCAGATATCTTGTAATAGATGGGTTTTCTCTGACATCCAGTACGGTATAATGCCGAAAAAATAATGCTGGCCCATCATTCGTGAGGCTTGGCAGAAAGCAGAGCCCAGAGAAAGCGAAGGGGATTTTTCAGGACGCGGAATGGTGCAACAACTTGGATTTGAACAAAGTACCATTTTTTTTAACTGTACTTCTCACAGTTTTATGTTGTTGCATTTTGTTGTTTTCCCCACACAACTGTTTTTTTGCTTCCACTGGTAACAATATTTTGATTCAAAAATGCTAATATTAAAACCAAACATGGTTCATCTGGACATGATTCTGGTGCTGACTAACGATAAGCCATGTATTATAGGGATTTAATTACACACACTGTGATGTAACTGGAGTTGCTGACCCACTAAGCCACCACTTCCATTTTGTACCTCACATCATTAGTAGAAATGCCACTCAGTAAAACCAAGACATTATTTTTAAAAGAGTAAAAGTCTCATCTTTCTATAAACACCCTATTTAATGAAAACATCTTCATTTCCCTCAAGCAGCATTTTATCTAAGATGCACATGGCTAGGTGAATAAAAATACCTGTGAAAGGAAAGAAGATTCCCATCAAAGCTGTTGAAATCTGATTTCATTTCAGATTCTAGAACTCATGTTGTTTTCTGTTTAAATAGATTTGGTCTGTCAATTTCCCGACCTGCTGTGCCATCAGCCTGTATGGACTGCTGTGGCCAACGTGGGGGTTGTACAGACAAATATTATTACGGACCGGTAATCGAATTGAACAGGTTTACATTGGAATAGATTTACAACATCATGATCTCTGACATACTGCATGGGACTGAAACCCCTCTCCATCCATAAAGATACATTTAAGACAGTATCATTCTCTCCAGGCTGAGAAGGTAAGCCTTGAGCCAAGGAGATGGCCAAACATAACTGTGCATTTATATGCAGGGTGTAATGCAATATTTCACTGTATTTTTTTAAGGACAGAAGAAAAAGAGTATTCCATATTTACTCATAACTATCATCTCCTTTCTATTTGGGGGAAGGGGCTTAGAGATATTTTTCCACCAAAGTGGGCACAAGGAAGTAAAGGAAAATAAATTATTTTTTGAGTATATCAGCAACAGCAGCAATTCCCTTGAAAACAGTCCCTCTAAAGGCTTGATAACAGCAACTGAAGAGGTGTGAATTATAGATAAGCACCCGTCCTATTTACTTTCACCAACAATGTTTAATTAAACACAGTTCACACCTTTTCAGTCACTCTAACCACCCTTCAAGATTGTTCCTGCTTGAAAACACAATGGGGAAAATTATTTAGGGGAAAATAGGTTTTCTACTTCCTCCTTAAAACTGGAAGGGCAAATAGGTGAGTACACTAGTAGTAAAATCAAACTGCTCAAAAAGATCCTATTTACCTGGACATGGAGGCATATCTCCATGTAGTTTAGTTTTTAACAATAAAATCCAAATCTAGGACATACCCATTCAAAGTGTTAATTGATACATTACTTTTATAACATTTTTAAACATTGATTTGCTTTTGGAAAATAATGATTCCTCAAGTCCAAACTCTAAAGTAAGCCTTTTCAAATAGCGTAAGTTTGGTTTGAGTCTCTATAGCTCAACTAAGTGGCAATATAAAGATAATTAAGACCAAAAATATTATTGTCAATCACTTGTTACACTCTGAAATATGTTTTGTTTGCTACTCTGCTATGGGGTTTAAGGCAATTACTAAGGTAATGTTTCCACCACAAGAAAGTCAGCTATCACCACTGTCCTAACTCAGAGGAAAACGCTTTGTCATATGGGTTGGGCTGTTATCGTTGGATTATTATTCATATGTTTTCCTTTGTTAAAATTGTTATCCTTTTAGTATCTTCCACATAAGCCTTCTTCTAGCAAGAGAAACCATATCTGTCGTTTTCACTGTGGCATCACTGGAGCCTAGAATAGTGCTTGGCACATGAGAGGAACTTAATAAATATTTAGGAAATGGATTATAAATGCAAAACGTGTTCACTGTGGAAAAATCCTAACAGTGCCAAAAGCTATAGAGTAAACAAGAAAAGTACTCCCTACCCTGACTTTTTTTCACTAGTGTTAACACTGGTACCAATCTTTATCCTTCCTTCTGTTTCTCCATGCATATACCATCATAATGTGCGTGTATTAATATAAATTATTACAGTACAAATTTGTATAAAATTGTTATTTAATATAAATTTAATAGCATATTTTATATAAAATATATTTATATGTAAATTGAATCATCCTACTAGGCAATTTGTTTTCTTTTTTTAATTACTGAATTAAAGTTGATTTACAATGTTGTGTTAGTTTCAGGTGTACAGCAAAGTGATTCAGTTATACATACACACACACACACACACACACACACACACATATATCTTTTTCGGATTCTCTTCTATTATAGGCTATTACAAGATATTGAATATAGTTCCCTGTGCTATAGAGTAGGTCCTTGTTTATTTATTTTATATATAGTAGTGTGTATGTGTTAATCTCAAACTCCTAATTTATCCCCCCCTCAATTTCCCCTTTGGCAACCACAGGTTTGTTTTCTGTGTCTGTGAGTCTATTTCTGTTTTGTAAATAAGTTCATTTGTGTCATTTTATTAGATTCCACATATAAGTGATATATATGATTTTTGTCTTTCTCTCTCTGACTTACTTCACTTAGTATGATAATCTCTAGGTCCATCCATGTTGCTGCAGGCAATCTGTTTTTTATTTTATTTTTTTACTTGGCAAATATCTTGGTCCTCTTTCCATAAGGCTTTCATGATAAAGTTACACGCTTGTTTACAATTATTTTTCAAGTTGAGGATGAGAAGACTTTGGGAGAATCTTCTTAGTTCCTAGCCAGTGGAGGAGTTAATCTTAGTGGACAAGAGAAAAATAGCATGAATTCCACGTACCCAAATACAATCTGCTTCATTAATCTTCCTATGACATGGTTCACAGTAAAAATCTTGGAATAAGAACAAGCCAGGAAAAATTATGAGATCTGGTGATGCCGTACCTAATTGAAGCTCTGGTTCATTCATGAGGAATAAATACTTGGATCTACTTCGATTTTGCAGTTAAAAAATAGGTGATCTCGGGACTTGCCTGGTGGTGCAGTGGTTAGGAATCCACCTGCCAGTTCAGGGAACACGGGTTCGAGCCCTGGTCCGGGAAGATCCCACATTCCGTGGAGCAACTAAGCCCGTATGCCACAACTACTGAGCCTGCGCTCTAGAGCCCGCGAGCCACAGCGACTGAAGCCCATGTACCTAGGGCCTGTGCTCCACAACAAGAGAAGTCACCACAATGAGAGGCCCGCGCACCATGGCGAGGAGTGGCCCCGGCTCGCAGCAACTAGAGAAAACCCACGCACAGCAATGAAGACCCAACGCAGCCAAAAGTAAATAAATAAATAAAGTTACTAAAAAAAAAAAAAAAAAAGCCTGTAAAAAAAATAGGTGATCTCCAGTAACAACAAATTATACAAACTCATAAGGCCGACCCCAGGAACAAGATACAGTCTAGGACTCAAGAGAAACAGTACATTTAAATACTTAATTTACCTCATATTCTTTCAAACTTCAATGACCATAGTTCCATTTTGTTACTGTATAAAATTATCATATTTATTTTAAACTCTGGCAAATTTTCTGAAGAGAAGGAAACAGTGAAACCTAAATGCAGTATATAAAATGCACATCTACAAAGCACATACACATACAGGAATATATTAAAAACAAACCCAAAACTAAACCTAGGCCTCCCACAGAAAAGAACAATTTTTCTCCATCGCCAAGCTAAAATGTTAGTTTCACTAGACATACTGAAATATACAAAGATTTCAGGAACTTTGATTTAGGTGGGGGACTTGAGTGAATTCTAAAATCTATTTGGGTTCAGTTCCTGGCTCTACCCTCATCTGCTGTGGGAACTTAGGCAATTCGTTTAGCACGGAATACATGCTCATTGTTGTTATTTTGTGTTTGTTGTTGTTATCCTCAACTGAAAGCAACAATTTTAATACCATTGTTACAAACTCTTTATAATAGAAGATAAGTCCCAAAGATAAGATTAGAAAAGAATAAAGAGTACTTTAAACGTAAGATGAATTTTTAAAAAAGAAAGAAAGAAAACAGTACCCATATGAAGTGATGGATGTGTTATTACCTTGATTGTGGCAATTATTTCAAAATATATATTAATGAAATACAGGTCATCTACCTTAAAAATACACAATTTTTATTTGTCAGTTATACCTCAGTAAAGATGGGGTGGGGATCCCTCTGTAGACCTAGTAGTGAAAAGAAAGCAAAAAGACAATGACAGTAGCCTCTTGGCTACCCTTCGTCCTTTGCCTTCTGCAAACTGTAAAGATGAAAAGAAACCGAACTGCCAAGCATACCTGGTGGGTTTAGCTACACATCAGATGTGTCCTACCTTGTCCCTTCCTGTTGATGTCAAGCAGTTAGCCACGAGAGATCAGCAAGTCCAGGTATAAAGGAGGAGTATTCTGCTATCAGATTCAGGATACTTACTGTGACCCCAGAGTTGCCTGGTTTCTCTAATATTTTTGTAATTCCCTGTATATCCCGCACCCCCAGCCTAAAGTACAGGAGCAGTAGCACACAGCCTTACCTTCTTTGAGCATGCCCACTTTTAAACACTTCATGAAGCGGCAAGCCTGGCAGGATTTACGTCTGCGCTTTGTGATTTCACATTCATTCGTGGCAGGGCAGCTATATTCTATATTACCTAAAACACAGAGTTTAAGAAAAGAAGCTGTTAGACTTGCAAGACCCAGGCAATCCTAGCAACCCCAAGGCAACACCAACTCTGCTACTCCTACCGTCCTCCCTCAAAAAAAAAGTCAACGGGAGTCATGAGGATGTCACAAATATCATGGAGCCAGATGCTCGCTATAACCACTGAAGATGCATCAAACAAGGAGAAGATACATGGTGAAGCTCTTCAAAAGATTAAGCTTAGAATCAGTCTTTAAAATTATGCTTCATCCACTCATACAAAGTAGCGGTCTTCCAGAATTTGAGGATCCAAAAGAAATCTCCCAGCAGATTATTTCCATAAAAACACCAACATCAAAACCGTATTACAGGGCTTCCCTGGTGGTGCAGTGGTTGAGAGTCCACCTGCCAATGCAGGGGACAGGGGTTCATGCCCCGGTCTGGGAAGATCCCACATGCCGTGGAGCGGCTGGGCCCGTGAGCCATGGCTGCTGAGCCTGTGCGTCCGGAGCCTGTGCTCCGCAACGGGAGAGGGCACAGCAGTGAGAGGCCTGCGTACGGCAAAAAAAACCCAAAACAAAACAAACAAAAAAAAAGTATTACAGTATCATCCATCCTGGATTTCTTTTGGTTACTAATGCCCTGATGCATCAGACTTTTTGTCTCTCTGACACTGAACAGTATAAATCTCACTGTGAAAAATGATCAGCAGGCTAATTTGGGACTGTGCAGTAAGCTCCTTGAGGGCAGGGACTGAAGTTACATGGTTCTCACTTCATCACTTACCAGAGCCTTACAATACAATTTTACTCTTGGAAAATGTTTACCGATGATGATGATCACCATCATCACCATCACCACCATCACCACCATCATTACCATCATCACCACCATCACCACCATTACCATCATCACCACCACCATTACCATCATCATCACCACCATCATTACCATCATTACCATCATCACCACCATCATTAACATCATCATCACCACCATCATTACCATCATCACCATCATCACCACCATCATCACCACCATCACCACCATCACCATCACCACCACCATCACCACCATCATCACCACCATCACCATCATCATTACCATCATCACAACCATCACCATCATCACCATCATTACCATCATCACCACCATCATTACCATCATCACCATCACCACCATCATTACCATCATCACCACCATCATTACCATCACCATCACCACGATCATTACCATCATCACTATCTTCATTACAACCATCATCATCACCATCTTCATTACAACCATCATGACCACCATCATCACTGTCCAAATCATCATGTTTATTAAATTACTTGCATAATGAATTCCAAACACTCAAGCTGCATGGAAGTGTTATAAATAAAAATAAACTGCTATGAAATTATATTTTTAATATTACAGTCTACATCATTTACGTTAGTAACAACAGATTTGAAGTGATAAGGATGTCGCCAGAAGATCCAAACTTTAACTTGCAATTTTTCAATTAGTGCCAAAGACTATGTGTGGGAAGTGCTCTGGGGCTGCCTACAGCTTTGTAGAGAAGCTGACTTTAAAATAAAGCCTCTCTCCCCTATCAGCTCTGTCACATAGTGCTTGAAGGTCTTTCGTTACTTCCTAACCCTTTCCCCTTGTGATTAAGTGCATTAGTATCTTAATGAAAATGCATTCTGTTTATTGCCCTCTTGGGAAGGGGGAGGTCATCAGACCAAATGCATAAATTGTCATCAGAGACGGTCCGAGCATAATTGCAATTTTGCTGCTCCATGTTTGCAATACCCAGGGTCCATCCAAGTCCCCTGAAACATGCACAGATTCTAGTAATTAGCATAGAGTCTGCCTGGGACCACAGCATTGATGAAATATTTCAGAGTTAATCACACTTTGTAAACACTGATTTATATTGACTACCTTTCTCCAGACTGATGTCTCCTCATTAAATATCACATTAGTGGATTGCAGGATTGTAGAAAGACTCAACTACTCAGCAACTGCTAATTCAACAGGAAGTAATACCTAACCACTCATAACTACGGGGAACTGGTTAAGTATGCATGACTTCAAAAAAAAAAAAAAAGCCTGTGTATTATAACTTAAGATAATCCTATCAAAATTGACTAAATTAGCATTCTAATTCAGGGCATTTACAATAATAAAAGAAACTACTTTTTAACATAATAGGTGAAATATTAAGAGTAATATTAATTGCATCAACAGAAGCACACACCACCACCTTCCTCAGAGATATTACTGTGTTACTGTATTATTACACTCACAGAAAACCAAGGATAAGTCAAAGGAACCAAACTGGCTGGGTCACGGCTGAGAATAAAAGGATTTAGAATCTGAACTTTAGATGAATAATTTTTCACTGTGATTTTCACTGAAAATTTATTTTGCATCAAGAGAGTGTTGCTAGCCATTTTCTAGGGGTTAATTAGTATTCTACTACCAGATCCTTCCACTCTACGTGGCTCTCCTTATACTTATTTAAAAAGAAACCCAAGCCTCTGCTTTCTTAGGAAGAGCGGAACAATAACTAGTTAGAAAGGGAAAAAAAAAAATGTTTTCCGAACAGCATTACTTCCCTTTTTTTTGTTCCTCAAAAGTCAATACAAAGTCATCATTTGTTCACTTTCTAGTATCAAGGCATGAGCACAAGTTCCCCTGCCCCATCCCTTTTAACCCAGTGCTGGAAACTACTGGGATGACCCAGCATCACACACACACACAATAATCACCTTTCTTTTCAAACTAGTTCCTCTTCTTCTTTGAAAATTATATCCTCATCCTTCGCAACAAGGCCCTTCTGACAGGCCCCTAAATGAGGCCTGTGTGAGCTCACACCTGGACTATGGTAGTTATCTCCTAACTGGGCATTTTGCCTCCGTCTTGTCCCCCTCTAATCCACACTGCATACCACGATCATATTCCTCCTCCTAGGATGTTTTTGATAATGTCGTTAACTCAACTTTTAAAGAAATCAATAGAGGGCTTCCCTGGTGGTGCAGTGGTTGAGAGTCCGCCTGCCGATGCAGGGGACGCGGGTTCGTGCCCCGGTCCGGGAGGATCCCACATGCCGCAGAGTGGCTGGGCCTGTGAGCTGTGGCCGCTGAGCCTGCGTGTCTGGAGCCTGTGCTCCGCAACGGGAGAGGCCACAGCAGTGAGAGGCCCGCGTACCGCAAAAAAAAAAAAAAAAAAAAAAAAAAAAATCAATAGATTCCTATGGCCTCTGGAATGAACATAAAATATTCACCTAGCCAACAAAATCCCTGCCCCACGTGACTCTCATCCACTTTTCCAGCAACATTACAATGATTACCTTATATGAACTTCCTGATGCACCGATTTGATTTATTCAGTTTTTGCTGTGTCCTTCAGACGTCCCTCTGAGGATGATCTATCTTTGCCCCTCTTTTCTTCTTAAAATTACTTCCAAGGCTCAACGTTCAACTCAAATTCCATTCAAATCTTTCATGAAAACTTCTCAAACCACCCTAGCAGAAAATGATTTCTTGGTTCTCATATCTTTTTGGGTACTCTCATCATATAAAGACGTGCCAGATTCTTTTATACCTTTTCACGTGCATACTATCCCTTAGATGGTAAGATCCTGGAGGCAAGGATTATTGCTTATGCAGAATAGAAATCCTCCACCCAAAAGTAGTATATAAGTAAAATGATACATTTTAAATTATGAGGTATTTTTTGGTACCTCAAGGTCATTTTTCTGAACATCAATTATGATGCTGTCACATAGTACTGTCCACAAGGTCAAGTGAGCTAGATGGCCCATTAGGAAGCAAAATGAAGCACACTAGGAAAACCATTCCACAAATCAAATAAAAAAAAAAAAGTAGAAGAAAATCTAGTTAATTTTTCAACACCTTACAAAAATACCTTCGACAAAAATGGAAATCCATGGCAAAACCAGGAGAGCTTATCAAGGAGAAAAGAGAAAAATACAAAGGTTTCTGGGGAGTTAAGTGTGAAAAGAGAAAAAAAACCAAAACAAAACTGTAAGAAGTTTTAAAGGAAATAAAAGTACATCTTGATATAAATAAGAAGAAAAATAATATAAAATATGAAAATACAGATAGGTGGCACTAAGAGAGCTATTTAATGTTTATCTTACCATAACACTTACTAATATTTGCAAAATGGGTGCCCTAAGAATTGGAGCCACGTTGCAGAAAACACTCAGGAGTGATTCAATTATCGCAGCTGAACCTATAGATGCCCCTTCTCTGAATGACTGTCTCGAGATTTCTATATTTCTTCAGAAACAGAAGGGAAATTGTCAAATTGCCATACGAGGATTTTAGATCACATATAAAGAAGAATTCCAGTTTCCTTTCTAACCACTACATTCTATAATTCTTCAATGACAACGAGAAATGTAAAGGCAGAAGAATTTTTAACAGTGCCTTAGGACGAGTTCTTGAGGGCAGAGTTCCGTCTCATTTACAGCTGAATCCTCAACGCTTATCAATAAGCCTACCATTTTGTACATGTGCAGGGCTGGGAAAGAAAGAGGAAGTCCCTGGCCCTTAAGGAATCTACAGTTTTACAAGGAGACAAGACATGTCAACAAATCACGATACAGCTGAGTGTGCGCTGCAACGGCTCTGGATTCAAGTCAGCACCACACACCCGTGTACACGGATGCATCCCCACAGCTGCTGAGATTGTGCTTTGGAAAGTCAGTGAATTCTTCACACAGGAGCAAATGAATGAACTGTGCTGTGAAAAATGAATAAATGACTACATTGGGGTAAAGGAATCTTCCCCAAGCTATAGAAAAAAACACCACATTCTTATAAAAATTTCACTGTGAATGGAAAGAAAATACAGTGGTCCCGAGTATTTTCATAAATGATAGATTTTCAGCTAAGCATATAGACATGGTTTACGATGAATCTGACATCCTCCTGCCAAATGTTCTCTTTCAATAAATTTGTCTTGACATATGTGGATGATAACCTTGATTTCACTAAGTAACACTGGTTTATACCTTGAAAAACAAATCAACATCATCCTAAAGAACTTCTTGGCTGGAGGAAAACCTCTCTAATTTCCGAGCCCTCCCACTGAGTTCCTTAGTTCATTGTTGTTGGCTGTGATCACCCACCCAACAGTCTTTGATTCATGTCAGAGTCTACAAAGATTCTGCCCTTGAAAAACCTTCCCTGGTGCTTTTTCTATTCAATGAAGAAAGCATTTTATCCTAAAAATATGCTGCCCCAAGCACCTAGGCAACACTGTTACATCTATTTTGATAATGGCTCTAAGACACTACTCCCAATAGACCCTATGATCTCCATGGGGCACTTGTTTTCCTTCGATTCACCAAGAGGAAACAAGACAAAAATATTTCCAGTAGCAACTGCCGGCCTCTGGAATGTTAACACTGGACAGTCATTCAGGGGAACGCAGAAGTTATTGTTCACAGCCTAGAATTCTCATTTGAGACACGGAGTTTTCTTGGATTATAGCTTGCTATTTTCTGGGCCACGTCTGTTATAAGGCACCAGGGACTGAACTGGGCAGCCGTGGATGACACGACTGGAATTTTCCCAGTTTTGTCAATAGCTGGGGAGATAAGCTCAGCTTCAGAGGGAACCAGATCCACGTGGAAGCTCCGGGTTTTTTAACCAGGCTGACAATCGTGATAGAGCAATTTATAATATTTCTTGGCGTCTTTTCAGAAGGTCCTGGGCTCTGATGACTTATTGCAGAGTCTTTTGTACCATCAGTTTGCAGGCAATATAATCTTCTCACTTACTGCTTAATAGAATCTTGCAGCTAGCTGGCGGATAGAATAACAGGGTGTATGTAAAACTTCAGCCTGGAGTGCCAGTGGATAATTTGTATATTCCTTTCAGTCACTTAATGGACTTTTACAGTTTAGCAGTGAAAGGGCTGAATGATGTAAATTAGCACGGCATCTCAAAATAAAAATATATGTCAAATCTTTACTTCCGACTCACATCTCTTGCACATAGTAATGAGGCATTGGGCTTTATGTAGTTCCCAAGAGCTGTCCTCTTTTTCATACATACAGACATCATAATTGTAAAGCCAATTTGAAAGCGTCTGTATATTTCCCCCAATTGTTTTAATTTTATTAACAGAACAAATGGCTTGAGATGACCCACAGGGCACTCCAAGTGGGGTCTATCCAATTGTTTTCCAACATTAAGTGATTTAAAAATAATGGGATTTGCCTCAGTACACAATTACAGAGCATTAAAAACGTGAAGGCAATAATCTGTAGTATTTTTGTTTGAAGTGTCCAAAAGCAGAAAAAAGAAAGAAGGAAAAACCCCTCTTTACTATATGGTAGTAAAGGTTTTTCCATACAGTGATACAACTTCCCTTTCTTTCCTTTTCTTTTCTTTTTTTTGTGTTTAAAGCTCCTTTGTTTCTAGCTCCTTTCTCCTCATTCTACCTGAAATAGAAAATAACAGTATCTATAGCCGGGATTATATAATGTGGGATAATAACTCATTACCTACGTGTGGCAAAAAAAAAAGTCAAAATTCTATCAATGCATAATTAAGTAAAGGATGCTACTTTATTTTCAAAGAACGCACCCGAAGTTAGACTTCAAAATAAGTTACTTAGGGATGCTCTATCCATTCCCAGAAGACTGCTCTGAATACTTCTCGAAACTTCCTTTAAACTGCCACTAGAGTTATTTCAAAGCTACAAAGCAGAGAGGGGAAGGAATCAAATGACACTTTGCCCATATTCACCCCAAATACTTGATTGGCCAAATACATGACGCCGAACGATGGTTGTCTATCACGAAATGTTAAGTCTCCCCTCAAAGGTCAAAGAACTGCCATCACTGAAGATATTTCAAGAATCTGCCTCAAGTTCTCAATGCGTCTGCCCCAGACTATGACAAGGAATGGCAGCCCCAGGCAACCAAGGGGACCCCATCCACTTGCGAGGTATAAGACGTATACCTCGCAAGTGGTGGGGCAAGAGGGCCACATCTGGTTAACGGTCACATCTGGCTCTTAGCACAGCAATTTCGTACACAGGGTTATGCCAGAGCCCCATATTCTTTGCCTTTTTGCTGCCCCTCTAACCCTCTACAAAATGAGGTGGGAGACAGGCGGGTCTAGAAGAGCTCATTTGATATTTGGTTCTTTAAGGTTCTATTGGATTAAATTCTGATCATCACAAACATAATTTACAAGAGCTCTAAAGGTATGTGGGCACAAATGACTGCCTTTGCACAGTGAAGATCAGGCCTTGCTCCCAAATGGGAGTGGATGACGCTTTGCCTTTAAGGAAAAAAGATCAGGAAAAAACCCACAAGCAGGCAGGTTTATTTATCTTTATTTTTTTTAATTTTTGGCTGTGCTGCACAGCTTGTGGGATCTTAGTTCCCTGACCAGGGATTGAACCCTGGCCCCCACAGTGAAAGCTCAGAGTCCTAACCACTGGACAGCCAGGGAATTCCCCAAGCAGGCAGGTTTATAAATCCTAGTGATTGGAGACTGAACCACAGACTCTGGTCTCATCCTCCAGCCATCTGTGTTGGGAGGGCCATTGAGCCTACAGTGGGTACCAGCATTGACTGCCTCCATGCAAATACATGTATCTAATCACAAGATTACATTTCCCCATTGTATGCAGTGAACAATGATTTAGCAGGAAAACAGTGCTGTAAAATGGGGAGGAATTATTTAGCCTTAATTTTTTTCCAATTTAAACAAGACATACCCTGCCTCAGTTTCCCCCAAACTTGTAAACATGGCCACTCCTTTATTGCTTTAATTGCACAACTGTTAACACTGAGCACTGTGCATGTTCATCTCAAAGAGAAGATGGGAAAAAGTTCTTGTATGCCCATGTATATCCATCCTTAACATACTGCCTTGCATATGGGTCAGGAAAACATCTGAGGATGAATAAGTGAGGGAAGAAGGAGAGAGGAAACGGTGGATCTCAGTTCAAATTCCAGCTCTGCCCTTTCTTAGCTGTCAGAACTCAAACTGATCACTTCACCTTCATACTCTCAGTTTGCTTACGTACAAAAGAGGAATCATCACGCCTGCTTTATAACATTGTAAGCATTACGTGGAATATAGGTATTAAAATCATATACAGTTTTGTTCTCCCTTCTCAGAAGAAAGGGAAGAAACACTGTAACATTTTCATCGATTATGAAACATTATGAAATACTTTGACTCAAAGACCTAAGCCTGGAGTTTGGGAATAGCATAGAAACAGCCTTCTGCAGATTTACGCAAGAGTGTGAGAATGAATATGCCATTCACCCAGAGAACTGGAGAGAGGATTGTGTCTTGCCAACAACTCTCGTGTACACAGCCATATTTTACAGATACCAGGAGGAGAGGAAGAAGTGTAATAACTCAAGTCATTTTTTAAAGCACTAAACTGTCTACGAAGTGAATTTCCAAGACATCAACCACCTCCCTCATGAACATTTCCTGTCACTTCCCTGGAGCTCGTAAACTGCCCATCACTGGGTGTAATCTGATTATAACTGAGGGCAAAGCATTTGCAAAGCTCTTCAAAATCTCACCCCAGCCTTATCTCTTGCCACAGTTCCAGGTCAATCCCTACCCCTATCCCAAGTCCACCCCCTTGTCTGACACCCACGCTGAATTACTCCCAGTTTCTAGAAAGCAGCATTGTCTTTCCTGCTGGTCCTAGATGTGCTTCTTTTATCATTTCTTCAGTGACGCTCTCCCAGGGCCCACAAGACTGGGGTCCAGGGGTCCGTACGGGTATAACTAGTTCATCTCGCACTTATCTTCAAGCAAACCTTTCTCTTAGCCTTTAAGGCACTTTATTACATGTGTCTAGTGAATTGCCCACCTCTTGTCCCAACTGTACAACTGTCCATTGCTTGAGGGCAGGGACTTACTCCCCTGGAGTCCCCAGCAGAATGTTTCATTATCTGTCCATTTGATCTTTACTGATCCTGTTTCTCATTCCTTCATTTTAATGTTTAGCTCCAAAGCATGCATAAAAATAAACTACGTACAGTCAATTAGACAGAGCATAACTGATAGCAACCCACCAATAATATATCATTTGTCATAAAGCAACAAAGATTTTTAGGCTATTAGACTTGGAACAAATCCCAAATTCCAGTAGGTTCAGGCTCCTGGTTTTATGTAGACCTGAAAGAGGTGAATGGGGTACTGACTTATCTATGATCACTCAACCCTCTTTACAAGGAGAAGTGCTAGTTAACTGCAGAAAAGAGACCAAAACACAAATTCCTGACAACCAGTCCAATGCTCTTTCAATGCACCTGTTAAAACTTACATACCAACACCTCTAACAAACACTAAGAGTGCGGTGCATTCTTCTATGTGCTCTACATCTATGAAGCCCCATTTTGCAGATGAGAGAATTAAGACACAGAGAGAAGAGGTAACAGACCCAGAATTATACAGCTTACAAGCGCCAGAGCTAGGATTGAAACCCAGTCACTCTGGATCCAAGTCTCTCCAACTAAGATGCAATGTCGCCTGACTCTAATCTTCAAAAGAAATTGAGTGTTGTAATTGAGTGTTGTTTAGAACAGAAATGAAAAATGAAATTCTTATCTCCTGAGAGGTTGCTTTGTGTAGCTGTTGTTGTTGCTATTGTTGCTGGTTGGAAAGGAAATTTTGATGCCTGGGAATGTGGTAGGATAGGGTGGATCTTGGCATTGTCATTTGCTGTTGTCAGACTTGTGGTGCAAGACCAGCTGTGGGAGAGGATAGGGTTGCTCTTGGAGAATGGAATTCCTCAACACCTCAAAAAGATATCCCTCAACTTGTCTCTGTACCATTATGGTTTGTGACCAGTTTAAGTCCACAGAAACCAAACAAACCGTGTCACCAAAGCAACAGGTGTCAGGTTGTACACACGCGTTTTATAGATCCCCAAACAAAGCTATTGTTCATGATAGGAAAAAACTCAGAATCCGGAATTGGCAGGGTGTGCTTTGAAACGCATTTAAAAGGGAATAACTGCATACAATCAAAAATACTTATTGATGAAAATGATGGCGAATACAAATCTCTCTCATCAAGGTATGCAGAAATTTAATGTTTTTAGCTTTGACAATGACATCTTCTTGGAAAGGGCTACTGCTCTTTTGCAGTGTAGAAAACATCGCCTACATGATGTGTGCAGCCACTCATCTCTGTCTTTAAGCTCCTATGGTATAGGGATCGTGTCACAGTCTTCATAAAAGAGCTCAAAAACGACCACTGCCACCTGAAAAGCGTTATATCTGAGCTAACCGTAACTCCCCAAATTTGCTGTGCTCGGTAACCAACTCCAATTCTTAGGTGTTCCTTCTCTACTTAGAAATTTTAAACAGCCTTGATATGAGTCTGCCTGTGTCTCTTTAAACATACAATTAAAAAAAAAAAAAAGCTCTGTTAACATAATACTCTCGGTGAAAGGAAGAAATGCTAATTAAGTCTAATGCATCCACTCCATTTGGATAGAAAGTTTCAATGTGTGCATTTTGCAGTGGCAATTACCGAATGGTACCGTAAGTCCATATGACAAGTGTGGAGGCAGTAGGATCCTACCCTATGTGACAAAAACAAATGACTCAAAGAGGAATTTGACTTCATGTCAACCTTGAGATTTTCCTTCTACCTTAATCAAGTCAAAACAAACATACCCTCTCCTAATACTGCCACTAAGTGCTTTGTTCTTGAGTGCTACCAGTGGGCCCAGAGCTCCTAAGAGACATTGGTATTAGATTCTTCCTTCCGGATCAAGTTCGGTATTCAACAAGTATCTACCTATGTCCTCCAAAGCTGGTATGGATTTGGGGAAATCCTGCTTGACACAAGTGACGGTAATTGATCTATATTTAAACTGCAGAATGTGATATAACTGTGATTATAAGATGCTAGAGTCAAATGGGTTCAAGTCCCAGTTCTATCATTTTCTGAGTTGTGGCAAACTTTTTTTTTTTTTTTTGTGGTACGCGGGCCTCTCACTGTTGTGGCCCCTCCCGTTGTGGAGCACAGGGTCCGGACGCGCAGGCTCAGCGGCCATGGCTCACGGGCCCAGCCGCTCTGCGGCATGTGGGATCTTCCCGGACCGCGGCACGAACCCGTGTCCCCTGCATCGGCAGGCAGACTCCCAACCACTGCGCCACCAGGGAAGCCCTGGAGCAAACTTTTAAACCTGGAGTTACTTTCTTTGTAAATGAAGTGGTCACGGGACCTAGCAATTGATACCTCATGGGGTTGCTATGAGAAGCAAGTGGGATCCTGTATTGAAGGTACTGAGCAGAGTGCCTCATACAGAGTGAGCCTTGATTATCAGCCATCATCACAGCAGGGTAATGATGCTCAGGACCGGGGCTGGGATGCAGAAGAAGAGCTAAGAGGGACCTGGGAAGGGCCCGGTGCTGGTCTCGGCCCAGAAATGAGGAAATGCTGGGCAGAGAATTCCTCCTGGCCGGCACCAGGAAGCCAAAAGGCTAGGAGCGTATTGGTCTATTAAATCAATAGGCACAGTAGGAGAAGCATAAGCCAACGTTCAAAAAGGAGTAATGGGCTTCCCTGGTGGCGAAGTGGTTGAGAGTCCGCCTGCCGATGCAGGGGATGCGGGTTCATGCCCCGGTCCGGGAAGATCCCACATGCCGCGGAACGGCTGGGCCCGTGAGCCATGGCCGCTGAGCCTGCGCGTCCGGAGTCTGTGCTCCGCCAACAGAAGAGGCCACAGCAGTGAGAGGCGCGCGTACCGCAAAAAAAAAAAAAGGAGTAATGAGTAGTCACCCCAAGAGTCAGGGGACGCCAACAAGGCTGCCAGCTGGATTTAGAGTAAAACAGAGAAGCTCAGAGGAGAACCAGGAAAGCTCGGACCGTGTAGTGTGTGTGCCTGAAGACTCTCCTCTCGGAAAGAAAACCTGGGCACCTACACTGTCTGCTCTGACAGGGTGGTCAGCAAAGGACCTGGCGTCTCCTCAGGGAGGAAAAGTACAGAGGGAAACTTAGCAGGGGAGAGTGGGGGGCTTCTTCCTGTCGGATGATGATCCAGGGGAGGCAGGATAAGGATTCCTCTTCCAGGAAACACTTAATTCTACCCCTTTATAAAACAGCAGGGGTCCACAAGCTTTTTCTTAAAGGCCCAGATAGTCAATAGTTCAGCTTTGCCGGTCCTTCAGTGTCTGGTGCGACTCCTGCAGAAGCAGGAGAGCAGCCACGGACAACGCAAGAATCGGAGCGGCTGTGTTCCAATAGAACTTTCTTTAGCAAAGTGGATTTGGCCCCCAGGGCCTTGGTTTACTGATCTTGGGTCTAAAACATGTGGACAAAAGGCTGCAATGATGAGAAATACTTTACGATCTCTTATCCATCATTTTTCTCTCTCTTTTTTTTTTTTCTCACAACCCTGTAAAGTAGCTTCTTCTAAGTTAGGTTCAGATATTAAAAATGAAATTTCAGTAAACTGAGACGAACAGGTGACAGGATGAGTTGGAGGGCTTTTGCTTGAAATAGTTGCAAAATTTGAAATTGTTATCCATGTAAAACAGAGTCTGAGGACTCTGGGGACAGCGAGGGTGTTCCAGAAGCAAGGAAGCAGTGCAGACACTTTGGAAGCGAGAGAGAAAAAAAAAAAGGTGCAATCAAGGACAAAATCTTGGGTTAGATTCGTTCCTTTGAAGATTCTTGTACTTGCCTCTGAGCTTCCTCAAATGGAAACTATGTTAATAGTATGCACTGAAAGAAAATGGGTATCAGAATGCAGATGTAGGGTATGCTTTCAGATTCATTCTAAAGCATTCAGATCTCAAGCTCTAAATTTTAAATTAATCCAGATTTTCTTGTACTAAATTCTCTTCTTTTCCTTCTAGGATGACTCAGTGATGCCCTTCTAAAAAAAAAGCATATAAAAATATGGTTGTTTCTTTAAACATTTTCAAACCAAAATAAAACAAGAGTTAATTCCAAAGAATGTAATTTTTTCCTATAAACATACAGATTCATTCATATAATCACTTAAAAGAAAAAAAAACTCCTTCTGACAAGTATTCATCATAAGAAAAAAAAAATTGATTCTGAGCTGCCTTCTGTTGTGGTCACAAAGTTTAGTAAGTGGACGGGAGAAGAATTAAGCCTCTTTCCTCCTGCAATCAACAACGAGAGTCTGGGAAGTGTTATCAGTGGTGAGTGTATACTTTTAGGATCAATCTAAGACCAGCAACTAAAAATCTACTGGCAAAATGAGTGTCAGCAGATAAAATCCAAGGGAACTGAGACAGAAAACTGATACGGTGGTACTGAAGGGCTGAACTCTCAAACTTCATATTTAGGGGATTTCAGAAAATGAATGATAAAAAAAATTAGATATTTTTAAGACTTACTTCTGCGCCTCCTTCTTATAAACCTTTAATATCATCTAATCATCACTGAAAATATTCTTAATTCCCCTTTTTTTTATTATATTTTAACAACTTAATGGAAAAATTTGCCCATGAACTAAAATCTCTTAAGAAAAATTCAGTCTAAAATTGTTCAATGCTTGAAAAGCTTTTAAAATATACAAGGCAGGGTAATGAGGGGGTTAAGAGAAGAGGCTCTGGGTTCAGGCTGAGACCCAACTGTGTCTGGGCAATTTGTTCTCTGTGCCTCTCTGTGAACTTTATAGAAGTTCCACATCTATAAATAATATAGTAATATTAGAATGGTAGTATCTACTTTAATGGAATGATGGAAGAATTAAATAAGATAATTAATGTAAAGCACTTAGAATAATGTGTGGCACATTTTAAAAACAAATATATTCATTATTATTATGACAAATTAACAAATTCTTCATCTATTACTGATCTAAAGGCATTGTATTCAATTCAAGAGGATGAAACCAACTATTTACATTGTCCACATATGTAATTACTTATGGATAAGCATTGGCAGGTGAAAGATTAGAACTTCAAATTTGAGATACATCCAAAACGCCTCAAAAATATTTAAATATTCACCTCATACTCATTATTAGAATGGCCATTATTTAAAAAAAAAAAGAGAATAAGTGTTGGAGAGGATAAAGAGAAATTAGAACCCTCATGCACGTTGGTGGGAGTGCAAAATGGTGCAGCCTCTACAGAAAACAACATGGAAGGTCTTCAAAAAATTAAAAATAGAACTGCCATATGATCCAGTAATCCCACGTCTGGGTATTTTATCCAAAAAGTTGAAAGCAGGATCTCAAAGAGATATTTGTACACCCATGCTTATTGCAGCATTAGTCACAATAACCAAGAGGCAGAAACAACCTAATGTCCACTGATGAATGGAAAAAGGAAATGTGTATACATCTATACATATAATGGAATATTATTCAGCTGTGAAAAAAAAAGGAAATACTGACATATACTACAACATAGATGAACTGAGGACAGTATGCTAAGTGAAACAGGCCAGTCACAAAAACACAAATACTACATGACTCTGCTTATAGGGGGTACTCTAAAGTAGTTAAACTCATAGAAACAGAAAGTAGAATGGTGATTACCAGGGGTTGGGGGAAGGGGAAGATGGGGAGTTGTTATTTAAATGGTATAGAGTTTCATTTCTGCAAGATGAGATAATGTTGAAGATCTGTTGTACAATAATATGCATATAGTTAGCACTAAGGCATCGTACCCTTAAAAATGGTTACGATGGAAAATTTTAACATATGTTATGTGCATTTTATTTTATGCTTTTTACCACAATAAAAAATAAAATGAATTGGACTTCCCTGGTGGTCCAGTGGTTAAGACTCCACGCTTCCAATGCTGGGGACGCGGAGGTTCGATCCCTGATCGGGGAACTAAGATCCCACGTGCCGCATGGTGCGGCCAAAAAAAAAAAAAAGAAAAAGATGTGAAAAAATAAAATAAATAAAAAGTATGTTGGAACATCATTTCTTTTACATATAAACTTATATTTACTTTTCGTATAAACCAGAATACTTTACCAGCATCCATTATCTAATTTTGCTTTCAGGTAAAACTTCTGAAATGGTGTAATAAGAGAATTCCAATGACCAGGCCTGTTGAATCCCAACAACTTAAAGCAACTTCAAAAGAAACTTAATTAATGCCCTGTGTGTACTTTATCACTTCCATGATGTTATCTAAATTTATCAAGTAATATATCAAAAAAATGAATCATTGCCTTGGGCTTTACCAGTAAAGAAAAAAATTTCTGACCCATGCCACTGAACGCCACCCTGCCATTCCTCACAACCTGTCTCACAGCTTCCAAAACCTGAATTCTAACAAGTAACAAAGCCTCGGGATTCAAATCATATTGAGACATATACTCCTGCAACTGATTACCCAAAAAAGTGACCCACATTCGCATCAATAGGAACTTTGGACAGCAGAACCCTCATCACTCATTTTTTTTGTTTCCTTTCCTACCTTTAGGGTGAACATTTTAGTGTATCCTAACTGGATTCAGCCAGAACCAATTCTGAATTTATGCGAAGAAGGATCTTATCATGTAATTAACATATGTTAAAGCATGCACTTTGAAAAATATGAAGTGCAACGTATCTTTCCTACTATTTGCGCTCAAGCATTTAATATGATGCTCTGTAGACGGAGGCCATTCTAACAATGTAATTTATTGGTTATTCTCTGAATGAAACAGCATTATTTGTCAGGGCTTGGTTCTGAGTGAGGGAGAACCAAGAGGAAAGAATGAAAGCTATTAGAATGTTAAGAGAGGTACTGATACCTTTTCTTGGGAGTTCATCTTGTCCTCAAAGAACAGCCTCCAGCCTCTTCATCAAAACAGTCATCAGATAATACTAGGGTGACCTGGGTGCAAGTCCAGTTGTCTGTAGGCAAAGTATCAGCCACACCCTAATACCTAAGACGTCCCATCACAGATGCAAAAATCCACCTAGCTAACAGATAAGAAAGTAAATGGGGTTTTTAAAGAATTAATTGGAACTGATCTATGAAGTCCTTCCGACCTGAGCACGTAAACAACACAAACTTCCTTCTCACCAGTGACTTGCTGGAAGAGCTGGTGTGGAGTGCTGGGAGAGGTTGTGGATTTGACCTTGTGGTACGTTTTGAGGTTTTGAGGTTGTGGTAGGCTGGGGCAGGCTAGGAAAAGAGAAGTACTCGCCAACAAATTCCCCGGAGGAAATGGCAATGCACGTACTTCCTTTCCCGTAAGAAAGTGACTTTATCAGGAAGTATGGATGGCACAGGTGGATCAGGACATCCAGGTAAGTATGGATGGCACAGGTGGATCTGGACACTGGAACCACAGAGGGCACCAGTTCTCACGCCAGCTCCATCTACAATCAGCACCTGGGAGCCCCTTTCCTTCCTGGCTGCTACTTCTGAGGACCCTGGCTCAGGTGAACCATGAAATGGATTTTATTTTCTGAGTACAGAGGGGGTTTTTTTTAAGAAAAAAAAAGCTTACAAAAATTTAGAAAAGAGAGAGAGCATAGCCAAGTATGCATATGTAAAGATCATCTAGAATAACATTCTTATTTTTTTTGATTCTATAACGTAGGCCGTATCAGAGTAGAGTCAATGGAGAATATACTAATATTACAGATATATTAGAAATTTAGTTAAAGTGTGAAAATAGAACTAAGTTTAAAAAAATTACTAACAAGCTTGTCCTCTTATAATTGTAACTATTGCACTTTTAAGAATTAGCGATACTACTACGTCTTTTTTTAATAAATAAAAATAAGTGCAGTATCATTTACCAGAGGATCATAAAATGCATACCACAATTTCTTCCCAACCACTGTGAAATGACAGTAGAAGAGAGGGTCACTTGTTTGGCAAATATATTGCTTAGAAAAGTGAATTGTGTCTGCTTAACTCGACTAATTATTCAATCTCACTAATTTGACAGTGAACTACAGCTGGACTTTTTACCATGGCATAAAAAAGTTTCATTGCAAATTCTTTTCCTCCTTGAATGCCACTGGCATATACCCCTTACATGGGATAGGTTCCTATCTACTGTCACCCAACAGGACAATATACCCTCTCAGGAGGTTAAAATATGTTGATTTTAAATGACTTTCAAAATACAGTAACATAATGCAATGTGTTGAATAAACATGTAAATGATACCGGAGACGCCGGTGTTGCACATGTGAGCTCCTAACATCTGAAGGACAAAAAAAATAGTGGGGATCATTAAATTTTCTTCTCTTTTCTTTTCCCTGATCAAAGACCAACCATGCAATTTAATCTCTGAAAATTAATCACTCTTATCTTATACAACCAAGATCCAACTTTTGTCAGTGACTCTAAATGTTACTTTATTTTCATTTACATTGATTCTGTTTTCTGATTAGCTGGCTGATTCACACATGTGTATGTCATAGTGAACAGTGAAAAGAGGCTAGAAAATTTTAATTCCTGGGAAAAAAATATTCTGAAAACTGAGATAACAGGCTAAAAAAAATCATCACGATAGAGAC
The DNA here is from genome assembly GCF_949987515.2 of Delphinus delphis. Taxonomy (NCBI): domain Eukaryota; kingdom Metazoa; phylum Chordata; class Mammalia; order Artiodactyla; family Delphinidae; genus Delphinus; species Delphinus delphis. Next base: position 169,524,076 of record NC_082683.1, on the reverse strand, counting down.
CTTGCTTTCAATTTAAATAAATGATATGCATGCAAAGCTGTCCAGAAAGTCCTCTGATATGAAAATCCTGGTAGTCATTGTTGCCTACAAGGAAGATGAAATGAGGGTGTTTTAGTCTAGCAGCTACCCAAACTAGGGCCAGCCTTCAAATCTAGCCCTAGGTTTGTTTTGGTATGACCTCAAGCTCAGAGTGGTTTCTATAGTCTTAAACAGCTTAAAAAAATAAAACAAAGCAAAACTGAGTACATGACAGAGAAGGCATATGATCTACAGATCCTAAGATATTTACTATCTGTTTTACTCTCTGGTCCTTTATAGAAGAATTTTGTTACCATTAGCTCTTCAACAACCTGAGAAGTGATGACAATTTAGGCCAATTCCTAAAAGTCAGAACAAACCATGAAAAAGCAATCACTACTCATTTATCCTGAGAAGTGGGTCCACTAAGTCAAAACTGAGAGAGATCAAACTGTAAACTGTGTTGTTTCCTAAAATATCAATTCGCATAATACATATTCTTTACCCACAAAGAAAGTCTGCAATACTAAACTTTACTATTAAAATAAACACTGAAGCTAACAATTAAAATAGCAGGAGAATAATATTTCTCGTTGATAACTTGGCAACATTCATGCATTTCAAAAACTCAGACAAAATCGGCATCAAATGCAAGGAAAAGTGGAAAAGTCAATTAAACATAACAAAAGCAAGCTCGGAGTTAAAGCAAATGAGGTTTAGACAATATTTCTTTTCAAAATATCACCTCCATATTTAATTTAATACTGCATCCAAACTGATAATCACTGAGATTCGTTAAGTCAATTCCATATTATTTTGGATTTTAATTTTAGAACTTATTCATTTTAAAGATGCTACGTACAAACCGGGAGAGTGATCTTCTCTAAATGCTATTTAAGTTAAACAGATAATACCTTATTATTTTCCTTGCTAAGGTTCATAAGCTGCACAGACACTCAATTTGTAAGTTATTTCCGCCAGTGCTGCAAATATTCTATTCTGAGACTAAAATAGCACATGGACGGCAAAGAAAATGCTACATCCAGGAGAGGTCCTCTAGGACTACGCCATCTACTTCAGGAAGGAGTCAACAATTCAGGGTGGAAAACAGCAGACGCACAGACTGTGCCCATTCACCTTTAGCATATGCCTTCCTCCTCTTAATGCCCTATGTTTAAGGTGAGATTTAGGCTCTTATCAGTGTCACCTTTAGACTCAGACTAGGAGGGCCCCCCACCTGAAAGCCCTGGGCTTTAGAAAGTATCATGGTGCAAGCCCTTCCACAGGCTAAGGAGACAAGCCCCCCTCGTACTGCATGATCCCGAGTACCCAGGACTCCCGAATTCCCAGGATAAACCCCTACAAACCCCGTTCCAGGACCTGCGTGGCCCTCTCCCCTGGGTCGCTCCTCTGGAAGATGGCCTGGGCTGGACCGCAGTGCCAGAGGGCACATTACAAGGCCTGTGCGTGGTCAAGGTGCAGCTGTTAGGAAGGGGTGGCGGCAGGGGAGTCCACACTAGGTACCAGACATGATGGAAGGCAGAGGGGAAGGAAGGGAAATGGGCTGGGCTGCAAGCTAAAAGCTGGCTCTCCTTCTACTGCCTCTTTCTGACACAAAACTCCTAGGAGTCTAAGAATTAAAAATGCCAAGCTAGCCTCCCAGGCCATTGTGAAGGCACATTTGTCAAATAAGAGAACAGAACATATTTGACTTAGCAGTTTGTTATCTTAATTTACAAACGCTTACATATTTACATACACAATATGTGGGTGTACACTGTATCAGGTCCCATGAACACCGGCAGTGGACTTGGTTCTTATGATGGTCACTCCTAGATTTCACGCTGCAAAGACATTCTGCTTTTTTATTTCCTGAATCCCACATTCAAAGCTTAGTTGGGATATTTTACTCAAGTGATAAGATTCAGGTTCCCTTTCTGATTTACCTAGTTTCCCATCCACAGTCACAGAAAAAAAAAATTGATCACCATAAAGCTACATAAAACCAGGGGAATTCCCTGGTGGGCCAGTGGTTAGGACTTGGTGCTTTCACTGCCGAGGGCCTGGGTTCAATCCCTGGTCAGGGAATTAAGATCCCACCAGCCGAGCAGCACAGTCAAAAACAAAACAAAACAAACTATATAAAACCAATCAAATTTCCAATCGGCCCACCTAAATGCCTTCTAATATAAAAGGGCACTATTGTGAAAAATGGCTACAGGGAGAGAAAGTTTATTATCAGAGCAAAAGGGGGGTAGCTGCGAGCTGAGAAGCTCACAGGTCCTTCTAGTTTAGCATCAAAGACATCTATTTGTCCTAGAGTATTTGAACCACCCAATGCTTGAATAGCCCAGTCATACTGCCAATAGCAACCAGAGTCAATCAATTATTGAGCCCTTACTATGGGCCAGACTCTTTGATAGTCTCTTCATTTAATCCTTACCACCTGGGGAAGGGAGGCACAGAGAAGTTATGGCTTCTCAGCAGGTAAGTGGCTAAGACCTGGACCTGGTTTTATATGAATCCAAAACCCATGCTAGAATGAATATCTTAAAAAAAATAATCCCCTATTTTAAAAATATCCTCTTTTTTTTTTTTTTTTTGTGGTACACGGGCCTCTCACTGTTGTGGTCTCTTCCGCTGCGGAGCACAGGCTCCGGACGCGCAGGCCCAGTGGCCATGGCTTACGGGCCCAGCCACTCCGCAGCATGTGGGATCCTCCTGGACCGGGGCACGAACCCGTGTCCCCTGCATCGGCAGGCGGACTCTCAACCACTGCGCCACCAGGGAAGCCCATAATATCCTCTTTTTAAAAGAGGGGGGGAATGCCATATTTCTAGCACAAGAATGAATGGTTGAAATGGTTATATTAATAAATATATACAATTTATTTTCCATACTCTTATATAGGCATAAAAACTTCAGGGGGTTAGTGTTTTGTGAATTAAATAATGAAACATATATTGACTTTGGGGGGATATAAAGATATTTTCCTTCTCTTACCTCCTTAACAAGAATCCAGGGAAAACTCTTAATGAGAAGGTACCAAAAACAAAAAAAAAAAACAAACAAAAAAACCCCCACAGAAGTTCCCACTCATTTATGAATTAAGGCCAAACTAGAATTAGAAAAAAAAGTCAGAATAACGATATCACACACAAAAACTAATAAGCCTAGAAAACGACAATGAAATCATTGCTGCCATTGTAACCCTGTGGGATGATAGAACAGTCAAAATCCTCTAAAACGTTTTTGGTCAGAAAAAAAAGAAAAGAAAGAAAAAAGCAAACTAAAACCTTCCAAAACTTTGACTATTACCTAAGTGTTGACCTAATTCAATAGTTTTCCAATGATAACTTAGAAACAGTCAATAAGTAAAATATGCCTTTCTGGTTGACTTTCACTGAAATTTATGATGAATTGCCTTTCGCAACTGGAATATCACATTCAGCTTTGAAAAGAACAATTCTCATTACTTTTCGCAAGAGGTGCTCTGGATATATGTTCTTTTGGCTCTAAATTTAAGAAGTATTTTGTCCAACTATTAAAATGTATTACATTTTGGATAACCAATCTTAAGTTATTATAACAAGAAATAAAAATTCTAAAGAGGAAATATTCCCATGACTGTGGCTTTGAATATCTATGTCCCTTAGTCAAGTCAATGAGAGCAGAACCAGGAAGCCACACTTACCCCCTTGGCCATAGGGGCTATGAGATGGTGGAAAGACTCGTTCTTAAGGGAAGTTGCATAATCCTTTCTCATTCTTCCGTAGAGCTTTAAGGGAGGGAAGGGAAAGACTAACATGGGTCAAGGAGAGTTTGGCTGCAATGCTGCCTCAAGGCATGAGAATGGATTCCATGGTCCCTTCCACATCAGACTAAGCATCTGTGATGATGCAACAGATTCGGCCACTTTCAACATCTTCTGAGTTGAATCGCTATCATTAGTTGGCCAGAGGAAGGAGGGGCTGTTCCAATCTCCCTTACAATTACCACCCTAATTATTACATTACACTTTCACAATTTAATCCCTTTATTTGCCTCACTGCCTTTTTGGGGCTAAGTGAGCACCACGGCACGAGGCCCGCTGATGTAGCTAGCAGGGTAGCAGGGCAGCAGGAGTACCACCCAGCTGCCAGCTACAAGCACAGCCAGGTGGGCAAGCCCAGAGTGCTAATCTGGACAGTGACATGTCTGTCTGCTGCTCAAAACCCTTGAAAGTTGCTGTCTCCAATATGGAGTAGAATGGAGCACTATACATCAATGCCAAGAAGCACCCTGTGGTTCACCCTGTGAAACTTTTGGTAGCATTTCAGCATCCTAAGGAAGAATCAGCGATAGAAGTCCAATTGTTCTATTCCAGGGATCGCCGGTAAGTAACTATTGCACGGCTATTAATAGCTAAGCGATAGGATTTCTTTTCCTTTTTTTTTTTTAAACAACTGTCAGGAAATGTTTTCACATAGTTGTCCTATCTTTGGAAAACATACTGAGGACCACGTTGTTTCAATCCCCCCCTCCCAAAACAAAAAACTTTGGTATTCTCTCAAAGCAGGAGACATTTATAGGAGGAATTCACTGCAATCCACAACCCTTTGGGAACCAAGCTTTCGTAAAGTGTTGCTAAGCTGAAACTCAGGCCAGCACAGTGCCAGGCCCACAGTAGGTTTTTAGTCAATATTTGTTGAGTAACTGGGAATGCTTTTCATATTGAGACCATTTTGCTTACACCAGTGTACACAGTATCTGTTAATTTATCCCCAAACACTCCCTTATCATTGTGTAGTTAGACCCCGAGCTGTGTAAACTGAGTTAAACAAAATCAAATTACTAACAGTTTAAATTTGAGATGCTCTGTAGCGTCCATATTCTAATATTGTTGGACAATGGCTGGTAAGAACCCAAAGATTTGAAGTGTGTTTTCATTCTCAAGTTTTGCAATCTAGTAAGTAGGCTGAAGAGATACTTTCAAGTGCCTCAAAGTGAGAGGAAGCTTCGCATACAGATCATCACTGTTTTTATTTACTCACTTTACATGTGATTTTGTATTTCACTTTATCCAGAAGCATTCCTTGAGGTAGGTATTAACGCCTTCAGTTTATAAATGAGAAGAAAGAAAAGAAAGGTCCAGTGGCTGAAGGATTTTTGTAAGAAAATGCTAATAAAATATGGCTACGATGATCCATTAAATATGAAGATACAGCTGTTAAAATATTTAGGTAATTCATACATACTCCACACTAACTTGGCTTGTGTTCTTCCGTTAAAACTATGAAAGGCCGTGAAAAGATTAGGCTGATAGATCCACTCTATTATGTAAGAGTTATGATACCTTGAACAACTGTGCACTTTAACTCTTTAACTGTGTATTCATCAGCCATACATCAAGGAAGTGATTATGTGATAGATGGCACAAAGGCAATGGGAGATGGTACCACCTGTTCCACTAAGGACAATCACTAAGATCTTCAGTGCTACTGGGTGAAAAGACTTGCCCGCCCACATGCTCTTAAAAGGAAAGGGTAGAAGATTACTCTCTGTGCTCATAAAGGGGTTCAGAATCACCTTTTGTTAAAACATTTAGAAGGAGTAGAGTTTAACAAACATCATCTCCTTTGCACTTTAAAAACCAGTAAGCGTGTCACACAATTATTAAACTGATTTCAGTTATGTCCAACAAGGGACCAGTAGATGAAAAAGAAGAGTTGTCAGCGGTAAATGAGCAGCGACACGGTAACAGAGCTGTGGTTCTCAAACTCGGGTGAGCATCAGAGTTACCTGGAGGGCTTGGCAAAGCACAAATTGCTGGGCCCTCCCCCAGGGATTCTAACGGAGGTAATCTGGGATGAAGGATGGGAATCTGCATTTCTAACAAATTCCCTGGTGATACTGATAGCAGCCACACCTTCAGAAGCACTGTCACAGAACACAGCACGGTAGGGTGCAGTGGTTCTTAACCTTGGCTTTAGATGAAGCATTAACTAGGAAGCTTTCATAAATCCCCGCTTGCCCTGGCTACACCCAAGGCCAATTAATTCTGAATTTGGGGGTATGAGCCTAGGCATCAGTATTTCTTTTTTATGTCTCCAGGTGACTCCAGTGAGCCTGCAAAGTTGAGAACCACTGACATGAGGGAAAACGCACTTATCTCTATAACTGGTTAAGAAGATACATTTTGGGTATTTTTGTTTTGGCCATGCTACGTGGTTTGTGGAATCTCAGTTCCCCGACTAGAGAGTGAACCTGGGCCCTCAGCAGTGAAAGTGTGGAGTCCTAACCACTGGACCGCCAGGACATTCCCAGAAGATACACTTTGTAAACTATGGAGCAGAGCAGAATAGAATCACTGGTGTGCTGGGGATTCTCAATAAACACTGATTCTTTCCTTCCTCTATTTTCTTCAAAAGTGTATCACAAAGGATCTAAACAAGTGAAAAATAATTTTCTGTAAGAAAAATAATTTTCTGTAATTATCTATAGCTTTGAAAAGGAGCTGAGTTTTGTATTTGTGGATTCCTAGTTTAAAGGGTCACATACAAATTTCAGTCATGTTTTTCTACATTTTTCGGTGGGAAATAATATTGTTATTTATAAATCCGGAGATCTATAAAGGTTTGGATATGTCTTACATACGTTGGAGGCATATTTTATATTTTGGTACAGTTTGGAAGCTTTTTCACACAAATTTATTAAAAAGGTGGGGAAAGTACATCCAACCACAGGAAAAGAAGGAAGGGTGTAGAAAATTAAATTTGTTTAGAGAAGTGATTCTCAAAAGTGTAGTTCCTAGACCAGCAACATCGGCATCATCTGAAAATTTGTTAGAAATATAAATTCTCAGACCCCCTACCTGAAACAGATGTAATGAATCAGAAGCTCTGGGAGTGGGTGATCTGCATTTTCACAAGCTCTCCAGGCAGGTTTGATGCACACTCTAGTTTGAAAACCACTGGTCTAAAATAGTTATCATTTTAGCTATATGAAGAACAGAAGAGGTAAAAGCACTATTTATCCAGTGTGCATCGGTTCAGTTGCTATCCAGACCCCCACTGCTCTAATAACATCTGTGCTCTTTTAAACTCCACCCAAAGCTTATTATCATTCCATCTTTAGAGCTTGATAGTAAACGTGGAATTGATAGGGAACATATGGGGGTGGGGGGGGTGGAGTCTATTCTACAAATCCTCCACTATCAATTTTAACCTATTTCTATTTTATACTCAGGATAGAATTAAGAATGCACAACTTGGGCTTCCCTGGTGGTGCCGTGGTTGGGAGTCTGCCTGCCGATGCAGGGGACACGGGTTCGTGCCCCGGTCCGGGAAGATCCCATATGCCCCGGAGCGGCTGGGCCCGTGAGCCATGGCCGCTGAGCCTCCGAGTCCGGAGCCTGTGCTCCGCAACGGGAGAGGCCACAGCAGTGAGAGGTCCGCGTACCGCAAAAAAAAAAAAAAAAAAAAAAAAAAAAAAAAGCACAACTTGACTAACAAGGACCAGAACCACGAAAACCAACCAACCAACCATCACATGAGGCTGGAGGAGGGTGGGTATCGCCAGGTGCAACCCTCACTCACCTTGAATTGTCCTCTTGAAGAATGCCTTGCAGGCTTCACAGGATGCTACCCCATAGTGGTACCCAGACGCGATGTCACCGCACACTAAACACAGTCTCTTGGGCATCGAGTTGAGCATGTATTCGCACTTGGTCTGGGGGTCTTCAACAATGGTGCTGGAGCAGTCATCGTACAGTTTCCGGACAGGCCCACTACCTCCTAGGATAGGAGCAGAAGGGTAGAGAGGTGGCGAGTCAAGTCCGTTCTGATGGCCATTCATGGTTGAACTGTAGCTCCCGCTGGCGTCTGAAGAGCCACCTGGGCTGTGGTGGTTGACGCTGTCCGTCAGGGAGGCCGGGCTGGAGGGTTCCGTCTTGATGAAGGACGAACAGCTGGAATCAATGTGTCGATCTTTGTTTGACATTCTGCAGAGAAGCCTGAGGTTTAGGGAGGTGCAAACAGAGAGAGAAAGAGGAGAGTGTGTCAAACAGAGATACCAAAATAGGTAGAAACAAAGAGAAGGTGAAAAAATAGAGAAAGTGCAAAAAAAGATGGAAAGGAGAAAAAAAAAAGAGAATTCATACGTTAAAGACATTGCTCTTTGAGAGTGCTGCCTAAGAACTAAGGACTACACATCATTCTCTAGTCAATATCTCTTGTTCTACAACAAGGTAATCAGCATAAGGGCGTGACAGGGTTACATCAAAGTGCCCAGACAGGCCATAAACAAAAGCTCTAACTGATCCAGTTCCTTTCATTGTACCTTTCTCTTGGAGAACCACTGTCAGTATCTAAATCAACTCTCTAGATTCTAAATTTATCCATGGAAGAGGAGTAATTTGCAAAGTCCATATCACTTCTAAAATTACCCTTATCCTCACTCTACTTTTCTCTTCCATTTTCTGATGTTGCAGTCATTTTATTATGAGCAGAACTAAACTTTTATTGTCAAGGCTGAACAGATGATTCCTCAGCTCTGTAATTACTGTTTGTCAGCACGCTTCCATAAGCATAACTGTGTCTTTTATTGATCTAAGACACACAGGGAATATATCCTCAATCACGTTGCCTCTTTAATTAAATTGCTCTATTTCCTAGACATTTAGCGATACAGAAAGACATCAAGGATAAAATGCTAGCCAATATTTAAGGATTATTTCCTAGAGCCCACAAAACAGTGAAATGATCACCAGCACTGATTAATAAACATGTACATGTGTTTACATGTGTCCGTGTCTGCATGTGCGATTTGCCACTGTTGAAGAGAGGAATCACTAAAAGCCATTTGAGCCTTCAGTATACCTGTGAATCCATAAACCTGATACTTCATATTCAGCAAAGTAAGGATGTATCAAATTTTGCCCTGAAAAAATGAGATTTGCGATGGTCTCTTTTTCTCCCCTTCCTTTGGTCTTTTAACATCATACCTCCTAAAAGGAAATATGATGAAGCATCTAATCTAACAAACTCTCTCTCTTATCTAGAAGAAACAGACTGCCCCTCTTACTTTGTCAGACCCGTAGGTGATTAAATTTCTGAAGAGGTAATTAGATGAAAAGATGTAATTGGTCCTATTTTCTTTCCCGTTCGCCATAGTGCAAAACCCCTTTTAGCCAAGTCTCTAGGAACCTTCTGAGAGCCCACTATACAAAGAAGAGGTGACCGTTGAGAAACAAACTTAGATAATTGCTTCCCGGTGGAAAGTTGATTTATGGGAATCCCACAGGGTAATGGTCATTCACTCGAATTTGGGGGAGTAGTCACAGGATAACCGAAGGGATGCGATTATCTCTTTCACTATAAATCTAATGATATTTTATCACAAATTTCATGCTCTCCTCCGGGTGCCCCCTTCCCCCACTGTTCTGCTACTTTCAAACGAAGAAAAATATGGTTATTTCCTATCAGGGAATGTTCACTGAACGGTTCCGAGAAGGCGGTCTCAAGAGCAAAGCATCCAGAACAAGAAGTTTGCCTCTTACCTAGCAGATTTCCCATCGGAAGTTCTGTGCTGCTCTCTAAAGTAAAGCAAACTCAGGATGTGGAGAGAGCAAACAGGAAGGAGAAATCCACAAAGATATCTTCTTGCTTTCACCCACCCACTTGGGTTGTCCTTTCCTCAAGAGCTAGTGAAAGAAAAAATATCCCCCCCTCCAGCCTGAACCAGGCGTCCGCTCCCTCCCGCATCTGCTGCCTTGTTCCGTCACTGTTAATGAGCTCTGTAATTAATAGATCGCTCTCCTTGTCTCCCAGCTTGCACCCTGGGCTAAGCACTTTTCCTCAAGTCAACGTTTGAAAGAAAGCGGGTCGGCACTGACTTACAGCAGCCCTGCAAATTCCAATTTAAAGCACTTACTCTACCACTTCACTTATTACCTTATAATTACTGGACTGCTCGCACATACATTATGATCTTAGACTACAGTTAGAAGTTATTAGGGTACTAAAACACAGTTGCTCCCCTTTCCTCTCTCTGGCACTGAATTTCTCACAGCCATGACAATTAACTCTTTCGCCATCTGCCTGCGAGGCACCATTTCTTAATCATTTTTTCTTTTTCCCAAGGAGAGTTGCTCTGAGCTGCTTGATCACAAAACTGACCACCCTTTCCCTGGGCCCTCTTTTCTCTCTCTCTCTCTTCTTGGATTGTCTCTGTTCAATTTTATCCCAATTTTCTTTCCCTCGGGCTTTTTCTCATGGACTTCTAAAATGTGCAGAAGTCTTGACTGAGAAACAAGGCGAGGAATCACCCTCCTATTTATGGAAGGGTTATTTGCAAAGTCACCAAATGTTTATGTGTCAAATGCACGTTGTTAAGGTCTTTGAAAAATTGGGTGTCTCCAGCCAGCTGTCTCCTCGAAAATCTCAGCCCCTAACTTTGCAATAATCTGGATGGAAGCAAGAAAATTCAGGAAGTTCAAGTGGTCAGGGAAGCCTTTGGACAGGGGCAATCTCTTCTCCTACACAAGTCTGGCCATTGTAGCTGTAAAGGAAAGTGAACATGCTGGATCAGTGCTGTAGGTTTTACATGTTTCTTCTCAGACATGAACTGCTTCCTTAATGAATACCTTTTTGCCCAGTGGAAATAATAATAGAGTTGCCATTTATCAAGTGCTTACTACATGTCAGGCATTGACCTGAGTACTTTACAAATATTACCTCATTTAATCCCCAAGACAACCTTGTGAGGGGGGTATTACTCTTTAGGAAACAGAGCCTCAGACATCAAACAATTTCCTGAAAGTCATACAGTTTGGAAGTGGAAGAGTCGGGATTTCCACTCAGGGCTGACTCCAAAGTCCAGTGCGGAAATGTCCTGAAGCCAACAGAGAGTTTTTCAAGGTGTTCACTGATGTTTTTTAAATAGCCAAGCAAAGAGGGGTAGTGCTGGCACACACAGAGGCTCTATGACATTCACACTCACCCATGAGTGGAAAAGTGGCTGAAGAAGCCACCACGCTGGCTACAAGGCTACCCTGTTGAGTCACCCTCCCCAGGGTCTGGAGTGACACCGAAACAGAATCTGAAAGAACGCAGTTGTCTCCTAATTACTACTTAGCTCATTACACTGAACGTTTCCTAGATACCATTACATTATACCCTAAAACTACAGTGGGTCTTAATTCTCTCCCTCTCTGTCTCTGAAATTCTACAGCTCTATTATTGAAGCCTGAGACATTCACAACTATCTATAAATTCAATTGTCAGCTGGTGGGTTTTATTCTAGACTTCACTTCAACCTAAAATTAGAGGCACTAAAATTCACATTAACTCTAAGAGGAATGTAGTGAATAAGACTTTATTTCAAAAGAACACCTTTTTGTCAGAAAGAGCCATTTTCAAGATGATGGCTTTATCCGGAGCCAAAGAGAGTAAGCCCAATTCCACATAGTGCTGTTAACGCAATTTTAGGTCACGTTGCATTAATAAAAATCTAAACTTAGTTAAGAATTACAAATAGAATAACATGTGTCGGAAAAATGTGGGAAATATTTATTTTAAAGGCTACGTAGAGTTGTTTTTATTTTATTATTTTAAGAGAAATGATGGGAGACACAAGGGAAAAAGAGAAGCAACTTTCTAAACATCTTCTCTGAGTGAACACCCTGAGAATAAACTGAAGGGAGAAATAACCATGTCAAGAATAACATTTATTTTCCATATAAGAAACTAAATTTGAGGGATATAACAGCCTTCCAGAGGCCAGACACATTGCAGTGCTTTAGAAAGTATTTTCAATACAGTTTGAGGTATAGTCTTCTGTATTCTATATATATTCTATTATATATATTATACATATATACATATATATACATTTATATATAAATTCTGATGATCCTGCTTCAACATAGGAACTTCTTGCCCAGCCTTGCCTAAGGGTTAGCAAGAGTAAAATTTATCTTTGGTGTTAGATGCTAATGATCAGGCAAATAAATCTTCTGGGTTGCTGGACTATTTAAAAATGTAATTTTTGACAGTTGATTAACTGTACGTACAGGTGTTCATGTATAGGGAGAAAGTGACAGACAAAAAGAATAAGAATCAATTAAAGTTGCTGCTGGAGGGGAAAACAAGATCATCTGTAAGTTAATATTCCATTCATATTATAATTATCAAGCTTGTTTTCAGAGAGGCTACCTAGATCCAGGTAAACGTGTGACTATGAGTGAACTGCTGTGAATTTCTGGGCAATGTGTAGGTGTCCAGAGTGGTCTACATTTCCCAGAAGGGACTTAAGCCTACGTTCCATAGGCTTATATATGATTAAATATTATTAATCCTTTCACCAAACTATTGGGTTGCCCAAAACATTCATTCGGTTAGTGAATACGTTGTTCAACAGTTCTTCGTGAAAGTTAAAAATGTGTCTTTTAGTTCACCTAAACCCGAACAAACGTTTTGGCCAACCCAATAAAAGTTCGTAATACGCAGCTGCATTTCACCTGTTGAATTTTATACCAAACCTGAGTTCATTTGCTACTTTATTTCCCTCCTAAAAAAAGTGGTGCATCAGTGCAACACATGTGTACAGGTCTTCTTTGGCCTTCCTGATTTTAACACCAAAGCAAGATTTTTTGAAATTTTATTATACCTATATTTCAGTGACAGACACCGAAATAGGCTAAATAAATGACAACTAAACAATTCACTAGTTTATTTTCTTCCTTGTCATCCTTAAGGGCCAGAAAAGGTACCCATCATCATTATAAATTCCAAACACTTTATCAATTTATATCTCAAATTTTTACATAACAACAATGGAGCCAGCAAACCTGCGAGTTTACAAATATGAGGAGAGAGAGAGAGAGAAATAAGAAGACAGACTCCTTAGTTCTCTCACTGAATCAGGGAACTTCAGGGTTGGAAAGGAAGGTTATCAAAAGTCCTACTGCTCATAACTTAACCTATCCAAAATAGGAATGAAGCTATAAGGATTGGTCGGTTTTCTACCTGCCGAAATCACCAGATTGAATATTTAAGTATTTTTGTTTCAAAAAATAAGAAGCTTTTATTAGCCTACAGGTTTGGGGTTTTGTTTTAATGCTTTTAGAAGAAAACCTCCGAGACTAAGGCAGCAGCTCCCCGAGGCCCAGGCTTCAAAGCTCACGACCCCAGCAGCTCCGCTGGCAGTCTGAGTTACAACTCCAAGCACGCCACTTTACAATGAGCTTCTTTTTTTTTCTCTCCTGCTTCAACTAATTGCACTCTCGTAAAGTGGCAAAATGTGAATCACTTAGTAACAAAATGGGCACCAGCTGCTATTGTCAAAGAATGGTGATGCTGAAGACAGAGAAAGCAACCGAATGAAGTGTCATGTCAGAAATCAACGGTGCAACGTGTGATTTGAGAAAACATGACTACTTTACAGAGACAGGGTGTCATTATGGCATCACAGTAATACGCTGCTTTGACAACTGCTGGGTCTAACATATCATCATTGCATTAAGGTACACTGGCTTAGTTGGGGAAGGAGGAGAGAGGATTTTTTCTTTTAATAAGAAATAGCTTCAGGTCTGCCTGGTTAACCTAACAGAAGGAGACCATTAATTGTAAAGAAGGAATCGTAAATCCTGACCCACACGCCAGAAAGATGAAAACACATGCACACATATGCACACACGCTTAGATATTACTTTAGGTCTTCTTTAATAAACGTGGAGGTCCATCTAATGGAACAGAGGTCTGCATAACATGATCACAGTGATTTAGTGATACCGCTTCTTGATTCTTTGAACAAATAACTTGTGCGTACAGTCTAAAAGACACTTTGCAACTTTCTCTGTCGAGAACCAGAGTGAGCAAACAGCTCCCCACAAAGCTGAGGCTTGAGATGTTGACAAGAGATGTAACTAAGTTGTGTGGGAAGCAGGGACCAGCTCCTTCAAGTAACAAATCGGAGCCTCTGTGTAAGCTGAACGCTCTCCCAATTCTGTCAAGGGCCACGTGTGCTACACTAAGCAAAGAAGTCTAGGACAAATAAAAACAGGACACTTGGAACTCATTTCTGGCCAGTCGCTGAAAGCACCCCAGGATTATAATTTCATACCTAGGGCTAAACCATGACCAGGAAGGACCTTGCTGAAACCCTATCTGCTTTTAGGGCTCCAGTGTTCCATTTTGCTCTGAAATTAGGTTGGTCGACTATCCTGATTTAATCACTGAAATCTCACGTCCTGGGACTTCCTTAGTCCAGACAACCCAGGATGGTTGGCCATCCAATCGGATATAGAGAAAGACCTATAAAACCTTGTGCCTTTCCTCCTGCTGTTGTTCCTAAAACAAAGGAAGGGAAATGGATTCCATTCCTTTTCAGCAAAGAGAAGTGCACTGTTCACACTGTGTTCTAAGTGTATGGGTTAGGAAGTACCCGCATCCTTTCTTACTGTGCCATTCCAGCCAGAGGCCACTGCCCAGCGCCTTGTTAAGCTATCCAGACTATTTTAGACGTTGGCAATTGCAATTGCTTCCGTTTGCATTACCAGGTGATTTCTGATGCTTCCTGGTTGATAAACTTTATTAATGGGAAAAGAAATGGTCCTGTGATATCACAATGTGTTGCTCATTACAGTTGTTGACAGTTTCTGCATTGAAGGATTTGATCTGATGCAGGAGTGTTTACTAGTGTAATTCTTCCTTAGCTTGTTTCCTTGGACCTATGTCAATCTGGGGGTGCGCATCCCTTGGTTATAGCTCTAAATACAGTAAGGGAGCTACTGGCAAATCAATAAGACTGTTAAATGCATAATAATACTGGGTAATTGCATACATGATGTTTTGCATAATTAACTGTCTGAGCTTTTCTTTAATATAATGGGCTCTCATGTAATATAGAGCAGCTATAAGTCTATAAAATATACACAGTTTATATGAACCATGATTCTGCTTAAAACTCTGGCTAATCACCTACATTGGCTTTGAAGGGAGAGCTCTCCTCCACTGCCAAGTCCAAATCAATTCTTATGACATTACTTTACAACTAACATGATATTTAACTGATGATGGCTATTAGCTATTACACAGATTGCATGCAAGGACTGTAGCAGTAGGGGAAAAAAATACCATTCAGTTTAAACAAACTTCTGCCATGTAATCAATATTACTGAGGCAAATTAAGTGTTTTAACAAGTGTGTATATTTGCCTTAATGCAGCTTAATTAACTATATCCTCACAACTGCCCAAGTCCAGGACACCTATGGATATTAGAAGACAACGTCAAGAACTGTCTAGTCAGCAACTCAGATGCACAAGGGATGCAAAACAAGCATTTTATCTCCAATCCCTAAGGAGCGTTCTTTCCTTACACAAGTTACTCCCCTGGGACCGAAAGCCAGAGGCCCAGAAGGGCTTTAGAATCACGTGCTCTATATCTTGATGTAGGATATGCCCAAGTATTGACCGGATCACTATCTCCAGGGTAGAGTGAAACAGCCCTGGGCACAAGGTGGGGACCCTGCCAGAAAAAGAAGGTTAGTATGGGGTAAAAAACTACCTAAGATAAATCATCAAAATGAAGCTTAGGATATATGCTGAATGTAACATTTATTCAGTCTTAGAGATTTACTATGCCATGAGCAGACCTCCTCTGCAGCAAGCTTTCTAGAGAAAAGAAATAGTCTCCTCCTTCTACAAATCTCTGGTCTTTCAAACAGAAATATGGATCAATAAAGTTTGCCTGTGTTCAGACAATTCTGTTTTCAAGCAGTCAAGGAGCACACGGAAGAGAAAAAGCCGACACAACAGCGGGGGGACTGACAGCTAAACGAAGACCTTCTAAAGGTATCTCGCTAGAGCAGAAATAAACAGACATTCAACTCATAGAAAGTCTATGCACTGATCTTTACAAATTAAAAATCGAATATAGATGCTTTACACACACTCCAGTGATGGAGTTCACAAATCAAATCCAGGTCAATGAAAACTCAGGCTGCCTGAATCTCCCTTTCCTATTCTCTTTGCTACACTGGAAGAGGAAATAAGAATGCTATCAAGAGTTGATGTAAGGATATTGAGATCATAATACTGATGTCACCCTTTACTCATTAAGAAAATGTTTTGCAAAAGCAATTACAATGACCAATAAGCCAGCTGCCTCCATAGAGACAGGCCAGTTCCTCTGGAGTGGAACTCTGAAACACTCCCGGAAACTGGGTGAGTCACAGTGGGGAGAAAGCTGAGATGCTGAGGAGGAATCACTGTTGAAATAAATAAGCATAAATAAAATGCTTCGAGCATTTTGGAACATTTCTATGTTAGAGGGAGATTCATAGTACCACCAGATAATAAACCACATCTTCCCCTGTTGGACAGTGGTTAAACTATATTTATACTTTTAACTTAATAGCTTAGTTTGCAGTAGTCAACATCTGGATGCAAAAGCAGCTGGTCTGGGGGTGATCTATGATAGCAGAGGTTACCATGATATTCTGTTGGTATTAGGTGTTGTTCAGCTGAAGTAGGAGAGTTGGGGGGAGGTGTGGGGGAGGGGAAATCAGCTAATTATTAATTCTAAGACTCCTTCCTCTGTCTTCTTTCTTTAAAAGAAAACATTTCATTGAGCTAGTTGCCTGAAGAGAAGGTGAAGCTTAAACACCCAAGCCACTACTTGCAGGCAATGAAAAATAACATATATATATGCATATATTTAATTCAAGCCATGCAAATGACGATGGATTTGTTCTGCAGCATTATGGGTTTTGTAAAAGAGATTATTCAGCAGTGAGACACCATCCAGCGAAGACAATCGAAGCCACCGAGAGGCCAGGATTTCAGATCGGAAGGACTCGCTTGTGGTCTGTCATTCAAAGGTCCAAAGATAAACGTGCAGAGAAAAATTTCTGAATCTTAGTCTCAATTCTGAGTAGGACAGGGCTTCCCTGGTGGCACAGTGGTTGAGGGTCCGCCTGCCGATGCTGGGGACACGGGTTCGTGCCCCGGTCTGGGAAGATCCCACATGCCGCGGAGCGGCTGGGCCCGTGAGCCATGGCCGCTGAGCCTGCGCGTCCGGAGCCTGTGCTCCACAACGGGAGAGGCCACAACAGTGAGAGGCCCGCGTACCGCAAAAAAAAAAAAAAAAAGTAGGACACCAGGGTTCTCACACCTTGTCTGCCTTCTCCTTCATTTCTCAGCAAACTGTGTCTTCTTACAGCGCTACAGGGAGGAGCGCTGTGGTTCCAGCTGGGGACTCAGTGCCGTGTGACCGGAGGCAGGTCTCTACCGCACTCTGACCCTCATCCTGCCTAGTCAAATGGCAGGATGAGCCCACGTGCTTTCTAAAATAACTGCTGCCATTAAAAAAAAAAAATTATACTGGGTTGGCCTGAAAAAACCCAAACGAACTTTTTGGCCAACCCAAGATTTTACTCAAATAAAACCCATGCTGGCTTGTGACTCAGATGAGACTGAGCGCAAGGGCTACTGCATGAAAGCACACTTCCCGAACTTCCTTTTGTTTCCTTGGCTGCTACTGCACTTAGCCAAGCTTCACGGTTAGGGCAGTGCACGTGTGTGTGTGCGTGTGTGTGCGCGTGCACGTGTGTGTGCACACGCACGTACGTGCTTCAGGAGAAAGAAAAAGTACGTAGCCAACAACCTGCTACATAACAATGCAACCACAGCAACTACAGTCAACTGAGGAATCCTTCCCAGCGGGTGACCAAAGGCCAAATAGTGCCATGATCATCTGGTGGGATCCAGGGAGCAGAACTCTTGGTTTCTTCCTAGAAATGGCTCTCGTTTTGCTCATGACGTTTTTGGTGGGAGGTGTTGGCGGAATGGGCAATTCTCTGCAATCAGTGTTTAAGTGAATGTTTGTCCCCGTGTGTGACACCACGCTGTCAGCAAGCAGCAGGGAGTCCTTGAGTTGTCACTACATTTGATTTGACTGCCAGTAGGAAGCTGCATTTCTACCAACTGTTAGTTGCTCGCTCAAAGAATCTTTGTTTCTGGAGTGATTTTTTTTTCCTCCTCTCTTCTATTTCCTTTTCCTTGATAGGTTGTGTGCCCAAATGCCACGTGGATGTGTCAGAGGCAACTTTAGTTCTTTTCTCCCGAGCTGGTCAGACCTGAGGGTCTGGCTGTAAAGAGTCCACCCAATGTGTTCGGAATTTCTAGTCTCTCATTTAGAGTCTCTGAACTTTAATTCACATTTCCTAGATCCTCACGGGGTCAACACAGACGCAAACTGGTTCGGCCACATTGTGGTCACATGATTTACTTGGTGGGGTTTATTTTAGCTGATGGAGCAGACATTTCTGCAGCTCTTATCAGCCAAAAAGAAAAAAAAAAAAGCCTTGTCACTCACCTTTTCGTGCAATTTTGCTGAAATAACTGCTCTTTGGGTGACTGCTTCTGATACCTCTAAAAATTTTTCTGATTTGTTAACTTTACTACTTCCCATGAAAGCCTTTCTCTTTCCAAATAATGATTTTGGTAATTAGGATTCTCAGATAGTGCCTCTGATAAGAACTTCTGACAGTGAAAAGCATCTTTAGAAACAACAAAAGCATAGGCATGAGTAAAAACGGTGGGGAAATAAAGAGAAGGAAAAATCCCTCAGAGATATTATGAAAATTCAGGCTGAATGGAAAATTAATTAACACTAAACAGCTAAAACTGTAATTATGAAAAATTTCATTAAGGAGAAGCAGGTGAGTCTGCTTTTCTAAATATGACAAGGTGCTGCGTAAAAATAAAGTAGAAGCAGGTTTTGGGGAGTGGAGCACGAAAGTCATGTCTTTAACCAGATCAAATTCTCGAAATTGGCTGTCAAGACAGGATTGTTGTGATTTATACCCGTCTATCAAGTGCACGAACGGAGAGACTGAGAGAACAGAAACAAGCTGCTGTCGCTTCCATTCGCAAAGAACCTTTAATTTCCACAGCACCATCTGTTACCAAATCTAATTCACATTCCCCCCTAATCTGGTTTAGTTCCATAATACTAATTCTTCCCCAACCCCTAGGAACACAAACCACCACCAAAAAAAAAAAAAAAAAAAAAAAAAAAGGCTTTGGTTCTTGGTGAGTGAGAAATTGAATATTACAGAGTTAAGGTGTAAAGGCTCTGGTGACTTAAGTGAAGCATACTCTTCTCCATTAAAATGTCTTCCTGGTAAAGGGATTTGTTTTCAACCAATGCAGAGATATGAAACTGTTCATATTTGGGATAAAAAAAAAATGGTGATATAAAAGTAGGCCGGGGACATGAAAGCAGAGGTTGTCATAAAATACAATTGTCAAGTTTAGTCACTTTCAGGACTGGCTATAAAATCACTTTGTCATGGTTTTCACATAGAGAAAGCCTGAAACTGTATTTTTGTTAAGGAAACTGAGAGTGATGTATAAATTCACAAAAAGTAGAGAAGACTGGGCAGGGGCGGGGAGGGGAAGCTGGGGGGAAACCTAGGAGGAAATGAGAATGGAAAAAAAATCATATATAATTTAAAATAAAGGGATGTATATAGGTAAACACACATCCATCTCTCCCAGTCCGAGATTCTATTAGCACATAGTTTTGATTCAACATCACTTCTGCTCTTAGCCAATATAATAACTGGCATTCACAATAATGAAGCTGTGGGGCTATAAAATTATAAAGTGCTTTCTGCATCAGAGAAAGATTAAACTACACTCAGTAAAGATTTACTGCTAAGTGTATTTTATTGCTTTCTGACTCTGTGAAAATCTGTTATCTCTAAAGGCATTGGTACATAAAGATCCAGAGGCATACATTACAAAATGAGAAAAGCCATCGTTTGAATCCTAGGATGAGAAGTTTTGATTACACGTTTAGTCAGCTAGCTCACTACCTAATTCTTCTATGAACGTTGGAAGCATTACCCTTTTGATCTCTAACCCAGTCACATAGAACACTAGCTGGGTTACAGGATATCAACCCCTCAATGTCAGTAAGTCACTGGAGAGGTTATGATCAAAATATTTATTTTCACGATAGACATGATTATCACCCATAAATACATTTTTCTGTAGAAAAGACTTTAACTTGTGAAGTCCATCACCGAACTGGTAGTATCTTTATACCCAATTTTAATAATCCTAAATCTGTTATATAAAGATGTACATTTTCAGGAAAGAATCTCTCATTTTACTGATATAATCCTCTGACTAACTAGGTAGACAGATATTTTCGACTATTAGCAATAATAAGAGCCTGCTTTTTAAGAGACATGGTAGATTATGAAAAAAGAGAAATCGTTCAGGACATTGTAACAAACAAGAAAACTGGAGATGAGAATAAGTATGCTTATACACACACACGAGCATATATAATACACATGTGCTATAGAAACATCAGTGGGTGTCACACACACATATCAGTGATTAGAGAGTCTAAAAATGGTAAAATATAAAATAACACTTAGTATTTTCAATATTCATTAAGCAATATGCTAATTCTGATATCCCTAAATCATACACAGTAATTTGTACTATATAATTTCTAGAGTTTCTATTACAACTGCAAATTAAAGAGAAAATTTTGTTTTCTTCACACTCCTAAAAATGGCTAACATTCCCAACACTGACAACACCAAATGCTGGTGAGGGTGTGGTGCAGCCAGAACTCGCATACATGGCTGGCAGGGTGTAAAATGGTCCAACGTTTTTAGAAAAACAGTTTGGAAGTTTCTTATGAAATTAAACGGATACTTACTACGTCACAACAATTCACTCTTAGATATTTACTAAGAATGAAAACATATGTCCACAAAAAGAACGATACACAAATGTGTATCAGCGCTTATTCATAATGGCCCTAAGCTGAAAACAAATCAAATATCCATCACTGATGAATAGAAAAAGAAACTATCATATAATGGAATTATAAAATTATACATATGTATGTATATACGTTTGTGTGTGTGTGTGTATATATATCCTGGTCAACAATAAAAATGAAACAAACTGTGATCATCCACATACAATATCAGAGATACTCTGGTGAGCAAAAACTAGGTAGATACAAAAGAGTGCTCACTCCAAGATTCTGTTTATGTGAAGATCTAAAACAGGCAAAACTAATCTGTAGGGACAGAAATCAGCAGTGGTTGTCTGGACCAAGGGGTGGGGAATGGCTAGAGGGGGACATTAAGGAAATTTTTCCCCTTAACACTTTTTTTTTTTTTGCGGTACGTGGGCCTCTCACTGTTGTGGCCTCTCCCGTTGCGGAGCACAGGCTCCGGACGCGCAGGCTCAGTGGCCATGGCTCACGGGCCCAGCCGCTCCGCAGCATGTGGGATCTTCCCGGACCGGGCCATGAACCCGTGTCCGCTGCATCGGCCGGTGGACTCTCAACCACTGCGCCACCAGGGAAGCCCTAACACTTTCTACCTTGTTTATACTTATGTCTAAACCATATTTTTGTATGTGTTATACGGATCACTTTTGTCAAAACTCATCTAACCATGCGTGGAAAATATGTGTTTTGTTATATGTGAATTTTATTGATAAAATTGATCTAAAGAGAAAATTTTGAACAGTAAGTTTAAACATAATGGGAGTTCCCTGGCGGTCCAGTGACTAGGACTCCGCACTCTCACTGCTGAGGGCCTGGGTTCAATCCCTGGTCAGGGAACTAAGATTCCACAAGCCACTCGATGCGGCCCCGCCCCCCAAAAAGTTAAAACATAATAACTTTATATTACTAGAAGTTTCTATCGATTCCTATGCCTTGTATCAGGTCTTAAATAGCCAGACCTAGAAAATTCTTCATCAACATCTAGCTGTACTTCTGATTTACACACAAGGACCCAGGGGGTCAGGGAAGAGAGACAGATGACTTATTCAAGGACACCCAGAATTAGAGGCAGAACTCAGTCCAAATTCCAGCTTTCCATCTCTGAGGCCAGACCTTTTCCTAACCTATTAACGGGACAAAGGCTGAAATCAAGATTAGGCCCATAGTGAATAATATTCTACTGATCTGAATGATAAACACCCCTCTGTATTCTGTTTTTAAAAACATGAAATATGTGTTACTGTAAATACCAAATAATTCCATGCATCCATGTGCATATTTGGGAAGTAAAGAAAGCAAACCTGACTTCATTCCTCATTTTCTTCATCCAAACATGGCGCATGATAGAATGGCTTTAGTAAACAGGCAATATGTGAGCAGCGATGTGGTCATGAGTCATTGTAAGTAATTCACAGTGGGCTTTTAAACTTTTTTGGTTTGCTTTGGTTTTGTGTTTGGAATAAGGATGTAGATATTATGGGAGACAGAATACGGAAACAGGATTTAAAACGTGGAAATCAGAAAAAGAGGAGAGTCACCTGTGTTTTAAAAATATGATTTATGTATCAGTATAAACCCAATAAACATGTGTCAGGGGAAAAGTACAATATATAAAACCTGAGTTGGTACATTTCAAAAGAAATGTATAATTCTAAAGGAGCTTCCAGGAAAGAAAACTTGCAGAGTAACTTCAATCAACTTAAAACATTATTTCATCACCAATTTACCAGCTACTTCTCAAGCAGTAAGACGGCATGGTGTTCCTTAGCAGGAAAGGAAATAAATCACAGAGCACATTTCTTTCCCTCCTTTAACTTTCATACACATGAAGGTTACAGCATTTAGTACTTCGCTAAGGAGAGATGACATGATTATATAGCTAATTCATGTTTTCCTGAAAAGAGGATTCTGCAGAATAATAAAACTGTGCACATTCCTGAAGACAAATCTAGCCAAGCTTACAACCTCTCTCTTTCAATGGCTCCACAACACTCTACACGTCGACAACCAGGCCGCTTAGCCAAGGAGTCCGGACCTTGCCCTCACTGGCTGGCCATCCTCTCTGACCCCAAATATCACTTCTCCCCGCCTTGTACCTCGTATATATGCAATGCTTGCCAACTTGTATTTCCTCCTACCAACCAGCTTTCCCTTCTCTCTGGAATGCATCTCGCTTTCCCTGTCCCCCTAACAATAAGCCATTTCCTATTCATTAGTAAAACCTCAACTGAGTTATCACATGTCCAGCGAGCCCTTCCTGACACCTCTTTCCCTAGATATTCCCATAATTCCCTGAGCCTATTTCTACAACCGCACTTAACACACTGTCTTTCCTGTGCCCGGGCTGGTGAATGAAGGAAGAAACCATAAATTCACATCTGCAAAAATCGGTGAACTTTAAACACTGGGGCACAAATTTTCTAAATTAGAGTGTTGTTCACACAATCTTGAGAATCTGTGAGATACAGCATGAAACACAGAAAAGCTATTTTTATATCTCCTTAGGTCAAAGTAAACCTGCTAGGACATTTGATTTAAACAAAACAAAACAACCTACAGGGTGAACTAGGAAATGATTATAAGAGTTTTAATTAGATGCCCCGGCTTTGAGTTCACCAACATTATTATTACTTAGTTAGTGCCAACTAACTGTGGGCGCTGACATGTTATCTACAAACCTCAGTTGCTGAATCTGTTAAATGGGAACTGTATCTCATAGTATAGGAAGAGTGAATAAAAATTATTTGCAAAGGTGCCACTGAGTTCAGAAAGGTATCAATGAGCAAAGAATGAGAAAGGCCGTTTTAGGATGAAGGAGGATGACCCAGAAGTGGGCGAATGCAGGGGAGGCTCAGAGAATGAAGGAGGGGGTAGTTTTGCAGAACGCTATAGGGGATCTGGAATTTGCTATGGGTTCAGGAAGTAGTTTGGGGCCACACTGTGGAAGGTTTGAAATACTATAGTATGCAGATTAGATGTTATTTTGTAGATGGGAAGTTACTGAAGATTTCTAAGGAGAAAAGACATAACCCGATTTGTGCCTTCATTAAACACACTTTTGAGTGCAGCACTGCCCATGTACTCACTCATTCATCCCTATCATGTTTCAGGCATAGAACCTGATAAAATAGACCAGACCTCTGAACTCACAGTGTTCAAAGCCCAACTAGGAAGCTATTCCATCCAGCAAGATAAATGATGAGAAAAGCCTGCAGTAAGATGGTAGCAAATAAAATGAGAAAAAGAGGAGATAGATATTGTAAGCATCATCAAAAGAGGTTTTTGCACCCCCAGTGATCCATAAATAATACATGAGAATCGGTCAACCTAAAATGTCTTTGACGAAGTATAATTTCTTATAAAGTATAATATCAAAGCAAATGAACACCTTATGATGGAACTGTTCTTGATCTTGACTGTGGCGCTGGACAGAGGAATCTACATATACAGTAACAGAACTAAACACACCAACTCACACACACAAGCACAAACGCATGTGCAACTTGTAAGTTCTAAGGTCAGTGGACTCTATCAATGTCAATTTCCTGGTTGTGATATTGTATACTATAATTATGCAAGTGGTTACCACTGAAAGAAACTGGGTGAAGAGTACAGCATTTCTCTGCATTATTTCATACAACTGCATGTGAGTGTACAATTACGTCAAAAAAGGTTTTTTTTAATTAACATTTTCCTTGAAGACATGGGCTACAGCCTATTTGACTTTGTATCCTCAGCACTTTGTACTATGCTGAACTCATATTAGCTACTTGAATTTGTCACTTAATAGACATTTGTTGAATGAATAAATGAATGAACTGCAAGGCATTATGTCAACTATAGCCATCATTATTCTTTATAAACCTTGTTATAAACCTCATCACAATAATTTTCTATGTCTGGCTTACAAGTGTGGGACATAACTTGAAATACCAAACCTCTGACACTAGACACCAGTTAGTCAAGGACATGAAGCTGATGGCATAGATGGTCCTCCATTCTGCCACTTCTCAAAGAGTATGGTGAATTCTCAAGATAATGTTCTTAAGAAACATTGATATGACTGCATATATCCCAAGAAGATATCGGGATTTTTTTTCTTTTTCTTTTTAACAGTGAGAAAAGGAGTTACAGTCACACACTGATTCTCAAGACAGAAAGTGAGACAAGTGTTTTCTCCATTTTACAGATGAGGAAACAGAACTGTGATAGAATCGGAACTTGAACTTGAATTTTCTATATCTAAATTCTGTCCTCTGAGCTACAAAATGCTGAACTGCAAAGATTTAATAACAATACTTTATAGCAGCCAATTAAATATGCCAACTGTCATCACACCTATAACTACTATCTTCTAAGGATTTTATTTTTCAATGCTTTAATTTTCTTAAACAACTGTATACTCAGTTAAGTGCTACACTCTATCTGTGATGACTATTTGAAC
The DNA here is from genome assembly GCF_949987515.2 of Delphinus delphis. NCBI lineage: Eukaryota > Metazoa > Chordata > Mammalia > Artiodactyla > Delphinidae > Delphinus > Delphinus delphis. Next base: position 169,498,802 of record NC_082683.1, on the reverse strand, counting down.
CCACAATCCCAAAGATGGGACCAAGATACAACAAAAAGGAAAAAAAAAGTAGCTCATTCCCTTAAATGTCTAAGAACAAAGGATAATAATGTTGAAAAGTCAAAATCACTAGCAACTTAGAAAATACTAGATTATTTATATTATTATACCATAGAAGGGATGATTATTATTTAACTGAGACAAGTTTAGAGCCTTCTAATAAGGAGAAACTAATTTATTTCACAGCATGGAAAACTGGAGCTAGATACCAGGTAGAACTTCCTGGCCAATTAGCTTTTGTCATTAATTAACTGTATCAATACATATAATTAATATACATTAATTAATTTGCTATGTCTCAGTTATCTAATAATTAAAATACAGGTACTAATTAATGCCCACACTATCTAATGCACAGGAATGTTGAGACCCAAAAGAAAAAATAAATACGAAAACCTCTGAAAAGTTTAAAGTGCTATGCACATTCAAAGTGTTACTATTTTGGGAATAACTCTGAACATAAATCTGAACCCAGTTTTGAAATAGAAATCCATACTTACCTGGGCTTCCCACAAAACATTATTCAACTTTGGGGATTTGTTGTGAGTTACATTTGTTTGAACACTTTGATAATGCATTCTGACTTTTACTGATTTTTCACCAACATTAGCTCACACCATCACCCAAAATGAGCTCCTTAACTTCTCAGCACCTGAGATTAAGAGGTGATGCTAGTTGTTTATAGCAAAGCTTTAAATGAATCAGCTCACAAACTTTAGTGAGTATCTACAAACAAATACCGTGTGCTAACACATATATATGGAATCTAAAAAAAAAAAAGGTTCTGAAGAACCTAGGGCAGGACAGGAATAAAGACGCAGACGTAGAGAATGGACTTGAGGACACGGGGAGGGGGAAGGGTAAGCTGGGACGAAGTGAGAGAGTGGTATGGACATATATACACTACCAAATGTCAAATAAATAGCTAGTGGGAAGCAGCCGCGTAGCACAGGGAGATCAGCTCGGTGCTTTGTGACCACCTAGAGGGGTGGGATAGGGAGGGTGGGAGGGAGACACAAGAGGGAGGGGATATATGTATACGTATGGCTGATTCACTTTGTTATACAGCAGAAACTAACACACCAGTGTAAAGCAATTATACTCCAATAAAGATGTTAAAAAAAAAAAGAATCAGTTCACAAACTTTAGTGAGTATCTACTATGTGCCAAGAATGATGTGGGCGCTAAATAATAATGAAGCTTTTCCAAGGAAAATGTGATGTGTTTCAGAGGTCAACATACCGTGCTAAGAATGAAGGCTGCATGGAAGTTATGCAACAAAATAATGAGGTTCGATTCCCCCCCCCCCATTCCGCCAATCAGATTCCCCATGGATAACAACTAACCTAACACAGGTCTGGGGGAAAATCAAGTTAGAGGTAACTTTTGAAACTGCTTAACTACATTGGACCATCTTAGCCACTCACCACAAGAACAAGACGAGAGTGTAGATAAAGCTATTATGACCACTTCTGGGGGAAAAAAAAAAGTGATTCCTATAACTAGAGGCACAGTCTTCATGCAAGAACCATGGGAAATGTCTCTCTGGAGTTACATCAACCACGCACAGCATTCGTCATAATGGTTCTCAGTCTCAGCAGCCGCTGGGTCGCACCCTCAGAAACCCAAGTCCCTGCCTCCTCTGTTTGCTGCTAAGGCAAGGCTGTCCTACGACAGCTCATCCTTCCATCTTCCAGAAGGCAAACAGACAGGGCAGGATCAGTTCTTGTTCTTATCCGAAGTCCAGGACGGAATATTGAGGGAAATCAGGAAAAGGGAACAATTAGTGCTGTCCATCTCATAAAACACTCAGTCACTCTTACCTAGTAGCTAACTAGTTAAGATGTATAGGATTTCAAGACTCCTTCTGGAGCATCTATGTCTGCATGTGAACTCCACACTCACATCTAGGCCTATTTGTTTACTGGAAAATCATATAACTCACCGTAACTGACGGTCAGTTATAGGCACGAATTTTACAGACAAGGAAACTAGGGTCCACAGTGAGAAATAAACTTGGATGGTGGGGAGATCCAAGAAATGGGAAATGGAGTAAGGAGTTTGGTTTCATCACTTCAGAAACCTCTATAGGAGAGATGGAGTGATACTTCTCTTCCATTCCTAAAGAACCAGAGATTCTGGTGACTCAGGGAACTGAGGTTTAGCAAAAATGGATCTCTTGAGAAATGGTCACTCCTGTCCTAGGCTTCCCCCACATGTCCATATTTCTCCCCCCTCTCCAAAATTCAGCTGACAGATTATCAGACTCCGATAATAACACTGACTGACGCTGGAAACTTCATTCCTTCATCCATCTTTCTATCCACGGAACCTCACAAAGCTGAAGGCTGCATGCTGAGGTCATAGGTAGCATATAAATAAGGTGATCTGCGTATTTACCTGCACTGCTGTATCAAATGTGCTGTCAAATTTAAACTAAACGGGCTACTAAAATACCTGCCGCAAAAAAACCAAATAATGATAGTCAAATGATGGCGTATGATTGGTTAACTATACTGAGTACAGGGGGTTGTCACCCTAGTCGTTTCATTAAATATGAAAGCCAAAGATTTATGTCATGGGTGATAAGGGCAAGAATGCTGCAGAAGTGAAAAATATGGCAACAGTATGCTGTACGTCACCAATGGGATAATTATTTATCTAAAAAGTTGGCATTCTTAGACTTCCAACAGGCAGCGTATGAAATTCATATATTCAAAGGAGACATCATAATAACCTGCCGGCTGGTGGTGATGGATATGTTTTTAATCCAAATGACCACAGTCTTCAGCCTGCCTGTCATGGAGGGCCAGGAAAAAATGGAATTTTCCTTTCATAACGCTTGATGTTGAAAGAGGAAAAACCTGGAAGCATGATAAGTGGCTCATTCCAATGGACAAATGGACATGGCGCTGAGAGAATGACTGTGAATAAAAGTCATTGTTCCTGAACTAATGCCATTTTCAGTTGTTACACCAAGAAAACGGAGCAAGGGATGATTTCTGCCTCCTTCCCATCTGGAAAGCACAAGTTCAAACTGCAACAAAAGCTGGAAAATCTTCAACACTGTGTGGATTCGTTTACAAATTACCTCTTGCTGGAAAAAGTCAGGGGGAAGGCTGGTATAATATTTGTCTATTAACTAAAACTTATTGTACAAACACAGCAAGAAGAGTTGATGCTGTAGTGCTTTATTGACTCGAAAGCCTCGCCTATGGATTTCCTCCTTTGAGGTTTAAAGGAATTCCTATTTCTCATTTACAGTCTATCAGAAAAGGTATATGACCTGTATTTTTTAATTTATATAAATCCACTCAGTCAATCAGCCTGGGCTGAAATTTAATGGATGTATCAGTCATTGTTGGTCCAGGGAGAGAGAACAGGCAGCAGAATCCACCATTCCATCTCTCTTCTTCCATTACCTTCCTCCCCCCACTATTTTTTTTTTAACCTCACCAGCTCAGATGTCTCCCTTAACTTCAAGCAAGGAGTCTTTCAAAGCTGTTGTTTTTAAAGGGAGAAATTCAAGTAAATATAAACTGATGGAAATACAGGAAGACCCTTTGGCTATTTTGGTTTTAAAAAAAAATCTTCATTTTCCCCATCCGTGTTATGGCGATTTTATTACATATTCAGCAAATTTACAGGAACATGATGTTCCCCTGACAAATTAATCACTTTCCAAGCATTTTAACATATAAATAAAATATCACCACAGGAGAGTAAAATCATCAGCTCAACCAGTTGATTTAACCCTTCCTTCAGGAAAACTGACCTGAAATAGATTAAAGACTACCTCCCAGACACACATACAGACACTCACACACACACACACACACACACTCTCATAACTATGAGCTGGGCACTCAGACTACTGGTAACAAGGCTTTTAGGGACTTCTAACTTCAGAAGCCAGATTGCAGTGTTTAAAAGATAGGAGAAACTGAAGACAAAAGGACCTCTTCAAATATCTTTAACCTCACAACAATCTGCTAGAATCTATCTTCACTCCTTCATAGTTTTATTTCTGCATTTCCTCTAATAATAATCATTAAATACTATATTTTTATAGTCCTATTCTTACCCTGCCATTCTAGGCAGGGAAGAAAAAATGCAAGGGGCTAGGTTTCTGTCTTTACTTTGCTTTCCCCTCTGCTAATTTCAGAAAGTGAATCCAGCAATTATAAGTAGTAGGAGACTGATAAGGAGTCACACATGCAGGAGAAATAGGTTCAATTCAAGCTTCCCTGACTAATCCTTATTATGACTCATTTCGACTTCAGAATTTGTCGGTTGAGGTAAGAAGCTAATTTGGCTTTGAGAAGTGAAATCTCAGTTTTGTACTTTCCTTCTAGTGCTTCTAACAACCCATTATTAACAGCAAAGTAGGAGGGGGCATGAAATATTTATTGAGTGCCCACTCTCACCAAGCATTTTTTTTTGCATGCTATTTTATTAGATCATTAAACTTGACATACTTTAAGTAAGCGCATTAATTTCTTTGGCTTCCAAACCCACAGTCTGTACCACTGTATCTTCCATTCGAAAATAAAATGCATCATTTTTAAAACCTATACTCAATATGGCTCTCAAACTCGGATCCTGAGATGAACAGTAGGACATTCTGCCAGATCAGGAAATAGTAGAGGAAAGGGCCTGGTAGATTTCTCTGAACTGCTTCATCGCTCTGTATGCACAGATTATGCTCCTTCTGTCTGCACTCGTCAGAAGACCTGTTTCCTCTCTCATCACGGGTTCTCTCACATCAAATACAACCAAGGTTTAATCTATATTTTAAGAAAATAAAGAAATCTGGCATCATGCCTGGGCCAGTTGTGATACCCCAAAACAAAAGACGAACAGGCCATGCTGACTGTCTTCAGTGCTTATGTAAATACCATGCTATTTATTAGCTCTGCTTTGGGGAATGGTCACCTTACCTCCCTACTCAGGAGCCTGTAAAAATACTGGTGATTTATTATTACATCCTTCTTCTTCCCTATGAATGGGGTAATGAAGTTTTTTACGGAGGCTATTAAGAAGCAACTTGGATGCTACTATTTGCTACTTATCCCATATAATATACCATAACTGCTATTAGAGGGCAGTACTTCAAGCAGCTAAGCCTTCCATAACTATAGCCGATTTGACGAAACTGTCAATAGCAAATTTCAGGAATAACCACTAAAAGGAGATTTACTTTTGAAATACATCATGTGTTACCCAAAGGCTTTTATTAACATTTATTTATTTTTTGGTTCTAATTAAATCCTTCTGGGTAGTTCCTTGACAAATTATGAAATTTCTCTTTTAAATTTCCCGACAAATACTTGGGCACATAAGCTTTCTTTAACAGTTGATGCTCATGTCTTTAAAAAACACCTTCAGTGAAGATGCCAATCAAATAAAAATAAAATTAACATCCAGATTATGGATTTTCTGAGAGAAGATGAAAGAATACATCTGTAAAATGCTGAAAGGAGATGTTTAGACCAAGTACATGTTCATTTACTAAGTTTCCATTGCCATTTTATGGAAATAAACATACTCTAAACTCTTCCTATCAAAACAAATATACATTTTTTCATGATCTTAAGAAAAGTAACTTATTACATATCCCAGGCAAAGCTGACACAGGTACATGATCTGATGAAATCGTATGAATGTAAATTATTCAAAGATAACATAAAGCTGGCCCTGTCCAGATGAGATCAGAGATGTTCTAACACCCGAACCTCAGAATACAAAAGGAGATAAAACAATGCTCAGGAAGCCTCATGCCTTAAGTCTTAAATAAGAACAAAACTTAAAAAACAAACAGCCACTCAGGGTGAATAAAAGCAATTAAAGCAATATGTAAAAAGCCTGTGTTCTTGTATAGATATTTAAATGTTTTTCTAAAACATTTCATTACTTTGTACATCGATGGAGCCTAAAATATCTATAAGCGTTCCCTGAAGTTGCCAATTAAACACTGTGTCAACTCCTGCTCTTGTAGTTAAACCACTGCCATCACCATGTACATGTTATTTCTAATTAATTCATGTCTCTCTCAACTTTGTCCTTCTTTGCCTGTCAAAAGAGTAGGCATTCATTCATCAGCCAACAGTATCCTAGTAACTCCAGGAGCAACAGATTACTTCCAGGAAAAGATAATTTAAAAAGTTACAAATTCTGGGAAAATATAATCTTGGGGAGGGGGCTTTATTTTTATAATGGTATGATGCAAAGCTGGGGGTGAATGCTGTATTGTTCAGTGTGGGGCTGGGGAGAGAGAGAGCTGGGCTGTGAGAGGAAGAACTGTGGAGCAGAAGAAGAAAGATTAGGGGAGAGGACAAACCAGGTATGGTCTAATGCTCCTGAATTTTATTTAATGCCTTTAAATTTTATGGAGTTACTTGGCTTATGACAAATAGCTCATTTTATTTGGCCCTGGAAAACGGATTCAAACGCAGATAAAAAGGAATCATCCCAAATACTTTTTGGAAAGTGACTGGTTATAAATAAATTTCCTTGAAATAAAAAGTGTTTTATTTGAACAACTATGAGTTGGGCTGCTGCTTATATTTTGAATGAGCAGTATGTTTCATTTTCATACATATTTCGCTCCAAATAGACATTGCTTATTTAAGTGAAGGCTAGAGCTGTACTGGCTCAAAGAAACAGCTCCATTAAATTTACTTTGCAACTGAATTGAGTCAAGTGGGATGGAGTAAAGAAACCCTAAAGAATCTAGTCTATTCTAGAACACAAACACCACATGCCTTTCTGGACAGATACAACCAGGGGAGCTATTCACAAACACGGTCTTTTTTTTCATGGCTCTGTCATAAGCTTGTCCCTTAAAACATAAAGAGGTTAGATGTAACACATAACATTATCCATGTATCTGTAAGAATCTATACAGTAAAAATGAGGGGAGTGCATAAAAAAATCATAAATTAATTTAAATGAAGCTCCTACCCCCTACCCCCAAATTATATTACCCCCTAAATGATTCTCAGGAAAGAAAACAGGAAGTTTGTTTCAGTCTGGATACTACTAATGCCATTCATAGTTCTAAACCTTCACTTAGGATTTAGAAATCATTTTCATACAGACTAGCTCTTCCTAGATTTCAATGACAATTTCAGCCTGGTAAGTTTATCTTGTTAGATACCAGGAAGTCTTTTAAAACCATTTCGTTAAAACTTAGCTTATTTCAGTATAAATGGCTTATTTAAGTCCGGTTTACAATTTCTTTAAGTATTCAGTTTTTGCATTCATCAGGTAATTCCTAGAGGACATGCCTGTCCATATGGTTTATCTAGACCCAAAACACACAAAATCCTACAAAGATTTCTATGATTGAGGGCTTTCATTTCATATTTAGGATATATTAATGGTATGTTGAATTCCATAACAGGGTTTTGTATACAGCAACTAACCAAAATATTTTTGACCGGCCACCTATACAAATAAAATTAACCTAAATTTTTTTCTACTTGTTTTTATCTAGTAGAAAAAAAAGAACCCAATATGTATAAATCACATTTCACTAAAAAGTCAAATGCATTATCCCCGCCTGCCCCCGCCCACCACGAACAAAATCAACAGTTTCAGAAAGGACATAGAGTTGTTTTATTTCTGTTAAATCAATGCCTAAAAATATTACATTTTATCAGTTTCGCTTATCCTGTCAAGTCCCCAAAGGTTCCCTACCCGAAGCTGGCCATATTTTCAGTGCAAAACAGGCTGAGCACTGCTGTCCAAATCTAGATAAAATTCATGGGTTTGTAATCTGCACAATGATCTATACATCTCTATCTCTATGCAAATCAAATGCTTTTCTGCGTTCCTTTGAGCATTCCAAAGCACCCAGGGCTAAGGGAGCATGAGGTTTTTGCAGATTCTTCCCCTGCCCCTCCTTTCCTTTCCCTCTATGGATTTGCACTAGCTACCTAAATAATTCACACTGCCTGCTTTTCAGCCCGAATGTTCCTCGGAAGAGGCCTACAATGAGCTACTGCAGTCACCAGATGGACTCATGGATGCAGCAGGTGAGGCAGTTGGCAGGACGCCCTGTCTGATGCTGCTTGCTTCGGCATGGGCCGCCTTTCTTTCCAGGTACATTATCATCCTCTGAACACTGAGCAGTGTGCAGTTTGGGGGTGGGGTGGAAGTGGGGCACTGGCAAGCCCTCTACAAGCATTCCTAGAGGAACCGTAAATTACCAGCTGCCCTCCTCCCTGCCCCTCCACCTCCAGCAACCCCGGATACTTTACGCTGTTGCTTTGTTAGTGGGTTTTTGAAGACTACCGTGAAGCTTTGGCAGTGCATTTTGGCCCTATGCATAAAGAAGGACGCGTCCGTTTGAAAATTCCACCTCGGCTTAATAGAAAGTGAAGAAAAGAGGATTCAAGGGGATGGATACCGGAAAAGTCAGGAAAACTAGGAGGGAGAAATGTATTCTCATAGATACTTTGCAAAAAAACACAAATGAAGGGAAAACACAGGTGAGATGATTCAGCTCATGTCTGCAATGCATTTGTATAAAGGTAAGCTGCCCTTTGCATCTAGTGAGTGGAGAGAAAAACTGCATTTTTCTAGCTTTTCAGTGTTGCAGAAAATATCCCCTGTGCCCAAGTTTGAGACAGTTCTTTGTCTCATATTTCTAGTGTCATTTCCAAAAAGCGCAGCATTTCCCTTCCAAAGTTCATAATTCTATAGGACTGGAAGACAAAAACTGCAATGCATATCACTTGAAATTGGAAGTTTGCAACCTCATGGTGCCAAGCTATCATGAGACGATCACTCGGTAACATGTCGTATAAATTTTAATTGAGTATAAACACTTGACAAAAATTCTCCTGAGTTATTTCTGGCATATTCAGATTGGTAATGGTACCATGACACCATGATTTTAATCTTTCTATAAACTTAACTGATGCCAATATAAATCTTATTACCTAACTTCACTGATCATCTAATTATAAACATCCAAAACTGCGACAGAGCATCATTTTAATGACCTGAAGCAAACCAAGCTGTATCTTCCAAAAAATAAATAAATAAAACACTTGAATAAAATGCATTCACTGAAAAGAGGCTGCAAAGACAGGAAACGGCTTTGAATTCCCCATCATCGAGTCCTCGGGCAAATTGAAATCCCAGGCTTTGGGGAAGAGCATTGGGTAGTTTTGCAGGACTGTTGGACAAAGACAGTAGCTGTGAGATTATCTCAAGATTAAGGGCAAGGTTTCCTTAGAAAAATTACCTTTCATTAGTCATTTACTTTGATTGGAATGAATTTACTAATGCACACCTTTCCCTCAAAGTCAAACTACACTAACCTTCCAGAGTTCACATACATCCCCCTTCCTTTTCCTACGACCTCGGAAATATCTTTTCTTACCTGATCTTTTAAAGCATTTTCCCCCTTTCATTTCCAGTCTAAGAAACAAACCACACACAAGTCATTCAGAGCATTTTAACATGTAATGGCCACTTCCGGGATCAAATCTTCAAAGGCTTCACAAGGAAGCAGGCAGGACCAGACTTGACTGCTCTAAGACCCCCAATCACACTTTTGCAATATTTGGGATCTAAATGTACCATTTCTAATTGTGTTCTTGGGGGCTTAACTTCCTGTCAGCTCTAGAAGGCCCAAATCAGAAAATCAGAATGGAAGCTCCAACTTGCTTAAGTTTTATGTAAAGCCTCTGCTACCTAAATTCCTGAAATCATTTCCTGAAGGTTGACCCAAGTATAAATTGAAAAGTATATAAAGTCCCATTTTAGAGTGTTTTTTTAATGCACTCAAGATCATTTTATATTTTTATCATTTATTTCAGGATCTTCATGCCCAGGACAGGGCCTGCACACAAATATTTTGGAATGAATGATCAAGAAAATGCAGTTTACTGCACTAAATATTGATTACTTTAATGATTTAAAAAATTGCAGAGGAATGCATGTAATCATGTTGATGCAACGTGAGAAGTTACTATAAGTAATCAATTGGACGCCAGAGAGTTGGTTATAAAAAATTCACTTCAAAAATCAATTTTAAACTGGTATCTTCTAAACTTGATTTCATTAACTCTCATTAAGCTATTTGCCCACAACCCAATTAATGTACATAACCAAAGGTACTTAATAATACTAAACAGAAGGGACTGGACATTTCTTAGAAACATATTAAAAGGCAAACGGTAATAAATGAACATTTAAAGATAGTAACTGTAAAATTAAATATAATTTTTAGCATTTATATATTTTATAATGATGTAGATGTGTGCTCAGATTGCCACAGTTAAACTGGCAGGCAAGATTACTTCTAAAAAAAAAAAAGATTACTTCTAAAATAAAAGTAGTAGCAAAGTCTCAGCTAAAAAAAACCTGCCATTTAAAAAATTAAAATAGAGTAAAGTATAAGCAAAGGGTGAAGGAATGAGTGGGTAATTACAGTTTAAGCCCTGGATATAAAAGACAATACAGGTAATGTATGGTATAAGGTGCTGCTGAAAATGAATGATAATTAGAACTTTGATTTCTGACATTGCAAAATCATTCTTTTATAAAGTCTATATGATATTCTCAAACACATCCACCTTATATAAATATCTATATTTGAACATACTTTTGGAGTATCAGAAATTAGTGTCATACTATTATATACATACACAAAAAACCCTACATTTGCTTTGCCTGTGTTTAAAGAAGAGTTAGTACCTGTGTGTGTCTGTATTCGTGTGTGTGTGTGTGTGTGTGTGTGTGTGTGTAAAATACAATTTCTGTAACTGATTTAATTGTTATTTCCTTTATTTCAGATGTCTTTCTGGATGTGACTGTCTTAAAGTTTCAAAATGCAAGTTAGTCTAAACCTAATAGAGAAAACATAGATGTCTAAATTTTAGCCTGATATACAGTATATACTAGAATTAGCATAATTTAAAGAAAAACATATTTATAGGCAACCTTTCTCTTTCCTAAACGAAATATCAATAAAGTGATTCAAATGCCATAAATTCAATGCAATGCCCAATTGGTTAAACTCATGCAGTCCCCTATGGTAACTATGATCTTTTTTTTGCCAGCTTTCTTGCCCCTATGTAGGTAGTGCTGATTGAAAAAAAAAAATTGTGGGCATAGTGGTTATAATCTCTAATGAAATTACTTATTTTATTTATTTGTGGTTTACCTACCTAGGTGAAAGTATACAATGAGTCACATAATTAAACACAAAAAGTATCTTAGAATAAACCAACCAACAATATTCTTAAAAGGTGGGAAATACAGCACCCTGAATGACTATCGACTTTAAATCTGAAGTAAAGGCAGTATGTTTGCAAAATTCACCTGTAATCCTGGTTCAAGATCTACCCACACCAGTTTTGTTCTGTTTTGTTTTTCCTCTCTGAAAGTCTGAGGAGAAGTGTCAACATAAGTTTTGCGTTTACAGTTTAAAAACAGAGAGAGAGAGAGAGGGAGAGAATGAGCCCCGGGTCCCTAGCATGCCTCCTGGGCACCTAAACAGAATTATTTGCATAGCCCTTGAACACTGTTTAGAAAACAAAGAATGGACAGGACCAGAGTGGCTTCTATCTCCCAGTCCTGCCGTCCTTTTTCAAAGCAAGGCAGGGGTTCTGTTTTTAGTACACACTTTGGTTCAGCGTTAATCCTGTTTTATGTTGTTCACACCTGCTGCTGACTAGCAGCCTGCTGATGGGTCGGGGCTCACGCTGCTCAGACAAATCCCACTAAACTGAGAAGCCGGACAAAAGCTACTGGACAGAGCTGGAAACAAAGCCTGATCAGGGTCGTGAATACTGGAGAAGCAGATCCCACCAAAATCTCTCCTCTCATTTGCAGACAAGCCTCCGATGTCCCCAATTTCCCACCCAACAGTAAATGCAACCGACTGCTCTTTTTTGAAAGCCTGAACCCCATTGGCTTATTTATATTCCTTGGCTTTTTATGTCTTTTGGTAAAATGAATGCCAATACAGTAAAAAAAAAAAAAAAAAAAAAAGAAAGAAAGAAAGAAAAAAGAAAATAAGGTTGCTAGAATCAGATGATTCTAGCCACTCTGTGTCCTTACCAAAAGAATCTGTATCTGAAACAAACCTCATTATTAATTTAAAATATCCTATAGCTCCACCTCTCTATGCATAGAATCCTACATCCAAAATGAACAGAGATAGAAAATATATATTCTGCCATCAGTGGCCACCGGGTGACCAGGACAGTGACTTGTATGCTAAGACGGCTCTCCCCCGTCCCCTTCCTGCACTGCATGTGCCTAATAGCACACATCAAAAGGAATGAATTCTTTTTTGATCTTAGTACCAGCGATAAATCAAATTCAGTGACACAGACAGGGGGGAAATGCACCACTAAGGGAAAACTCCAAGACTGACAGTGGGACCAGTCGGAGGCATTCGCTCAATCAAGTTCCAGTAAACGAGGCCCACCCTCCCTCTCTCGGAAACAAGATGTAAGCTGTCATATGCTTACCCAGAGTGAGAAAAACTTACCGGGTCCTGATGTGACCCTAAGTCAAGATGAACTTTCTGCTGACATTTCCAGCGGTGGCCTCGGAGCCCCTCCCTCCCACCTAAAGAGTCAATTTCCTTCCTTTCTGGGAGCCGGATTCTTCCCGCTGGTGGGCACCGAGAGCTCCTACTGGCCAGCACAGCCTGGCTCCAAGATGAGCTGCACATCTGGGGGGGTCAAATGAAGACTCTGGGATCATTTTATTACATCTCCTGAAGCACCTTTCCTGCCTGCCACAGCCAATAAAGCATCATGGGCTCCACTGCCGACACTCGGGGAGCTGCACATCTGCCTAACCCACAACGGGGCATAAATTTAATGGAGCACAGTTTTAATACTTCTCTGGGGGGAAGCACGCAAAGCGCTAACTAGCCAACTAACGTTCTGTTAATGAATGGATGCGGGGATGCCATAGTTGAGGTGTTGGCATCTTCTTCCCAATTTGCTTTCCAACTATTTACCCTGAGCAACGTGCTGTTTCGGAGGGTCAGTCCTCGAGCCCAACTCAGTTGTTTGTGCCATACTCTCCCTCGGCAGGTGAGAAATTTACAGGGATGCTCAGAAGCAGCTTGGCTACAACAGGTGAGAAGCCAGATAAACGCACACTTTTTCAGTGTGTCTAAGACTGTGTTCTTGGGAACTCTCTACCGGTGTTAAAGAAAAAAGTAGTTGTCAAAAAATGATACTGTAATATACTGGCTATAATTGCAGACAGAATTCATGTGTCTTTCATAATTGGACACAGCCCACCCTAAAATTAAAAATATAGTTTTTGCTTTCAATTTGTTTATGGGATATGGACAGTATAGGAATAAATTCCATTATTATGTGGAATCACACAAAATTGCTTATAGTTGACCATTCCCTGACCTAGAAAAATGGCCATTTCATGTGGTTCAACATAATTGAATTAGAATCCTAGTATCTCACTTTCATGCAAAAAAGCCTGAAGTTTTGTCGGGGCATTTCATAACTCCAAACTTGACTTTCCTCCTCATTTTCCCTCAGAAAGCCACCTCAGATTCATTTTGGGTTTTTTTAAACCCACTATCAAAATGAGAAAATTTATCGAAGTATATTTCAAGACTTGAGCCTGTTAAGATTTGGGGCACACAAGCCCTAGCTGTCAACATTTCACTGAAAATCAAGTTTTGCACGTTAGACCATCCACTCATTCAATGGAGTGTTCACTCTAAGGCTTGCCTTTTTGAGAAGCAATTTGGCAATCCCACATAACAAAAGAGCAAACGCTTCATCCCAAGGGCCAAGACTACACACTGATGGAATAGGATGGAAAATCTCATCCTTGAGGTCCTTCGCTAAAGGACTAGAATCACGGATGATCTTTTTTTCCCCCAGCGACTTTGTAAGTTTGCTCAAGACAGAAAGATTTCAGTGTATCAGCAGCGGTGGCAGCTCTCAGATCAGATGATATTTAGTGTTTTACATGTAGTATTGGCGATGTGATGAATACCCTCAGATAGGATGGGGAAAAAAGGAGCCTGGGCTGTGCAATTGATCAAAGTGCGCTACCTGCCGCGGCCTCCCTGTGCTGCTCCTAAGTTTGCCCACTTCTGAAGAAAGTGAAGACCACCTTAGTTGGAGGATAGTGCTTTCCTCAGGCAGGAATTTTCATTTCAGTTTGAATCTTAAACCATTACATTGCCAGTGATGCATTTTTATGTTGACAATTGACATCTTCGTAAAAGAATGAAACCTCTGAGCGACGGCTCAAAAGCATGAAGGTTGCCTGCAGTAAGTACTTAAATTATTTTACATCTTAAATGGAGCCCAGTTGTTTTGAGTTAAAATTGAATAAACCTTAAACAGATGACCTTTCTTGCACAGAAAGGCCCAGAGTTGCAAAAACGAACTTTCCAATGAAATATATTTTAAGGAACTAGTGCTGAACAAAGGGCTAGTTAAAGCTGAATGCTTTGTCAATTTATCAGCTTGTGAACATTCTGTTCCTGGATTCCCCACCGCTGCTGGATGTATAGAACGGTGGTGCCTTGCTTAATCGAATACTATTGATTCGAGTGTGTCACAGTGATCTCATGGAGAGTAATCAATAGTAATCCAAAATCAATCAATCTGCTCTTGCACTACCATTTATCAAATCTGAATACGCCAAATTATTTGTAGGCATCAAATTACAAAGAAGAGAAAAGGGGAAAGCCAGGGAAAGTTCATGGTTTATACTGAAGCGCAAAACCAATCTGTCTCTTTTTTAAGGGGAGGTGCTTTAAAATGGACAACTACTTGGCCAAATGCATTTATCTTCTCATTAACCTATCCTAAATTTATAATGAATCTCATTCCATTCCTGGGGAAAAAAAGTAAGATTTCTTGTATAGGAGTTGGCTGCTTCAGCACAAGTGATAGAAACGTAAAGATGCCCCAACTTACATAGTAGGTCACACCAGCATTTTCCAAGTCTGATAAGCTAAGTTTCAAATGCCTGTCACCCATCTGCTGGTAAACAAGGAGACTCAACTGGCACAGGACATAACTGCATCTTCGAACATCAGAAATGATGGTTAATGGAATTGGAAGGGAAAAAGAAATAATTTCTCCAGAGAACGTACACATAGATGCACCTGCTTATCGGAGAAGCTGCTGCTGATGCTGAGGGTTCCTTTATCAACAGATTCACCTGTAATTTCGTCCAGGTAATAAATCCTTCTATTCATTATAGCATGCTCAAAAGCACCCCTACTATTTAACTTGAAGGAAAAAAGGCACAGAGTGTCTAAAACATTTACTTTCGCTAATGTAAAAGTGTTGGCGTTTTACTTCATTCCCGATAAGCTGGTGCCAGTAGAAGTGATTATCCTTTTCTTATTCAAAGCCTATCAGCATTTCGAAAAGCTCTCTCCATCTTATCAGGTGTATGAACAGCACAGTTACTGAAAACAGTTTCTACGGCTCCTCTCTCTTTCTGCCAAGCTATCTGATAAACCCCCAACTAACTAACTGTATTTACACACAATCAAACAGAAGTTGTATCTTCCGCACGCTGTCGCCAGATTCCAGTTTGCTATAGGTTTTTCTGCTGTGACATTAACTTAACAAAAATGTCAGTAGCAGTACCCCAAACTGACAACAATCAAGAAAACACTATAAAAGCACTCAACTAGAATGCACGACAAACAGAGACAAAAGAAAAACAAATAGGAAAAGTTCAAGGCAATCTCTTTGGAATTCGGGGTGGGTTGGGGGAATAAAGTGTACTGTGTATGCAAATCGGCATGAATATCACGCACTTACCTTTCACTAAAGTAAATGATCCTTTAGCAAAACAGATGAATAGAAAAACAGCAATTTTAAAAGAAAACGCTGCTGGGATGGAGGGGGTTCAGGAAAGTTTTTAAGAACTGAACGGGCACTTCCCCATATTTCAGGTTATTTCAATGTGGGGCAGAGAGGTTCTATAACGTAAGCAAAGTAAGACAACAGACAGTATCACCGAACTTACCCCATACACTGAAGACATGACAGAAAGCAAGGCTGTAACATATGGTGACCACATTCTCAGGATAGATTTTCCAATCATTAAAACCCTCATAAATGCTTTAGACATTAAAGTTTTGTTCACTATAAGGAAATTAAAAAATACAAAAATACAATTTGAGTGTTTAACCTCATCATTTTTCTCATTCTTTAGACTTAACCAACTGAACAGTTCCATATAAAGGTATGAAAAAAGAATCATCCTCCAGACTAACATAAGTGGATGATCTGCTCTCCATTTCTGTCTGGTACAAAACGCTTACCCTAGTTCACGGTTCATACAAATTGAGAGACGTCCCTAATCATTTCTGGGTAGCTCTTTGGAGCATGAAAGACAACAGTGATATTTCTAGAACATAAGAGAAATATGAACTTTACTTCAACAACTGAATAATAAATTCCTGACCCTAGGAAAGAATCTCTGCTTGGGCTTCTGTGCATAAATTGCCCATTTGTTCCTCACCTCCCTTTGCTGAATGGCTAAGAGAGAACAGAAAGAGGCAGCCACATGCTCCCACCTGAGCCCAACCCCTGATTCTGTCTAGACTCCAGGAACAGAATGAGCCTTTCCTTAGATGAGGAGGGCAATAAGATGAATTAGCCAAGTGTGTAGTTCAGTACAATTCAGCTGATGGTTGCCTTTCCATCTGTGACACTATGATCCCATGACTGATGAGGCAGGTCTCATTTAAGTCTGTGGATAAAAGGGATGCTTCTGTCATTTCATAGGACCCAGAACCAACTGTATACAATCACTTTCTCCTATATATCTTTCCCTTTCTTTGGCCATGAATAGTTGGTTACGGGCATGATATTCTTCCTCAAAATATCTGATCTGTTTTAATAGATTAATGGCTGTGAAGAAAGCATTGTTAGAGTATTCTTTCATTTATGGAAAAAATGAATACAATTTAACATGGCCATCTTACATTTGTGGAGAAGTGAAAGTACTATAATAATTTGGAATTATGGAGGGCAAAGGGCCATTGATTGAACAACCTCACATTTGAATTTTTCTCTTAAGTACCTTAGTCTCTATACTTTTTTATATGACTCACTAGTTTTGCTCACTCTGAACATCATTTTAGATATTCTTTTCAAAGCAAAAGAAATTCTTATAAGTATGAACTGTAACAACATTTTAACTGCCTTGAAAAGGACACCTTTTCAAACATTTTTACTCATATTGTATTAAAAAGAAAGTAAATGTATTTATTTAACGAGTCCTTTGTTTAAAGGACTTTGTTTAAATTCTCAAAAGCACCTTAAATGAGTAAAATCTTCCTAGAGCAGATGAAAAAGGAATTATCACATACAAAGATACCATGCTGATCATGGAGGAGAAAAAAAGAATTCAGTATGCTTCTGCCTATTTTCTGTGCCTAAGTTCTTGATTTACTTTTTTAAATTTCATTTTTTTTTTGCCTATTGAATAAGCCAGATAAAAAGAAAGAACAAGATTTTTTTTTTCTTTCTCAGAAAATGTATGCAAAGTGCAACAAAAAAGAAATGTCCCTTGTTTAAAGTGGACTGGCAAGGCTGCTGCTTCTGACTCTCCACTTGTTCAAAGTCTTTACATACATCACACATAAGAGCAACCAAGACTCACCACTTCAGACTTTTTAAAAAAGTAAATCCCATTATAATCCCATTACTTCCAAGGCAGTAAAAAGATTTGAACAAGCTTCAGTTATACTCTTTTCTAAAAACAAAACTCATTACTGTCTGCGCTTTCTGTATTCCCACAGCTAGAGTTTTAAAGAGAAGTAAACAAACACGCTGGTTTTCACTGCACTTCTACTAGCCATCAATCTCTAATACAATATGAGAATTTATTGGTAGCTTCCCTTTTATTTAGTACCATCTTAAGCAACTGTTTGCGGAGGTGTAAGAGGAAGCAAAGTTAAATTGATATGTCTGTGATATGCCTGACAGCCCTTAGTGTGGCTGATATTAATTTGTTTTCTTTGGCTAGGTAAGTGCTGCGAGAGCATATCATACGTAATGTGTACTTCCAATCAAAATGATGAAAAGTATATGTGCAATTTTGTTTCACTCAAAGCAAGATGAGAAGGCCAGAGGAATGTATGTGACAGAGACTGCCTTCCATCATCAAAATATAAATTTGCTTCCGAGTTCGTTTTTTACAACGTAATCTGATCTTAGGTAGGCTCTCCGTGAGTTTAACACTTTAAACAACTCTTTTAATAGATTTTAAATGCCCAAAGCCAGTGTTTTTATTTACGATATTGTGTGAAAGAATTCCATATAGCCAGAGGCTGCATTTCTAATGGCTAGTGTTGCGTGCTATGTATTTATATTCAAATGCACACATAGATCTATGCCAGTATATTGAAATGGACTTTAATTGGCCAGTGAGAAGCCAATTTATTTAAAACTGTACTTTTTCTTTTATTGCTTTGCCTTAGTGGGTAATCTTCCAAATATACGTGTATTGCCATCAATGAAAATGGCAAAATATTTGAAAAATCAAAACATAAAAAGCAAGTTCCCTCCAAATGTTTAAAAATTTTTTAAAAAAATTAAAAGGGGGGGATGCAATAGTACACATACACAGCACACACACAATCTAAACCTTCTCAAGCTGATGGTTTTGTATAATTGATTAGAAAATACATTTGGAAAATACTGAGAAATAGTGTCCAAATCAGAGGAGAAGAAACATCTGGCACTTCTGTAAAGAAAAACATAGAGAGGAAGGATGTGTTTGTTATAATTGAGCGGAAATTATTCTTATTAGCTAGGTTTCCCAGACTACGAAAGTAGAAGTCTAAAATGAACTTGACACAAGAATAAGATGCCAGGTAAATCCTTCAAAAGGCAGAAGGCTGTCACTTGACACCCTCAGATAATAAAGGAGCTAACTTTCAGCAGACGGATTGGCATAAAGAAACAGCAGGATTTTTTTAAAAACGAGAAACATTAAATTTGTTAAAGTACTATACAAACAAATAAGGGCAGGAAATGAATCTAGGAATTTAAACAAAATATGAATTAGAACAAGAATTTGAATAGAAAGAGCATTTGGATAAGTGGTTCCTCTCAACACTCATTCAGATTTACTAATCAAAATCACAGACCTTCAAACTTACCTCTTAGAATAAAATTCAGAAATTCAGAAATCTATGATGTACTATATATGGATATAAGACTTATTAATTTTCTTTATGTGCTTTTAGCAAAAAAAAAAATGACATTTATGTAGTGAGGATAAGTGAAATTTATATTTTGCATTTATTTAAAAGTATCATGTTTACATTTAGATATATTTGTCAGGCCCAACTGTATAAGAAAACAGTGTAGCCAAGAGCTTATTCAAAACTGTTTCTTGGATATGGGCCCAAACCATTAAATTATGTATTTAATACTAGTGGCTTATTTCCTATTTTACAAATTATTTATGATTTCTAGATATTGAATTTTTAAATAATAATTAACAATTTATAAAATCAGAAACAAATTAATGTATTAGGTTACCTGTTACCTGTCTGTTACATAGTAGTTAAACCAATTTAATTTAAAATCAGACTTGGTAAATACCTGAAATACTAATTCCAGGTTAAAATTATGCCTGGCAAATTTAACTGGACACTTACTGATTAGAAAACTACTTGAGATCCACTTTATTATATAAATCTACATGAACACTCTCAGCAGCATACCTATATTCTACATACATACCTCTTCCCGTGTATATACATATGTATTTCACATGCATACTATACATGCACACAAAGGCACACACGTGTGTGTGGTATAGTCTATTGACTGCTTTGGATTTTAAAGTAGCGTATGTGTATCTTTATTTATAATGGTATAGACCGTGGACATCCATATACACATGGCTATGAAAACAATAATCAACAGCAAAACTTACAAAATGCAGTAAGAAAAAATGTCAAGCAGCAGAGATGCTGGATGTCATCCCTGGACTATCAAATACACACATAAGTGTGATTGGAGAAAAAGAACCTAAATATTTCACTGTCAGAGAATGTAGAAAACAGCAATTCACTTCTACCTCATGTGCTTTAGGACAATGACAATTTAATACAAGGCCAGTGGATGTAAAAGAGATAAAAACTGAACAAACTGGGCCAGGGTAATCAAAGATTTTCTCCAGAGAGCTGACTAGGGCCGGAGCTCATATGCACTTATACCAGATCAACACTGTATTGTTTCTTTCTTCCATGAATTTGCTATGAAGCAAAATTCAGAGCATAGCTTATCTGCTGCAATGACTTTAAAGTTCTAGTGAGATGCCGTCCTCTTATTTCAAAATGCTTGATAGGTGATTCTCAAAAGTTTATTTGATATTAATTGGTGTCATAGAAATCACGGCTATGAATTGCCACTTGTATGACAAAGTATCGACCATAAGCACAGATTCTAATTTATTTTATGAAATAATATAAGCAAAACATTGAGTGCTGAAGAGCACTTTAGAAGTCAAACAAAGAAATACTTTGTTTAGTCACTAGGCTAAAACAAATGTTGAGGAATTTTTCACAAGTGATACAGACTTGAGGTTCGGCATTATGCCTACCTTCCCAAAGAACGTCCTCTTCTTTGTCTGCAGTTCTTGCAAGAGTGAGGTATTGTGAAAATATTGTTAAACAGACTCATAGAGAAGTTACCTGCCCCCTTTGATGAATAGCACCACGGACCTAAAATTAATTGCAAAAGTATGGCCCCAGCTAATGAGATGGTCCTTATCTTTTTTCAGCACAAGAAGCACAAGTATTTTTCTGCTGGCTCGATATTTTACAAAAATGCCTAAAGTATTCTTAACTCAGTAGAAATCTGATTAAAAGACTTCAAAGGCACAAAATAACATAAATTCTAAGATCTGGAAAATTTGAAGTTAAAACTAATTTCCTGCATTATTTTCTTTTTAAACCTTTATTTTCTCCTTTGCTTTGAAAAGAACAGCAAAAAATCTTTTCTCTGGCTTCTGTTAGCATTTCTTAAAGCTGAATTACAATACCATTCTTTATAAGATGGCCAATATACATCCCAGGTCAGATTAAATCAAATAAATATATCAAAGGCCATCAATTTAGAATTTAAAAAAAGAAAAAAGAACAATGATACCCTATTGGGGGGAAAACACTGGAAAAATGATCATCCATGCAAGAGAATTAATGGATATTCACAAGGGCTTTGCTAATAACATGGGTTAATTACCGCTGCAACACACTAGGCTCAGTAAATAAAGCAGCAGTGCCATAAACACAGGAAGATGAGAAACCCATCGCTATAAGAACCAGCCAACACCATCACCCTTGCCTCTGACCAGGAAATGGGAAGCTGTTTTCCAGCCCTTTCTGTAAAAGGAAGCTTTCTAAACTTACCACCCAATCTGTACAGGGTAATACATAAATACACTGACACAAAGGGCTAGTGAAGCATGGGGTGCCCAGCACTTACTCACCACTCCCATCCAACATTGATTCCATTAACTCAGAACACTTTTTGCTTACTCCAAGGAGAAAAATCATATGTTACATAATCCACACTGTCTGGCTATTTCGACTATATATAGTTTGGGATATGTACAGTAGTTATTTAATTTTTAGAGAAACAGAATTAATCTGTTCACTTTAGTGATGTGATGGGCAAGGTTACGAGACTCTACAGCTTAGGAACACTCACCCCTAAGTGCAGCTGGTTGTCACTTCCAGCAATTCACAAAGAAATCATCCGAAAACCCCTACCTTTAAGGCTGCAGGTGTTTTCAACAGATTTACAGAGAAGAAACAGGAAGGAAAATTAATATGAGCTCCAAGTCTGGAGTTTAAGGATTCCTTCTTAGAAAAATAAACTTAAAGACTCTGTCCATAGTTCTCAAATAAAATCACATCTAAAGTGACTTAGGCAAGCTCCCATCTTTTTAAAAAAATTGCATCCACTGGTTTAGGCTTTTTGTTGTTGCTGTCATTGCATACGTTTTTCCTTCCTGCCTATTTTTATCCCATGTATTTTTTGACATTATAGTATTACTTTTGGATAGTTGTATTTCAATTTACTTTTAGCTTTTAACAGGGAGACATGAGGCAGAGAAAAGAAGCAAAACCCTGGAAAAGAAAGAGGAAAGCTTACAAAATAAAACTTGCATAGCTCCAAGCAGGAATCTTAAAACACAAATCTGTTTAATTTTGGATGTCTGTCTTCCCATGATCAGGCTGAAATTTACTGAACTGTTCCCTCCTCGCCTTGCCTGTTTTGGAGTGTTTCAATTGCCTTTCCTTCTTCCAGCAGCTGTGACAACTGTTAAAACAGTCAGTAAAATTAAGTCCGCTCTATAATCCTGTAGTCAATGTTACATTTTAATCAGAGGTTGAAAGGGAATCATGTGATGAGCACACTCATTTAGAATGATTAGACTGACACATATGTCAAAATGAGCAGATATATTATTTTCATCTATTTATGCTATCACTTATTACTGCTATTAAATGTGAAACAAGCTTTCAAGTATTATGCTCTTTAATGTGCTGGCACATTTCCTAAAATAAAAAATACATAGTTATAGGTTAACATTTTAGGCTCTCCTAATGGTGGCCAATAAATTACATGAATCTTTTTAACAGCTTCCAAAGCAGAAATTGTCCAATATTCTCCTCTGAAACTGCATAACTCTGGTTTCATTTCCATGTATACTCACACGTGATGGGGTTTAACCCAGCACACTTTACTATGAATATTAATAGCATGTATAAATTCTGTGGTTTATTAATTGAGACAGAGAGGCAGATGCGTTACTAAGCATTAGATCTTTCTGTCTGTCCGGTGAACCACGTAACCATCAGAACTGCAGGCAAACAATAAATCTGTATTTTTTAAAGATGACTTTTAATTGAGCCAAAAAGAAAGCTAGTTTGAATCTTGCGCCATAGCCAAAAGGACATGTGTCCTGATTTCATTTAAATGTGTCTGCTTTAAGAGGCTTATCTAAACTAATTATTCAAATTAGCTATAAGAAGTTAAATTCAAGGAAACTGCAAAGAAGCCTGGGGGTGGGGGTGGGGGGTTAAAGTTTGTTTTGTTTATTTATTTATGAGAGAAAGTTCAGAATTGGGTGAGCTTGGATAATGCATATTTCCTGACATGAAGACATATGAAATTCTCCAGTGGGACAGCCTCCGGCACGCTCACCTTCAAACTTCACTTGAGTGGGCAGTCCTACCTTTGTTTATTTTTCATTTATATTTTCACACAATTTAAGGTTGTTTCTTCCTTGGAGTGTTTACTACTGACGCAAGCACTGCCTTCCAACCTTTCAGTTCTTCCTAAATCCATCCCTCGGCTAATATCCCTTGTGTGAGTGTGTATGTGTGCAAGCATGCATACACACACACGCACACACACTCACACTCACACACACACGAGGAGCCACTGAGACTGCAAGTCACTTTTCATCTCTTGCTTAATTACAAACCAAGGCAATATGCAGTCACTAAGGACCGCTAGTGGACATCTACCTATAATGCACGACCTTCTCCTCTGGAGAGTTTTATATTTTCTTCACAATCTACAGAGAGAAACGTTTGCCAAGAGCACTCTTTTCAGAATTATAACAGTTGGTATTACTGTAATGGGAAAGCAAAGCCATACAACTGACTCAACAGAAACAGGAACCAGTGACAGCTCCTGTGATAAACTAATATTTCAACGGTGGGTTGAAATTAAGTTTATGACCCACTCATTTACACAAGAATGCCTAATTTACTCCTTTTACCCCCTACTCACATGTCCCCCACCTTGGGCGATCCAAATATGTATATTTCCATGTGCATAAAGATATTAATAAATACCAATTAAACTGCATCTAAGGACAAAAGTACTTTTCTGCATTTTCTGGACACGATACATGAAACAAATCCACAATCTCAGCATTGTCTATTCAAGGGGAAATTTAGAAAGTCACTACTGTTTCCTCTTTAGTTTTTTTTCCCTCCCCTTAAATATTTATAATGTGTTAAAATCTCATGTTACTTAATGGACTGATTTGTCAGTTAAGTGCTGACTTAATGCTAACCATGCAAATAACATTATTCTAGCCCCGGATTGCACAGGGCTAGTTTTTAAATTGTTCTCTGAAGGAGAATTAGTAAATGTGCAATTTTGCCTCTAACTCTGCGCGGTAAGAAATGACAGGGAGCTGAAAATATCTGTCAAACTGCAAATACATAAGAGGCACTCAATAGTATAAATCATTTTGAATCCTGTATTTTAAAACATTTTTCCTTGGGAAAATGGGTCCTAGTAAAAGATGCATTTTAACAGTTCACTAAGCATTTGTGCCAAGTGCCTATTCTTAGCACCTGAATAAGAAGTGACTGTCACCCAGCTGTTTTACTGACAGTCACTGAGCTTTGCCTCAAAGGTAACACTGTAGTCAGAGAACAATTCTCGACTTACTGAATTAGGAGATCACCCTCAACACAAAAGGCACAAGACAGACACAAACAAGCGCTCGTGCGCACGACATACCCAGGGCATTACCTGAATCCGTGCGCCAAGATCCATTCCGTTCACCCCACACTCTCACCCCCAGGACGAGTTTTAAAAAGGAAAGAAAAAGGTACCTACTCTTCCTCGTAGTGCAGGGAAAAAGATTCAGGAAGGCAAAGTTCTACCGAATCCATGTGCGACCGGCAACCATTATTTGCGCACCCCCGCTATAAATCAAAGTTTCCTTGACAGAGCAGAGCGCAATTAACACAAATGTTCTCCTGGTGACAAGCCTATAGGCACAGCCAGTTGGGACCAGAGCTCTCACACTCTCCTAATCAAGGACTTAAAGCCCCGATTGGAGCTTATTAATATGAAGTAGAGCTTAACATATGCAGTCCCACCGGCCCAGGCGCGCAGCCGATTGGGGGGTCTCCGCCCAATCAGGACGGAGGCGACTGGAGGCTGCGAGGCGCCGCGGAAGCAGGCAGGTACGGAGGGTGCAGAGACGCGAAGGGGCTGGCGACGGAACGGGAGAGAAAAAGAGAGCGAGGACCGGAGACCGAAACGCTGCCCGTAGATACTGAGCTCTGCCTTTTCTTTCTTTCTTTCTTTCTTTTTCTTTCTTTTTTTTTTCTTATCTTTTTTACTCCCTCCCTCCCCCCTCCCCCCCCCCGCCCCAGGAAGCGAGAAAAGAAACCTAACTAATTTAACCCTCTAAGCACTGGAGGGATGTGTCTTGGGTTTCTCACCTAAGATCTCTTTTGCCTTGCACAGAACTCACGCAGACTCTCAGTTAATTTGGGAAAGGATTCTGCGGAAGGTAGAGAATGAAGTTTGTCCTGCCGTAGTCTGTGTTTTATTCCACGGGAGGGGGCTCCTTCTTATTTAGTGCTGTACTTTCTCATTGATCCGTCATCATGTCGTTGCCTGTTTCCCTGATCTCTACTGGGCATTAAAAAAAAAAAAACAAAAAAAATCCAAGACATGCTTTCTAAATTGTTCGGGCATGTGAAGTGGGATCGTCATCTTTGAGGTGGAATGCAGTTTTATACAACTACAGAAGAGGAAAGCGTGCCTCAATGCAGTTTGCGAGAATGCCTATGTAAATTCTATGTGTAAACATTTCTTTACCTGCTTCTGTCTCTCTACCTATAGATATACAATGCATAGCTTTTCAAAACAAAGGTAAACAACTGCAGAACAAATTTGCTGCTCCAGTTTCAGGGGTGGGACCCTGAGGGCCGTAGGGGAAGTAGTACATTGAAACCGTCTCAATGCATTTTGACAAAATAAACACTGCTTTTTTCTTTTTTTTCTTTTTTTTTTGTAGGGAGAACAGTACTAACTGGTGCACTAAAAGTGTTCTTAATCATATACTTATTTCAATGTAAGCTTCCAAGCTTCCAAATCATGTATACAAGTATATATGATTTTTACCCCAAACGTCATCTTTCAAATAAAATGCAGTTTATATAATTATAACATATAACACACGCTGAATGCTTTAAAAAATCAACCCAGAAACATTTTGTAAATCATCACACAGTCTGGTCATTATAAGGACTAGTTTCAAACAGAAGTGCTTTTTAAAGAAAAGAGAATATAAGAGAAGGGTCTTTTTTCTCCAACAATGTATAAGCCTGTTTTTACTTTCCATATAACAAAGAATTTTCTTAAGTCCTATTTTTAAATACAGGATTTTTTATACTAGCAAATGTACAATGGAATAGCTACCAGCTATTTATGGCAAAGAGATAACTGCTACCTTATGACCCGAAATTTTGATATAATTCAGCTCTACTGCATATTAGTCCTACATGGTATAAACAGTATAATCTTTGAGATCAAAATAAATTAGTTGAGATATCCAGTCTGTGTTAAATTTACTAGATCAGAACTCAGCTCCGTCTTTCAGCCTCTCAAATGTTCTAGGCCTTTAAAAAACAAAACACTAAACTAGAACAGCCACATTAACATTCAGAATATAAAAATGCCAGATATGATTTGGTCCCCCCAACAGAAGAAAGCAATTTCCCTGCCATGTATTTAGCCACATCTAAGATATGGGCCTGATGCCTTTTATTTGTGGTCTAAATGCATACAAGTTTCTAGTGGAGAACTCACATAGCAAAAACTGTGCCTAAGAATACTATACAAAAGCAGGTAGTAAAAGCTTAATTACCAGTAGCATTATGCTGTCTATATTGTTAAATGTGAACTCAGCAATTAAGATGTAAATTTGGTTGTGAGCAGTGAATTAAAAGAGCTTTGAGATGTAGAAAATCCAAGCATTCTGCAGACACCTCGGAAGGAAAAAAGAGATTTGTCTATTCAATTGAAAATGAGACATGTAATCATTTTATAATTTAAAAAAAATAAAAAGGCATTTGAAAAAGAAACATGATTTTTCTAAAATACAATAAAAGGAGTAGGGAAATATTGCTTCACAAAGACAGAGAAACATCTTTGGTTCAAAGATTCCTACCTTGATTTGTGAATAAACTAAAATTCTCAGGGTAATTAATAAATCCAGTTGCATGCATTTTTTTAAAAAGATACAGCAAATAAAAGTTTCATTCTTATTTTGTCCCGGGACATTAAAAAAATAAAAATTATTTAATGTAATCAATGGATCTTAATGTACTCAGCACATTCAGATCTTGTACCTGTACAGAATACTGTACTCTATTCAGTTTCTTTGCATTATCATCCTGTGACAGAACCTGCTTATTACGCCTCTGAAATGGCCTTTTAAAGACAAGATTTGTAGTCAGTTATTTACAGATGGACGTTAAGTCACCACGTTTCATGAGAGTTACCTTTTATTTCCCAGAATTTTCTTACTTCTCATAGGGTACTTATTTGACCCATTATGAACCATGTTGGTATCTACTTTTAAACATATTTAGACTCATATTCATGTGTAAGTCTTTTTTCTGTGCTCACAGAGATCCATGTACAAACATACACGGTGTGGTCCCCACAGATCTTTCGCTAACCGTATTTCATCTATGCAAGGTGCAGTGTCCATTGAACTAGCTTTCTGAATGACCAGAGGTGCACTAGGTTTGTAGAGCTGGTTTATTTTCCCTCAGGATCAGTGTGTCACCTCTACAAGTCAAGGACCTAAGATTACACCTACTGTCTTGAATCCAGTTTAACCAATTTAAACTAATATCGACTGCACTAAACTTGTGAGACAGCTTCCAGAATATTTTATAAACACACAGCATAGTCATCTCAAGAATCTTCCCTAGTCACAGAGCTTTTTCACCTTGAAGGAGGAAAGAGTGGATAATCACAGGAAATAAACACACCATGCGCAATATTGAGCATAAGCCTTTAAGAATCTCAACTACAAAGGATTTGGGGAAAATTTTAAAAAAAAAAGCGAAACAAGTGAACAGATAAACAGCCTAGAATAAACACTTTTGCTCACCAGTCTATACACTTCACAATCTTACCACAAGGAGTCTACCCAAAGCAGGATAAAGGGAACCAGACAAAAGGGTCCCTATGAGTGTTTCACAAAGAATATTAACAAATTAGTTAATATCAGTCTATTAGGCATCAGACCCAGGGTCCACACGCATAGTTTCAATCTCTTCTTCTTTAAACAATGCAGCTTAATATCCAAACAACTTCATTCTCAGGCCCCAATGAAAGCACAGACACCAAGCAGAAAATATCCTTCATTTCCATTTGAAAGAATGAAATGGCAACAAACAAAACTCAAGTGCAAACAAAAGGTAAATTCCTGTTGTCCATACCAGACATTTTACTGTATTTGAGTCTGGAATCATTTCCTAAAACATTCTAACAGTGAATTCTTATGCTGCTAGAAGGTGATGAGAATGCTTAGTCCTGCTATCACTGCATGCTAATAGCTATTTTTAGTCCCCATCTTCCTTCTCTGAAAATTAACAGGACTCATCTGTATGAAAATGTTTATAGCTGCCACACTATTTCTGCAGCAAATCTTGATTTTATATTGCACATTTGCCATTTGTTAAATATTGCAAACTAAACAAGGCATCACCAATCTAGATTTTCAAACTGCCTTGTAATCTACTTTTGCGTATCTTTTCAAGACCATAAAACCTTTGAAAAGCTATTTAACTTTTGGAACCATCTTCCCTGCTGCCTGTGATATATCGTGTGTAGTATAATAGACTATACTACAAAAAGCAAACCAAGACTTTTACAAACTACTATCTTTAACTCCAAAAGAAAACCCGCAAGGAACATCCCTGGAAAAAGAACCCTGAAGGACAAGCAGAGGCCTGGACCGCAGGTTCCCCTCTGCCCCTTCACGAGCTGTGTGCCTCTGTGTCGCTAGTTTCCTCATCTGTGCTTTGGGATTTTTCTTTTTATGCTATAAACCTGCTTCAGAAGATACCTTCCCACTGGGAACATAAAGACATCTTTCGAAGTCAGTATGACTACTTTATATCACCACCAAACCTCTATCAATTCATCAAACCTCATTTTCTGTTGCCTTTCATTTCTAGGGCACAGACTTTGATATTTAAATTATTGTCTCGATTGGCAAGAAGCAATCATTTCTACTGAAAGTGATCACTTCCACAGAAACACTAATAAAAACCTTTCCTTTTGACAAACATCTTGTCCTATAAATCCATCCCATTCCCAAATTACTGAGTCTATGTAAAAAAAGCCCATTCTCTGGGGAGCGATTACCTCACCTCCATAATACACCAAACTCTTTTCCCAGTGTGTTTGTGAAAGTGTGGTGGTGGTGGGGGGGGGAATCAAAGGAAGACAGAGAAACTAAAGAGGCAATTCGGTTTCTGTTTAATTAATTCAGGATTACTTCATTTTCATTTTGTCAAGCTAATCATATACATGGTAAAATGTCAGTAAAAATTAAAGTATAAACTACAGTAGCTCCAACGGGAAAACTGACTCTAGTTACGTTGTATTTCCAACATACTTACCCTGATAAAATACCAACTGCATTTTTTCGTATCCTACAAGCTTCCTATAATCTGCATGGCATGTATTTCCAGAGCAATAGTTAACATTTTGAGATTACACGTTAATAAATGAGTTGCAGTTATATTCTTTCCTGAATGTTAAGCACCATGAGCTAAATGCAGAAAACATTCAAGGTCAATGTCCCGTTTTAGACCTTTTCAGGCAGTGTAATATTATGATAATCAAGCTTAAAATATTCCTGTAGAAAGAGTAAATTAGCCTTTTCACTTGAAAGATGATTATGATAAACAATAAACCTAAGAGAGGACGAAAGCCCTATTTTTAAAAGCCATAAATTGTTGACTCAATCATGTGTGTGATCCTGTTGTCCAAAATAAAGGGTAGCTTAACTCTGAGAGGAAGGCGGGGGAGGGATGGAGAGAGAACGGGAGCAGAAGTGGAACAAATATGACAGATTTCAGAGTAAGCAATACTTGCTTTGATACTAGTAAAATGATCAAATTATCCATCTTAATCACTCCATTCAATGTATATTTGAAGCTAAACAATGGATCTATCCATGACACATCAAAAAAGCGCAAAAGTATTTTTTTCCTGATGTATTTGAACAACAACACTGTTTGAAACTTCTCTTTTCTTATTTGCTTCCATGAACCTTTTTGTCCATATTTTCCAAGGACCAGCATTTTTTTTTTAAAGTGAGATATTCAGCATCTGGTGTCCATATAAAGAGGCTTAAAGAGGTGATTATGCTTTTTTTGGATTTAGAACTCTCTGACACACTTCTGAGGTTCCTTTTCATAAATGAATACATTTGATAAAAATCTGCTTCCCCCAGCAAATGCGAATGAATTAGGAGTGTGTGTGTTTGTCATGCCTGGCAGAAGTCAGGTGACTGTGGAAAGCCTCTGGGCCAGGTGGTAATGACCTACTCTGGAGTCATGCCTGGGCTTCAGATTCCAACCATGAGGGATAAGGCTTTGGACTTAAGAGTCACATCACCCACCTAAGTCTCAGTTTCTTCAGCTGCTGAATGGGAGGAACAATAACAGCACCTTGTAAAATCATTATGGGGATTAAATGAGTTAAACCAATTTAGCACAGTATCCAGTCCTAGTTGGGGGGACCAAATGACTCAGTGGGCCAAGGGCATTCCGGCTTGGGCCAGTTTTCCTAGCTTAAAAATTTATAGTACTCACTCCTTACACTTTCAAAAGTGCAGGGAACTCTGCTCAATATTCTGTAACAACCTAAATGGGAAAAGAACTTGAAAAAGAATAGGTACATGTATATGTATAACTGAATCACTTTGCTGTATACCTGAAACTAACACAACATTGTTATTTAATTATACTCCAATAAAAAATAAAAATTATAAAGAAATACCCAGCACCCAGCCAATAAATAAATCAATAAATAAATTTCTATCAAAAAAAGAAGTGACTAAGTTTAGAGCATTCATTTTACTGTCATCCTACACACAGGAAGCCCTCCATAAATGTTAACCGTATGATTTTTAAATCTCACTAAATGAAAAAAGAGATAGAAGAGACTGACATTGACAATTCATTTGGCCTTCATCTTTGACTAGTTCAAGGTACTTAATATAGAAAAGAAAATGAAGTGCAAATATTCCTCCAGTGACACTATCAGTAACTTTTGCCATAAAATGATATGAACTGCTTGCTATAACACTGCCTCATATTATTGTTTCCATGTAATGAGTGGGAAAAATTAAGGTTGCCCCCTTAAAGCTACCATCACGTTTTGGGCCTGAACATGAGGAAGACAGACTTGAAAAGTTAAGTAATTCTGCCGACTCGCCAAAGCATTCAGTTGTACGTTGTTTACCAGCAAGAAGGGGAGAGAGAAATTGCTCCTCCTTTTCTCTTTAAGACACTTCTTCCACAACCCTTCACCCTAGCGGGCCCATCGATAACAGCTGTTGATTTTATTACTATCCCTGGTACAAGCTCATTCACCCAGGAGTTCCTTTGATCAGATACCCCAAGGACTCAATTTCTTCACAAGGCTTTGCTCTTGTTACATTGAATGGCCACTAATCTACAGCAGAACTGAAGGTCTGGGCCACGGGGAATTACAGGCGGGGGCGGGGAGACAGTAGGGATTTCAAGTTCAACCTGAGTACCTTACAGGTGAGGAAAATAAGGCTCAGAGTGGTTAAGAGCCTTAACCCAGGTTACATACCCAGGTAGTAGAAAAGCTCCTATTAGAAAAGATTCCATTTTCTCCCCTTTCCAGTGCTAACATAGTAACAAGCTACTAATGTAACTCTCACAATTGTTGACTATATACCAGTGCATAGAACTTTGGCTGAGATCGGAGCCCTCTAAGGACAGAGGTCCCAAGTAAGAGCCAAGGGACATCTGATCCCAAGAGACAAATACCCAAGTGTATGTCCAAATTGTCCTCTACTTTCTCCAAAAGCTTAGAAAGGTAAAAAAGAGTCACATATTAAGAAAAGAAGTGGGGACGAATTAGTAGAGAGAAATTCTCTTTCTTCTCCCCAGGTAATTAGGTATCCTTTTAGAGAAAATTTGACGATCATTTCTTTTAGGGATTCAGTTTTTATTAAACGGCCATTCCTTTTCCCACTCTAACCCCTACCTAACTCTCATTAGTGGAACTGTACCAGCTTTGGTGGTGTCCCCAGGGCCAGTAATGGAACTCGGTAAACATTCCTGTCAATGTTACAGGAACACAAAGAATATGTTTTGGATGAGCGAATGAATGAATAAACTGGTGACAAATGTTATTAGTCAGTTTATTATTACTCAGTTTAAGAGACGCTGCCAAATGGAAAGATTGGTGGGCAAAGATGCATGCTGAGGAATGCTTTCCTGTACTTCTTGTGTGTCTTAATTCAGTTGGATTATTAGAGTAACGTAGGGAAATTTAAAAAGATAAAGTGATTTTAAAACAGTAAATGGAGAAGAGGGAGGTAGAAAAAGACAAAAGGGAAGACAGGATGAGAGGTCACAGCCTGCTCTACCAACGTATTCTAGCATTTCCTCACCACTTATTCTTCGAAGAGTTAAGAAGGGGCAACTTGGAATGATCACTTTCTTTCTCATCTTTCTACTTTTCTGTTTTCCAAATATTCATATCGACTAAGTACTGGACAGTGAAAAACAATATTTATTATCAAAACAAAAGCAAGCAAACAAATAAAGCTGCCATATTAGTACCTAAAACTGTGCCCCTTACCAGGGTAACATGAAAACATTTTCTTATTTAACCTGACAGAAATGCATTTAAAAATCATGATATCCCAGATATGTCCTGAAAACAAATACTTCTTTTACAAAAGCATTCAAAACTGGCCCTTGTATGCAAGATACAATTTTTGATATTACGGATTCCAGGGTTTCCTTGGTTGGTTAAATGTGGACAAGGGTCCCATGAAGGGCCACACATCTTCTATTTCTATGTGGTCTTATGCTGGAGCAGCACAGAACACTGAATACTTTCAGCAAGGATTTCTCTTCTTACGGGAGAGGAAGAAGGGAATTAATTCATCAGCAGAAAAAGGCAAAGGTCTTGCCTCTAGGCCACGTTCTACCTCTCTTTACTGCCCATAATTCTTTAACCAAGTCCTGTGTGTTCTGTTTGGTAGTTTCATTCCAAGAGGAAGACATAGATGAGAACATACAACTTTGCATCCTATCAGAGACACCCAAAAAGAATCTTCTAGAAAACCACACTCTCGATGCAAAAGGGAGTGAGACAAAGAATTCCTTTCTCATCTGCTAGTAGATGATAATAACAGGAATGGTGACAGGGAGGGGGACATGAGGACAATACTCACATTAAAACCCCGGGGGCTCTTACCTCACCTGTAGTTTGTCCCTAAGTGAAGAGCTATTTGTATCACAAGCTTTATCCAATCAAACTTTGTGTTACAGAATAGCAAGTAACATAATTAAAGACACCGTTTTTTTCTGGAGTTCAGTTACCACTTGAATTAGAAAACTAAATAAATCAAAGACGATTTTCATTAGTGAGAAAAGAAACAGATTACTTCACCCTTCGATAAATTGGAACACCAAATAAAGAAGTAACATTTAACAAAGGAAGAAGGTTTTTCAATCTTCACAGCTTTAAAATACAGCCAGGTAGAAAAGTTTAGCTGTTTAGAAAATCTTCTAATATAATAGGTAGAATAGCTAATATTTTTGCTATAATTTAACATTAATAAAAGCTGTTTCACACAAGCATCTTTTGTTCCTCACAGCAACACTGTGAAGCAGGGAGAAACTCTATTATTATTATCCCCATTTTGTAGATGACAAAACTGAGGTCTGAAGAATTTATTTGATTGCCCAAAGACATTTGATTGTCAGGCTGCAAAGTCAGGACCTGAATTTCTTGTTTTTTAACTTCTACATCTCTTGTGCTCCTAATCTCTGTTTCCCATAAATCTTGATACATCCTCTTAAAAAAGACACGCAGGAAAATCATTCACTAGTATGCATTTTTGTCCACCAACAAATAGTTTTGTTTTAGGAAAGTGGAATAAACCTGCTTCCACCAATTATACACCTTATTCTTCCTTTCTCATTGAGGAAACACACCTTTTGGATGCCTGATCTGTACTGCCCTGTGTAAGTTTCCTGGGATAAACACATATAATGCTGGTGAGAATTTAAAGTACAAAAAGGAAAACTGAAGTCTCATTTTCCCTTCTCTGTCAACTGGTTTCACTCAGAAAGCTTTGGTCTACCTCCTCATTGATTAGTTTCTCTACCCCAAGTTTCACAGTAATGCAACCATAGTCTAATTCTAGAACATCTAAGCCAGGGCAAAGAGACCTAAGAAGGAGCAAAACGATTCTTCATTTAAAAAGAAGCAACAACAATTTGTAAAGATTTAAATGAAGTTTAAAAATCACCTTATTTGCCTGGAATGTTTCCAAGATTTCCTCATTAGTAAAAAAGAACTGTGATCAACCTATGTAATGTAATAGCGTTATAAACATCAGCGTTCTTTTCTGAATTATTCTATTTTACCTCTCAAATCTTTCCAGAATTCTGTAGAAGGGGACTGCATTGCATACTGCCAGGTGCTCCTGGGCCTGCGTACATGATTGCTAAGAAGATCTTGGAAGGAAACATGGCCACATTTTGTTTTCTCTATTAGCAAAGATGATTAAATGAGACAATATTAGCTTTAATGGGCTCTTTCTGTGGTTAGAGCTTTCCAGTTCAGCCCCACCATTGGCCTCATTTCCATCGATTGAGCAGTTAGTCCTATTCAATTATTCAATCCCAATCAATATTTTGAGATGTACAGAATGTAAGTGTAAACATTCTGTTTATCTTTCACCAGACTTAATTCCTGTACTTTTACTGGGGGAGAAAGTTACATATTTATAAATAAACTCTCTAGTATTGCAAAGAAAGTGTTCCTTTCCTTTAATTCTGGCTCTCATTTGGTCAGCTACGGTGTTTAGCAAAACAATCCACAGGGTAAACACCCTTCCAGTCCTCTGAGGCTACCTGAGATGCCTCTTCCTCTCTAAGCCTCCTTCAGGGGTCCCCAGGCAGAATCAATGGCTCTCTTCTCTGTGTCCCACAATGCTTTGCACTAACGGGTCTAACTGGCTTGTATCAAGGTAGGTTGTCCTATGTCTCTATGCTTTCCATTTAGTAATCTTCTTGATGGGCTTTAATCATCTGGGCTCTGTCTAGTACTGTAATCTGGACATTTAAGGCCTCAATAAATATTCTCCCAAGAGATAGCTGATTTGGGCAAAAATTGTCACATTCATGCTGATTGATTTTTTTTCTTTTTTTTTTGTAAATGAGTTTCAATGTTTCTCTAAAGAAATCCTGCCACTATTTTAATGGGGCTTATATATTTATTCTTCCACAATGAACTACTCATTAAATGAAACTGTATTTTGACTTATGAGGGAAGGAGTATTGTTATTGCTGAATTCCAGCCCCCTCACCCCACCCAGTAGATAAAAAGAAAAGGTTGATGGTATTTTTTAGTATTCACTTTTTACTTAAGAAAGGATTGCACAGTGGTGGCAAAACCCTGCCTTCTCCTCACCTTTGCCGTCCATGAGAAAGCTTCTAGAACAACTGTTTACAAGTTTTGAATCCTTAAAATCATATTGATAAATAAACCTACAACCTTAGGTGACACTGAGTGGTCTCAGTTAAGTGAATTATTTACCTAAGAGCTTGATTCTCTGCATCACTGTACTCAGCTCTTCTTGAGAAAGACAACAGGAAGAAAAATTCCCAAGGGGCAGTTCCTGGCGTATTAATGAGTCACCTTTCTAGACTGTATAATCCATCCAAAATCTGACGCTTCTAAAGCGCTGAAGAGAATTTTAACACCAATATTTACCCCCTCAAGTTAAAGTCAAGCTGAATTTTAGGGGAGGAGTAAGAAGAAAATCTCTGAAGTTCCCCCATCTTGCCCAGAGATGTGAGACATTGTGGAAAGAACACTTGAGGAGCAAGTGTTCTTCTCCATCATCTGTGACCTTGGGGCTGGCCTTTCATCTCATTGGGCTTCCGTGAATAACGGCATTGGATTAGTGCAATGGTTCTCAAAGTGTGGAGCCCAGACTAGCAGAATCTGCATCAACTGCAAGCTGGCTAGAAATGCAAATTCTCAGGC
Source organism: Delphinus delphis (assembly GCF_949987515.2). Lineage (NCBI taxonomy): Eukaryota > Metazoa > Chordata > Mammalia > Artiodactyla > Delphinidae > Delphinus > Delphinus delphis. The sequence goes on along the minus strand of NC_082683.1, from coordinate 169,462,617 downwards.
CCCGCCCTGGACCTACTGAATTGGAGACCTGGTGGAGGGGGATTGGACCTGAGAAATCCGTGTTGTAACGAAACCTCAAAGTGATTCTGGTACCTAAACGTGAGGACCACTGGGCTAGAGGATCACTATCGGAAGCACTGAGCCTAATGAATAGAGTCACACAAAACAAAGCCAAAATAAGCAAATAAATACCCTGCTGCTGACTGCTAAGGCTAATGCCCAGTCATGGCCGCGGCTCTCGAGCTTTCATAATACTCTAAATTCCGTTCTTTTTTCAGTTAGTGTAGGTAAACTTTTTTTACTCAGCAGTTTACGCTGCAAGATCTGCAGTAAAAACCTTAAAATTGTGAGAGAACACGGGCTTCCCTGGTGGCGCAGTGGTTGAGAGTCCGCCTGCCGATGCAGGGGACATGGGTTCGTGCCCCGGTCCGGGAAGATCCCACATGCCGCGGAGCGGCTGGGCCCGTGAGCCATGGCCGCTGAGCCTGCGCGTCCGGAGCCTGTGTTCCGCAACGGGAGAGGCCACAACGGTGTGAGGCCCGCGTACCGCCAAAAAAAAAAAAAAAATTGTGAGAGAACAATATGGTGACTCAGAGCTACAGACAGTGGCTCATTCCTTGCTTTGGGTCTGGCCTCTGCCATTCTTTAGCTGATGGACTGGTGGGCTGCTGGATTAAATGCTTCTCTGCCTCAGTTTCCTCAGTTTTAAAATGGTGATGACTCTAACCTCATACTGGTGTTCAGAAGATTCAGTGGAAGGGTCTATATATATCAGTGGTTTGAAAGCTCTTGATTCCCCAGGCTACACTTCAGCCAACCAAATTATAATCTTTGGCATCAGGAGCTTTTAAATCTCCTGGTGAATTCAATATGCTGCCAAAGTTGAGACTGGAGAACCACTGGTAAATTGCTTAGCACAGGACCTGGAATCATTATTTTACCATTATTGAACCATATAAAGGAAATGTAAGTGAAAGCATCCAGTTGTCTATGGGATGGCTCAGGTGCAGTCCTGGTTCCTCAGCTTACTGGCAAGCACCTAAATTATTTCGTCTTAGCGTTATTACCTGCAAGAACAATTAACAAGAGGGGAGAAAAGATAATACCTGCCCTGCCTACTTCACATGGTTATTGTAAACACAGACGAGATCATGTAAATCCAAGGCCATTGTAAACTACGCACATGTAGGAAAAGATTATTCTTACATACACCCCGTAAACACTATTTCTAACCTACAGACATCTCAGTGGCCTACGTTACATGTCAGGTCACTAAATGCAAGTGACTTCTAGACCTTCAGCTGGTCCTGCGGAAGAGGAGTCACCTTTTTTGTTGTTGAGACCATGCTAATATCCCAAAGCCCAAGGATAATCATAGAATGAGAGAATCTGGATCCACACTGAAATCACCTGGGGGGGGTTGACAACTATAGAAGCTTGAGTCTCACCCAAATTCCCTGAGTCAGAATCTCTGAGATCCACACAGTGCTATTTTGGGGAAGAGGTCCACTGGTGATTCCAAACTGCAAGCAAGATTGAGAAAGAGAGAAAAGAGAGGTGCTATTAAGCAATGGGAAAGTGGCTTAGGGTACACTGAAGAGCATTTGCGGGCCTCGAATTCTGTGTGACGTAATGCCGAGGAGCTAAATTTTCACAGATCCATCCGTTTATGAAATTTAGCTAAAATGAGTGCAATACCGCCAAGCATCTAGGAGAAAACAGTGAACCACGTGTTCTGTCGCTGAGGTGCTCAGTATCATTTAAAAGTCTACCTTAACACGGTGCTTCAGAATAAAAACAGATGTGAGACGCTTAAAATATTAACGTGGGATCATAAACAATATAATTTACTCTTCATTCTCTTCCTTAAATTCTTAGGCATCGTTTGAATGGTTTCACAGCAAATGTGGATGATTCTTCTCACAGATGATAACGGCCAAATGGAATTTAATGTGGGAGGAAAAAAAGTAGAATGAGTGGGGGGCACAGCAGTAAACAGAGATACCAGGTGCCAGAGCTGAGAGGTAAAAAAACAGCTCCCTTATAAGGAAAAAGTTCTAGAACTTTCAAACTCCTGGCAGATTCCTGAACATACAGCCCCATATCTCACTTCTCTCTGCTTCTCCCCAGTCCTTCTGTTTAGCAAAATCCTACTTATCCTTAATACTTAGTTCTCCCTGGGGAGATCAGAGGAAGCTTCTTATGGGACAGAGACCCCACCATCCTTCTAACACCTCCAGTAACCAAATGCTGTTGACTTTTTCCTTCTATTTGCCTGATTTTCCCATGACCATAAGCTTCTTGAGAATAAAACTTGTGTCCTGTTCATCTTTATAAATAATCCCAGCTTCTTAGGACAAGTGCACAAAAGGTGATCTCCAAAGACTCATTAAACCGAACTAAAAAGCTGCCTGGCTGTGTGAAACATGAAGGAATTACTAAAAAGGCAAGAATAAGATGTTGTAAAATTATAGCTTTAGTTTTTAAAATAATTTTTAATTATTAAATTAAAATGTTTAAGACTTTTTTTGATGCGGACCATCTTTAAAGTCTTTATTGAATTTTGTTACAATATTGCTTCTCTTTTATGTTTTTTTTGGTTTTTTGGCCATGAGGCATGTGGGATCTTAGCTCCCTGACCAGGGATTGAACCCGCACCCCCTGCATTAGAAGGCGAAGTCTTAACCACTGGACCGCCAGGGAAGTCCCTAAGTTAAATTTTTAATAATTTTCTTTTAGCAAAGAAGCTTCCTGTACATAAAGTGCCTTCAGTGATCTTTCGGACTTTCTACTTGAGGTTGAGGAGCAGAGCTGCCCAGGGCCCTTGCCCAGTGGATTTAAATAGTAGGTGCTTTGAGATGCTAATTCTTGATTCTCTAGGGACTGGCATATGTGATCTATACAGGTGGTTCTCAAAGTGAAGCATCCCTGTTACTTGGAAACTGATCATGACAATTTCAGACCCCAACTGGAGAAACCCTGAGGGCGGGGCCCAGCAATCTGTGTCTTATCAAATCTTCCAGGCGATTTTAATGCATGTTCAAGTTTGAGACCCCCTGGTCCAAAAGAAAGGATTTCGAAGAAAAATGAAAAAGCAACCTCTTTTCAAAGTCAGTTTCTATCTGGGCCATGGAGTCCCAAGCTCAGATGAGCAAGTGTTTCAGAACAGATGAAGACACAGCTGCACTTAAAGTTCCCACTCCTGGCCCCTTAGGAGAATGCAAATAACAAACCTGTCTCTTTTCGGCACTCTATCAGCCAGCTGTCTTCATCCTTCACTATTTTTCCCTGTAGATTGTCTTGTAAATGTGGCCACATCTTAAGTCTTCACTGACTCCTGACCTCGGGAATGTTAGCCCCTTCCCGGCTGAAGAACACCCTTTGGATCACTGACTTGCTATATTATGCTATGTTTAACAGGCCTGACCTGTGCAATATTTTTTATCTGGCTATAGTCCTATCTCTAAATTCTCTATTTTGAATGAATACTGATTTTGTGACATGAAGCCTGCTATATAATGAAATGCAAACAATGAAAAGACTAAATCAGTTTACAAAAAATCTATTTGTCAAACAGTGTGGCAATGTTCCCAATTTAGTCTGGGCCGTTCATGCAGCTCTTGATAAGGGAGTTAAAAACGTAGCTGTTCGCCAAATGAAAGTAAAAGCATCTGCACCACAGATATATTTTCCTTTCGAAAGTCTTTGTTGTAACTTGTAGCTAATTAAATGCCCTCACATGAGATGTACACACACAGCAAAATCAGAGAATTTTCTTAACAAGGGAGCTTGGGTTAAGAAAGAGAGCAACGCTAGCTTACTACATACATCCTTATATTACATTTACATTTCTATACAGCTTCATCAGCCTGACAGAAAAAAGCAGAAGGGGAGGGCTTTTTTGTTCAATTTTGGACTAGAGAGATTTCTAAGCCCTGCAAAGGAACGTGCTTAACATTTAAAAAAAAAAAAAAGAAGAAGAAGAAGAAAGAAATAGTAACCCTGCCTTAGATTTTTGTAGAAAAATAATGCTTTCCACACACCTTTCTATATACCCAGCTGAGTAACTAAAAAATGACTGAGAACTTAAAGGGTTCAAATTTTTATTTGTAACTATTTTCTTCACTCCTAGAGCTTACTTGCAGGCAGAGGTGTTCCGTATTAAACTTGACATTTATTGGAGTGGTTTTGAACTTACCATGTCACACTTATCAATATGGGATTTAATATAGATTGACATTCTTTAGTTTTTCCACCTTCTGAATGTAACTATTTCATTGGTCAGAATTTAAAGTGTTAATTTTCAGTTGAAAAATATTTGAGTCGTATAAAAAATGGATTCTCCAATATAACTGGCACTGAGTTATCACAGTTTCTAGCCTGTGCCTTCTCTCACAATCCTGTCCCCCTATGGGAAGGCTGTCCCACATAACAGAATCACATGGAACATAAAAACAGAACACTGTCCACACAGAGAAGCTGTTACTAGAGAACTGAATGCTCTTTGGGGTCAGTGTAATATATAATTATTTCTTTATATCTGGTCACCATCCTATGTCACTACACATGTGGATGCCCACAGCCCTGGCCCAACACACCTACACATCTTTTTTCACCTGGAAACTCAGAAAGATCACATCCTCCCTGGAGGCATTTCTTATTGTGCCATCCTTTTGTGTTTTCATATCTGTTTGTACATAATTGTATCTCTCCTGTTAAACTGTGAGCTCCTTGAAGGCAGGAACCCTGTCTTAATCATCTCCAAAATGCTTGGAACACAGTTCAGGGCCTGGCAGAGAATAGATGTTTAACAGCTGTCTATGGAATAAATGAATAAACACAAGCATAACAGGGCACCTGCCCTTTGAGCTTTGAATTGTTACTGTTACGAGAGACAGTAATTTATACAACCCTTTTAGTCATCAAAAAAATACCACAATTTTGCATATGAGTGCTTGGAATAAGTTTGTAAGACCTATTGGTTCCAACCTTAAATCATCTCTGTGTTCTCAAAGCTTTCTGCCTGAATCTCCTAACTAGTGGTTTAACTGATCTCCCCCCCTCCATTTTTCTACATCTTTCTAATCCAACTCATGCTGTTCCCAAGCACTGCACCCCATGTTATCCATGGCTACACGACAAAACCAAGATTTCTGTAACCTGAAATTCAAGTCTGTTCACAATCTGACCTAAATCCTCTTTCCTAGCATATTTCTCACATTTCTGCTTCTAGAAACCTAGGGATGACAATCCCGGATTAACCCGGACATACGGAATGCACTCCTATTTCCAGGAGTTGTTTTTTTCTTTTCTTTTTTAAAAACTTATTTATTTATTTTTGGCTGTGTTGGGTCTTCGTTGCTGCGCGTGGGCTTTCTCCAGTTGCAGTGAGCGGGGGCTACTCTTCGTTGCGGTGCATGGGCTTCTCATTGCAGTGGCTTCTCTTGTTGCGGAGCACGGGCTCCAGGCACACGTGCTTCAGTAGTTGTGGCACATGGGCTCATTAGTTGTGGCACGTGGGCCCAGTAGTTGTAGCACATGGGCTTAGTTGCTCTGCAGCACGTGGGATCTTCCCGGACCAGGGCACGAACCCATGTCCTCTGCATTGGCAGGCGGATTCTTAACCACTGCACCACCAGGGAAGCCCCTATTTCCAGGAGTTTTGCCCCAGCTCTTCCCTCCACCCCTCTGCAATGCTCTTCATAGATGTGCTACGTCTTTCCAAAGTAGAGTTAGAGCCTTAGGAAAGGACATGGCCAATTCTCCTTGCGAGAGGGGAGAGAAGGTAGCAGGTTTTCTGAGTTAAGCCTTAAAAGATAGTTGGAGGAGGAAGGATTCAGGGTACGTGTCTCTTTAAAGACAGAAGAGAAGCATAGAATCACAGTTCTTCAACAGACTGGAAGTTCCTTGAGGACAGGAGCTGCCTGGCTCATCTTAATAGCCCCAATAGTACCTATCAGAGTGCCTTGTATGCAGAAGTTGACCAACAAATATTTTTCTAATGAGCCTTTATCCATTCCTCACTAACTCCCTCCAAACCTTAATATGATATCTTGCATATAGTAGGTACTCAATAAATATGTTAAATGAATGAATGACTGCGTAATCTTTCAATTCTTTGAAAAATGCAAAAGTGGGGAAATGGACAGAGTGAATAAAATTTCAGTTGCTAGAAAAAATTCTTAAGAAGACATGTTAATGGTTAGGAACACAAAATATGCGTATTTTGTTTACACACCAAAAATAAACTGTATTTAAAAACTAGTTAAAATGTTGTATTCACATCGCCCTCTGGTGTTGGACTCTCCCAGAAAACAAAACAAAACAAAACAAAACCTCAGAATTATAGTTTGGGAAGATTTTTCTCTCAAAAAAAAAGGATTCTACCTTTCGTGGTAAATGCAGCATGTAGTGTTGAATGAGAAGAGTAGTGCCTTTCAACTTTGCTCCAGTTATGAATTCTTAACTCCAACAAGGTGTGGAGCCTCCAGTATATTTGCTGAATGGAGTGAATTCCTCCTTTCGCCAAAGGCACAAGCTTACCATGAGAGTCATTAGAGTCCAAAGGAATAAGGCTGCTAGCTGTACAACAAGGCTTTGCAGGAAAGCTGTGTTTTAAAACCGCATCAACCCCTTCCCTGGTGACACAGTGGTTAAGAATCCGCCTGCCAATGCAGGGGACACGGGTTCGAGCCCTGGTCCGGGAAGATCCCACACGCCACGGAGCAACTAAGCCCGTGCGCCACAACTACTGAGCCCGCGTGCCACAACTACTGAAGCCCACATGCCTAGAGCCCGTGCTCCGCGACAAGAGGAGCCACCGCAATGAGAAGCCCGCATGCTGCAACGAAGAGTAGCCCCTGCTCGTCGCAACTAGAGAAAGCCCGCACGCAGACAAAAATTAAATAAATCAATAAAAATAAAAATAAAACCCCACCAAGACATGACTTTGCACCAGTAGCATACAATGAAAGTTTGGCAAATTTTGCCAAGTATGAGAAAAGTTGTTGGGCAGAGAACAAAAGTTCCAACACAGGCACAATCTATTCATCTGCTATTAGTTTTAGGAGAGAGTGCCAAGGTGGCTGAAATAAAACAAAACACCATCCACAAAGTGACTCTTGGTATCACGAAGAGAACCCTGGGATAAATATCTCATACGTATTACAACCATTTTTTTAGCTATGGCATAGAGTTCAGTAAATCCCTCATATTAAAAATATAAAGTTATTGGTCTTCAGGGTAATTTAAGTTGGAGAGCTGGTTTAAGTTTTCCCAAACCTAAGAGTATGTTTGAAAGAAGTCTTGGACCCAGAAACACAAACTAGAAACAGATCTTAGCATGATTCCTTTTCATTGTTTGCCTAGGAAGCTGATCGCCACAAAGAGCTTTAACCACCTTTATCGTCTTCACTGTCACCGCCATCATCATTACTGTGGGTACCGGCATTGTCATCACCATCAACGTTGCTAAGTATCACAGGTTTATGACGTGCTAGGACCATGCTCAACAACTGACATAATATAGCTCATCTGAAGCTCACAATAATCTTCATAATATGCCAATTTTACTGAAACTGAGGCTGCATAACTTCCTGCACCTTCCATATGAGCTAAGTGGCAAAGGCAATTCTAACCCTGCTCATGGGACTCTTAACCTGTGCTATTAACCGTTCTATTTACTACAATTAGGTACCAGCCCTGCCTTTACTTGCAATGGCTCTGAATATGGTGCCACGTGGAGTGTGGTTCTGTTCATTTATTTGCTGCATCCCTCCTTTTATCCAAGGTGCTGATAGGAAGGCTCGAAAGGGTTAAGTGCTTGAAGGGAACAAAGTTAAAGAGATCAATCTTGGGGGTTCCAAAAAAAAAAAAAAAAAGAGAGATCAATCTTGGGTGGAGAAGGAACCATGAGGGAGTAAGAAATGCACTGTCTGCTAGAGTCTCTTTTACTTTGTGTCTGAACAAATGGCAATACAATAAAGAATACCAAACTTCAGGGCATCAAATCAATTGACTTATTTATACTATACTCGGCAAGCATTTATCACATTGCTCTTAGCACTGCACTAGGCACTAAACAAAACATTTTCACACCAGAGAAATGCAAGCCCACATCCCTTCCTTAGAAAGTAAACATCAACAGTACTATATTCATAGAGTAACTTCTTGGATGTTTGAATCAAATCTTTGATCTCATCTGAGTCTGGTCCTGAACACTTGGGTATGCACACACACACACACACACACACACACACATACCCCTCTCAACATACTCCTGGAAGCAAAGGTCCAACAATGCCAGGAATCCATAAATTTTAGTCGAAGACGTTCAAAATACCTGTAACAATTTTTTAAAAAACCGAGTTTAAGAAATGCACACACACAGGACGTATAGAGGTTACTCCTACCTCTCACCATCTTTATTCCTGGCAATGCATGCTGTGTTACCTACGAGTAGTCTCTTTTTGGCTACAAATGTGTCCCATCTTCCATCTGTTCTTCTAGCAATGCTGCTGGCCTACTGCCACTGCAGCGACATCAGCCTTCATGATGTCATCTGACTAGGTTTTCTCCGGTACCCGTTTGTTTCACTCTCCAGGTGAGATCAGGCAAGTATAGTTCTCTGTCATTTTCGGAGCAGGTTTTAATTGGGGTTCCATATTAGCAGAAGTTTCTACTCTCTTTACCAGAGCTTGCAGCCTACTTAGCTCAGGTCAAAAAGAGAATCTAAAGTTCCTCAAGAAATCGCTGGCTGAGCCATCAGAGGACTTGGCCCAGGGCCTGAAGTTCCCTTTTTTTTTTTTTTTTTTTGCGGTACGCGGGCCTCTCACTCTTGTGGCCTCTCCTGTTGCGGAGCACAGGCTCCGGACGCGCAGGCTCAGCGGCCATGGCTCACGGGCCCAGCCGCTCCACGGCACGTGGGATCCTCCCGGACCGGGGCACGAACCCGCGTCCCCTGCATCGGCAGGCGGAGTCTCAACCACTGCGCCACCAGGGAAGCCCCTGAAGTTCCCTTTTATCACCAGTTATCATTTAGAGGTTGTCTATTAAAGATACACCTCCCTGAATTGTCCCATCTTTTTTTGAATTTTGCTTTCCCTTCTTTCATTTGTTTAAGACATATTTATCCAGTACCTGCTCTGTTCCAGACACTGTGTGAGACCCAGGGATCTCTACTCCCCTTGAGTTGAAGGCTGGGTTCCCCCCAACTTTCCCTCTTCAAGGATCTCACTGCAAACAGTTGTGCAGGCTGGGTAGACAATTGGTTAGAAGGTTCCTAAGTTTCCAAGTCAGCTCTGTTCCTTACTAGGGGTTTGTCCTTGGGAAAGTTACTTAACCTCTCTGTAGTTTCCTTACTTATAAAGGACATTTCTATTTCAGTCTTCCCCGTAGGACAGTTACCTGTGTATTAAACTCATTCTGTAAATTATAAAGAAGTATGCAAATATAAGGCGGTATTACTATTTAATACAGGGTTTGATGTAGGTTTAATGTGGAGTTTATGTTAAAGAAAAATGGAAAACGTTTGTCCAGCACCTACTATGTCTCAAGCACTGTGCTGTGTGCTTCCATATATTATTTTGGTCAACTGCAAAAAAGTTCAGTGAGGTCAAAATAACAACAGCATTCTTTTATTGTGTGATTACCTAATTTAATATGAATAGTATATATATGAGTAGATATTATGACGATTCCATTTTACGAAGAAATGAAAAGAGGGAAATGAAGCGCAGACATTAACTTAGCCAAGAAAACCCAGCCAGTGAGTTTCAGAACCAGACTATGACCCCAGGACCTCTGTCTCCAGAGACTATAACTCTTTCTGCTACAAAGCATGCTTATCCTGGATGGGAAAAGAACGTAAGGTAGGCCCAGGCTAGGCTGAGTGACAGAAAAATAATACCAAACCGATAAAATGTTAATCCTTACAGGCAAAATGTTCTAATTGGCAAAATATTAATTTCACGTATACGGTGTTTTATACCCCAAAGAGTTTGGTATCCACGTAACTGAAAATTGAAAAATATCAAAGCCAACTTTTAAAATAATTCTTTGCTTAAAGTTCTTAATTTTCATAGCATTCTTTCTTGCCTGGTAATAGAACAAGAATTGTATCGTTTGAAAATGTAGATAGATTTACTAATTGTAAAGGTATCACTTGGAACATTATATAATTTACTTACATTCTGTAGCTGACAACTGGCCTGTGTAAAGAGGCCTGTGGTAAACTTCTGATGAAAGAATAAAACTTCCCAGGGTCCTCACCCTCTACTTTGGAGATCTTTGAGAGTTATCAAATGCTAATAAATAAACAAAAATTGGTCCCTAATTCCAAAAACTGTATACTTATCCAAAAAATGAACAACACACACACACACACACACACACACACACACACACACACACACACACAGCCAATTCTGCTTTGTTCTGTGTCATGCCTGTTTATATATAATTCTGAACATTTTCCTTCAAACAGCCTAATTTAACTTAAAATTTTTTCTTCACCATATTCAAAAGGCCTTAGATTATTAGCAATACTTATCAGTATGACTTCGCAAAGGAAACCTCATCTGAGAACCCATAAAAGGAGCTTAATGGAATTGATACATTTAATAGTCCTAACGTTTCATTTCATTCACTTCTAGCACAAACATATCACCTTAAAGCTTCCAAGATCCTTGTTCACACATAATCTCATTTAGTCCTTTTGCCTATTTGTGAGATTCACAATGTTAGTTTTCTAGATTCTGCAATAAATATTCTGAGAGGTTATTTAAATTGTCTTGGAACACACCAACCTGTAAGTGGCAGAGACAAACTCCAAGGTAATGACCCCGATCCCATCAGGGTCCCCTTGTCTGCCTCTGCACCCCCTTCACGCTTCCACCCCACTCTGTGGCTAGACCATGTGATAAAAATAAAAATAACGACAATGAAGTATGCCTCTTTGTCCCAGTGCTGGGTCCTCACAAGACCATCCACACAGCTCCGTTCCTTTGCAGGGCGTCTTTATATCATCACAATGATGTGATGCAAGGCTGAATCCCTTTCCCCTCCCCCGCCCCCAACCTCACACCTACCGGCACAGTTTCTCTCTGATTTCTCCAGATATGTCTGATACAGGAATGTAGAAGAACTGGACCTTTGGGTGCAACCACTGAGCTTCTTTCTAAACTAGATACTATAATTTTGTCAAACAATTTATAAATGCTTAATACCAGAATATCTATGAGTAGCCTCTCTTTAATTCTGGTTCTACTATGAACAATTTGGGTGAGTTTGGGCAAATTGTTCAATCTCTTTAAGCCTCCGTTTACTGACTTCACAGTGAGAAAAATGGATCAATTTAGACTAAGAGTCTAAACCCTCAAATATTATTAGCCTTTGAAAGTATATTTGGCATAATTCAAGAAACACCAGTGCTTGGGAGGCCAAAAAACATGATTAATGAGAAGAGTCCAATAAATGTTTACCTTTACTTTGTGTATAATGTTGCTTAATCCATCAACCCCATTTTGCTTCAGTTTCCTGCAACTGAACTAGAAAGGGGATCGTATAAAGATTAATTCTATGATGTCGGTAATGTGTGCTTTGAATAATAAATACTACTAAGATACAGAGTCGTTACTCTTCAAATAAGGAAAACTTAAATCTGTGCATTGGAAGAGGACTATATTGGGATACAATTATTGATTTATAAATATGGGTTAGAAGAGAAGAAGTTTTTTTGAGGCAGAGGGTAAAGCTGAAATTTATCATAAAGAATGAAGCCTCAATTCATCCCTGTAAATGTACATCTTTGATCAAGGCCTGCTCAGAACAGGTTACAAGTATCACGTTTTCTTAATCCGCATTACCCGGATAGGAAAGAAATGGCCACACTGTGATACCAAAATGCCAAACTACTCTAATTTGACTGGGACCTTATTTCTTTTAATCCAGAATTAGCAGAAGATGGAAAACATAGAGAATAGTCAAACGTTTTCCCAACTGCAGAAGTAAACATTTTCCCAGTAATTTCAAAGAATTTAAAATGTGGCCTTGTTTCTCTTGCTCTAATTTTTTTTTTTTTTTTTTACTATCAGTACCAAACCAAGAGTCTGAACCTTAATAGAGCTATTTATATAGGCTGCTTTCCAGCTTAATGCAGATTTTTCAAATTTCTTCTGCAATGTGCTCTATCTAAACACACAGGATCCTCTAAGTCTTGCTCTAGTGCTTGCTTAGGGTACGCATGTTAAGTTCATGAACTTTTGGCCAATTCACAATTTCCTCTTCCTTATGGGAAACACAAGTTGTCCCTGGATTAATAAAGTGATAGGATTTGGGAAGATGTTGTAGATCGACCAACTTTTTCAAACGGACTTTAACCAAGTGTTGTTAATGTGGGGAGGGGTGATCCCGAGCCTGGCAAGGAGAGCAAACCCACGAGTAAACAAAGTGGGGCTCGCAAACTAGAAGTAATCATGAGATGTTCCATGCGAGCACCGTCCGCTGGGGCGAGCACCGTCCGCTGGGGCGAGCACCGTCCGCTGGGGCGAGCCCCGCATTCTTGCCGACGAGGGCAGAACCGGACAGTGACACATCCAATTATGCCTACGCTTATGCGTTGGCAATCTTCAGCTGCCTATTTTCAAAATAGGAAGGCACCTGCTTAAATAAAATCTATCATGCAGCCCTTCTAATTCTGAACAGGTCCATGCTCCTTATTCCAGCCCGTTCTGCTCCTAGCATACTCCAGAGCAGGGGGGAGCAGGCGACAGACATCCGACCGCAGTCTGTTTGCAGGGGGCTTGCGCAGCTAAGGTGTCTCAACATTCTTTTGCACTGTTACGCCATCACTTAAGGATCAATGAACTGGCCTCTGTGGGGAACTGCTGTTCAGCAACTGATGCCACCCCCTGCACCGGGGCAAAGAGATGCCGCTGCCCAACGTCCTTCATTGTTTGTCGTGTCTCTCAGGTTCCCTAAGACCATACCGATGGCACCTGTTAAAGCTGCTTCTGCTAAGCTGTCCTGCATTTGTCTGGCTGGATTTGGACTTCCTGGATCTCCGGCTGAATACAAAGTGATTAGAAAGCCCAGTGTTTGGCAACAAGCACGATGGGGAGGACGCTGTGTGTGGGTCTAAAGGAGCAGGGTGTGTGTTTCAGAACGTGGGGCACGGAGCGCCCTGCTAGAGCCCTCGCTGGGGGATCACGGCGCTCTCTGTTGCTGTCAGCTGTTTAACAGCAGCTGTTTCCTGTAATTCCAAATGATCCGCTTGAATGAAGTTGTCATTCTTGCCTTAATCTTTAATTTAGTAAAACACATAGCTGAGCAACGTTAATTTGAATGTTAGTTGAGCTCCCCCAAAAGTTTCCAATGCCTGTATTTTTCAATGTCGACACCAGGTAAAAAATCATTATTGAGAAATAGAAATTGTGCAAAGGAGAACCCTGGATAACATCAGTATTTGTCTGTCAAAGTTAGTTAAATGCTGATGTGTAGGGAGTTTGGGACTGACATGTACACACTGCTATATTTAAAATGGATAACCAACAAGGACCTACTGTATAGCACAGGGAACTCTGCTCAATATTATGTGACAACCTAAATGGGAACAGAATTGGAAAAAGAATAGGCACATGTATATGTATAACTGAATCATTTTGCTGTACCCCTGAAACACAACATTGTTAATCAACGAAATAAAAGAAAAACTCAAAAAAAATGATGATGTGTAAATAGAGGTTTACCAAAACAAACAAAAAGTATAATGAAGTTAACGGAAGAACTTTTTTTCCATTATTAACCTGTCTGCGTCCATTGCTTGATTAAGATTGCACCTTTCTTCTAAGGAGTACTTTCTATGTTAATAAACTCAAATAGCTAGGACAGAAACAACATCTAACACAGTTCATGTTTTAAACATTAGACAATTGTGAGTGCTCACATAATACAAAGGTGACCACAAATCAATCAGTTTTCCTTTCCTTCCTTCCTCTCTCCCTCCCTCCCTTCCTTCCTCCTTTCTTACCTTCCTAACTCTACTGCTTTTCATCAATCAAGGTTTTCAGAAAAGCCTGTTTACAAGGCAAAAAAGCCTGGCCCGTTCTCAGACAATGCTGCAATTCTCTTGCGGACAATAGAGGGCGCCGATGCTTCTGATCTGGCAGATGTAGCACCTCAGAGAGAACAAAATAGCACCTCTGCTCGTGGCTTGCCTTCCAGCTCGCCTACCTCTCCTCTGGAACCACATTCCATTTGCTGTAGACGTTCTCTCTCTCCCAAGAAAGCTGCCTTTATTCTTTCTCTATTAGTCTATGTTCTACTTCTCCTTTTCAAAGCACTGCTTCAAAAAGCTGTTATTCGGGAATAGCTTGTGATCTTTTTTAAATATCTCTCGGCTTTTCTGATTATGAATAGCATTTCTTCTCAAAGCATTTCTCCTTAACTTACTGCACTCTTCCTAACCCTATTTAAATGCAGTTCATTCAGACATGATGCTACTGCTGGTCTTGGATTAAAAAAAAAATGAAAGCTCCACAGCCTATGATCCTTTAGTATTTGTCTCAGCAGCCTACTGTCCAGCGACAGAGTGGCTATCAAATGCCACAGATTGATACATTGATAGGCACCAGGCCACCCCCTGCAGAAGAACATACTGGAGATACAGTTCTTTACCAAACAGAGCTATTTCCTTTTTAAAAAACAAAAAACAAAAAACAAACAAAACTCAAAGCCATAACAATTTAAACTGTTTCACTTGGATCAAATGAGATGCATCATCCATTTCCCTGACGTGCTTTCCGTAAAGAGGCAAAGCGCTCACGGAAGATACCTTTGGAGAGTGCTCTGTGTTTAGCCATTTTCTCACCATAAAAGCACAAATCACTTAATCAGAAAACATTCTATCATTTTACACTGAATGGTTCATAAGAACATAAAACTCCATTTAGCACCACTGCTTGCTCTCATCACCTACCCTTTTAAAATGCTTACCCATCTTTCTCATTGCTATTCAAAGAAACAGATCTATTTCTCACCCTGGAGTTGGCAATTTTGGCATGCCAGATTGAAAATGTACCCAATGCTGAGAAGTGGATGGGTTATTCTTAGTCTCCTGACACGCTTAAGAGAAAATGGGGCAGGGTATGTCTCTAAATCAAGCAAAGTTCTTTGGAAACTATGACTTCAGCTAGAGCTAGATTAGCGAGGCCGTTGTCATATTGGAAAAAGAACCGAAATCGTGAACGATAGGAATTTTAGCTCCAGGAAGAGAGAGGAAGGGGCAGTCATACAGATGGAGAGACGAAGTTGCAGAATTATCACCGTATTCATTGTACATCTGATTTTTTTTTTTTAAGTTTTGGTTACGGGAATGAAAGGAATTTCTCCAATGTCTTTTTGATGTTTATCATTTATAATGGAAAAGGCAGCAACTGACGTTTGCTGGGGGTATTTTGCCTCAGCTCAGCTGTGCAAAGCCCCTTCATCGTTTCTCTCCTATTCCTTTCAACCATCCTTTATGCTTTCCCCATTTTTGCCTCCCTACATAAGCATCAAGGCCTGGGAGACACAAGTTACGAGTGTGGCTAAAATGGTTGCTGCCTCTCCCTTTAGAAAGCCAGGGGGAAAGTTATCCCTGGATAGCCACAGCTAGCCCGTATCTTCTTTCCTCAAGGTTTCTGAAATAAAAATCAGAATGGTCTTTGTTAATCTTGTGCTTTAGACTATTTATCATACGAAGAAGACGACTGGGTAGATGATATTTTTTTTCTCTTTGGAAGAAGCTGTTTCCATGCTGTGGCGGAGCTCTTTGGCAGCCAACGGAGCCTCTGATTAGAAGGCTACTTCATAAATTACAAACCACCAGAGTGAGAGTCATTATGTAAAATGGGCTCTGCCATCTGGTCGTCCACTCTCTACATGAGAAAGGCCATCATCTTTGCTCTGTGGCTTGGTTACTTCAAGGAGCCCTCAGCCACAGCAAAAGAAAAGAGATATATCTTCATGCCAAACTCACTTGGCCTTTTAATCCTGGAATATCCAGGCACCTGGAAAGGCTATAATTCCCATTGAACAGATGGGGAAATTGAGAAATAAGAGTTAAGTGTTTATTTGTAAGTAGCCTTTACAAATCAAGTACAAAGAAAAAGAAGGCAGGATTTGCTCTTTGTTTCAACAGCAAGAGAGCAAAGAGTCCTTTCTTTTCCTGCTCTCTCTCCATATAAGAAATTTCACATCTATTTCATTTCCATTTTCAGAAAGGTTCTATCAATGGAAGTTACAGTGCATGTGACAGGAGAGAACAGATTTCTTATGGAACAGGTAGGCACTCTGCAACAATTCATCCCAGCTGCCTCTAGGGACAAAAAAATAGAAGTTTTTAGTGAAGTTGATAAAATGCCAGACAGGAACTACTTCTTGACTTTTATGTATGTTTCTTTCCTGAAGCAAACAGGAGAAACACACCTCTCTTTACCTCTGGCAAGCAGTTCAGAATACACTGCCAGAGGTCCTATTCTCTTCAGCAAGAACCACTGGGCATTCAAACTAAAGCCAGCCAAATCAAAGAAGCGTTTAGCCCAGCATGGATTCGGTATGATGGAAATTACTAATTCAGTCTTTCACCTTTCTTCCTTTACCTCTAGCTTTCCTGTATTGTGGTATTTTAGCAGAAGTATAGCATCCTGATCAAGAGCATGAATTCTGGAACCAGTGTCTGGGTCCCACCAATGCTTCTTATTAGCTGTCTGGCCTTTGGCAAGTTATTTAAGGTTGCTGTGCTTCAGTTTCTCCTCCCTGTAAAATGGGTTTATAACAGTAATGACCTTCACTGGGTTGTTGGAAGAATTACGAGTGAAATTGCTATGATGCTTAGAACAAAACGGTTTCGATGAGAATATTCTGTGGTCTTTTCACTCAATTGTGTTTTTATCTAAAGATTGAAAAGAAATGAAAGGCAAGATTAGGAGCTAGAGGTAAGTTTATACCAGGATGATGTCTCACTTTTATTACTGGAAATTATGTATAATATTCATCTTTGGTCTTAAAACCTACGGTCATTACTTTTTTTTTTTAATAATCTGGAAAATTTTATTTTATTTTTTTAATCTTTGTGGGGGTACAGTTGCTTTACAATGTTGTGTTAGTTTCTACTGTACAGCAAAGTGAATCAGCTATACCTACAGGCATTACTACTTTGCATGGGTGAATAACTGAAGGCAAAGGGACACACACACACACACACACACACACACACACACCCCAAAGTATCATTAGAAGTTCCTATGCATAAGCATGTTTCTTGTATGAAGAGTTTAAAACTGCACACTAATGCTTATAGATATACTTCTTTGCAAAGATGTTTTCAATTAATGCACAGATGTTTGCCTGGTCTGTAATATCAGACTTTTCTTACGATCAAAGGAGACTGGTATTTATGAGATATGGCAAAAGAAAGCCATCAAAGGATATTTTTAAAGTCTACATTAACTATTACCGTTGCCTTCCTTCAAAAAAAAAAACAGTAAAAGAAAATATC
Source organism: Delphinus delphis (assembly GCF_949987515.2). Classification (NCBI taxonomy): domain Eukaryota; kingdom Metazoa; phylum Chordata; class Mammalia; order Artiodactyla; family Delphinidae; genus Delphinus; species Delphinus delphis. The sequence continues at coordinate 169,445,081 of NC_082683.1, read as the reverse complement.
ACTAAAGGAATTCAACAAACTAATACTACTGCTTACAGGTTTCCTTTTATCTTAAGTCGAAGTTCTATTTAAAAAAATTAATCTCAGATGTACATTGGGTCTTCTACATATTTTATAATGGTTGTGCAAACACATTAAAGTATATATAATATTCTTATATTCGTGTACTGTAGTCCTTTAACAAAGGCTGTAGGTATAGTCTAAATAACCTGAAAGCATACCTAATTTCTTAGCTACAAAACAGAGGCTGTTTGGAGATGTTCAAGATTATGCATTATGACTTCATGTCAGTATGTAAGAAACCCGGTTGCAAATCTCACAGGAAGGTGAGGGTGGGAGTGAGGGTGGGGAGTGGTAGGAAAGAAGGCTAGGTGTGCACGTACTGTCTCCATTTTCTTTAGAGCAGGAATAAAATCAGTCACCGGTGATCCTGTACGCAACATAAAGCTGGGTTTCCTGGGCCTGCACCCCTGAGCCACGACTCTCCTCGGTGTTACCAACTCTGCGTGGCATTTGGTTATCCTACCATTGCTGCTCGCGGGCCTTTAGTCAGAAACCTTGCTGATTCTACTGCCACTTTTTTCTTCCCAAACCATAAGAGCTTTCAAAAGTAACTTAACGGGAAGCAGCTAGACATTTTAAAAGAGAAGGAAAAAAAAAATCCTTCTTCCCAAATCTTCTGAAACACAAGACCAAGAATGAATGTGACCTTCAACAGAGATGTCCCACCCTAGAGGGGCACGTTCAAATACACACCACCTGCACTCCCCCCACCAAAAAAAGAAGAATGAATGTGACCTTGACACAACAGAGTCACTTCCCCAAGGGGTCTAGGCTCTAGGGAATCCCAAGCCTTCCCTCCAGGGCACACATCTACATTCACACACACAGTCCTACCTCGGGATTTACCTTTTTTTGGGTTTTTTTTGCAGTACCCGGGCCTCTCACTGTTGTGGCCTCTCCCGTTGCGGAGCACAGGCTCCGGACGCGCAGGCTCAGCGGCCATGGCTCACAGGCCCAGCCGCTCCGCGGCATGTGGGATCTTCGCGGACCGGGGAACGAACCCGTGCCCCCTGCGTCGGCAGGCGGACTCTCAACCACTGCGCCACCAGGGAAGCCCTGGATTTACCTTTTTTGAGATATTCACAGAAATAGCTCACACTTTACCCCAGAGTCTAGTATCTGAAAGTACTCCCTGGAATATTGAAATCGTGTTTTCCCCTCTCTATCCCCTTGCAGACGGGACAGTCAACTTCTCTTGTTCAAGATCCTTTTGGGGGCATCTTTCCTCCTGCTCCCTGAGTTCAAGTTTACCAACAACTCTTAAAAAAATCCTCCCCTGAACTCTACATAGGGAAAATGAAGTAGGCCTAATTTATTGGTATGATTATTCAGAGATAATCTTCCAGCCTCTGGGTTGTGTCTGGATACTTGTTTGAGTCCTTAACTTAGAATTTTATCCTTTAGTATCTAAGGCAGCAGACCTAGGAAGAAGAGAAGGAACTCAGGTGTAGCCATTTTCTACCACAGTTTAATCAAGTTGGGTAAAAGATCTGGTGGGAAACTTTGAAAGTAATGGCTCACGTGAACTTTCTCGATCATTTGTGGATTTCACTCTCAAATGTTCCTTTCCTATTTCGACTCCATTATAATGGATAATAGAGAACTGACTACACAGATGGGGAATGCATCCATCCATTCATTCAACAAATATTTCAAGACAGTGACAGGGGCATCAAATTTGCTAACATGTAACAAGGCCGCCTTGAAAGAGGCAGATTATGAGAGAATATGGAAGATGGACAGTGTATCTTTTCTTGTTTATCTATTTCTGGTATTCCCTGCACATGTTTACAAAGAACCAAAAAGAAAGGGGGCTGCATTAAGAATACTTTTATGGGTTCCAAAGCAATTCATGTCTTTATCTCTTCTACTGTTTTTTTAACATGGCAGGATATTTTAAAATAAAATGGCTTTACCTTTGAAAGCAGTAAACTGGTGAAATTTGGATGTTTTGCGACTTCCTAAACGATGGTTTTATATTAAAATCTCACAGTGGTAGCAAATTCCATGACTTGTCTTCAAAGGAGAAATTAATTTGGGAATTTCAAGTTTGTCTTCATTCTACCTAGACCGTAACCCTAGATCTTAGAGCCCCCAGATCTCAGGTGCTACATCTTATGTTAGGAAAAGGGAGCATTTGGTTAAATAAATGACTAAGTGAATTGTCAGAGTGACTACATCATGCATGTTTTATACAGAATTTCTTATCTTGAATTATTGGTTCTAGATATATTGGGTTGGCCAAAAAGTTCATTCGGGTTTTTTCTGTAAGACCTTACAGAATTATGTATATATATATACCTTTATTATATATAACCGCATATTATACTATTATTGGTGAAAATCAAATTCACCTGTAGTCATATTTACTTATATTTGCCTCACATGGTCCCCACATATCAGAGAAGAATGACCTTGAACTCAGCCTCTGCGGTCAGTCCTCCCACACCCAGTCTCCAAGTCAGTGGGTCCTCTGTGGCTCTATCAGAGCACACCCTCAGTAGGTGTTGATAGAACTGACTCCTCTCTTTAATGTAAAATGATCAATGGCCTGAGACAGCAAGAAGTAGTATGCAATTTTATGCCAAGGATTTACTTTGCAAAACATCATGTGAAAGACAAATATCATATGATATCGCTTACATGTGGAATCTAAAAAAAATGGTACAAATGAACATATTTACAAAACAGAAATAGAGTCATAGATGTAGAAAACAAGCTTATGGTTACCAGGGGGGGAAGCGGGGTGGGGGGCAGCGAGGAGGGATAAATTTGGAGATTGGGATTGACATATACACACTATTACATATAAAATAGATAACTAATAAGAACCTACTTATTAGTACAGGGAATTCTACTCAATGCTGTGTAATGACCTATATGTGAAAAGAATCTAAAAAAAGAAGGGATATAGGTATATGTATAACCGATTCACTTTGCTGTACAGCAGAAACTAACACAACATTGTAAATCAGCTATACTCCAATAAAATTTTTTAAAAAAACAAAACTTTGACCTGAACAGCCATAAATACCATGCTAAAATTTGTGGGATACAGCTAAAAAAAATCATGTTACATGGTAAAAAGCTTTTGGACTTCTGTGCCAAGGACTATTTGCATCTGCTAACTTCAAGGATTCTAGTTAAGTAATGAGTACTTTCCCCCTGGATGATGGACTCCTGTAAGTAGCAACCGAGAGAGGCTTCCTGATCC